>NC_054742.1:19948909-20599141 GCF_018143015.1 Lytechinus variegatus | reverse complement strand
TAATATTTAATTCAATCGTTAATTATTCATGCAACCGATCAATCTCATTTTTCTCCAGGAGTTGCTTAATGAGTGAAGAAAACTACCTACGAAATATCATATCTCAAAATAATTCCGTTCAAAAGTTACAGCAATTTGATTTAGGGGGACTTACTTTTTTGTTGTGTATATATAAGCATATATATATATATACATGTATTATGCTTGAAGCATAGAAGCTTTTACTTTTTTATGTTGGATTATTCTTGTAGTTATGTATTCCATTACTTTTAGAGGCATTTTAACCGTGGGGCTTCGGCCCCAGCAATTTTATCCGTCAAAGTGTACATAAACGTGAAATTGATCTTGGAATTGTGTTTTGAGCATGTTCAGCCACCCCCCCCCCCATTTGAAAATCATATCGCAACCCCTACTTTTAGAAAAAAAAAAGTTGTGAATTGTATATTTCTTTCCTCAGATCATGACAAACATATAGACGTCTACGCATTCCTATTTGACGATATGCTTTTGATCACAAGAAAACGGCGGAAGTTGGTGACCCGTCGATCGTTTACTGGATGCCCTGGTAATATTCCAGACCAGAGATATCAGTCACCACCTCGTATCAGAGATGGAATCACCTTCGTGGTATGTAAAGCCCCGATCATGCTGGACCAGCTTCACCAGATAGATGTATACCCAGAGAACGAAACGTCAGGTGAGATAAGCATAGACAGATCCAGGGGGCCAAAATTTCTCACGCTTCGCAATCGCATGATATTTATTAAGCATGTTAAAGGACAAGTCCACCCCAACAATAGCTTGATTTGAAGAAAAAGAGAAAAATCAAGCAGCATAACACTGAAAATTTCATCAAAATCGGATGTAAAATAAGAAAGTTATGGCTTGATTATGTCTTTTCTTTTCTGTTCTCATTTTCCGCTCACTATAACCATGGAGCTAACAGTTAATAGCTCTATGCTATAACTCTTTTTACTTGGTCCCCATGGAAGACCAGCCGCACATATAATTGGTGTTATCCAACCGTCTCTTGTCTTAAGTTTGATCTTTTAACTTTCTTAAAGGTCAAGTCCACCCCAGAAAAATGTTGATTTGAATCAATAGAGAAAAATCAGACAAGCACAATGCTGAAGATTTCATCAAAATCGGATGTAAAATAAGAAAGTTATGCCATTTCGAAGTTTCGTTTATTTTTAACAAAATAGTTATATGAACGAGCCAGTTACATCCAAATGAGAGAGTTGATGATGTCACTCACTCACTATTTCTTTTGTTTTTTATCGTTTGAATTATACAATATTTCAATTTTTTCGAATTTGACGATTAGGACCTCCTTGCCTGAAGCACAAAATGTTAAAATAATTCCACGTGTTCAGGGAGGAATGTAACTTCATTTCACATGACAATGACGAGAAAATCAAAATATTTCATATTTCAAACAATAAAAAACAAAAGAAATAGTGAGTGAATGACATCATCGACTCTCTCATTTGGATGTAGCTGGCTCGTTCATATAACTGTTTTTGTGAAATGAAGCAAAATTTTGAAATGTCATAACTTTCTTATTTTACATCCGATTTTGATGAAATTTTCAGTGCTATGCTTGTTGAATTTTTCTCTTTTTATTCAAATCAAGTTTTTGTTGGGGTGGACTTGTCCTTTAACATGTTTCAATCAATCTTTTTTTTCTTTTCTTTTTTTAATCAATGTTTAGAATTTACTTCATTATGTATGTATATGTTATAATCCTTGTATCTCTTGTATATATATTGTTATGTACTTTTATGACGGAAATAAAACAAACAAACAAACAAATGGCATTTTAAAGTTTCGCTTCATTTCACAAAAACAGTTATATGCACATCTCGGTCGGTATGCAAATGGGGAACTGATGACATCACTCACTCACTATTTCTTTTGTATTTTATTATATGAAATATGAAATATTTTTTATTTTCTTGTCATTGTCATGTGAAATGAAGTTTCATTCCTCCCTGAACACGTGGAATTATTTTAACATTTTGTGCTTCAGGCAAGGAGGTCCTAATCGTCAAATTCGTAAAAATTGAAATATTGTATAATTCAAACAATAAAAAAACAAAAGAAATAGTGAGTGAGTATCATCGACTCTCTCATTCGGATGTAACTGGCTCGTTCATATAACTAGTTTGTTAAAAATAAGCGAAACTTTGAAATTTTCAGCTTTGTGCTTGTCTGATTTTTCTCTATTTATTCAAATCAACATTTTTCTGAGGTGGACTTGACCTTTAAGTGCGATCCGTATCTACTTCCCAGTTTTCCTAAACAATGCTAGAAATAATGTTAAATTGACCCTTTTCAAGATCGGAATATATAATATTTTCAGCTCGCGCTTCGCGTTATTGATTTGCATAATGAAAATGTATTTAGAATGCCCATATCCGGCATGTAAGGTCTAAATCTATAACACGCACATGCATGATTTTGAAGATACACAGCATGTTCTTCATTGAAAACGTGCTTGAATTATCCAGTTTCAGATCAGAATTTGTAAAAAAAACAAAAAACATATCTGCTCGTGATTCGTGCTCGCATTATTAATGTTGGAAGATACTTAATTACCCATTTTTTCATGATTTTTTTTTTCATACATGAATAGAGTGTCCCGTTTTTAGGTCTAAATCTCTCTTTTCGATGTGAATGTGCAGCAGTTAGCAGTCGAAAATTCGAGATAACCCCCCCCCCTCGGATTTTTCTTTATCATGTTTATGTTGAAGGCAAAGATTAACTTTTACTTGTCTTCAACCAACACAGATGAACTTTCATGATCGTAGGACGCATTTCATCCGACCTCGCTAACCATTTCTTAATTCGACTATAATATAATGAGTTTCTACAAACAAGCCTCAGAATTTATGCCCCTCTTTAAGTCTAATTTTCAGCTCGAACTTAAAAAATATACTGGTAAAATCTTCTGGTAGTAATCGTTCAAGCGCACAACGATTATGTTGTTCTAGTTTTTAATGATGATAAAACATCAAAGTTGATTATACTTGTCTCCTCCACTTCCGAACATCAAAAGCAGTGACTTAATCAAACAGACAAAATCACAAATTCAATATTTATTGCTCACGCTGATTTTGATATTCAGTACTTTATAGCGGAGCCTTAGTGTGGATCCCTACACAATAGTTATGTACGTATAAGTTTGATGTTATGATGACCGCATTCCATTGTCCATTTCGACAAAAATGTTAAAATGTAATGACTATGTCTGATAAACTCATTATTCTTTGAACAGCTCATGATGTTAAGCACAGAATGGTATTGGTGAAAACGGACAGAGATGGACACGTTCCAGAAACTTATACATTTGATTGCACTACAGAACAAGTCAAGGTGAGAAATGATAAGTTGTATCAATCTCAGGATCTATGTACATAATTTATGAGACATTGGAGGTCTCTACATCCCACAAAAAATATTTTAAACGATATCATAAATTCTATTTTTCGTATTTTTCATCAAAATTATTACTTGAATTTCTTTAAATATTGACATTTTCAAAATTCCAATCGATTGCTCTCTTTCCCCGGGGAGGTTTTGTTCTATTCAAAGTTTCGATTTTTGTTATCTTCCAACATTATTAAGGCAGAGCCAAAATGAAAGAAAAATATATGAATCAGACATTAAATATGAATTGATTTACAGACGTTTTGATAAATACGAGTCTATTGACGATATAGAGATTGCATTTCATGGACCCCTTCCAACATTTTCAAGTATAGTTATAAAGTAATTGATTACTCATCATTTGCTCATATTCAAAACCAGCACCAGAGGAAATATATTTAGATGATAAACATTGCTTTATCGTGTTTATTGTCCAAATTGCATCTGATTCAAAATCTAACAAGATGCTTGATATGAATGTCATCTTACTCTACATTATGTTCACGTAATATATTTTTTTTTCATTCTTTAGCAAACCTGGATCTTACATTTGCAACAATCGCGAAAGAAATGGGAAAAACGATACGGAAAGGAATGATCCCTGTCAAAACTTGAAAACGGAACGAAACGTGCTACACAATTTTGCAAATCTTGCAGTATACATACTATTTTTTCTCTGTTTGTTTTGTACTCTTCGTTTTGATAAAGAAAAGGTTTATGTTAATTTTGTAAAGTAAAACTAGATTGTTAAAATATAACGGTCAATGCGGGTAATCTGAGGATCAGGAAATACATAATGGTCTAAATGAAGGAATCGTTGAAGCGATGGGATATAGTAAGCTGCAGTGTTTGGCGCCTCTTCTTACTTCTGACTAGCCTCTTGTCGAGGCCCTGGCGGCTGCCTCCCGAGCGAAGCGAGGGATATCCTAATTAGCGAAGCTGCCAGGGCCTCGACAAGAGGTTAATATCTGACGTGCTTGTAAACCGGTGATGGCTTTGGCGCAGTCACATTTCCCCTTCGACGGCCGTACAGCGAGTCGAAAACAGCAGTTTTAGTTTGTTTGTACCATACTTAAAGGTGGCTCGAATAAAAATGATTCTGGGTAGTTTTTAACCAATAATGTGTGCTTTGGGTGAAAACTACACAGTTTTGGGGTTGAAAACTACCCAGAGCTGGACGAATTTGTAAATCTATTTTTGTGTGGGCTATGGAAGCTTCAAAGTGTCACCCAGAATGAGATGATCATATAATCATCCCGTCGTGTCTACATTCTAAGGAAAAGGGATAAGATGACTAGATCTCGGATCTCGTCATGTATACATCTTCATAAGGGATGATCAGATGGCAAGATCTCGGATCCAAGATCTTGCCAAGATCATCTCTCCCACAGGATGTAAACATGTTGAGATCCAAGATCTTGTCATCTGATCATCTCTCCCACAGGATGTAAACATGTCGAGATCCAAGATCTTGTCATCTGATCATCTCTCCCACAGGATGTAGACATGACGAGATATGAGATCTTGCCATCTGATCATCTGTATTATGTTGGAATGACGATGTCCAAGATTTTGCCACCTAATAATTTCTTCTAAAAGATGTAGACAAGACGAGATGATTATCTGAACATCTGAGTGGCACTTTTAAGCTTACATAGTGGACAGTATGTTGCCCAACATTCTAATAGTGTGTGGCGTATATCTCTCTCTACCATGAATAGAGGACGGTCGAGGCAAATTACAGGAACAATGGCAGATAGGAGGCAGTTAGAGATGTATTTATTGATAACACGAAGAAAGATGAAGCTTAATATATCAATTTATCTTTAAGTTTGTTGGGAAGTGCAATTATAACATAGGCCTATGTAAATAACGTTTCATGTTCTGCTTCCACGAAGCTTGCTGTGTATACTGATTATTTATTTTGTTACACGACTATTTGATATTTCAATGATGTATTGATTTATACTTTCCAGTAAACTCAAAATATATTTCAATTTAAGACACATTCATATGCTTACTTTATTTATAAAAAAAAGCATATAGATAGTATGCAAAATCGTGTGTAAAGTGATTTTTAGTGTTTCGAAAAAAAAATAACAATGATTGCATCGCTGGTATAACACAATTCCATATGCCATAATGATGAGAGACTATCTTTTCTTTTCGCATTATATTGCTCTTCTTTGTTGAAGCGCCGTGGTGTAGCGGTTCTGACTCTCGCGTTTTGAATTGAGGGTCTTGCATTCAAATCCCATCGTGGCCTATAGCGTCCTCTGGCAAGGTGTCGATCTACATTTTGCCACTCTCCACTCAGGTGTTTAATGGATGCGGAATCCTATGTTGTATGACTAGCAAGTGAATCTTGGAACCCTGATTAGAATGCTCCCCAGGGAGTGGGGCGGGCATGCCACGATCTGATGATTAGGGTGAAATGTCAAGCGCTAATGAAACAGTGTATTACGCGCTATACATGTATAAATTAAACTATTATCATTATTTTCTATTCATAATTTGCCATAATGCCTACGTAAAAAAAAAAATTCTGTAATTACTTAACAAGATGGCTTGTCCATTTGAATGAATATTTCCTAAATAATTTAAAGAATATTGATCGAATTAACATAAACCCAAAAAAGGTAATAATTACAGGAAAAACGTCCAATGGATGTGAATTGGACTTGTAAAAATATTTGATGAATCAACAATCTTATTTTAGAATTCTTTTTTTCAATTTCGTTGTCATTCTGTTTGCGTTCAATGTAAACTTATCCTCCCGAATCGAACTTACTTTTGAAATTGATGCTGCAATTGTTCAATGGGCTTTGCCTATCATTAGGCGGGGGAGTTTGCCGAACAGTAAAACTAGCAACAGTTCATGAGCAAATATTTGGTGGCAACCCATACTTCTGTATTTTCTATCTAGTCGAAATTAGGTGATGCTAATAAGCAAGATATACTGCTTCTTTGACAACATGAGATTACATTCCTTCATTCAAAATTTCCTAACTAAAATAAGTGAGGATTTTGTTCTTGTAGCAAATGGATGGTTTGGGAAATGACTTATTCCTATGTTCATATATTTTCTTTTTAAAGACATTATATAAATTACCAGGCTGTATCTTTTTTTTATAGCTATGACAGCAAAGAATGAGTTTTATGTGACACTTTGTATCGTTTGAAACCAAAGCCCTAATGAAAGTGGACTGTGAAAAACGGAAAGAAGACGTAAATGAAACGGGCGAAGATGTCAGTGTTTTCTCTCCTTTAGAAGATACATCTAGAATAAAATTTCCCATGATAAAAGATGGCGATAGACTTTGGTTTCATCTACTCAAATTTGAATAGATAACTCATTAGAGATTCACTTGCCAGTTGATGTTCTTGTCAAAATTACTTCGTCATGAAATACATAAGCTATCTGTTGAAAAAAATTAGTTGATTTCAATAAAAATTTCTATATTGGGAAGTTACCCCTATTGGTATTTGATGTTAATAAAAGCATGAATATAGAAAAATTGTGACGTCACAAACGATCATCTCTTCCATATATATATATATATATATATGTATATATGTGTGTGATATTATTATATGATATATATGATTTATTTATTTTAGGATTTATTATATATGATTCTATTTCCATTAATAATTGTGATTAAATTTAATTTGTTGTTTCTATTGTCGCCGTTTACATGCAGGGCAGGATCTAACTGTTGTATTCGTGGAAAGAAATTTACTCTCCGGGGAAAAGATTATAGTCTATTTGCCGTGGATATTCCTGTGTGTTCTGTTTGAAAATCATTCTTAAACTCTAAAAACTTGGGATTGTAATGGTGTTCTGTTTTCTTCTTGGATTATTTAATAGCATTTCACTTGATTCGCGTGATGATAAGTGTTTCTGTGCAGAATTTATCGATATTGTATTTTAATAGAACCATGTTGTATTTTCACATTTGTTTTCAATTCATCTCGCATTATGATGTATGTTTCAGTGAGTGTTCAAACTAATGATATATTTATAATAAAGAAAACGCAAAAAAAATCTCATGAATTTAATTTGATTTTTTTTTGCAGAAATCTATGTACCAAAAGAATATTTTCTCCCAAACAGTTGGTTACCATCATGGTTACCATTTGTGAGTGGTAATTACGTTTAGATTACCCGAAACGTATTCTTTGTTGTAATGTAATAGTCAATTTATAGGTATTTCTACAGTGAGTGAACCCAGATTCACAATCTTGAAAATATATTTTCAAATAAATAAACACCAAAATTGTGTGAATGACAAATCATTTTGATATAGATTATTCGCATGTTACAACCAAAATGAAATTATTTTACAAGAAAATTAGCCGCAACTCATGTAAGATTGTGTCTTTTTGTTCAATGATATCACAATTTTTGAGGTGTTCAACTTGTCTTTATACTTACTCTGTTATACCCAGGGCCTGCAATTTAGTTTCATTGGGGACATGACCAATAATCAGGAAGGGGATTTGTGTTATTGCCCTCTATAGGTATTTCAGTTTATTTATTAGCGAGTGAGTGTAGTGAATGAGCGTATTTTCAAGAGCGAAAGAATTTTGTGAGCACTTTGTATGAACACGAAACTAAAACAGTATAGGTATGTCATGGAATGGTTTTCCCATGTTATTGGTACCAACCCCTCCCATTTAACCCCCCCCCCACACTTTTTGATGAAACTCTATCTCAATAGCATTTCCATAATTCTTGAACCCCCTCTTCGATAACATTTTCATAATTTCTGAACGGGATACTCAAAAGTGGCTTCCGGAGGGGTAGGGTAGGGGGTCTATTTACGTGAAGAAAAATAATTGGCCTAAACTGTAGCCTACTGGCTCTTTAATAGAGATTTGTGTATTCTAAATTAAAATAAGAGAAATTTCTCGAATTTGTGTAATATATTTTCATAGTCAAACTTCATTAAGGAACATTTTGACGACCGTGAATGGGATGCTGTATTATACATTTTCTTCTTTCATGTGCAAACAACCCTTTCGTCATATATAATCAAGTAGGATTTGCTAAAACTCGCTTTTGTTTAGTTTAATAGAAAGCTTCCTTTCCTCTTGAAGGGCAAGTCATCCCCAACAAAAGTTTATTCCAATAAAAAAGAGAAAAATCCAACAAGCCATGAGAGTGAAAATTTCGATACCAAAATAAGAAAGTTATAACATTTTAAAGTTTTGCTTAATGTCACTGAACACTACATACTCAAGCCAGGTCAGTATGTGGAGGACTGATGACATCACCCACTTTAATACTATTTCTTTGCGTATTTTATCATATGTTTATGAAATATTTTATTGTTCTATCATCATGTACACTATTTTTTATTCCTCCCAGAATATGTGGAATTACCATTGTTTTACTATTGTTAAATCTTTGAAAACTGAAATATTGAATAATTCAAACAATAAAAAAAGTGAGTGAGGGACATCATCGAATCACTCATTTGAATATCTCTGAGTTGTGCATACAAAATGTTTTGTGAAAAATAAACAAAACTTTCAAATTCATTACTTTCTTATTTTACTTTTTTTGGGTGAGATTTTCAGCGTTATGCTTGTTTGGTTTTTCTATATTGATACAAACCAATCTTTGGTTGGACTTGACCTTTAATTTTATTTCTGCAGCACTTAGGTTTTTGTTTAATCTTTAGTTTGACAGCCTTTTTTGGGGGGTGTTAAAAGCAATTGCTTCTTAGGGTTTGCGTTTTTAAGATTGTAGCAGCCGATGTTCCAATATCTGCGGACAATGAAAAAGTTATTAATTGGAGAGGGGAAAATATCCAAAAGACGAATTGTTGAAAAAATGAATGCAAACTGTATAGTATTGAAATAAGTATCGTAAACTTAACAATTATGTGGTTATTTTCATGTAATCGATGAAAATGAAAATGATTACAGAATTCATCCTCCAATTCATCATAATGATGCCATCCAGGAAAAAAAAGAAAACTTTTTGTATTTTTGGTGATATAAATGTAATAAAAAGGGCAAAACTCTCTCATGAAATAAAATTTGTCTGAACTTTTTTCTTCTTTCTTTCAAATCAACATGTTGCAAATTTAATTTACATGAAAACTTTCACATCATACGAAATAACAAACCCAGATTCAACATTGGGGCGCGCAGTAGCGTACGGTGGGTCGCGGCATGGGGGGGACCCAACAAAACTTTTGAGTCACTTAGCGAACGCGCTCAGTTGCCAGGTATACTGACCTAATAATGCGAGCGCGAAGCCTAGCTGATTTTTTTTATATGCAGACCTAAAAAGGGACATTATAAGCACATTTTTGTAATCATGACACGTACCTGTCTCGCTTAACAAACAATACGAGCGCGAAGCGCGAGTTGAAATTTTTGTAGAGACCCCAAACAGGGACATTTTAAGGACTATATTTTAGGAATCCATTAAGAGTATACATCTATCACCATAGTCATCTAAAGCCAAGCGCTTGCTGATTTTGTTAGAATTACTTAAAAACACATGACGCACTTGAAGTCATTGTAATTATGAGTAACATATAGGCATCTTACTAATCAAATATTGCGAGCGCGAAGCGCGAGGTAAAAAATAGACTTAAGGAGGGGCATTCATTTTAAGGCTTGTTTGTAGGAATTCACTATAAGACCACACGTATTTCACTTAAGGAGTGCATTTTCCGAATATGGAAAATACTTGTTTAGTGTGCTTTTCGAGACCCCATGGTCTCACGTGGTATCAACTCCTCAATGGAAGTGCCCTCCCGGCATTGCATGGGGTTTTCCTATGAGCTGAACAGAAGCCCTATTCCAATCTCCGATGAGGCCTGATAAAAAGCCACATTCTTTACAATATTTTTTTACTAAAAAGAGTGAGTATTCCATAAGAATTTAAGTAGATATTATTTTACGATACGTTTTCACCAAAGTATTTGGAATTACCGTTCCAGATATGCAAGGCGTTGGAGATTCATGGTTGTGCGATTTTCCAAAGGTCTTTCTTACAAAATGTGCGTCACCGATCGAACTTAAAAAATATACTGGTAAAACCTTGCGATTTTCCAAAGGTCTTTCTTACAAAATGTGCGTCACCGATCGAACTTAAAAAATATACTGGTAAAACCTTTTGGTAGTAATCGTTCAAGCGCACAACGAATGAACAAAACTAAACGGATGATTGGAGCGAGTTACGTAAGGCCGCATAATTGGCATAAACAAGGTCCACTCTCCGACCATCTTTTTTAGAGCTGTACGTGCATTCCCATGCTCCACATTACCTGATAAACGCAGCAAGTGTTTCGAAATATCCTTAAATAATACTTCAGGTGTATGGTTGGAAACAGTCATGGTTTATGCAGGATGATTAGAAGATCTCTGTTTTGTACCGAAAAGGGAACAGCAGCTTGGAGAGTAACACACCGAAACGCTTTAACGGAGGCCATAGGGTTGAAATAGTGTTGAAAATCATCTCGCATGACGGTTAGAGAGAAAGTTCCGAAAAAAAATAGTAATAAGTACCCAAAGTTACAATGTCTGCTACAGGATGTGTCATGTTGTATCTGTTACTCTTCTTTTTCACTGCGGATTTCAATAACGTGATAAGTGAAGAGATACCACCATCGTCCAACCCATCGTCCGGTGTGGGTAAGTAGACCAAGGAAATAGAGGTATATCTATATATTGGCGGCGGAAGCCCAAAGAAATTAGGGGGGTCTACCTGAAATTATGTGATGGACACATGTAAAAAAAATTAGACAAGCAAAAAAAAAAAAAAAAAGGTCATCAACCTAAATTTTAGGGGGGACAAGAGACATTAAGGGGGGTCCACCAGAATTTAGGGGGACGCAGGAAACAAAATTGACAAGCAAAAAAAAAAAAAAAAGGTTATCAGCTAAAAATTTAGGGGGGATCGTCCCCCCACCTCAAATTTTGGGGGATCTGTCCCCCCCCCCGCTTCCGCCGCCTATGTATATATATATCTTTGAGCACGCATGCAGAAACGAGGTTATAGGCAATATCATCTTCGAGTAACAATCAGTCAATATATATTTTTTGGTTATCCTTCACTGGTCGCTTTCATCAAACCATAGAGCTATAGCTCCATGATCAAACAGACGGACAGTAGCAGAATGAGTAAAAAAAAGAAAAGAAAAGGGAAAGCCCTGTGAGGGGGTCAGATATTGCGGATGGATAAAGTTCGAAAGATACGAGAGAGCGAAAAGAGCGCGCAAAATATTGAACTTTTTCAATACAAATATCTATTTTTGATAGATTTATGAATAATAATATTGCAATCTCACCCTTTCCCTTTCTCTATATTTGTCCTTCTTGGCCTTCTTCTTTTTTTCTTCTTCTTTTTCTTCTCCACTTTCTCTTCTTCCAGTTTAGATCTCTTTGTAGAATACGTATATTCGTATTGTATGGTCGTATACAGCAAAATTATATTCGTTATGTCTGTATGTCGTACAGAGAGTAGTCCTTTGGGAGTCCATGCCCCCCCCCCCCCACCTGTACGCTAATGATGGATGATATTGGCTTATTGCATCGGTATGAATAAAGCAATGAATTAAGAAATTTTTCACGATCTTCAGAGAAGTCCCATTATAGTGGTTCCCTTTTCACCTTTTTAATCCTTATAGTGGTTCCCTTTTCCCCTTTCATTTTAACCCCCCCCCCTCCTCTACCTCTATATTTCTAACATTCTGTCCCATATCTTCCTTTTATTTCAATTTATTATTATTATTATCATCTGCTGATGGCATTTCCATTGACTTTTTCATTTCTTTTCCATTCTCTTTCATTGTATTTATCTTTGTATCTTATCTATTATTCCTTTCTATATATGTATAAGGGATGTAGTCCATTGCATTGACTTACCTTAGGTCACCGCGGCTCAAAGAATAAAACTACCATGATGTTCCAAACAGGAAAAAGCGTTATACATGAAGTTTAGAGAAGTGTAATGATACCTTTAGACGTTAATTTTAGCGATACATTAACTACCAATACTTTGGTAATATCTGTGTATATATCTCGATATTTTACAGACAATTATCACGTACAGAATCTGAAATAAATCGCATTTCAACCCAGCAGGGGCGGCGGAAGCGGCACAAAAAAATCCCCGTATGAAAAAGTGTCTTTTTTCAAAATGAAATATGACTCTTTCCAAAATGAAACACCCCTTTTGAAGTAAAACATAGTACATTTTCGGTTAAAAAAAATCACAGATTTTTTGACTCACGCTTCGCATCATTTATTGTTTAGTAAGGTATTCAACCTGTTCATTACAAGCATTGTTAGAATGTCCAGTTTTCAGGTTCGAATATCACAAATTTTGGCTCGTCTTTTTCAAGATTACAAGAACTGCTCGAAATGTTTAATTTCCATGTCTTATTACTAGAAATGTCCATGGTTTGAGTTCGCGTTTCGCGCTTCAACATCTCGCAAGGATGCCCTTTTAACCCTAAAAGGACTGGGGTAGGGGGTCATGATGCCCCCTCGACACTTCGCGCGATATTTCCGAAACATTGAAAGATCTAGTGCCGCAAAATTGTATGACCTTTTTATTTTAAGTCTCGCGCAACTTTTGAGACCAAATTCGCGACATATGGGTATGGCATCGCGTCGTCACATTATTTTATTACGACACAATGCCATACTGAAAATGGCTGAATTTTATACTTAGTGTTCAAAGTCTATGGGAGATGAAATTCATAAAAGGGTGATTATTTTTCGTTCTAATTGGTCTGCTTAATTAATTAGGATTTAATTTAGTTGTCAAATGGTCTGAAATAATTTCCAGTGAAAAAAAAACAATGAATAACAAAAGATGAAAAAACAGTAATACATATAAGAAATTCTAAAAACAAAGAAATACATAGGGAAAAATAGTCTTTCGCATGCAATCAGAAAAGAAAATTTGAAGTGAAATTGTGTGTTAAATATGCAAATAATGTTTTTCATGAATAAATTTGCATAATTAATTCATTATTTTGAGAATTTCGGCGCGATCGCACGAACTGCGGCCGATATCAGAAGGGGGGCATCACATGCCCTCAATACATCTCAAATAGCACAGTCCCTTTAGGGCTAACAGATATTAGCATTAGCGCCACAATTGACAAAAAGCGGGTTTTACAATCTCATTTTTTTTTTCAAACCGATCGCTCGCGAATGAGCCTATAATTACATATCTTTTAAATTAGAAATCACTTCAAAATAGCTTTGGTCAACTTAATTACTACAAAACACACAACTACTTTAAGCAAATGATAATCTTATGGTGAAAAAAATCCTTTTACCCATTTTGACTTAGAAGCGCCCCCTTTTTGGCTTTGCCCCCCCCCCCTCAAATGATAACGTTCCGCCACCCCTGCAACCCAGCTTTTGCAAAGTTGTTTGTGGTAAAGTACACGAATAAGATTCAACGATTAACAAAGATACAGGCCACCTCAATAACTGAGCAAAGTTATCGTGTAAATGTATTACCAAAAATACATGTACCCACAAGTTTGTTTTCTTTATAGCAATTCATTTTATGAAGGTAATTCGATGATATTCAACATGATATTCTACATGCAAATTAATAAACATGCGTTGTATTTATTATTCAGGTCAATGTAGTGATGGTGAAAGAACATGTCCATCAAGCAAAGCATGCTACCAGAATTATCAAATTTGTGACTCGTACGATGACTGTGGAAACTTTTTTGACGAGATAGAATGTCCAAGATGTGAGTATAGCCTTCAAGGAACTATCCAGAGCAATATTTGGAAAAATAAGTATTCCTAAATTAATTTTATCTATGTATTTTTAAGCTCGTATCATTAATTCAATACTGACATCAACGCCCGAAGAAAGTAGAGACATATAAATATGCTGCAATAAAGATTGAGTCCATTCGGTCATTAGGCTAGTTAAAAAAAAGGATGAGAGATCATCCGTGAAAGAATAAAAGATTTGTGGATTTTAAGTTTTGTGACATGCGAGCAGCTAATGGACCTACAGGGCCCTGTGAATGATTTTTGAATAAAGGGTGGTGTATATGTATGTGCTGCTGTCGGGGAAGGATGGGGTTGTAAGAAAAAATGACAGAGGCAAAAAAAGATTATTGCTCCCAAATACCCGTCATTTGGGAATAATCCCCCTTTTTTTGCTTGTCAATCAGGGAGTGATGCATATAGTAAATAACATACCCAGCACCCCCCCCCCTGAATAAAATCTTGTGAATGAATAAGCATGCAAATAATTATCATTTCATCTAACCTTATCACAGCGCCAGAGGTTTGCCAGCATGTGCTAGGTAATTCCTCTGCTTTCCAGGATGCGTGTACACGGAGTGTAGTTTACGTCCCAGCGGAAGAGGAATATATAGTTACAGATGGATTGTTACATTTTCCTGGACCTGCCAACAACTATTTTCTACTCGACGCAGTAAGATAATTATTTCGTCTTTGTTCCTCCTTGGAAATGCTTCATGACTTTCAATGAAAATCAGGGGAGGATATATAGGCCTGTAAAAAAATGGGGTCAACAAAGTCCTTTATAATATACGGAGGAATATGATTGTTGTGTTGCTCTTTTTGGTAGATCACTTACGTGACATAAAAGTTTATACAGCCTATATTACGAATTAAAATTTGCCAGTAAGGGGAGTAATGCTAATGCATGTATAAATTAGCCCTGCCAAGATCAAGGAGATGTTTCATTGTTTTTAAATGTTAAAACTCAAATGTAATTATTTATTTTAATGATTTATTTCTAAATGTCATTCTTCAAATTCCCCGGCCCTCCAACTTCCCCACGCAAAGACAGAATATAAAAGAAAATATTTTTCATATGTTGCGGCCTTTCTTAAATGGACTCCACGTAAATAGTCAGACTTGTACATCCCTAGCTGTTTAGATTTTAAAGAAAATACACAGCCTTTCAAACTGATTCAGTAGCACCTTAGCAGTGCAATCCATGTATCCGCTTTTTAGATAACAATTTATCCACTCTCGATGTTTTGTTGTGAGTAGTTTATGATGTTACCTTTATACTGTACACTTTCATGTTGAATGATGTTTGTTTAACTGCAGGGCACCTCTGTAAAGTAGTTTTTAAAACATAACAGGCCAACCCTGTAGTATAACATAAATAAGACAAAATAAATGAATAAATATGTAATAATAATTTCAACCAAGTTCATGGTAATAATATGGAAGCGTCGTGGTGTGTTGATTCTCGATATTTTTTATCAATAGAAGGCTGTGGATTCAATTTCGTGTGTTTGTATGTGTAATAAGACGAAGTAGTGCATTTTAGCTCCAATGAAGATTTTTTATTATGATAAACATCCTGAGACTTTTAACAAATGATCATGTTTTCTTCAGAAAGAAAATTCAGAATCTGCCAATTAAACATTAATGGTTATCAATATTGTTATTATCTTTGTCATTACTTATATATATATATATATATAATGTAAATTATGATTCCTGTCATTCTGTTAGTATCATCATTATCGAAATAGTTTCATAATTAGTAAAAACGTGACCAATTATCATTACCATGGTAACATGGTTATTAAAAAAACAGGTCGATATTGACATAATTCAAAGAAAGACACATTTCAATTAATCAAAATAGTTTGATCTCATCAACTTATCTGCACAAAGCAAAGAAATCTGTTTTACAATTATGCTTAACATGGTGTCTTGTATTATCATCTTTGTTGCAGATTTCTTTTTCTACGGTAGATTTTCCTGTGGGAGAATTCGGATACTTAAGACTGGTCATTACTCCATTCTCTTCTGTGACAAGTGATTCACTGGAGCCAGTTATTCTCGTCTTATCTGACGCCATAGAGGTAAAATTGAATTCCTGATTCTTAATTATTTTGTAGTGTTACAATGACAACGTGCCTCAAAAAAATCGTGATAATCATCCACTGTTCTGAAACATATACTTTTGAATCGTTTTCAATGTCTGTTTTGTCTCAATTGAAGGATTTATATCATTCAATTATCATTATGGTCTGGATTATGACGAGTGTGATTGTTTTTCTTCTTCTGCATCCGTATCCGGGTGCAGACGTGAAAATAGTCATATATTACAGACCTAGACTATGTGGTATTCATAATATACACAGGTTGCTCGTTCTCTTTGATTTTCTAAATTGCATTATTCTGTATTATAATTTATTAATCATTTTACTATCTTTTTAAATATACTTTTGACATTTGTTCAATTGATATATTTGTATTCATATTATATCGTACTTTGTAAAGAGAACTGCAACAGTTATTATTATACACTTGATAATTTTTTATCATTATTTTATCATCATTCATCATCATCATCATCATCATTATTATTATTAGTATTCTTGTTGTTGTTATCATTAGTGTAATCAGTAAAAAATCAAATATAACATCCGTAATCATATTTATCTCACATTGATTCACTCAGAAAGAAGCCTTACATAGTTATGATGAAGGTATCGATTGTCACAGTAGTCCTTATAGATATACAAAAATATAAAGGTGGTAAAAAAGACTGATAATTGGATAAATGTAGACCTATAAGTCAATAAATTAATAATTTTGCAGATCATATCTTTTTCGTCAGGTCAGTGAAAAATGAAACTTCATATATCTAAAGAAAAACTGGGGATGTATGCATGATACGGGATAGCTATCATTATGGTACATGTTTTTTTTCTTCCTCTTATATTATCATAGTGGACATTTAACGATGGCAGCTATGAAATCTTATTACGCTCTCCCATTCGTGGGAATCCATCAGTAATTGACATGGTTCGACTAGAGGTTTCTTATGTCATCAATTCGAGTCCCAGTGCGACAAACCCGTATCTTCCACCACTTTACTTGTCAACGACAAGCTTCAGGATGCGGTATAGATTCTACTATGATCAATGCGCCAGTATCTTGAGTGAGGGCGAGACTGGGATCCCACCGATTGATCAAAACTCCTGTCTTCTGGCTGTCAAAGATTACGCCACCTATACCAATGATGCGGCCCTTCAACGCGTTTACTGTGAACCGAGAGAATGGGTGCAAGTCGCTTATGATTTGTATTCAGAATGCTTCGGTGAGTGATATTTTGATCGCAATCTTGACTAACTTTTGAACCGATGGGTCTAACGTTTTACCGAACTATGTATTCCCTAGGCTTACCTTAATCCATAATTACAATCCTCTAGCTACATTTCCTTTAATTTCATGACATAAGTAAGAAGGCTATATATAGCGTTCACAAGAAATGTAGTAATGGGTGATAGTGGAATATAGAATATTGATGATGACAGAGTTATAGTCTCCAATCACCAACAATGGGGACCTCAGGGTAATTGAATAAGAATTAAAACGAATTCTGCTTTCATTTGGATCTTCTCAATCTGAAGATTTAGATGGGATAACAATAAATGAAATAATGGCCGTATATGAGTTCAGGATTGAACTCTGACCTGTCATTTTTTATATATAAATATATTTAAGTCACTTGTTACTAGATATCTGAAAAGGCTACTACCAGTACCAAGAGTGAAGAAGCCTTCAATGGATATACATGATGATTTTCAAACAATCCGACTTATATGAGCCACGTGAAAAAATTAAAGCTGAATAATACTGAATGGAACAAAGATCAAAAGTGGCAATTAATGAAGTAGAAAGAGAACAAAATTTCATCAGACCTCCAAGCAATAATACCAGAGAAGCCATGATTATTTGAATGCTTTGTTGCCAACTGAAAACAATATTATACAAAAAAAAATCACTATGGCAAACAGACTGTAAGAATTTCCGTCTCGAATCTAAACGTCAATGAGAGCAGACAACTGCCACCAAGCTCATAATACGAATCATGGGAAGTGTACGCCAGGGATGTGAGGTTTCTCCATCACTTTTCAACTTGTGCACAGAGTAAATATGTTCACAGAAATGTAAGAGATGGACTTTGTGAATTAGAGACTTTTCCACAATATTTCCACAGGTAGTCTCCCGTTCTGTAGTATATCCTTAGTTAATGGGTTCTTTTATTTTGTTTTCCTTTAGAATTACCGCTACCAATGCAACCATGGCAGTCACTTCCTTCCACCTCTGGACCAAGTACTGTTCCTGCTTCTACGAGTCCTCCTATGCTTGCACGTATGTATTTTTTGTTAATGTTTAGTAGCTATATGACAAGAAACCTTACACAAAATATGTATACGCTCATATGCTGTGTTAAATCATAATGAATGATAAAATGGGGCCATTCGTTAATTCCCGTTGGGTATATTGAACAAATTTATAGACGATGCTTGGCAAAGTAGGATGTAGAATGTTCAATTGCTATTTTCCCTGAACAGATGAAAGGTTCAGAAGGGTCACCATAATGTCGTCGAATTGAACGACTTCTCATGGAGGAGAGGGTGCATTTGAATTTTAATTGAATAACATCAAATGAATTAAGGAATGAATGGGAAGAATTATTCGTATTAAGATAAAGATGTTTATTTTCTTCATTTCCGTATCTTGGTTGGGATGATATTCATTGGCGGCGGAAGCAAAAAATTTTAGGAGGGGACAACCAAAAATTTTTGGACAAGTAAAAAAAAAAAGGTTCTCAACCCAAAAATTATAGGGGGACGTAGACGAAAAAATGGAATGTTAAATCAACATTTTGAAAGGTTGGAGGAGTGACAACCTTTTCTAAATGTTGCATTTACCACTTTAAATGGTTCTACCAAACACTTAAAATGTTGGATTTAGCTTTATACAAAGTTGGATGTAACATTTGGAAAGGTTGTCACTCCTCCAACCTTTCAAATGTTGATTTAACATTCCATTTTTTAGAGTGTAGAAAAATAAATTGACAAGCAAAAAAAAAAAAAAAAAAATTAATCAACAACAAATTTAGGGGGGACCGTCCCCCCTCCTCAAATTAAGGGGGGACACGTCCCCCCCGCTTCCGCCGCCTATGATGATATTCCTTCTGTTGAATTCAATTTACAGCATTTTGTGACCAAGTGAAAGAAATTTGTCCTGTCAGCCGTGGTTGTTTTAACCAGAGTCAAGTCTGTGACTCGTACGATGACTGTGGAACTGGTTTCGACGAGTCTAGCTGTTCATCATTATCTGACGAAGAAGGTACAACTTGTCAAGAAGTAGATCAGAATGCCAGTCTCTTCAACAGCTTTTGTGCAGAATTCAGGTCTTTCCGCGATCCATTCACATCGGATGACATACAATTAATAGGTCTCCATCTCTTCGCAGCACCACAGGGCTCACGCATACACATTGAATCGGTAAGAGAAACTTAGATAACAGAGGAAAAGAGAGATGGAGTATGCCACACCCGACATAATGATAAGAAATTTTGTAAACATATTCATTATTGAAAATTTATATTCACGATTCTACATTTAATTTTTGAAAAATTAAACTTAATTTAATGTAAAAAAAAAATTAAAAAATAATTTCATTTCATTTTGAAATTTTTTTAAGAAATAAATTTTGAAAATTTAGCTTTTTTTTAAATCAAATCTATTTTTTTGTATTTTATTCTTATGATTTACAGTATGTTCCTTCAATGTTTACATATCATTTATTGTAGGGCCCCACTCACAAACTCTGCTTTTTAGGGGTCCTCGAAAACCTCTCATATAATTATGTTATCTATCCTTTTGTATTATCTGTTCATTGATTTGTACTTATACATGTATGTCTGGTTTTTCAATAAATTAAACTTGAAACTTGAAAAATTGAACTTGAATATTCATCATCATTGCCTGGAATTGGTTCTTTCCAAAAGATTAATGTCACCACTCCTGCCTTCACTCCAAATTTGTCGGGGGATGTTTATGCCATGTTCAGCATTGCCATCATAGATCAACAAAGACAAACTGTGAACAGTACAACACTGACTGCTGAGCTACGTGTCACGGTGAGACCCTCGACTTCTTTTAGTTTGCAAATCGTTTATGCAATTGTTATAGATGATTCGTGATTTGAGCTATTGAACTGATTCGGCCTATGTTTTGAAAAAGGTCTGAATGTATGATTAAAATTTTTGAAAATATTGATATTTTGCTCATTCAATTTCTGAATGCATTTTCACGATGAATGGGTTTTCAGGAATATCAATATCTCGTTCAATTTCCTCTTATTTCCCGATAGGATATAGGAGTTTTTAGACACATTCTCCCTCTTCGCGTTCCACTACCGGTATCTTCTACTGATCGTATCGAGGTTTACATTCAACGAACCCTAGAGACTGGTCCGCCAAGTCCCCAAAATCCATACCAAGGTGTTTCAGTGAGAACTGGAGCTGTTCGTCTGAACTTTGTTAATTACAGAGGTGAAGACTGTGGTTCAGTTTCTCAAACCGAGCAAGGACCTGCATGGAACCTATGCCTTCAATCAGCCTGGGATTTCACCAAAGCTTCGGAGAGGATGTTTTCAATGGGACTTACTTGTCAACCTCTGGAACGCATTCATTTCATTTCAAATATGTATAATGAATGCTTCGGTAGGTTTTCTATTGAAGAGATAGAAGAAAGTAGAATATATTTTGGCAAATTATAAAGGAACTGCCACTCGATATTTTATTATGAAATGCTTGCGAAACTATCGCATTTTTTAAATATTTAATTCAATTTATATAATAGAAACAAGATATCAGTGAGTGTTTCATGATAGGTCTTGTCATATGTTTTATCCGACAAGTCCCTTTGTTTGCTTTCAGCCAATCAAAATTAAATAAAGCATTGAGATCCTACAAATTGTCTGACAAAATGTTGATGAAACAATCCCAAGATAAATGTAAAGGGAATGAAAACATTTTCATTTCGTGCTACATTAGCCCCATTGTCTGAAGGAATCATTCATCAATTATATGTATTTGGGTGATTTAAAACAAACATACATAAATAATGCAACGTATATGTATCAAGGTAGTTGTACGTTTATGATGCGTTGCCTAAAACAGTTCATGGAGACAAAATTTTGCACACAATTTCAATATCTGTATTGTAAATTTCGTGGGAAAGAATAAAAGCAAAGAACGAAATTACGAAATATTGATTCAACCTTACACCCACACCCCACACACTCACACCCTCACATAATGCTATAAAATATCACCGTGGGACAATTCATGTCATCTATAATTGTTTAAAAAAAAATTCCGGACATTAGCTATTAATAGAAAAAAAGTAATTGCATTTCAATCACAGATTGGTCTTCTTTGTAAAACGGGTTATATATCGCTTCTTTAAATATGGAAATCAAACTGAACTTTCTTTTGCATTTTCTTACAGATGAGCCTTCTATTGTGCAAATATCCAGAAACAACTCCGTAGTCCCCGGTCAAGAAGTGTCCCTTATTTGTGCAGCGAGAGGTACTCCTGTTCCAACGGTCCGATGGCTTGTCCCAGATGATCTGATTGTATTCAATCATTTGTTCCTGTCAACAACCACTAATTCATCTACAATTACATTTACTGGTGAAATTGCTAATATGCAGTACAGGTAAGCAGGCCTTATATGTTTTGGATGTCATTAATTTTTATTCTTGTTGAGTCGTCTTGTATCACCATGTGTACCTACAGGTAGCTGAGCAACAAATCACAAATTGAAACAAACTTTATGTTGTTCATTAACACACTGAAATGAACTTTAAAAACACCAAAGAAACAAACTACATACGGGACAGAGTTCTTTATCAGTTTTGGGAGAGGTAGAGGGTAGTACAATATTACCATCTAGGATGCATGATTCTTTTTTTCAAAAAAAAAAGTTATATTAGTTCTTCCAATTCAAATTATTAATAATTGACCATTCCCCAAAAATCTTTGGTTTCGATATGATAAGCCTAAATCAGAGCGGATTGTAGTTATACGATCGGCACTGTATACCTGCTTTATTAGAAGTTCTCAACAATATTTCTTACAATGTAACCCATATTTATAATTTATTCATACTTGACTTTATCACCAGATTTGAATGTATTGCAGAAAGCTACGTGGGCGAAAAAAGAGCTGTACGCTTTGTCACAATTTTAGGTAAGTCGATATTATGCATTTCATTCTTTCACACTTCATTTATCAGGTTATAGATGTACAAGCGTGAATCTGGCCTCGAGTGGATGGAAGGTTTGGGTAGGCGGTTGGTGGTTGGTTTGATGCATATTAATAGTTCGAATTGTTTGTGGCCAATGACCATATACCAATGAGGAACGATAGTCTTCCTTTAATCATATCATTACTGCCACAACACGGTTATGTGTATGTTGGGGTATGTTGATGAGGACATTCATTTAGCGCATCAATCTCGTAATGTAATCACACATCATATAGAAAGTCCCCGAGTGTGATTGTGGAAAACATAATTATGATTGCTATCCCGGACAGAGGAGTAGTTCATTATGCGTACGATGTGAAAAGAATATACTTTTGAACCCTGGATACGAACAAAAATAGAATCTTTAAGCATGTTCTAGCTTGATGAAAACATGAAAAAAATGCTGTTTAGTGCACTGTGAGGGAGGGACGGATTATTCTTTGTCTAGGCTCCATTATGAAAGTCCAGTACGAGCATGCTGTCCACCGAATGACAGTTGCTTCCAGTGTTCTCTCTCAGAATATATATATTTTTTGCTAAGATTGTTCAAAGTGATAACTTCAAAACAGGGAAACGTGTTGGGTGTTACGAATGTCAATGTGATATTTTTTGTAACATTCAGTTGCGTGAATTCATTAAAAATATTGATCAATGTCAATTATTTTGTTTAGGTTGCTTTGGTATGCTTCATCATGTTCATGATTAGACGAACATAGAAACAGGGCGTTTTCAAGTCGATCTAAATCACACCTTTGTATTGAGTTGCATTATCTAAAGGCCTGGTCACACCGCCCGAGCGTTGTTGGAGCGTTCATGGAGCGGAGAGAAAAAAAAATGATCACCGCTCGCTACCGTTCACCATTTTCGATTTCGATTTTTTTTTTCGATCGTTGTTTTCGATATTCCCCAATTTTGTGAGCGAAATTCGACCCTCTCTCCCTACCGCTCCACGACCGCTCCAACAACGCTCGGGCGGTGTGACTTAGGCTCCGTAACACAAAGATTAATGATCAATCGCTAAATAGACTGACCAATCAGTATCAATGTTACACGCGCATTTGGTTTAAAATACTGACCAGGGACCAATCAGTAAGATTGTTTCATAATTGCAATCGCTTGCAATCCATCGCAAACATTTGTGTTACGGAGCCCAGGCATTTATTACGTACGTAAATAAAACATGGAGATCTATGACACGTTTTAATTGTTTTTTTTTTTTTGCTTTCAGGTAATGAATGTGTTGAGAAGTTGGAGTTGCGAAATAATTTCCTAGCATCGTCTGATCCTAACCAATCATGTCCTAATGTACGAGCTATTTATACACAATTTTTCTATTCTTCTTCGCTCAGAGCAATTGCTTATAGTTCACCATCAAATGGGTATCTCTTTTCCATTGATCTACCTTGGTATTTATTCTCCTTCTCGTATGGTAATACCATTGCTGGTCTTCGGATATCGGTCATCGTAGATAACTTCCTATTAGGACCACCAAGCAGACGAAGAAAGCGATATGTAGTCCCTATCTTATACGAGAGAGATTACTTTGATATCACACAAAATGGAAATGACCTTGTTCGCATACATTTCTTGGATCCGGTTTCCATAACATCTCAACAGTTCTACATCAGTTATGAAAGTCTTGAGAGCAGCCAGGAGACATTTCCACCGGAAGGACCGGTTACCTTAAGATACTTAGAATGTCCAACTGTAATAGACAGAATCAACGATACTATGTGTTTCACAATATATGATCAATGGCGTGAGGTCGAGGAGGAATTAATAGAGTTGGGTTGCACGAGAAGAACTTCTCCACTCTTCAACCTTTATCAGAACTGCTTAGGGATAAAGGATGAACGTGAGTGTTACAATCTGGCAACCGTTTGTCACTACAAATATTTGCATTCGAACCTGGGTTTACAAGTCACTAGTCATGACGTTTCTTAATCACTTTAACAAGGATATATTCTCGTACACCTCAAACTCTCAAATGCGTTAAGAAATACATTTCAGGGGTGGGGGAGGTGGTGTCACTCAAATGAATCATGCCCATTATTTCGTTTGTGTTATACAATTGTTTCTAATGGCCACATTTAGTATCTGAGTATCTGTCTGGATCAACATATGTAAGTTGTAAACCGTCCGAATTAAAGTTGATAAATCCATTAATAATTCAAGATCAATTTGTACTCAAATGTCGATGGAATATACTCTTTTAACTGACAGCAATACACATTTGACAAACATCACGTCGTCTGATATAATTCATGGCCACCACAATTGCTGATATTCATAATATATATATTTGCCCAATAATAAGATATTTTTTCTTTTTCATTATTTGTTCAGCTCTTATGGAACTTCCACTCACCATCCCTGATATAAAAGTTGATGACAACTTTACCCTTCGTTGTCCTATAACGGGGGACTTGCAATCTTACTGGATGAAAAGGACCAGTAGAGAAGACGTATTACCCTTTGTGAGACAGTCTCCCATTCTACAATTTGAATTTTTCAACTCTCAAAATCAAGGTTATTACTTCTGCAGAGGAGTTGGAAGTAATAATCAAACTCTGGAAACAGAACCCGTATTGCTCGCATATAAAGGTAAACATCTGATTAACATCCCAGTTATTTGATAAAAACCTAACGAAAGAAAGCTTGTCATAAGTAAGATAAGTAAGATATTGGCTTCGTATGGAAAAACCTTTTTTTCTTTCAAATCAAAGACTAATCCCAAAGCGGTTGGAGCATTTGCCATTTTTTTTCAAATCTGTCCGTTTTACTCATTTGTGTTTTTTAAGATGTCGAGAAAAGTTTTAGATGTTGTCATGCATGGTGTTATCAAATTTATGTGGAAAATATATGGCAAATTTCACTTATTTACATACAAATCTATATTGACATAATGCATCGTGAAGTAAACTTCCATAAATTATTTTCCATTCCTACGACTCAGCATTTGCTGGTTATGATTATTCCTTTATCATTATCATATTCTTCCTTATCATAATGACATGACGATGATGGCAAATTTCACTTATTTACGTACAAATCTATATTTACATAATACATCGTGACGTAACTAACCTCCATAAAATATTTTCCATTCCTACGACTCAGCATTTGCTGGTTATGATAATTCCTTTATCATTATTAAATAATTCCTTTTTTTGAGTTATCGCCGTTAGTGGTACATATTACCATTTCATGCTCACATATGGGTATTATCACTATGTTCAAATCTCTTTATTGCTAGAAAATGAGAAAGTGTTTCTTTTTCCTTATCAACAGCATCTGAGTTTACAACGCTAGGATTCTCGATAACATATGATCGACCCTATATAGATATCGACGATCCCATCTTCCCAGATTCTTCATTTGACCTTCTTTCTCCTGTAAGTATCTATACAAGTTAATTACAATAAGGGCAATGCTAATCATTATTGATGATGGTATTGATCATGATGATGCCATAGTTACAATATCATGACAGTGATGGTGGTTATGGTGATGATTTTATGATTATAATCACTGTGGTGATTATATCATGATTATAATCACATGACGATGATAGTGGTGGTGGTGATATGGTGATGATGTCATGATTATGACATGACGATGATAGTGGTGGTGGTGGTGGTGGTGATATGGTGATGATGTCATGATTATAATGACATGACGATGATAGTGGTGGTGGTGGTGATATGGTGATGATGTCATGATTATAATGACATGACGATGATGATGGTGGTGGTGGTGGTGGTGGTGATGATGTCATTATTATAATGAAATGACGATGGTGGTGGTGATGTGATGATGATGTCATGATTATAATGACATGACGATGATAGTGGTGGTTGTGGTGGTTGTAGTGATGATTGATGATCACTGTGGTGATGATGTCATGATTATAATGACATGGTGATGATAGTGGTGGTGGTGGAGATATGGTGATGATGTCATGATTATAATGACATGACGATGATGATGGTGGTGGTGGTGGTGATGATGTCGTCATTATAATGAAATGACTATGGTGGTGGTGATGTGATGATGATGTCATGATTATAATGACATGACGATGATAGCGGTGGTGGTGGTGGAGGCGATGGTATAGTTACAAAAGGATGATGAATATAACCTGGGTCCCGTAACACAAAGGTTAACGATTAATCATACGCTTTTTACGATCATTATTGTAGTTCATGCAATCGATAGTAAAAAAAATGTTCTTGGCTTTAAATTTGTGTTACGGGCCTCGGGACAAATCGTGTATATGAATTTTCTGCCCACTTAATTCACGCTCAATATTCATATTTTGGAGGTTAAAGTGATATTCATTTAATTCAAAGGCACACTCGTTTATGTGTACATCCAGTCACGCAATAGTCCCATGCTGTTGATATTTGTAATCTCAATACACCAGCCTTTTTGTTCATTGTCAGGGAGGTTATAACTACAGTATATTAATTTTCATACTTTCTCTAGTTGGACATGAATGAGTGTTATTGTCGACTAGTGAGGTGATGATTCTGGTTCGAATAACAGGACCCTATACTCTCAGTCTTACCATGGACCTATTACGAATAGGTAATAGGTCCATGGTCTTAATGAACACCAGACCCGACACCAGACTACATGTGGAAAATAAAAATTAGACGAGAAGTGTGGTATTCCCGCTTTATCAAAAGTGCGGATCCAGGATTGTCTGAGGGGACAAGAGAGCTAGCTAGACCCACTTTTCTTCAAAAATTCTGACAAGCATGAAAAAAAAATGTTGATCTGGCCTTCAAAATTCTCTGACAAATAGGGGAGAATAACTTTTCAACCAGTTTTTCATAGTCCTTTAATTCCCACAGTTTTTACTTGTTTTAAGGCACGCCTAGCCCCCCCCCCCCCCATACGTGCCTGATCGCTGATCTTGCTGCGGTTTTTATCTTTCTTAGGTTCGCATTGCACTGTTTCGTGATTCAACGATCTGGCAAATGCTCGTAGGTGGTGGATTAGGCTTTGGTGGGGACGTACCAACTATCATCAATACTCGAAATGGTAGTATGATCGTTGACTATCAGGCTACTTTTTCCAATGCAAATGGAACTGATCTTATTGAGGAAGTAACGACAGCTTTGAGGGATAATCTTGGGAGTTCTGACGCCACTCCTCGTGATCTTATTCTCGATTCCATCACTGTTGGAAGTGTTTGTAAGTGCACTTTTAATATAAAACATAAATATAGACTGTCCATGTATTTCACATCTTCTAGTATCATATTGAAAGAACCCCCTGCAGTATTATGATATTTAGTTTGTAAAGTAATATATGTATGTTTCCATTTTATTTGAAAAAAATTCAAACAGCAAAATGTGGGCTAGACACATTCTCTCATGTACATGTGTCCCTCAGTAGTCGCTACAATACACATGCGCCAGAATGATGACTTTTGTCCAACTGTTTCCAAAAAGTAGTCTTTGCGCGCCTGTAAGTCTAACAAATGTTCCACTCGCCTTTTAGGATTGGATTAAGGGTGGTATAGATTTGAAAACTGATACGTTCGGACCATTGTATTGTTTCCTTTAGCCGCGTGTCCTGAATCAGTCTACGTTGGAAGTGAAGGTACATTTACATTCCCATCAGTCGGTTTAGGACAGATATCGGAGAGCGTGGAACATTGCCCTGTATATACTGGAAATAGTAAGTATACTGAATGTAATTGTATTGATCCTGCTGTCCAGGGATTGTCAGTGTGTCGATCATGGTTTTAACGAGTGTAAAATTCACGACTGAGACGATGATCCACAGCATTTATATTGTGTCATTTAACTGTTAAAAACATTCAAAGGCGCAGAGACAAAGCGCCAATATGAAAACTCGTGCGCCAATAGAGAAATCAGTCACTTCTCTCACTCTTTTTGGTATTTATCCAATCATGAATCACAGTTTCAAAGACTGAATTGCACATGGATATACAAAATCTAAAAAAAAATAAACTACACATATATCACAGACTGAATGCAATAAATAACATACTACTGCGTATTAAACCATACATATCATTTACGATAAAGAGTAATGTAAAGCACATTCATATTTAAAACAAAGAAGAGGAGGAGGAAGGAGAAGAAGAACAATAACATAGAGATTACACGTAAGCAATTTTGAGAATTACAATTCCAATTTTGCAAGTGAAAAACGGGCATGATCCCGCCATCTGATTTACATGTAAAATAGTCTTTTCTATGAAGTGTCTTTAATAAGAAGATAAATCATGAGTCCTTTAGCTAATTAGATAAAAAATTTCGGAAATTCTTATCAACGAGAAGAGAAATTAGCGCGTAAATGAAGCTATATTTGAGGGATATTGATGATATTTAGGGTGAAATTATTTTTCACATTGAAATTCGGTCTATAATGTTTTAACAATGTATATACCATAATTCATTAATGAAACATGATTCAAAAGTAGAAAACATTCTTTGTACCGGCCGAGAAGAAGAAGAAAAAGAAGAAGAGAAGAAGGAGAAAGAGAAGAAGAGGAAGAAGAAAAGAAGAGGGAGAAGTATAAGTGGGAGAAGGAGGGGGGGGAAAAAGAGTAAGAAAAAGAAGTTGGAGAAGAAGAAGAAAACAATGAAAAAAGAAGAAAGTTGAAGAAGAATAACAAGAAGATAAAAGATCACATAATATATTGCAAAATGAGAATACAGGCACTGATATGTACAAGGTAAAATTTTTAATTTGGCAATTATAAAAACACAATAACAAAATTCATTTAAAAATTTCAAATAAACATGTTTAGAAATAGAATTGATATTACGTAAGGGTAAAGTTCATCTACAGGTCACTTTTCTTTATCAGTATAATTTAGAAATTAGATGAATCTCGGCCGGTATAAAGAATGTTTTCTACTTTTGAATCATGTTGCCTGTTTCATTAACATGATTAATGAATTATGGTATATACATTGTTAAAACATTATAGACCGAATTTCAATGTGAAAAATAATTTCACCCTAAATATCATCAATATCCCTCAAATATAGCTTCATTACGCGCTAATTTCTCTTCTCGTTGATAAGAACTTCCGAAATTTTTTATCTAATCTATTATGGTATATACATTGTTAAAACATTATAGACCGAATTTCAATGTGATAAATAGTTTCACAAACAAAAGCAGAAATTAGAATATGGCAAAAAATATAAATTGTAGCCCTGCAAGATGTAAGGATGTAGGAAGATACCCGTCATTTTCAAGATTTCCAAAACATCAATAGGTCTGTCATTTTCCCCGCTCGCATCAATTATTTAGTTTTTCCCTATTTTGTTCATGATCACAAGCCTAGAATTTCCCGTTTTTAGGTCGGAATAACAACAATTTTCTGCTCGCAAGAATTATTCACTTGATACACATCTTGTTCAGGATCAGAAACATTGCTCAGAATGTTCATGCTATGGATATCTGTCACAAACCTCCTTGCATAGTTCATTTGACTTGATTTTTGTGAAAATCCCGATGTATATACATCAGTGAGCACACAATACTCGAAAAATGAGAAAAAAATGCAAATGAGAAAAAAGTTCAAGGCCTTGGCCCCACTCTGTGCCATATCGAATGGTTTTTTGGTGTGCGCAGCTTTTGGATAGTGTTACTCTGAAGCCATGTGCGAAGTTTCATGAAATAACTGTTGGCAGAAGTAACGACAAAAATCGTCCATGAAACAAACCCTCATTTCAAAATGTTGACTTCCTCTCTCATAGACTTGTGTACATTATGGGTGCATATGTTAACGAATAAGTAACCCCTTATTTAATATGGTGGAACTTTTTTTCAAGGCTGTCTTTAGCAATGTCGTTTGGCAGTAATGTTTATCAACCTATGGACAAAATTCTGTGCAAAAATGAAATCGATTTGTTTATTTATGGATGAGTGAGCATGCATCAAAATGGGAAAATTTGTATTTTCAATGTCACAGACGCATTTTAAAGTAATTATTGGGGGCAAATTCGGTTTCAAATTTAATGTGACTTTAATTGCTGTTTTTATCATCCATCATTTCTATCACCACGCACTTTCCGAATTTTAAACATTTTCATGGTTGAGCGAGCACAATCGAAAACTTAGAATGAATACTCTTTATACTGCATAAATGTATTCTTTTCCTTACAATTTCTCAGGATCAGTTGAGTGTATGGACAAATCAGTGGTGGATCCAGAATTTTAAAATGGGGGAGGGGCCTATAATCGGGGGAGCCACCAACATTTTCAAATTTTAACATGATCTAACAAGTTGTAGAGGATACTACCATAAACCCCTATGATACGTCACAATTCAGAACGGTTTTCAAAGTGGGAAGGGGGGAGACTGAGCCAAAAGTTAGGGGGACTGATCATGCAAAAAAATCAAAATCGTAGGGTAATTTTTACATTTTTGTACATGCTTTTGGAAAAAAGTTGGGGCCGAAGCCCCCCCCCCCCCCCGCTTCCGCAGCCCCTGCAATACGATATCAAAATCTGGTCTGAAGTGGTTGAATGATGGATAGTAAAACAGCATAACACCATAAAATTCACCTGAAAACAACTTTTGCCCAACTTTGTTTTTGAACAAACTGAAAAACGACTCTTGTGACTTTTAAAAATTGTCATTTTTAATTCAATCTTTAATTACTCATGCATTTTTTTAAGGATGTTTTATTATATTCTCTCAAATCAAAATACACAATCAGATTCTATAAACAATTTGTACAAACTATTTGAAACATAATTATAAATTATACAATAAATCCATTACAATATAATTATACAACTTATACATCAAACTTCAAAAATACTAGAAATTAATACTAATGCATTTCAGCAATTACAAAATGAAATATTAAAAAAAATGTATGACATGATCAGAGAGAAAAAAAAGATAAAAATGTTGTTCCACCTCCCACCCCCCCCCCTCCCCTCCGTCCCCAGGTTAGGAGCATTCTCCCATTTATGCCTATACTCTACATGGAAGGGACTGCAATTCTCCGTATTGGTTTTTTTTTCTGTGTTTTATTTATTTTGTTTTGTGGCTTTGTCTCTCGTATGTATACCTTTGCCTCACTCTCCCTATTTATTCTTTTTAGATTTTCCCATTTCCTTAAATGAAGAGACATCTTGCCTCTACCTAGCGCCAGCCTTCTTTCTTCCCATTCTTCTTCTTTAAATTTCCTTTTAATTCATCCATGGTTATATGTGCACCCTTTTCCCTCCCTTTGAAGATTAAAAATTTAACAAAGATTAAAAAGTGATTGATTAAGCGTTCTTTTCCTTCGTCCTTTAATTCTACCCCTACAAGAATTTTCTCCCAGCTTAAATTACCCGTAGAAACAAAACCAAACATCTCCTTACAATTATCCCAAACCAGACAAGCATATTCACATTCCCAAAAAAGATGGCGATATGTTTCCTCCTCTTTTTTACAATAACAACAAAGGTTATTTTGTGAGATTTTAAAACGGAACAAGTGATGATTTGTGTAAGCAGTGCCGTGTAACATTTTAAAGTGAAATTCTGTTAGTCTACTGTTCAGAGTACATTGTCTTGGTCTCATAAAAATGTGTTCAATCTTTTCATAAGAGAAACTATATTTGTATTTTAACCTTTCGAAAACATCAGGTATTGAGAAGTTGCATTTCATAAAATTTGCATAAACGTTTTTAGATACTTACTCCTCCATTGACAAAATTCTTTTTCCAGATATAAATGATATTTCTTCCCTAAGAGAAGCCTCTTTGCTATCTATTTTCATATTTCGTTGACTGGAAAAGTTTTATAAATTGACTCTATCAAATAAAAATCATCTATGTTTAAACCCTGTCTTTGGAAGTACGAAAATGGCCTTTAGTTTCCATCATAATCCATAATATGTTTCAATCTGTAAATATTTTTTTCATATATTTTTTGGTTAAATATGCATTTCCCTTCAATTCGTACAAATTTATTGTTAAAAAATATCTCATTTCCTTTAAATGTTTCAGATTTTAAACGAAAATCCTTCGTCTCTATCCATACTTCTAACAAATCTATATAAAATTGCGGCAATGCTATCTCCAACAATCCAAGCAAGTAATGACATGAAAATATAAAATTTCCTCCCAGATGTTTTGTGGCATAATTGAAATATTGTTTCCATTTCACTGCATTATTTTAGTTTAGTCTTTTAATCCACATAACTCTCTGTGCCTTTATTAACCATTGAAAATTCATCATTTTCAAGCCACCTTGATGGTAATCTAAATACATCGTTCTGTTGTTAATCTTATTTCTGCCATCCCACAAAAGTAAAATTCAACTGATCAAGCTCAACATAAACCCATTCTGGAATTGGTGTAAGAGATGCCACATATATGAATTTTGAAAAGATAAACTGCTTTAATAGTTGTATTTTGCCCATCAAAGTTAAATCTCTTTGCTTCCACCAGTTTAACAACTTCTTTATTTTACTTAATATTTCTTTATAATGTTTTATACATAGCAATGTTTTCCCGACTTTCAATCTTTCTTTTACTTCTACATCTAAAGAAAAAAATACACCAAGAATCTTTATAAAATCCACCTTTTGGCCAAAAGATAAATCATATGATTTTCCTTGGGAGGAACCTAATAATAAAACCTTCGTCTTATCGTTATTAACTTTGAGTCCTGACACTTTTCTGAATTTTTCTAAAATTTCTATTACTTTTTTTACTGAATCTAGATCTCGGACAAATATAGACATATCATCTGCATACATAACCTAATGTTTGATGTAAAAATTTGTGGGATATCGAATCAAAGGCTTTTTCTAAATCAATTGCTATCATATACCCAGGGATATTATTATATAACGTATGAAAAAGCATATCATCAATTAATCTAATAGCTTCTCCTATATTCCTGTTTTTAATGAATCCTATTTGATCTGCTAACACAACGCTCTCCAAAACCTCTTTAATTCGTTTTGCTAAAACTTTGGATATGATCTTATAATCTGTATTCAATAACGAAATGGGTCTATAATTCTTTACGTAATGTGGGTCTTTCCCTTCTTTAGCTAATAAAATAATAATTGCTTGTTTTTGTGATGCCGAAAGTTCTCCAAGAACAAAAGCTTCATTGAATGCCCCAATCAATACATCCTTTATTTCAGCCCAAAATGTACAATAAAATTCAACTGCTAACCCATCGTTTCCAGGGGATTTATTTTGCTTCATTTCTTTCAGTACCGAAATACACTCCTCTTCTAGTATATCCCCTTCACAGCTTTCAGAATCTTCAGATGATAACGTTGGTACATTTTTAAAGAAATCCCTAAAATCTCCCGTGTATTCCCTTGCATAAAGGTGGGTATAAAATGATTTAATTTCATTTAAAACTTCCTTCTCATTTTCAGTAATTTCTCCGTTAACCTTAACTAATTTTGTTATAGTACTTTTCTTTTTGTTAGATTGTAATAGTTGACTAAAGTACCTTGTATCCCTTTCTCCACTTTCGTACCATGTCGCACGAGACCGAATTTTAATACCTTCATTAATGTAATCGTAACTGTCTGCAAGTTCTTTCCTTTTCTTTTCTATCTTTTTAATTAATTCTTCATCTACTGAATTTACGCAACTACTCTCTAAACATTCCAATTCCTTTTCGAGAGATTCTTTTTCATTTTTTTTCCTTAGCCAGTTTTTTTCGAAAAAGTTCTTGTGAAAGACATTATTTTCATTTTCAAATAATCCCATACAACTCTTCTATCTTTAACTTCTGTTTTTATTTACTCCTTTAATGTAAGTATTTCTATTTTCATTTTTTTCACATATTCTACATTACCACAAAGGCTATTATTAAATTTCCAATAAGAACCATTCTTTTTACGCATTTCCTTCTCAATTTTATCAAACAAAAACATAAATATAGCTGAATGGTCAGGAGCTATAGATGGTAAAATTTTGCACCTAATAACAACATTTACAAAATCATATGATATTAGCCAATGATCTAATCTGCTTTTCCTAAATGGATTATTCTTAGTGAAGGTAAATTTTCTTTTCAATGGATTTCTCTTCCTCCATATGTCTATCAATTGTAGTTCCTCCATAAAATTTTCTTCTTCTTTACTAACCTTATCATGTAATTTTTGTTTCACTGTTCCATTATAATCTAAATCAGAATTCATTATATTAAAATCTCCTCCCATTAAAACAGGTTTGTTACAATTATTATTTTTTTTAACTTTATAATCATATCCTTTAAAAATTTTATTTGATGATTTTCTTTATCCCTCGTCGGTAAGTATACATTACAAAGGACCATTCTATGTCCTTGGATTTCACAATCAATGAGTATGTATCGCCCTTCGTCATCTTGTTTTATATTTATAAGTTTAAAGTCTAGCGAAATTTTGATAAGAATGAGTACTCCTTTGCTGTGATTTGTTCCATGACTATAATAACATGACCCATCCCACCCAGAACTCCATCTATCCTCTACTTCTTTTGTACTATACGTCTCCTGTAAAAAAATTACATCCCCTTTTCTTTGCACCATTAAAGTATTCGTCCCCTTTTCGAGCATTCTCTTATTCCTCTAACATTTAAGGAACAAAATTACAATTTAAACATCTATTCATTAAAAAAATCTAAAAAGATCATTCCACCATTTTTTTGTATAAAAACTAAGATTTTCACTATGCTATTTATAGGGAGAGTGAGGATTGGATTTCCTAGTGTAACTGCAGTACATAATTGAATGATAAAATCTAATTTATTGCGACATTGTTTAAAACAAAAATGAATGTCGATTAATTCGAGTATTGTTATCCCTTCCATGTAGAACATTATCTCTAAAAATCCTAAATAAGTTGCTCGTAATTCCTGCAGGTAAAAAAAAAAGGGAAGAAATCCCATCTATACGACCCTCTCCAAAGCAGCACTCCCTCACAGCTCACCCTACTTCACAGGTTGCTGTAGTATTTCCAATAATAAAAATCTACCCCTTCTTGACTTTTTTCTTTGTCTTATTAAATATAAAGAAATAGCTGTCAATAAGATTAATAATGAAAAAAAACAACTGGCATTCAATCAGCATATCCCACATTAATAAGTTAAATTTCAAACTTATATCTACTAAGCCAGAATATTTTTTCTTGTTAATAAGAACTTATATGATAGAAACAAGGGGACTAGGAACGCCCGGGGACCCTGCTCGGCCGCACCAACTCAAACACGCAGTTGCCACTACCCCACCCGCATTGCCTCCGCCGGTAATACACAGACTATATCCCCGACAAAAACAACACAAGTAAACAATGACACGTGCTCCATTGAAACATAGCCAAACAAGGCCCCAATTAAGGCACTCCCAACCCCCAGTCTCTATAGATAAAAAAAATCAAACAGTCCTGAGATTCACCTTTCTGTAACTAAATACCCAATTCCTATATAACAATGTACAAAAGCTAGTCCTGATATTGGATTCCATATTAGCATATTAAAGGGTTATACTTAAAAGAGAAAAAAAAAAAAAAACACACACTAGTTTCCATATTAATGTCAGGAATAAAGGACAAAATACTTATGTGGCAATAAATTCCACTGCTGGTAATGTACCTAATCTGGTTCAAATCAATAAACCATGCAGTTTTGGACATTGTATCGAGGATATCCTCCTTTTGACTATTTAGTTCCATCTTACATAAAGGAACACCTGGTATTCTTTTCTTTCTTAAAAACTAAGCAAACAAACACTTGGAGCATACACGAGCCAAAAAATATGAAAAAGCAAACTAATAATAGGCATGTTCCACATCTTGAAATTGTTATACATTCTCTAAACTTTTCCTTTTTAAATATATGAATGCTCTATACAAAATGTCTAAACTGCGGTATTCAACATGCTGTTCTTTCGTAAGAAACTCAAGACTTACGTCCCTTTCTTCTTGTGAATGTGAGAAACAAAGTCAGTATTGCTCGTTGATATAATTTCACCAAGTTGTATACACATTTTAGTTTACTTAATTAATGCAAGGTTGAAAATGAGATACAATCTTGCTCAACTCACCAATAATGCTTTCATATATTGTTGTTTATACCCCTACTAATCAATCACTCCATTTCCATCATGAACGCAAAAGCAATCATCGTTTCCCTCTTTTCAATATTACACAACAATCCTCTCGTTGGTGAGAATATATCATGGCATTGCCCTTTGATTGTTTCAGATTCAAACCTGCATTAATAAGAAAATCTTTATTGTTCCCTTTTGAAATCTAAACAAGTAAGCTCTTGTAATATACAGAAAGTATTCAAGTAACATTATCACTAGACAAATTTCAAACCTATGGTTGTTGGACCATCGTCAGAAATAACATTTCTACGTCCGTTATGCTCAATATATATATATATATATATATATATATCATTGCAAAGTTGCAGTAATGTTGCAAATGTTGTTGTTTATAAGAAACTCTCAAGAATTGTGATTTTTTCATATTGCTGAAAAAATAGAGATCCAAACCGTTACATATTTGTTTGAATTCACTTTGGTTTACCCAACTGATGCAAGCATGAATAAGAGATGCGACCAAGCGCAACTCCTAACGCAAGTCACCATACCTCAATCAATGCCTCATGTTCCTAATAATAAACAAACAAAAAAACTTCAGTGTCTCTCTGGTATTTGTGCAACATTCCTAAAGCATGCATGTGAGCATGCTGATGGCCATTTCTCTAATTCTATTGGCCTAATTTGTGTAATGAAGAACAAAAAAAAAATGCTTGCTTATAGCAAGCAATACAATACTTTGTGTTCCTAATCAATGCTTCAAGACAATAAACTTGCATTTCTTAATACATTTCAGGCTACTCTTTTATTTCAAATTCATCCTTGCATCTATTGGGGGAGAAGAAAAGGAAACACTTTGTTGTTCCTTTTTAATAACCAAACATACAGACACTTAAGCATACATACTCCTGCTATTCATCTATTAAACACATTACAACATGAAAGCTTTCCATCTCAAGAATTTGCAGTCCTTTTCAAAATTCTCTTTTTTTAATTTCTACTGTACCTAAGTACAAGAATGACTGGACTGCTTATTTTTTGTAGGGTACTCTCAAGAGTTATTTCTTTTCACCTACTGGATTAATAACGCATTGAAAATTCAAGGTGTTATTTGTTTCTATATAGTGTCACTTTGGTAATTCATAGAGGATGAAACGAGAAGCGATCATGCGCAACTCACCATACAATAATTTTAGTCAAGTTAATGCAATGTTTTGTACCCAATCAATGCCTCGAACTCTCCAAATTCCATCTTATGGTTCTACTTTTAAACAAAAACTTCGTATTATCCCTCCTTGAATATGAGCAACATTCCCCGGGACAAGCAATATTAATAGTGTTGATCCTGTATAAATAGGCACTCCAATTCTATAGGCCTTATGAGAAAGAAATGCTTATCTAACATTAAATACTTCTAACAATCAATACGATGCTTTACGTTCCAAATAATCGTTCTTCAAAAGAATAAACTTTGCATTTCTTGGGAAAGATATTTCAGGATATCCCCCTTCAGATGTTCCAAATTCATCATTGCATTGATTGGGGGAAAAGGATACACTGTTATTCCTTTTGATTTTGAAATCTAACCAAATAGGCACTTGCAACTATTCAACAAACATAATAGGTTTACATTTACAACAAGAAAATTTGCCATTCTTGAGGATTTGCAACATTTTTCAAACTTCTCTCTCTTATTTTTAACTGCCACTATATGCCTGATACAAAATGGCCGGACTGTGTGATTTCTTTTTACAAATACTCTCAAAATATATGCCCTTCTATTCTACTGGCTTTGAAAATAAACATAAAAATGTCATAAGAGTTGTTCATTTGTATAAATTCACTATAGTCTACTCCGATAATACAAGGATGAAAAGGATGTGCAATCATGGGCCACTCCCTACCGCAAGTCACTGCGATGTTCATTCAATACCTGAAACATTCGCCATTTCGCCCTTTAAACAAAACTTCGTTGCATACAATAGACCTCTAACCGGATAGCGAAATAGGCCTATTGACAATTTTATTCTTCATTTTGGTTTTTATTTGTTCAAGCAAGGATGAACAGCGACATACAAGCGGAGGTTATATGTATATATATTCAAAATGATACCCAATATTGCAATGAACACATCCATTTCTAAAGAGACTAAGTAATTATCTTCTGATACTAGTTACCCTCCAAAATGTGCAATTTTTCTCTAAAAAGTATAATTTCTACTAAAACACTAAAATTATCCATTTCAGTAATCCTTGCCTGAACCAGGCAAAGGGGCGCCCTGTATTTCTCTTTGGGATTTAAAACAAATTGCACAACGATATGAAAAACATGTATCTCACAATAAAAACAAATGACTTAAGTACTGTATACTTAGCAAGCAAATGAAAAAAAATATTGTACAGCTATCAAACAGCACTTCCCTTTCTGTACAATCCTTTTTACTCTTTTTTTTTGGATGTTGCTACAGTTTACCAGGACCTCCGTTGCCTATAAACATCAGTTTCACGTATAGTTTAATAAAGGATATCATATCTAAAATCAAATCACCTTTTTCCTAGATTTACCTATATAGACTTTGCAAATAAATCGTTCTTTCTATCTACGTTTCCAAGCACTTTCTTTCTCTGGCAATTTCCCAGAAACTCTTTACACTTTCTTATTAAGTAAGTTTCTTTTCTGTGTCCACCATATATACTGACCCCCCAAAAAGTTTTAAACATTTGGTCTCATTATCCATGTTATCCATACTAACCATCCTAACCAATACTCAAACAGATATGAATAAATGTCTATTACTCTCAAATAAAATTTATATCTCACATCTTGAAGCAAGTTTCCTTTTGATACTGTGTGTCGAAATAAACAAACTTCACTTACAATGTTTCAGCATCTCCGTCTTCACAGTTTATTTCCAACGATGTATTTCCCAAGTGCTTCAGGAGACCAAATAATCTGATGGAGTTGAAGATAATTTCACAGGATTTTCCTCTTGAATTTGAATATTTTTAATCGCTTTTTTTTCTGCATAATCTAATTTTCCTTTCACGCTCCCCTCGTCGCTGCCTTTAACGCCTCGACCTGGCTCCTCCTTTCCATTCTCACCCTCCGAGATAGATCATCCGTTATATACATCCTCGTATTTTTCAAGAGATTCGCCCTCTGCTGAATAGACACCTTATCCGCATAACGTAGATATCTTACTTTGATTGGCCTTGGTGACGTTCCGGCTTGGACACGGTGTATACGTTGGTACTCGATACCTTCCACCTCCTGCTCTGTGAACTGTAGTTTATTTATCATAAACTCTTTCATTGTTTCTTCCACATTTTCATTTCCTCCTTCTCTTGTTACCTTTTCAGGCACCGGTACATTAAGGAATACCAAGTTCTCTCTTGCTACATAGGTTTCCATTTTGTCGAGCTCCTCCTTATTTTCTTTTTCGGCGATAGCCATTTCTTCTTTTAGCTTTTCCATTTCCTGTTTCATTTCCTTCAGCTCTATGGAATGATGTTCAACAGTGGCAACCACCTCAGCGCATTGTTCACGTATCAGCTTAATTTCTTTCAAAATTTTGTTTTCCAAAACCGAAAAACGATTTTCAAATTTAGTTGACTGTTCATTCAACATAAGCTGAATAGCCGGTAAAATTGCCGCCTCAGAAGAAAGAGGGTTGGTTGGCGTTTTAGCAGGGCGCGGCCGCTTCCCCCTTCCAGATTCCATAGTTCTCGTTCTTTCACTCGTGTTGCCGCGTGTTCCTCACAAAATTTTCTTATTCCAATTACACGTGGGTGAGCTGTTTTGGAGCCGCTGCAAGGTTGCGTCTTCACTCGGCGAAGGTCATGATGCGAGTGCATGACTCAACCTATCGATCTCACTTTTCCTCAGAAGTTGCTTAATGAGTGCAGAAAACCACCTATGAAATCTCATATCTCAAACTAATTTGGTTCAAACGTTACAGCAATTTGATTTAGGGGGGACTTACTTTTTTGTTGTGTATATATATCATGTATTATGTATGGGTGAGGGGTGTGTGTCGGGGTGAATTTGTTTGTTTTGTGCGATCGATCGTCTTTGTAATGTTGATTTATGACTCATTATTTTGCCCCCGTCTATAAAATAGATCGACGCCCCTGACACGTACCATCCATCTATCTCTCAATTTCTTTTATTCTTTGCAAAACAAAACATCCGCGCACACATTCCATACATGTACGCACACCCTCCCCACACACACACCGGCCCATCACTCTCGCTTAATGTACGTTCTTTTTTTTCCAATACAAAACCTACATAAATACACCAACACCCCACACACATACTCTCTCCCTCTCTCCCTCTCTTTATAATTACTATTATTATATCTGTATTCTTTTTTGCAACATATAAAACCCACATTTCATGTTGTTTTCTCTTCAGCTCCTGTACCTCGAGCCAGAAGGACTTGCTTGGGTGATTTCATTACCCAAGCTTACTGGGCCGACCCTGTCCCCTCTGAATGCTTCGACGAAAATGATAATACTAATCAAGTCCTTGATGACATAGCGAATGTGAGTTATGACAGCATTTCCTACAATAATTTAATCTCTACATGATTAGGACGCAAAATATCATTGCTTGTATCAATAATTCATTACCATGCATTGCTGAGAAGGATCTGACAGATATGGATAGGTTATCCCTCTCAGAACTCTTAATGAACCATTCAGTACTTGGACGTGACTGATAATCATAATTCAGTTGGCGACAACATTGATATATACGTGGCTAAATTCGACTATTGAAAATAAAGAATATTATGATTCGTGATATCATGGATTATTATTCACTATTACACTTCGAAGATTCGTCATCGGGATTTTTTTTATATTACGAGCAATACAAGTTATATTGTGAGAACAAAAATGATGTATGAAATTTGATAAAAGGTTAATGGCGCCATTTGGAGGTATTTGATTAAAAATAAAGAAGCAATAATAAAACAAAAGTGATATAAAATGATTTTTTAAATATTTTATTCGTTTCGAAGGCACCCATTTCAAAAGACAACGTAACGGAATACTCAAGTGACCTCGCCAAAGTCACCAATGACACTTCCTCGATCACAGCCGATGGACTTGAATCTATTGCGACATCACTGGAAAACATTGTCAGCGTACAGGACTCGTCAATGGAGGTAGGTATGATAGAATATTCAGATCCCCCACCCTCTCCCTTGTAGGCCTTCTGGACCTGCTATCTATGGGGACCTTTGGGTCCATGCTTACACCCAACTTTCTGATCGACTATGTTGGTAGCTTTGGCTACGATTAGGAAAATACTTTTTTTTTGTCTGAATTTGCAATTCGATGGATATTAGCCCTACGTGTACGAGCAAAATTAATTTAAATTAAATGCACAAAGCTTGTCCGAAATTGCTTTCGGGATTATTCCAAGAGTATCATTTCTATTTCATTCAGAGGCTTTTGTTAATAGACAGAATTAGATCGCTTGTCAAGATGTATTGCACATGGTCTACTAGTGCTGCTCAGTTGCGTCCAACTCCGTCGTGTAACTCTCCTTTGGCTCAGGACAGATAGGCATACGTCAATATGCGACCCTGTCTGGTCCTGATGAAGGATATGTCATTTAGAAAGGATAGCGTAGTAACTAGGTTACTGGACTGTCGTTTTATTTTTCTCTTCACTACACCTTCAGAAAATAAGTTAGGGCCTATAAGGATAACCTAGCGATTCTCAAAAGCGTAATACATTTTTTAATAGTTTAGGTTAGTTTACACGTTCATATCTGAAACTCACAATTTCTGTCCTGCTATCTTCAAATTCAGACTGTCGTTTAGTCTGTTCATAGATGGCTTAAGTGCATTGAGAATTGCTACCGCTTTTTTTTTAATTTCAGGTAACAGTGAACGTGATCAACACTGTCAACAACGTTCTGCAGGTTAGTGACGAGGATTTCGTAATCGCCATCGATGCCGGAGCACCTACTCGCATCCTCGATTCTTTGGAAGATCAACTAACCCTCTTCCAAACCCAGGGTGATGGTTCAAACCTGACTGTCGTTGATGATAGCATTGCCGTAGTGGCCCTGAATATTCCAAGAACAACAGTACAGGGAGGTATCGGGTTTGGAAGTCAAAGTGTTGTTGGATCAGGAAACAATGCTTACAATGAAGTCCTTGGAGAAAACAGTACTATGGTGTTTTTCGATTTAGATGCGATGCCCATTAACGAGTTTGAAGCTGTTGTTAGCCTCCCTAGCGGCATTCTGGATTCCATATCTTCAGGTATTGATTGAAGATAAATTGATATATTAAAGTTCGGGAACTGGATTAGTAATCGAAGAGCATTCAAACATTTGAAAATTTATATATATTTATATGTTATTAAAAACTAAAGAGCTTCAAATCATTGATTGGACCCCATGAAATATTATAATACGATATATACCAGATGAAGAAAATAAAGTATAATGCTTTGAATGGCATATGCCCTCACTGCCATGCGTTTCGTTTGCTTAGAGCAGGGAAAGGACAAAACGTAGACAGAATATCCACTATGAATTCTCATTATGATAATATTAGCACCAATGTGAAATTAACATGATTTTCTTGTGATTTAAACTAGCCTTTTCTTTCAATCACCAGGCGAGAGCATGGTACCAATTACTTTCTTCGTATTCCAAAACAGCCGACTGTTCCAGAGTGGCAACCAACATAACACCTTAGAACCTGGCCGTCGACAAGCCGTTGGTTCTCGAATCATCTCGGCAACCATTGAGGGATTCGATGTCCAGAATTTACCGATGGGACAGGAAATCGAAACCGCCTTCCTGGAACTTAATGTAAATTCCTAACTCCTGTCAATCTTTGCAAAGGTCGAGAAAGTAATTACATGTCAAATACTGCTTTGTCTCTAAATAAACAGAAAGGACAAACAAGATGCATCTCCTGCAACTTAGCCAAAAATGAATGTACAGAGGACTTACTGAAAAGTTTTCAGGTCATGATTTCTTAAAGTAGGAGTCAAATTGTTATTTACTTCCGATGAAATTCTCCCATCTATTCCCTCGACTTTCCGTCCAAATTTTCTTGACAGAGAGAGCAACGAGATAATCCTTAGAAAGGTCAGGTTCCCTTTGCATATCATTTGAATTACCATAAGCGCAAATGCTGATATATGGTAACTATCATCAAACATAATGTTAAGTACGATGCAATAAATTTTAATGTAAACAATGTTGTAATAAATTGTACGCGGTTGTGATTATAGACCTGATTACTAAGAAAACATGAATGCTTATGAGCAAGCAACCGGAGGATCGATGGCTTAAGGTCCTCTCCGGGGGAGCTCTTGCGTTACCAAAGGGCACTAGCAAACCAAGTGGGAAAATAACCAAATAGTTCTGGCCCTCTCTCAAAATATACTGGCGCTGCCCCTCTTGTTTCAGTATCTGGCTGTGATATATAAAAATCATTATTTATCATTATTATTATTTATTCGGCAAATAATACAAAAATACATTTCGGTATAAACAATACAAAATAAGAAATATCAACCATTGGAACGCCAGGGACAGAAACAATTTAATAGAATAAGTGTGGCATGAAGCCTCCTGTCCCAATTCCAATGGTTGATTTACAATGTATATTAATAATTAAAAAATAATAAATTACTCGTAATATGAATCAGGGCCCTCAAGGACAGCAGATTGTTAACTGAGGAAGCCACCCTGTTTAAATAAAACTGAAAATAAATAAATAAAATAAAGGGGTGTAGCGTGCGACATGAGTGATCAAAAACAATATGTGATAAAGATGATGTAAAACAATATGGATGACTTATGGGTAAAGATAAGTGACTCCTTGATCTCTCAGAAACAAACAACTAGAATTATGTTCATAGTTACCATACCATGATTACGGTATAATTAGTGTTACTACAGTAAAAGGTCAGTGAGTAGAAGTAATCTTACCGTTGACCGCTGATATGAAAGTTACCGCCTTTTTTTTTCAAAACTTACCGCTGGAACTTGCACTTGCACATCGATGACTGTTTCAAGCAACTTGTCTTTAACTAGAAATCTTGGGAAAGTGATGCATTGGTTATCGATACTAGTGTGTCACAGTTACGTTAAGAAGGCCTAACACAATATTGAATCGATAAGAAAATGAGGAAAGTGTTGAAATCAAAGGATAATTTGAATGGACAGTGTAGAAATTTTCAAAAAGAGTGAGAGAGCGTTTCAGAACATTAGGGTTGTTAAACAACAATTGTTTTAGTCCAATAATATGCCAATATTTAATATGAATTAATGAGTATTACATCTTTCTACATATTTTTTTTATGGCAGGTCACGGATGACGATGAAACAGTTGATAATAGGTCGTGTGTATTCTGGGAAAAGACCATTATTGGTGGTCAGTGGTCGACGAGAGGGTGTCGACGGGAAGATTTACCGGAGATCGATAGAATACGATGTCTTTGCGATCATCTTACGAGTTTTGCTGTTCTATTGGTACGGGTATTCGACGGATTTTCCGTTTTATTCAAAATGTGTGTAGTGTCATTACGTCATCCAAGTGTGTGTACATTATTAACACAATTGACTTCACGAGGGCTTATAAACTTTCAATAAATAGATCTTTAGTGTTTATCACATTTAGTACTTGATACGATTTTGAATTGTATTATGAATTCGAGGGCGTAATCTTGCATTTTTATTATGATTTATTCAGACGCTATTCTCCACATGTACCCTTTTCATTTCCACGAATATGGGGGTGAAAAAACGTTGAATTTAATCAACGTCGTAGTAACTTCTTCGTTAAACGTTATTTCCTAAACTGCGAAAATAATTAAATATATAACCGTGATAATATATTAACATTATTCGTCTGATAATGCTGGAGTTTTGCTTTCTCGTTTATTCATTCTATACATTTGTTAATCGAAAATGGTATAGTTATTTATTGTTCATGATATGAATTATTTATTGACAGGACGTATCTGGTGACATTAATATTTTTGTTTTGGATATTCTGAGCATGATCGGCTGCGGTATCTCTTCTCTATGTCTCGTCATCCTACTGATCACCTTTATATGTGTTAAGTAAGTGTAACCCTACTCAGTTCCATGTTAGTCAAAATATCTTGATGTAAATCACGCACTATTCAGTGAATGTTTAGACAGATACGGGAGAGGGAAAAGCGATGGCAGATAATGATGAAGACTTAGAACATACTAAAGAAAATGGGAACTGACGCTGTGAACAGTCCCACCACCAGCTACTATAATAGTCATAGTCCAAGATGACCATGCAGGAAATGAGAATGGTTTTGGTTTAGAGATATGACTAGCTTAGATGTTCAAAGATAATGAATCCTCATTAAGAATATGTTTTGGCCAATTTACTTAAAACGATGTAATTTCACTATTTTATTTTAGTGAGAATAACCCGACTTCATCTTAAGTCGGCAAAGTTGTTTTTTTTTTGGGGGGGAGGGCACCATGATCTTGGCAATTATTACTCAACTGTGCACTTTTCAACGAGGAAGGTGAAAACTGGGGAAGCAAATTTCTTAATGTGACGTTTCTTAAAAGATAAACTGGTATGATCCTGTGAACAAAAACCCTGATGATTATCAGTGTAATGTATACATCGAAATGTAAAGGCTGATGGAACCCCTTTATATGCACAATTTAATGTAAATTTATTGCACAAAAATACAATCAACTGATTTTTTAAAGACTGCGTTCTGTGGGGTCAGGAGCCTGTTGCATAAAACTTTTTACCTGAGAAAACCCTGGTAAAAACTGAAGACTAAGGTTAGTCTGATTTATGCCATTGACTTTAACACAAGGCAAAAACTCCGGTAAAAACAACCTGAGTTTTCTCAGGTAAAAAGTTTTATGCAACGGGCCCCTGATTGTATATTTTACATAAAGCGCTATACTGCTGTAATTATTATCAGTATTGTCATTATCATCGTTATCATTATCATCATCATCATCATCATTATTCTGATTGCATTGTCAAAATCAAGTCTATTTTCATTGTTCAACTTTCATTCGTTCTATATGTTCAACTTTTATTCGTTCTATTTTCATTGTTCAACTTTGAAACAGAAAACTCCGAAGCAGTCAACCTCAACGGATCCATATAAATCTATGCTTGGCTTTACTTGGTCTATATCTAGACTTCCTGGTGGGAATTGATCTCCGATACCCAACCATTGGCTGTGTCATTGCTGGGTTCATTCTTCATTTCTTCTTGCTCTCATCCATGGCATGGATGTTAGTAGAAGCTGTCTACATGTATATCCTATTCGTCAACGTTCACAGTGGTACTGTCTCAAAGTACATAAGGACATCAAGTGTCTTAGCATGGGGTAGGTTTGCCTCTTTCTTATCTTGGTCCTCACAGTGCTTCCTCAAAGAGGATTGTCAAAGACCACTGATGTTGTTGAAGACGTAATTATGATTTTAGATTCATTTCAGTACTCCCAAGTTTACTGTACAAATTTGCAAATAATTTTGCCATGTCATTGGCTGAATAATTTTTTTAGTGTGAACATGTTGTGATACAACGCTTTTATTGTTTAACATTCCTATTTCAGATCATCAGAGAACACCCTTTTTAAAGAAATTTGTGAATTCTAGATATTTTCCCAAATTTCGTCGTTTGTTTAGCATGATGATGAGAAAAATAAAACCCCGAACCTCGTCATGTTATTCTCTTTATATTTGATGCAATCACATGTCTTTAGAAAGGGTTAGTGAGTGCATAATGTATATCCCTTTGTATTTCCACAGGTTCTCCGTTAATAGTATGTATCATCATAGTTTGTATCGACAGAGAATTCTATCTTGGAGATAACACATAGTACGTATGCCTGTATGGCACCACTAATATTTTTTCATAATATCTTATATTACTCGTTGGATAGGAGATCCTTAAGTATCACCTTCTTATTGAGTGATGATGCTAATTCGATATACACGGAAAGGGTATATTTTTTAGTCCTATCCACATTAACGACACTGATTATGAAGATTTTTGTAGAATTGAAACGCATCGTTCATTGTAAACACTGGTGTTAAAAATGACACCAATTGTATTAATAGAGGACTACACCCTGAGGTGTTAAAATGACACCCTAGAGATTGAACATAACACCAAAGAGTGTTAATGTAAGAAACCATAGGTGTTGTAATAACACCTATAGGTGTAAAACTAACACCACCAATTTAACACCGGTGTAAAATAACTGATGTGGTCCTCTATGTACACCGGTTAACACCACAGTTTTTGATGTGTTCTCTTGGCTCCATTATGAGGATTTATTAAAAAAAGATACTTCCATGAACGTTGAAAGAAAATAGCATAACAGATGGGAATACAAATAGAAATAGCTACAAAACAAAATCATATTCCTTATACAAAAGTATGAAGATAAACATTTCCCTTATTTCATTGCAGTTGTTTTGTGCAACCAGGACCAGTTCTCTATTACTCCGTGCTCCTCCCCGTAGCCGCCATTGTCCTCATCAATACTATCATATTTATCCTCGTCGCATATCGCTTAACTTGTGGACGGTGGACGATTTCGGCAAACAAAAGCACGGGTGAAGATAAGCGAAGCGAAACATGGCGCCGGCTACAAAATCTGGTGGCTTTCACTCTTCTCCTTGGACTGACGTGGGCATTTGGGTTTCTCGCTATCGGCGGTGCTCGCTCCGTTTTCAATGTGTTATTCCTGGTCTTTAACTCCCTCCAAGGACTATTTATCTTCATCATGTTCGGTCTTAGGCTGAAGTCAGTGCGGAATGAGTGGCTCCGTTTCTTCCGTTGTCAATGTTGTGAAGACGAGAAAAGTCGACGTTCAATTAACTACATGAAGTCAAGGCCATTAACAGGGGGTAAATCTTCAGGACAAACGGAAAGCTCAAGTGCCGGCACTCACGGATCCGCTTTTCCTTTGGATGGGCGCGGTTTGTCTTCAACTACAAGCAGCCAACTTCCATAAACGATTTGTAGATTTACCAAATTTTAAAGGAGAATGAAACCTTTGGACCGAGATAGCTTGTTTGAAAACAGAAAAATCAAAGAAACAGATCAACGAAAGTTTGAGAAAAATCGGACAAGTAATAAGAAAGTTATGAGCTTTTGAATATTGCAATCACTAATGCTATGGAGATCCTCACATTGGCAATGCGACAAACATGTGTGATGTCACTCTTGAACAACTCTCCCCATTACTTTAGTATATATTTCACTTAAATTGCCTCTTTTATTACATCTATCAGTAGAACATGTATTCTTTCTATAGGAGGGCATGTAATACAGATTTTTAAAGAATACATCATGGATAAAGAGTTTGTATCACCATACGAAAAAGCAAAAAGACACATTTTCAGGGTATTTCATAGTCCATCAAAGGGAAAGTTGTTCATCAGTGACATCACACATCCTTGTCGCGTTGCCAATGGGAGGATCTCCATAGCATTAGAGCATGGAGCCAACAGAGATAGCTCTATGATTAGAGATTGCAATAGTCAAATGCTCATAACTTTCTCATTATTTGTCCGATTTTTCTCAAACTTTTTATGTTCTTATTCTTTGATTTTTCTTTCGACACAAGCCTACTTATTCCAAAGGTTTCATTCCCCTTTAAGCTATACAAATTTATATGGCGATTCCAATCAAGTACGACAATTTCTTAAGTGACATTTTGAACGAACTACACGCGGTTAATACCATGGTCACATTTGCTCTACGGCGGCCGTACGGCGAGTCGAAAACAGCCGTTTTATTCATTTTTATTCAAACCACCTATATTTAGCTGGTACAAAAATGTTAAAACGGCTGTTTTTGACTCGCCGTACGGCCGCCGTAGAACAAATGTGACCATGGTATAAAGAATGGTATGTCCAGTTTACGGTGTACTGAGACTCTGAGAGGGCTAAACATGAGCAGAATGTAAATGGACTTAATCCAGCTCGTATGTCCCCTATTACCAAGAATCTTTATGTGGCTTTTCAATTATACTGTAATGATGCTGCGTTTATTTGTAAAATTTTGTGTCCCCGAACATTTCTTTTTATTTAGCTCAAAGTCCGATGGGCCTGTAAAATTTTCATTAAAACATTACCCTATTTTTATTTTCTTTTTTGTTATTAAATACTCCAGAATCAGAGAAACATTAAAGTTAGTGAACCCCATCCAAAAATAAACATATTTAAAAGTGTTCAAGGTCTGCCTTTATAGATATATTGTGAAGTCAGATGATGAAATATTACATTCAATATTATGTTTGTTTCTCTGATGGGCTCACCTGCCATTGTAGCGTTCTTGTCTCCATTCAACACTTCAGGGGCCCGTTGCAGAAAGAGTTGCGTTTAAACGCAAGTCAAAAAATCAATCGTAAGTCCCAAATGCGCACTGTTGATTGGTTGAAAATCAAATTGCGCATGATTTTTAGAGTTGCGATTGATTGCAACTCTTTCTTCAACGGGCCCCTGATGAAGGAGTGCATTTTGTGGTGGGGTTCACTAAATTTCTAGCACACTGTATATCTATACGTAATGACAGAATATTATGGATCTTAATCGTATTAACTTTCATTTTGAACGTTAGCGCTTAGACACATCGTTCCGATGTATTAAGGGCCATATAAAAGCGAATCATTAGTTTTAACGATGATTAAAAATGATACAGGAATTTTCAACATCCTAATACTTAACTGACGTTATCGTACTTCATTTATTATTATGTCTTTGATAGTATATTTTATCGAGTTATTTATTTATCTGTTGTGTATAGGAATTGATTGTTGTCCAGTTAATAGTGTGTTATTGTAAATGATTGTTTTATCTTATTAAATGTATATGATTCTTAAGTTAATTTGTCAAAAGCAGTTTCTTTTTATGGTTTTTGTTGCACTGTACTTGTAATAGGGCCTTTTAATCCTTCCACATTTATGAAGAGTCTCTTACTCTACCAGAAATAGTTTGGTTCCCCCCCCCCCACAAACTTATGGGCTACCTTCATTTAATCTAATGCCACTCCGTCCATCAACATTTCGTCTACCAACCATTTCGTCCAATAACCATTTAGTCCAATCACCACATCGTCTAAACACTATTTCGTCTCATAACCAGTTGGTCTAATTAATATCCATTTCGTTTTCATTCATTTTGCACAATTAACACTTAGTCCAATTAGACCAAATGGTATATGGACTATTTGAAGTATGGGATGAATAAGATTGAATGATATTTCTTTCAAGAGTTGATTTTAAGGTTGATGCCACTGCCTCGATCAGCATGGTGCCGGTGGTATATCTCAACTTTAGACGACAAATGCTTGGTGAACATCAAAGAAAATTTGTGAGAGGAGGCTCTCTCAAAGCATGGTGTCCCGCAACATTCCGTCCTCAGGCCGCTATTATTCTGTACATTACACCTCTTGGATAAATTACTCGTCATCATGGATTGCAAGTTCATTTCTATCAAGATGCGGATGATAAGCAATTGTATGTGAACTTCGACCCAGTTAGGTTGAAAGATGACGATGCTGATGCTATTTCACGTCTGACTACCTACCTCGCAGAAATCCGGCAGTGGATGGTACTGAATTTTATCAAGACTAATGCGAAACAAGATTGTTCAACGAAATCTTCAAGTTGGACGTTGATCTATCCCACCATTGAAAATATAGGGGGCAAAAAATCGTTTTGCCCCCCAATAATTCCGCATGTGCAACTAAAAAAAAAAATAATATCGTAATGCTACACTGAAATCAACAAGCGAGATTGAGATACCAACTCGATTTTGATTTATCGTACTCCAAATGTCTGCTTTTCAGATTGGAATTCAAAATTTTCAGCTCGCGCTTCGCGCTCACATCATTTCTGTACCAAAAACCCCATACTTTACATGATTAAATAGGTGAATAGAATGTCCTGTTTTCAGTTCTAAACCTCAAAAGAACTCCCGCTTCGATTTGCAATAATCTTCTGTTGGATATATCTTGTTCTTTATTAAAAGCGTCCATTAAACTGTCTTTTTTTTCCAGATCGAAATATAAAGATTTTCCGTTCGCGCTTCACGCTCACATTTATTGTTCTTCTAGATAACCCATCTTAATCATTGGTACCAAAAATATCAAGCTTTCAGGTCAGAATATAAAGAAATTTCAGCTCACTCTCTAGTGAGATACATGTATCTATCCTCCTCATGAGTTACTACAAACAAATCTAAACAGGTACATTTTCCTGTTTTCATGTCATACTAAAAAAAAACAGCTCGCACTTAGCGCTCGCATTGTTGGTGAGGGTGAGATTATGTGTATCTTTCTCATGAGCCATATATATAAAATATGGGCCTATGTGTGGGGGTGTAGGGGTGTGTGGGTGAGTTTGTTCGTTTTGTGTGATCGAGCGCCTTTGGAACGTTGATTCATGATTTTGCCCCCCCCCCCCTCCCCATCTGAAAAATGGATCGACGCCCCTGGTCCTGACTGGTGCTCATCTGGCACTAGTGTTGTTCTTAATGTACCCATTACGACACACCTAATTAAGATCGAGTATACACCTTGCCAGCAGAAGCGTCGATCCTGGGGGGGGGGGGGCGGGGCAAACACACATACTCACTCACATATATGTGTGGTTGGGTAAGGTTGTTTGTTTTTTCGATGGAGCGCCTTTGGGACGTTGATTCATGATTTTGCCCCCCCCCCCATTAACCCCATCTGAAAATGGATCGACGCCCCTGCACCTTGCCTTTTCATCTATCGCTCCACGCCTTTGGAACTCTTTTTATGTTCCCTCTCGAAATTGGCAGTATTGACCTCTTCAAATCGTCCCTCAAAACTAATAAACTTCAGCAGATATATAGATATTAACTTGATTTGATGAGCCTGCGCCTATGAATGTTTTAATGAAAATCATGTCAACCGATAGGCCAAATAAAAAAACAAGTAGTAGGATTACAGTGAAGATATATGATTATGAATGCCGTAGGGACGGTATAGCTAGGGGATATAAGTCCATTAGGCACCGGAAGCGGACCAGCCCCTCCCCCTCATCATACGAGTGGGATCATCGATTTTGGCCCCGACCCCCCCCCCAAAAAAAAAAATGGGGGTGTACGTCCCTCCCAGCAAGAAAGGAAGTATTCCAACTATTACAAAACAAATCGCTCTAGAACGTGAAATTCAGGATGAAAAACCCCTAAATTTGAATTGGGGTAATAATTAGGTCGATGTCAATGGTCACATATGTCATTTTTAAAACATTTTAGTTGGGGCATGGGGGCATGTGTAAAAGGAGGCATAAATTTCATCGTGTGCAGTCGAGAATCCATCTAATTGTACGAAAGAGGGATGTCTATCTATGTGGGATAAATGTTTTGACATCTGTTATAATTCACACTTTGCCCCGGGACTTTGCCACTCTCGAACCTGTTTCTGTTTCTGTTTGTGGTAACTCCCGTATAGGAACTCGGCAGGACAGCATTTTGCTGGTAAACGCCAAGCTGGTATGTAACCAATTACCTTGGAAACATTTTACGTCTAGGTTAATCAGTCATAGTGGCTGACGTTATAGACGACAGATATCACTCTCGGGCCTTTTTATCAAAGTGGAGACAATGGCAGAGTTGGGATTCGAACTCACAACCTTGCGATTATGAGTCCAATGCTCTAACCACTGGACCACACGACCCGTGCTAAATGGGTACCAGGTAGGATGCGAAAGATATTGTATGTTTGATTTTGCCAGCGCCATATAATGTGGCTGCGATGAATGCAAAGAATGTTCCCCAGGGAGTGGAAATTGTGCACTTTTCATGCTTGATTGAAATGAATCCAATGACCGGGGTAATGATATGCTGTCAGGCCATCCTGGGAAAAGCGCTTAATAAAAATTGGCTATTATTATTGTTATTATTATGACATCATTTATTTGTATAAAAGTCTATATATAGCAATACAATATTCCCGACATGAGAACTTTCGGAAACTTCATATGAAACTCTTTTGAGGAGATATATTTGAGCACAGAACTCGATTATTCAAGCTGCGCCGTTAAAATAAACTAAAACAACAACAGCAGCAAAGCAACCCTCCTCCCCCCTAGCCCTCGATGATAGCTAGCTCGCGCTAGCATAGCACCGGCCAGTATGTGCGAATGCCAGCGCTACAGCATGTAGACAGCTGGCAGCCGTCTGTTTCGAGGAGTTTTTTAACATTTTTTTTTTAATTCTCCTCGTACACACAGACGGCTCGCTATCGTGCAGCCACCTTCAGGGGACTTGCTGTCGTGTTGGGGAATGGGATCGGTAATTAGGGACTCGTAATGAAGAAACTTTGGAGAAAGTTGTACAGTTCAAATCACAAAGTATTTAATTATCAATATTCAGCTACAGACAGTTCGAAGTACATGAAGATTCGGATATGACGGGAGACGATGAATATAATAGTTTCGAAGTATAAGATTAAGATTCGGAGTGAAGTTATAATATTCGATGGACGTCTAAGTCTTGAAGTCAGTCAGTCTATCTGGATGAGTGTGGGTCTAGTCTTCTATCGTTGGTGTTCTCTATTCTAATAATCAAGAAGTCTTATTTATATCATTGGTTTTGGGGTGTAACTATTAAAGGTGGGAGTGATCTAAACTTGATCTGATTGGTCTACAGCTCACTGTCTATCAAACTTTCTCTGGTATCAAGGGGTGTGGTGATGCTCTGTGCAAGTGACTGGGGTTGGAGTGTGAGTCATACTTCTTCCATGAAGTTAGCTGACGTCACTGAGGGTTGGTCTTTTTATGGTCAAGGCTTAGCAGTTAAATGGTATTGGGGGTTTTGGGATTCTAAGATGGCATTGGGGGAGTTTGTAAACAAGTGAGGGTGAATGACTGAAAGGATAACAGGAAGTTATATTCATCCTACATAACATCCCCTTTCTTTGGAAAATGAGGCTCCTCTCCTCATTTGGGAAACGAATTGTATACAAATAGATTACAAAAAATATTTTGAAAAGTGAGTGAAACCAGAATAGTGTATCTCAATTGTCCACTGTACTTTCACTCTCTCTCTCTCACACGTACTGTTTATACTAAGAGGATTAAACTTATTCTACTTAACTAATTCCAACTTAATGTAAAGATATAACTAACACATCGAACACATTCACAAAAAAATATTGAAATAAAGTAAATTAATCAACTGATCAACCAATAATGATACTATATACATTAACTCGTGCAGACTTATAAATGCACTTTGAAACAATTAGCAAATATTATTAAATCAACGTTCATTAATTACATAGTACAAACTCCTTCAAATCAAATGAAGAATACAGATCAATTTCACTCTAACTATAACACTAAATTAGTTCAAGCAATAACAGTAATAACAAGAAAAAAATGTATGCTATATAAATCCTAGCATATGATCAACATGATAATTAGTGGAAAGTTAACAGGTGCGCTCTAGAATTGACAGTTCTCTATGTTAGGAAGGCCAGTATGTACTTCATTCAAATGAAGCAATCAACATAGATTTCAATTATTACTATCACTCCTATCCTGTTGGAGAATATCTTTCCTTATTCATGTTATAAAAGAACAAAATAAACAAGTACTTTCAAACTTGATAGATATCATCATTATGACAAGTATAAATTCAAACTTATCTTGGTAATCAACCTTGCGATGATAAATATTTGTTCAATAAAATATTTATTATTCTAAACTAAATTAAACACATTGTCAACAATTACTACTAAGTTCTAATTCAATCACATACATATCACACATTTAGCAAAACATTAAACAATCACTTATTTACATCAAATACATTTGTCTGAAAAATCTCTGTCTGATAAGTTTGTCAGTAGGTCACAGTAAACTTTAGTGGTCTCGATGGAATTTAAAGGTCATAGGGCAATTCTCAGTAATGGTCATTTATGTCATTAATGTCATTGTACCTGTCAACTAGTCTGAATATTGTAATAGAACAGGTGGATTGGGGTAAAGCTTGCCTTGTGTTGAGGATAAGGGCATATTCACACTTGTAAGATTCCAGAAAATAGTGATGTCACCAAAGTAGTTTCTATACACTCCGCAACAATATTATATAAATCAATCAATTTGTGAGCGGTGGGCGTCCTCATCATAGGGAAATGTGCTTCTATTTTCACTTCAAATTCCGAAGTATATTTATGTCATAGGATTATGCACCAAATCTTCTATATGAGTTTCACTCCTAATTTGCTCTGATAATGTCTTAATGGTCATTTTCAAGTACATTCAAACTTGACAAGTTTCATGCTATACACAAAGCGGCGAAATACTAAAAGAAAATAATAAAAACCAAAATAAAATTGTATTTCTTGACACACTAGGCCTATGTGTAGTCCAGTATCATTCATCACTGGAAAATGCTTTGCTTTACATGTTAATGTTAACCAAATACAACATCATCATGATTTTGATTGAAATATAAAATATTCTTGCTTCGTAATATCATCTACTTTGATTACATCACATCCAATGTTGTTTGAGAAATAATGAAATATCACATGTTACATAAACTTAGTTAATCCTTATCTAGCTCAGTATTTGGAATTGTCAATGTCAATGACTTCGTCTTAAGTTTTAAAGGTGGTTTAATATTCATCGTGGTCAGTTTTAAATGAGACTGGTGAGAGTCAGTGTTTGTCAAATATTGCTATTTCCAATGTCAAATCAAAAAGGATAAAGATGATGTTATCACAACAAATCAATGTAACTGTGTACAATGAAAATACAATTATACACATGTAATGGACATTAAATCAAATATAGCCTCTCGCACTCTCTCATATGCCAGTGGAACAATAAAGAAAATGGTTTCACTTACCGATCAGAGATGAAGAAGATGTCTTCAAAGAATGATTATAAAATTAAGTATAATGAATAGCACAATTATAGTAATGTCCAGTGTTTTTAAATATTCAGGGGAAGAGTCCAAGTCATTCATTCAATAGTTCATGATTTATGTTGTTGTCGTAGTGGTCGGCGTCATGGCGTTGACGATGGCATCTTGTCGTTTCCAGTTATTGCCATTGTCATCTCTGTTGTCATTGATGTCCTTGTCCTGTTGTCCCTCCGTCTGTATCGTCCGTCTGCTCTTCCGTCTGTATCTTCCGTCTGTTCATCCGTCTTTGTCTTCCGTCTGTGCGTTTCTGTAGTGCGGTAATTGTAGTCGTTGATTTTTTTTTTGTCATCCGATGTAGCTCAGCTAGTTCTAACAGGGGTTCATGCCGGTGCTAACACTCGTAGGATAAATGATATCTTAACTGTCTTTTTATGAGAGCAATTCTCAGTCTTTTCTCGAAGCACATATCCATGATGAAGTATTTTTCAATTAGAAAACCGGGTTCTCCGCCATGTCGTGTTGGGGAATGGGATCGGTAATTAGGGACTCGTAATGAAGAAACTTTGGAGAAAGTTGTACAGTTCAAATCACAAAGTATTTAATTATCAATATTCAGCTACAGACAGTTCGAAGTACATGAAGATTCGGATATGACGGGAGACGATGAATATAATAGTTTCGAAGTATAAGATTAAGATTCGGAGTGAAGTTATAATATTCGATGGACGTCTAAGTCTTGAAGTCAGTCAGTCTATCTGGATGAGTGTGGGTCTAGTCTTCTATCGTTGGTGTTCTCTATTCTAATAATCAAGAAGTCTTATTTATATCATTGGTTTTGGGGTGTAACTATTAAAGGTGGGAGTGATCTAAACTTGATCTGATTGGTCTACAGCTCACTGTCTATCAAACTTTCTCTGGTATCAAGGGGTGTGGTGATGCTCTGTGCAAGTGACTGGGGCTGGAGTGTGAGTCATACTTCTTCCATGAAGTTAGCTGACGTCACTGAGGGTTGGTCTTTTTATGGTCAAGGCTTAGCAGTTAAATGGTATTGGGGGTTTTGGGGTTCTAAGATGGCATTGGGGGAGTTTGTAAACAAGTGAGGGTGAATGACTGAAAGGATAACAGGAAGTTATATTCATCCTACATAACATTGCAATGCAAAATCCCCCCGTCGGGGCTCTTCAATTTTTGTCTTTAATGAACAAAATTTTTTGAAAATTAATGCGACCAAAATGCAAATTAATACTCCCTCTTGGCATTAATTGCCAAAAAACGGAGAAAATCAAGTTAAAAAAAGTGACTTACCTCGGCTGTCGCGCAAATTCACTTCCCCGTTTTATCCGATCTTAAGTACATAAACATATGGCCGTTGAGTCCCCTGTACAGATCGCGCTAGAACTTCGGTCTCTGTATTTGGTGAGTGAAGCCAACGGAGTTCAGCTGAACAACCAAAATAACAGAGACCGAAGCTTTTGGTCTGCACGCACGCCACATGGTCTACACAGCATGCTGCATGCTATGCTGCAAAGCTAGTTGTGTTTTCAAATGGAAGATCGAAGTAAGAACACGTCACAGCGACTGCCACCAATCATTTTGGATCGAAAACGGAGTTGTTGGGGCAGATTTTGTGAGATAATAGGCATGGTTTCCCATCTAGTTGCAATTTCATTTACAGGGTTCATGATATATCTAGCGTGGCCCTTGACAAGTGAGTATTACTATTAGTAAATTAAAATGTCGCAGATAACTCAACTGACTTTATCAGACCCACACGTTGAGATTCGTGTTGGCTATAAAATGTGCTATGTATGATGACTACGCCGGTCTACGCCACTCTAGGCGACACCGTAATACTTACCCGTGTTAAGAAACTGGGACTCCACTCACGCGCATTTGGGCCGCCCTAGCTTAGAACTAAGCTTTCTTTCCGTAAAAAAAAATTATTCTTATGATTAAATAAATATTAATTAATACATGAATACTGTTAAATCGGTACTCACCGGTTCTCTTCTTGAATTTTCTGCCAATTTCCCACGCTGCTGGCTGCAATTCCGCGGTAAATTTCGTCGCCATAGAGAGCTGTTCATGCAACGTTATTTATAAATGGAGCGCCCTTTACGAGAGTTGTTAATGCCGCGGAGAAATCGTTAGGCATTTTGGCCTGTGTTCAAGGCGTAGCTGTTCTATTTTTTTTTATAAAATTATGTGTGAGATCGAAATCTCAGCGAGTAAACACTCTTCCAATATGGAAGAGTGTATACTCGCTGTGATATGATCCCGATAGGGAGGCGCAACACCCCCACCCACATGGGCGCAAACCCCAGGGCCGGGGGACATGTCCCCTCACCCAAAATAGTAGGGGGCACATTATGAAATGTCCCCCTACTATTTTTGGTCATGTCGTTCAAATTCGAAATGTATTTTGGAAGAGACGATCTTACTTTTGGCATGCCCCCTTTTTTTTGCTTGTTTGCTTGTCAAATTTCTTTTGGTCAAGATGACCTTCTTTAGAGGGTGATAAACCTTCTTTTTTTGTTTGTTTTTTGCTTGTCAAATTTTCCAGCCCCTGGTCCCCCTACCTTTGGGGAGAGATTTCCGCCCTTGCAAGTAGACATATACTCTTGATATTGTTTGCGAATCTGCACGGGCGTCGATCGAGGGCTGGGGATGAGGAAAAGCGGTGAGACGAGAAAAAAAATAGAACTTAGAAGGGGAAAGGCGACAGAAAAAAAGTGAACGAAAGAAAAATTAATGGAAAATAAAAGGGAAGAGTAAATAGGGAGAAATGTGATGGGTAAAATAAATTATGGGAAAAGAGGACAGAAAAAAAGTGAACGAAAGAAAAATTAATGGAAAATAAAAGGGAGGAGAAAATAGGAGAAATGTGATGGGTAAACAAAATTATGGGGAAAGATTCTGGACGCACTATTCATGTTTTATCATGAAAAGGATAAGTTATTTATCCGCGAGCAGACACTTTTTGATATTGTGATCTGAAACTGGATAATGATTTAAATAGAGAACAATCTGCGTATCTGAATTAACGTGTGTTTTAGATTTCGACCTAGAATTTGGGTGTTCTAAGTAACTTTCTTATCATGAAAATCAATAAAGAGAGCGCAAAGCGCGAGCTAAAAATATATGATATAACAAAGGGTGAATTTAAGCTCTGTAATGCAAACACTTTGTGGGAAAATTGTGAATTGTGATGGATCACAGTTAAAAAAGAGCTGATGTATTTTATTTTTATTACTTTGAGTTTTTACATAGGACCGGAACATGCTATGAGGGCATTATGTCATCATATGAAATTGATGACCATCTTCCTATTTCTCTCGCATGGGAGCGCGAAATGTGTTAATTTTATGGCCTGAAAACTGGACATTTAAAGCACTTTGTAATTATGCATAAGAGGCATTATATATCTATCAATGCGAGCAGAAATCGCGAGTCGAAGTTTTTGATAAACTGTCATCAAATTAGTTTGATTTAGAATTAATATTGGGATATACATAACCGACTAATCCAAATGCTATAGCGTGCGGCGCTAGCTGATACGTTTTAACAATCTGACCTGAATAGGGAACTTTTTGAGAACTTTATGGAATACAGGAAAATAATACGTACCTGAAAATTCAAATTTTGCGAGCGCGCAGCGCAAGCAGAAAATGATAATGTTCAGATGATATCACAGACATTTTTACAGAGCACTTTTTAAAAATCAATTTGTAAATGAAACAAAATAATGAAAGTTCAATTTCCCAGCTGAAATATGTTTTGTATAATGACTTCAAAGTTTGATTTTTCAAGCTCCATATTGAGCAAGATATGCAAATACCCTAAAAGACAATAAGGCGCGAAGCGCGAGCGAAAATTTTTTATCCTAACAAATAGATTTTAAAAAAAATTATTTTCAGAGTCTTCCCCTAATGTTATTTCATTTAATCATGTTCCTCCTCTTATGTTTGCCTTTCTTCTTTTTTCCTCTCTTTTCCCTTCCTTTTCTTTTTTCCTTTCTTTTTTTTTCTTTTTTTGCTCCGCCAATAGGGGGGCCCGGGCCCCTCGGCCCCCCTGGATCCGCCTATGTTAGCGGTTGTAGGTATAAATCGCGCTCTAACGCTCTAAAACTGTGTTCTTTATCAAAAAGCTGTCTTTCATATTCATTTTGTTCGCAAAAGAATATAAAGTTAATTTCAATCATTGTATATAGTTATCCTGTTTATGATAAAAATACTTAGAAATTGGGTTAGGTTAGGGTTATCAAATTATCAGGGCAGAAAATATATATTTTTTTCTCATTTTGCGCGTCGAGCTGGCACTATTTGATCTGTGTTATTATGTTTTTGATGACATTCATTGTATTCACAACAATAATTATTAAACATTGCGCACGCGCCGTGCGCCGCATGAATTATGTAGATCAGGTGAATAACTTACCGCTACACACGAGCAGTTGCTCTATATATTATATTACATAGAATATATAGAGCAACTGCCCATTTTTAATGGTCCATAATATACCCACTTTCTTCTTTTTTTGGAACGAGTATGAATTTATCTACTGATATACTGAATGTACAATAAAAGTCATTATCATGTATTTCTTGGCATTTCATTTACTTTTTTTACCATAATTATATCACACAGCTGTTCGCATAGGCCTACGCCGTCACAAATAACAAAACAAAATCTCACTTTTTTTCTTTTTTGGTGGGGGATAGATTTTCCATACGCATACGTACAATTTTTCAAATTATTTTTTTCTGCTATTTTCATAATAAACTTTAAATGATTTCGCCTTTGCACTATTATTTTTTTAAAGACAAAATTACATCATCATCATATCATCGTCACCAACTTCATTCTCATCTTTATCACCACTACCACCATCATTATTATCATCATCATCATCATCATCACCGCCACCATCACCACCACTATCATCTTCACCAAGATAAATCCTGCTTTTTTTCCTTCCTATTTTCCTCTTTTTAGAGGGCACACCACCACGCCCCCTTACTGGATATCCGCCTCTAACGTTTGTTGTTGTATATAAGTTGGCGGATGCCTCATGAAATGAAATAATATAAAATAAGGAAAGGGAAACTAATTAGAAAAAGGACTGAGGAGAAGAAAAAAGAAAGCCAAACAAACAAGAAAAAACAATATCAAAATTTTGTTGTAAAGTCTTCTACGTCAGTTTAATAATTATGTTTTCAATGAAATGAGAACATAAAAAAATGAAACAAGTAAGATGGGCTATACATCGTAGCAAAGAAATAGAGGGAAGCTCCGAGACAATAAAAAGGGTGAGAAAAAGAAAAGACTTTGAAATACTCACAACACGAGCATAATAAAAAAATTGGAATAAGCAAGGACAAGTAGCTGAGGGACACCCCCCCCCCTCTCTCTCTAGTTATTTATGTATCAAACTCGCATACACAAGAATTTCTTACTAATCAAAATATTGCGAGCAAAAAGCACGAGCTGACATTTTTTTAAATATTCAAAACTGATAGAGAGACACATTTTAAACAATTCATGAATCATAATAATTATACAACTAGCTTACCAATCGAATCATTCGATTGCGACAAATGATCTGAGAATTAATGCTTTTAGGAATTCATTAAATTAAAGCAAAGTATCTCAACATTAAAATAATTAAGGCGGGCGCAAGGTATCAGCTACTACACCGATAATTTTTTTTTTGACATTTGAAGTATTTTCGGTAATCATGAAAAAGATCGGATATTTCATGAAAGCTCAAATCCCGAAGAGCGGAATATTTTTATTAATTGACTTTTTAAAAAAATGTTCTAAGCCCCATTTAATATTTGATTATAAGTCGATGCATTAAAAGCTGAAAAAATAAAGTATTTTGTGTTCCTCTATCATAATTGTCTTTCTCTTTAACCCTGGTTCTTTTTTTCTGGGGGGAAGCATTTTGGTTAAAAAAAGAGAAAAAAGATAATTGCTGGCTTGTGGACGCCCGGTGTGGACGGTGGTAGGGACACCCCCCCCCCCCCGTAGTTACGCCAATATGGGACCAAATGATCCTAAATGTCCGAGGCGAAACTTGTGCAATCAAACGTTATTTCTGAATAAATTAAAGCTTGCGCTGTTCAACTTCAATCTCTTTCAGCTAAATTTGCGATGAACGCTGCGTTATGAAATATATAATTATCAACATCTGGCGAAAAGAATAACCGACCGATCACCTGACGAGAACGCGTATACGTGATCTGCATATCAGGTCCGATCGAGAGTCAGAAGTGAAGGACAACTGCCAAGAAAATCAGGAAAAAGTCGTCAAAATGTAAGTTCCCCTTCATTTCTTTCAATTTTTTGTTAATTATTGAAGCATTAATGTATCATTAAAGCAAAATTTCAACAAAAGCCTCAAATTTAGCTAGTACTTTTGTTGAAATTACAATAAATTTAGATCCACATAAATCTCTAACCCAATTTTAGCACTGATGTCGCCTATGAGGTCCATACATGTAATGTTTGGACCTCATTGGTACTAGGAGTGGTCTACGCCACTCTAGGCGACACCGCAATACTTACCCGTGTTAAGAAACTGGGACTCCACTCACGCGCATTTGGGCCGCCCTAGCTTAGAACTAAGCTTTCTTTCCGTAAAAAAAAATTATTCTTATGATTAAATAAATATTAATTAATACATGAATACTGTTAAATCGGTACTCACCGGTTCTCTTCTTGAATTTTCTGCCAATTTCCCACGCTGCTGGCTGCAATTCCGCGGTAAATTTCGTCGCCATAGAGAGCTGTTCATGCAACGTTATTTATAAATGGAGCGCCCTTTACGAGAGTTGTTAATGCCGCGGAGAAATCGTTAGGCATTTTGGCCTGTGTTCAAGGTGTAGCTGTTCTATTTTTTTTTATAAAATTATGTGTGAGATCGAAATCTCAGCGAGTAAACACTCTTCCAATATGGAAGAGTGTATACTCGCTGTGATATGATCCCGATAGGGAGGCGCAACACCCCCACCCACATGGGCGCAAACCCCAGGGCCGGGGGACATGTCCCCTCACCCAAAATAGTAGGGGGCACATTATGAAATGTCCCCCTACTATTTTTGGTCATGTCGTTCAAATTCGAAATGTATTTTGGAAGAGACGATCTTACTTTTGGCATGCCCCCTTTTTTTTGCTTGTTTGCTTGTCAAATTTCTTTTGGTCAAGATGACCTTCTTTAGAGGGTGATAAACCTTCTTTTTTTGTTTGTTTTTTGCTTGTCAAATTTTCCAGCCCCTGGTCCCCCTACCTTTGGGGAGAGATTTCCGCCCATATCGAAAACTTGCATACAGTGTACCGGACATATAAAAACATAGCAGACGACGTTTGCAGACCTCGCGATCATCGTATGACTAGTGGTGCAGAATGTTCCATTGCGGCTTTATGGGGGAAATAGCATTACAGAGGGATAAAAGGTCTTCACAAATAATGTTTCAGCGTTGATCCGCAATATCTTATGTCGATTTCATAAATTATCCTTACATTTAACATCATTTAAAGTGAAATGAATAAGCAAACTTAAATTTCAGACTTACCAATGCAGTGATAAGCTAGGATGCACCCCTCGTATACATAATGGACCCGTCACAACATTCAGAGACATATCCAATTCAGAGAATAAAATTGATTTTTGTTGGCAAAAATAATGGTATCTGATATATTCATATCCATAGTTCGGACTGACAAGGTATATATATTTATATATTCCTAATAAAATGTTCAGCACTGCAATGGAAAGAGCTAGAAAACCGCTGTGACTCGAACAACACACCGACGTACACAAAAGCTCTGTCCAGCCCTATGTGTTGAATGCACGTCGAGTGTAGGTTTGCTCTTCGGACATCAGTATCACAAAGAAAATCTCCTCTGATTTGATGATAAAAGTGCACTATTTCCTTATTAACCAATCTCCATGGTTCTTTCATGAGTATTTGCCTTATAATGTGCCCTTTATTATAATCTGGGCGGAAATTCTTGATACCATCACCCAACGATGTGACGACGGATGTAATCCACCCGGGTACTATAAAAATGTCCCCCTAACCCATTATCCCAATACATATTCCTGACTATGGATGGTTTTTAGTGATTTTAATGTAATAAAGTGCCACATTTCCCACCAATTGAATGTAAAAAAAAATATGGTCATCTGATAGAAGAAGTTATTAACATTCATTTCAGGGGGGCGGAAATTCTATCTGAATCAACGCTTGTCCTTGATACACATTTGTTTGTGAAAAAGGGGTATGATGCAAGGGAATTCTGCGTGTTATAAGGGTGCGCGCGTGCAGCGAGGACCTTCTGTCCGCTAGTTTTCCATATGTTGCAAGTAGACATATACTCTTGATATTGTTTGCGAATCTGCACGGGCGTCGATCGAGGGCTGGGGATGAGGAAAAGCGGTGAGACGAGAAAAAAAAATAGAACTTAGAAGGGGAAAGGCGACAGAAAAAAAGTGAACGAAAGAAAAATTAATGGAAAATAAAAGGGAAGAGTAAATAGGGAGAAATGTGATGGGTAAAATAAATTATGGGAAAAGAGGACAGAAAAAAAGTGAACGAAAGAAAAATTAATGGAAAATAAAAGGGAGGAGAAAATAGGAGAAATGTGATGGGTAAACAAAATTATGGGGAAAGATTCTGGACGCACTATTCATGTTTATCATGAAAAGGATAAGTTATTTATCCGCGAGCAGACACTTTTTGATATTGTGATCTGAAACTGGATAATGATTTAAATAGAGAACAATCTGCGTATCTGAATTAACGTGTGTTTTAGATTTCGACCTAGAATTTGGGTATTCTAAGTAACTTTCTTATCATGAAAATCAATAAAGAGAGCGCAAAACGCGAGCTAAAAATATATGATATAACAAAGGGTGAACTTAAGCTCTGTAATGCAAACACTTTGTGGGAAAATTGTGAATTGTGATGGATCACAGTTAAAAAAGAGCTGATGTATTTTATTTTTATTACTTTGAGTTTTTACATAGGACCGGAACATGCTATGAGGGCATTATGTCATCATATGAAATTGATGACCATCTTCCTATTTCTCTCGCATGGGAGCGCGAAATGTGTTAATTTTATGGCCTGAAAACTGGACATTTAAAGCACTTTGTAATTATGCATAAGAGGCATTATATATCTATCAATGCGAGCAGAAATCGCGAGTCGAAGTTTTTGATAAACTGTCATCAAATTAGTTTGATTTAGAATTAATATTGGGATATACATAACCGACTAATCCAAATGCTATAGCGTGCGGCGCTAGCTGATACGTTTTAACAATCTGACCTGAATAGGGAACTTTTTGAGAACTTTATGGAATACAGGAAAATAATACGTACCTGAAAATTCAAATTTTGCGAGCGCGCAGCGCAAGCAGAAAATGATAATGTTCAGATGATATCACAGACATTTTTACAGAGCACTTTTTAAAAATCAATTTGTAAATGAAACAAAATAATGAAAGTTCAATTTCCCAGCTGAAATATGTTTTGTATAATGACTTCAAAGTTTGATTTTTCAAGCTCCATATTGAGCAAGATATGCAAATACCCTAAAAGACAATAAGGCGCGAAGCGCGAGCGAAAATTTTTTATCCTAACAAATAGATTTAAAAAAAAATTATTTTCAGAGTCTTCCCCTAATGTTATTTCATTTAATCATGTTCCTCCTCTTATGTTTGCCTTTCTTCTTTTTTCCTCTCTTTTCCCTTCCTTTTCTTTTTTCCTTTCTTTTTTTTTCTTTTTTTGCTCCGCCAATAGGGGGGCCCGGGCCCCTCGGCCCCCCTGGATCCGCCTATGTTAGCGGTTGTAGGTATAAATCGCGCTCTAACGCTCTAAAACTGTGTTCTTTATCAAAAAGCTGTCTTTCATATTCATTTTGTTCGCAAAAGAATATAAAGTTAATTTCAATCATTGTATATAGTTATCCTGTTTATGATAAAAATACTTAGAAATTGGGTTAGGTTAGGGTTATCAAATTATCAGGGCAGAAAATATATATTTTTTTCTCATTTTGCGCGTCGAGCTGGCACTATTTGATCTGTGTTATTATGTTTTTGATGACATTCATTGTATTCACAACAATAATTATTAAACATTGCGCACGCGCCGTGCGCCGCATGAATTATGTAGATCAGGTGAATAACTTACCGCTACACACGAGCAGTTGCTCTATATATTCTATGTAATATAATATATAGAGCAACTGCCCATTTTTAATGGTCCATAATATACCCACTTTCTTCTTTTTTTGGAACGAGTATGAATTTATCTACTGATATACTGAATGTACAATAAAAGTCATTATCATGTATTTCTTGGCATTTCATTTACTTTTTTTACCATAATTATATCACACAGCTGTTCGCATAGGCCTACGCCGTCACAAATAACAAAACAAAATCTCACTTTTTTTCTTTTTTGGTGGGGGATAGATTTTCCATACGCATACGTACAATTTTTCAAATTATTTTTTTCTGCTATTTTCATAATAAACTTTAAATGATTTCGCCTTTGCACTATTATTTTTTTAAAGACAAAATTACATCATCATCATATCATCGTCACCAACTTCATTCTCATCTTTATCACCACTACCACCATCATTATTATCATCATCATCATCATCATCACCGCCACCATCACCACCACTATCATCTTCACCAAGATAAATCCTGCTTTTTTTCCTTCCTATTTTCCTCTTTTTAGAGGGCACACCACCACGCCCCCTTACTGGATATCCGCCTCTAACGTTTGTTGTTGTATATAAGTTGGCGGATGCCTCATGAAATGAAATAATATAAAATAAGGAAAGGGAAACTAATTAGAAAAAGGACTGAGGAGAAGAAAAAAGAAAGCCAAACAAACAAGAAAAAACAATATCAAAATTTTGTTGTAAAGTCTTCTACGTCAGTTTAATAATTATGTTTTCAATGAAATGAGAACATAAAAAAATGAAACAAGTAAGATGGGCTATACATCGTAGCAAAGAAATAGAGGGAAGCTCCGAGACAATAAAAAGGGTGAGAAAAAGAAAAGACTTTGAAATACTCACAACACGAGCATAATAAAAAAAATTGGAATAAGCAAGGACAAGTAGCTGAGGGACACCCCCCCCCCTCTCTCTCTAGTTATTTATGTATCAAACTCGCATACACAAGAATTTCTTACTAATCAAAATATTGCGAGCAAAAAGCACGAGCTGACATTTTTTTAAATATTCAAAACTGATAGAGAGACACATTTTAAACAATTCATGAATCATAATAATTATACAACTAGCTTACCAATCGAATCATTCGATTGCGACAAATGATCTGAGAATTAATGCTTTTAGGAATTCATTAAATTAAAGCAAAGTATCTCAACATTAAAATAATTAAGGCGGGCGCAAGGTATCAGCTACTACACCGATAATTTTTTTTTTGACATTTGAAGTATTTTCGGTAATCATGAAAAAGATCGGATATTTCATGAAAGCTCAAATCCCGAAGAGCGGAATATTTTTATTAATTGACTTTTTAAAAAAATGTTCTAAGCCCCATTTAATATTTGATTATAAGTCGATGCATTAAAAGCTGAAAAAATAAAGTATTTTGTGTTCCTCTATCATAATTGTCTTTCTCTTTAACCCTGGTTCTTTTTTTCTGGGGGGAAGCATTTTGGTTAAAAAAAGAGAAAAAAGATAATTGCTGGCTTGTGGACGCCCGGTGTGGACGGTGGTAGGGACACCCCCCCCCCCCCCCCCCGTAGTTACGCCAATATGGGACCAAATGATCCTAAATGTCCGAGGCGAAACTTGTGCAATCAAACGTTATTTCTGAATAAATTAAAGCTTGCGCTGTTCAACTTCAATCTCTTTCAGCTAAATTTGCGATGAACGCTGCGTTATGAAATATATAATTATCAACATCTGGCGAAAAGAATAACCGACCGATCACCTGACGAGAACGCGTATACGTGATCTGCATATCAGGTCCGATCGAGAGTCAGAAGTGAAGGACAACTGCCAAGAAAATCAGGAAAAAGTCGTCAAAATGTAAGTTCCCCTTCATTTCTTTCAATTTTTTGTTACTTATTGAAGCATTAATGTATCATTAAAGCAAAATTTCAACAAAAGCCTCAAATTTAGCTAGTACTTTTGTTGAAATTACAATAAATTTAGATCCACATAAATCTCTAACCCAATTTTAGCACTGATGTCGCCTATGAGGTCCATACATGTAATGTTTGGACCTCATTGGTACTAGGAGTGGTCTACGCTACGATTCAAATTTTAAACCTCGCAATACGTGTGAGTGATTAGGGTGTCTGACATGTCTGAAGCCACACTGGAAACTGTCAGCATAAAAGAGGCTGACTTAGGAGAAAATGTGGCACATTTTTAAGGGAAATTTAGGCTGCTAAAAGGGATTGCCAACTAATGTTTGCGATGTACATGTATTGTAATGGAAAGAGAAAATTCAGGATATCTTCACTCAATATAGCACGAAAGTCAATTTTCTTTAATGGTCCAGTACTTTTGGAAAAAATCTTCCATTTTATTTTTGAAATAGTAAGACTAATAAACAATTTAAACATCTGTATAAAAGGCACCTAATTATACCAGATTGATTCAGAATTCACATACCGAATGTTTCCTTTCCATCTTCTTTCTTTGTTCTTTCCCTCCTTTATTTTGTATTATACACTGTTGTCATTATTATGTCATTTTATCTTTGTTTACTTGTACTGTAAGGGGTCATTTAATGATTATGCTTTTTATGATTCCCCACTATACTTGCATGTATTGAACATTGTATTGATTTAAAATGTATTGTTGCTTTTTAAAGGTAAATGCTGGTTTTGGTAACGATATCAAAATGAGTTCGTACAGAATCCAATGAAATGACCACCAAAGTGTCTGTTTGTATAAATAAAACGCATGTGCCAAAGGATTCTGGAAGAAATTGTGTAATTGCTGAGAAATCAGCAAATAAGCACAGGATTCGGGTAGGGCGTCGGACCCGACGCCCTAAGCAATAATTATACATTGTCCCACGTGCGCTTATCTGTGTTGGGGTTCTTCGGTGTGAACATTTTTCAGCGTAGATTTCAAGATTTCACAAAGTTCAGTTAATGTAACTGTACCAGATTTAGATCCTCGATGATATACTGACAATTAAGCCTTGTTTTACAGACTTTCTCATGAAATCAGTGTTTACTGCAACTACTGGAATTCCTCTTTAAAGTGGAAATGAATTGAATTGAATTGGATTGGATTGAATTAAATTACTATCTTGCCTGTGGGGAATGTACAGTTAGTATGGTATGCCAATGGTGTACACAGCACACAAATTACAACATCATTAAAATATCACTTTTGTGACCAAAATTAATAATTTCCATACAGTTGCAATTTATTTTCCAATTTCCATTAGTAACTTGGGAGTAATTTCGTATTCACCCGAGCGCTCGAATACTTGAAGTTTGGGCAAATCCTTAATTATCTCTAAGTAAGGATTTAGAGATAAATTACAAAGCATTATGTGTGTTGAGATTGCCATTTCCCCATGCGTTTACTATGGGAAAATGAAATTTCTGTTTGGCACAATTTTTTTTTCACTTTATCGCAATTTTTCATTGTGATCTGATTTCCAAATCTTTTAAAAATCATGCCATCAGAAAGAGCATCGAAATTCCTATCAGGCACTTTATGGACAAGTTTTTGGCATCAAGAATAAAATTATAACAGCTCTCAAGCTCTCAGAAGCTAAAATTTTGGGTTTGTGTGTCCATTTCTTAACTACACAGTCTATGCAGGAAAATGCTGAAAATTGACCCCTTTCTTCACAGCCATTAGGCCTCTAGTCTAGATCTACAAAAAATTAACATTTCTGTCAGTCTGAAGGTTATTTCTATTCAAATTGACAAAGAAAATGTTATATTTTCTAGAAATAAGAAAAACAACCTTTTTCTCCAGACACCCTTCTACAATGTAGATCTACATGTATGTAACCTTAGGCTTAGTCTTACAGACTACTGAAAAAGGTTGAAATATAATCTAACCTTATTTTCTTTTGGGACTCCCATTGTGGGGAAATAAGGTTGGCAAAGTTTAACGTCATTATTATTGTGAAATTTGGGTGTGTTTTTCTTCCATTGCCATGATTTCGGAGACAGAATCGGTGTTTGCAAACGTTTTATAATGCTGATGCAAACCACTCACGCCTAGTACGAGGTTAGTATGCTATACTAACCTCGTACACAGGCACACCGGAACACTTTCAGTTTTGGGGGGGCAAAATCTCGAAGGGGCACAATATTTTTGACAGTGTGAGATACCGAAGCGATCGAGTGGGAGAGGCTGTGGGACCTCCCCCCCCCCCACAGTAAGGACTTTGTGTAAAAATGGAGTATAAAAGTTGCGTTTCTAATAGCATTAAAAAATAAATTTCTTGAGAATTAAACAGTCTTGGAGTTCTTTTTGCTCCTTCTGTTTCCTCCCTTCTGACCCAGACTGGTGTTTCTTCATGATCAGGGTCGCAGTTCCAGCAAATTACGAGCCTTATTGCAAACGAAATTGTTTCAAACCAATGTAATATAGGCCTTTTAAAGACTTTAAGATGGCAAACATGACCGTACGCAGCTGGGGGCCGCCAATCGAGAGGGCAAAATTCACCAAAAGTGTGCACGAAATCCTTCAATTTTATTCTAGAAAGTTTTTAAGCTCCCCCATCACAAACCCCCTCGCTTCGAGAATTTAGGTCTTGCAGCCCCATCCACTCCCGGATTGTTTTTATATTTTTGCAAACGTCCATGAATAACAAAAGCTGGGATGAACCAGAGAACATAGCTGCCATCTCGATCTGATTAGTAACAGGTAATGGGAAGAAGTTTTGGAATCTAAAATACATAAGTGCTATATCATATGAGCTGAAATAGTATCAGACAAAACGCCTTCCAATCATGCCAATGAAAAGGAATAGAGGAAAATACGGGGCTGTGAAAATATCTTAAGATTTTTTTTATAGTAGAGCAGTACTGTAACGCTTATTTTTTTCTTTTATATTCTTTATTTACATTTTTATTCATATCTCGGATAATATGAGTCCGGTCCAGAAGACACTTTCACAGATTTTATTTTTCCATGTCTAAACATTATCTCAAGTTGCTTTCGAGTGGGATTCACCATTTTCACAAATTATAAATTATAATCCTCTACACATGATTATTCTGCGTGTAATTTTCTGATGACATGTCTATATTGAGTTGAAATGACCTTGGTATTTTCTTTAGGGCACTGACTTGTTAGCACTGTGTTAACTCAATTTATATTAAGTTGAAAATGAAATAAATGAAACAAGTTTCTCGAGATGTTATGGTTTCTGGGCTTGACAGCTATGACATAGATTCCATATGTTGCTCGAGTAACTAGTGTTCACGCGCGTTAGTGATATCGGGTCCGGTCTGAGCGTTTCTGGGCGACCGCGCGTTTGTTAGACGACACAGCCAGCATCATAGAGTTATAAACCTAATAATTGGTGGACCACTATCAATTTGCCATTCGCTATTAGTCTGAAATGTATTCATTAAAAGATTAAACGTTGTCACACTGTAATAAGATGGAAAAGGGGCTTATCAAAGTATGTTTCACAGAGGAACTGTTCGTCGAAAGACGCGATGCTTACTATGATAATGTGTTTGCCCCATCGGGCAAAATTTTTTCATTTTTGACAATGGAAATGACAATTTTTAGGCAGAAAAGTGCCCTCGTTTGCTTTTGTCCTTAAATAATTTATCCTTTTTCTACTTTCAGGGGGCACATTGGGTGGGCAAAATCTTAATTTGCCCCCCAAAAATTTTATTTGGGGGGGCAAGTGCCCCCCCGCTTCTGGCGCCCTTGCTCGTACACTGAACCCCGTTTGACCCTTGATTTCTTTGTAGTCGGCAAACGTTGCTTCATTACAGAAGTAATATTTGCCAAAACTCCTGGCTACTCAGCGGGCTCTTTCCGGTGAATAGCCAACTAGCCATACAATTTTTTTTTTATTCATAAGTGGAAATCATACAAAAAAAGCATATTTGCGTACCTTGGCCTGGAAAGTGAATTCGCATGTCAATTCTAAGGAAATAAAAGAAAGACCTATGATGGCGCTAATAAATTTCACAGCTCTGATTCAGCTCCTTGGTAATTTTATAACTGTCCGAATTCTTTTAATGCGCTATTATAATTACCTGATTAAATATGGGCACTAATAAATGAAATAATACCTTCAAAGACATAATTTAAGACTATAATTAGCAATGATAACACTTTTTTGCAAATAATTCAAAATGATGACTGATTGAAAAAAGAATAGAAAAAAATCTTTGTACCTTGAACAATACCAGCAGTACAAGCTTTGTTCGTTTGTCAATACGATGAAAAGATTGGACACTTCACAGACTTCTCATAATTCTTTGCGTCGATTTGCGTGTAAAATTGTTTAGGTGCCTAATCTTTCCTTTGTCATGTCTTTGATATTAATATAAATCGTGCACCCTCTTTAGGCCAAAAATGGATGTTGTCACCGTTCTATAGGCACTTAGGCAGCGACATCAAGCGCAAGAAAAGATGAACAGAGTGCTAAAATAAGTCACTATAGGGACCTCATATCAATCGGTAATTTGATTCTTTTAATCACTTTTTCTAGATTAAAAATAGGGAGTGAAAAATGATAATTTTCTTGCCATGTCACTTTCCACCAATAGAGGGCATACGCATACTCAAAATTCAAGTTTTTGAGTGCTTTGGTGAATACAAAAAATTACTCCCAAGTTGCTAATGAAAAATAGATTGCAACTGTATGGAATTTTTTTTTGCATTTTGGTCACAAAAGTGATACTTAAAGGATTTTTAAAAGTGTGTGCTGTGTACTTCATTGCCATACCATAGTTCTACCTGTAGATTCCCCACAGGCAGCAGGGGCCGCGGAACGGTTTTCAAAGTGGGCAGACTGACCATACAAAAAATTACAATCCTATGGTCATTTTTACGTTTTTGTACATGGTTTTGGAAGGCCCCCCCCCCCCACTTCCGCGGCTCCTGGACAAAATGGTTGAAGTGAGCAAGTGACCAGCACTGGTGAAATAAATTGCAGTGAATGGACGTGGACTGGTGACCTAAGCCAGGATAATATCAGTTGGGTCTATTTTCTTTTGTTCTTGGGGAGTCAAATGCTTTATCTTTTTACACTGTCAGTTTCCAATACCAGTATAACCATATATAACTTGGCTCTGAAGTAAATAATTTTTTTAATCATAAAATTATATTATTATATATTTTTATAAGTTAGAAAAAGAGATTGTTAAATGACAATTTTCTTGCACATTTGCTTTCCACCAATATATTATAGGGCCTACAAAACAAAATCATTTTTTTTCTTTTTTTTAGCACTTTTGTGAATTAAAAAAATGATTCCCAGGCCAAGTTACTGACAAAAAATGAATCACAACCAGTCTATATGGAAATCAGTCATTTTGGTTTACAAAACTGATATTCTAAAGAATATTAGAATGTGTGTTGTGTACTGCATAGATCTTCATGTAGATTCCCAATAGGCAGGGTGAGTGAGAGACTAAATAAGACCCCAAAAAAAGGTTTCAACGTGTTCAAGGAGTTGTAACTCCAATCCTCCTGCATACTGCCCACTCTCTAATCTACTAGCTGTCTATGGAGGAATGAAACAAGATGCTAAATTCCTTATCTAAAATACTGTTTAATTAAAATAGTACTTATATTGTTCGAAGGAATGCCGAATTATTTTCTGATACTCCCTTGAAATATATTCATAGCAGAGCAGAGGGGATTGGTCACTGGCACAAAGCCTCAGTCAAAGGCCTTACAAAATCTCTTGTGAAAGAATAATTTAAGTAACCTTTACATTTATATCTTTCAATAAAGATGAAGATGTCATGATTTTCTAAAATGAATACAAATGTAATTTTAATCTAAATTAATATGTAAATGGTATCATTGGAAAAAAAATTCCCCTTAAAAGTAAAGACAGCAAGTACCTTTTTTTACATATCTGCTATCAGGAATACTGTTGCAATATTATGAATTAAAAATTTAGCTAAAAATTTACTGAAAAATGAGTAACGTAGCCACACTGCTCTGACTATTCATTGTTGTATTGATAGCACCACAGTGCACCATCGCATGCAGTACACCACCTTTCAGGTTGGAGTGAGGCTGAGTAACCAAAGTTGTCCAATTTTTTCTTTTTCTCTCAGATCTTTTTTCATGGCACCCCATCTTGATGTCAATTGCTGTAAGTAGCAATGCTTTGGTTGATTTATGATTTTTATATTAATTTTAGTAGTGAATGATAATGGATATAAATAACTCATCAACTCATAGAATTGCATAGAATCATTACAATTAAAGCTTGAAATATATAATGAAAAACCCACATCATATTCATGCTTTACGCCATATTGCCAATAAATATGATAGGATAAATGTAGTAAAATCTTGTATGATTGTAACATAAATGATCATAATTTTTTTTCATTGTTAGAATTATTCATTAAAGGTCAAGTCCACCCCAGAAAAATGATGATTTGAATAAATAGAGAAAAATCCAACGAGCAAAACGCTTAAAATTTCATCAAAATCGGATTTAAATAAGAAAGTTGTGACATTTTAAAGTTTTGCTTGTTTTTCACAAAACAGTTATATGCACATCTCAGTGACATGCAAATGAGACAGTCGATGATGTCTATCACTCACTATTTCTTTTGTTTTTTATTGTTTGAATTATACCATATTTCATTTTTACAGATTTGACAATAAGGACCAACTTGACTGAATCATATAGTATTAAACAATGCTAATTCCACATGTTCAGGGAGGAATTAATCTTTGTTTTTACTTGACAATGAAGAGAAAATTCGAATATTTCATATAAGGAAATACAAAAGATATAGTGAGTGGATGGATGACGTCATCAGTCTCCTCATTTGCATACAGACCAGGATGTACATATAACTGTTTTGTGAAATCAAGCAAAACTTTAAAATGTCATAACTTTCTTATTTTACATCCGATTTTGGTGAAATTTTCAGTGTTATGCTTGTTGGATTTTTCTCTTTTTATTCAAATCAACTAATGGTAGGGGTGGACTTGTCCTTTAACTTTGATTGACATGGGTGTGGTTGGATGAATGATAAGCTTTGCTGAGTATTTCAAGTGTTTCTGTTTTATTAAATCTATACAATGAAAATAAACTTGTTAATCCTTTCAAGTTTGGTGAAATTACCTTTTCCTGCTTAAATTAAAAGTTGTGCTTTTGTACATTTATATATATATATATGTGTGTGTGTGAGGCTATTGTGTAAAGAAAAAAATATATATATATATATTTACATTTTTTTCAGTTTGCCTTCTTGATGTCAGAGTCCATCATGTTCTTTTCATCAGAAAGTACTCTTATCCCTAAGGTCAATCGTAAAAGTAAGGTCAGCTATCATTGGATCACCATGACGACAGCCATCGCCTGTGCCCTGATCGGATTTGCTATCATCTTCATAAACAAAGTCCTTCATGACAAGCCTCATTTCAAATCATGGCATGGTACCATGGGATTAGTTGTCATAATTTATATGTGCATACAAGCTTTCGGCGGAGCGTTTCACCTCTTCCCCAAGTTTACCAGCAAATTTGTGAAGTTGGCGGACTTGAAACTGTATCATGCTACATCTGGTCTCTGTCTGTTTATTCTTGTAATTACAACGCTTGTACTGGCACTTTACTCCAACTGGATGCAGCAGAAGGCAGGAGAAACAGGGTGGTATTTCCTACTGGGATGTCTGATGTGGTTGACTACAGTTATTACAAACCAGGTGACGACAGAATACCTTCCTCGGGCATTAAAGAAGCCTTCCTCTCAATATTGATCTTGATTTGCATCATATTGTTAGCTTAAAGACCCGGATCCAGCTAAAAGTGAAAGCTACATAGTGCAACAATGTAAGTTTTATGCATATTCACTGCTTGACAACTGAGTATTTTTGCTTAAAAAAAACTCAAATAACTCACATTGTGTAGGAAGGTTGTGATTCTATAAATTCCAATATGAGCTTGCAAGATAAGTTATTTATGATATATTGATGTGATAGAAGTGAACAAAATCCAATGTGTAATCTTAAAAGCAAAAAACTATCACCAAGTTTTTCAGTGTAAAAACTTTTGGAATCACAATGCTCTTCACAACATAATATAATTTATTTTGAAGCCCGATAATTGAAGCTATTCTTAAGCAAAATAGTCAGCTGAGAAGCGATGAAGATGTATAAACTTTGCACTGTTGTGTTTAGTAATAGCTTTAGATTAGTATATACATTCTCAGTTTCATGTTTCGGTCCAGTCAGGGTCTTTAAAGGGGAAGTTCACCCTGAAGAAAAGTTTGTGTCAAAATAGCAGAAAAATATTGATTAAGGTTTGAGAAAAATCCATTAAAGATTAAGAAAACTTGGCCTTGTGACAAGCATATACGAGCAGCTGCCCCCTATGTTATCATCATGTCCTTGTTTAGATAGTATTTTAGTCCCTATTCAGTTGTGAAATTATGTATCGTTTGAGTAACAGCAAGCAAATTTTTAAATATGCAAAGTTTTCTTATTGAATCATTTCTGATTTATAATTTCAATTAAGAAGTGATAGTAGTTAATATTTTTCTTTTCATTCTTAAAGGATAGCCTATATACATCTAGGCCTTCTTTTAACTTTGAAATGATCTTCTGGAATATTTTGTGGTAAAAGAGTGTAACACACATTCTGCAAGAAGTAAAATCCCGCCCAATCATATCAAGTTTGTTATTCAACAGGATAACTATCATATGTTGTACTAGTTAGATGCATAAAACATGTACATGTGAAGAGTTTAGTTGCATCTAGATGAACTAATTATGTAATTGAAGCTGTGCTCTCTTAGACTGAAATGCATGTTGTATATATCACTGAAGCCATTTTTAATTATAATAATAGCTGGATTTATAAAGCGCTTTTTGCCTGAGGATACAAAGCGCTGCTGTTATTACCACGGCTTTAGCTTGAGGTACCATCACCGGTGACTTGTGCATTCAAGGAAATAATCCTGCTGGGTACCCATTCACCTTACCTAGGTCAAGTGCAGCACATTGTGGATAAATTTCTTGCTGAAGGAAAACATGCCATGGCTTTTAAGTGATATATATGTGCCAATTGACTGAGCAGATAACTTTTAATGTATTGTATTTAGGGAGTCTTGGGACTTTGTTGAAATGTTCAACAAAATAAAGCCAGTAACATAGCTTTTACATTCCTTTGTCTTTTAAGTGAATACAGATGGACAAAATAACGTAAAGTGCTATATAGATGCAAATGTGTGATTATTGTTATCGTTTGTTACCATTATCATTATCATCAACATTACTATCGTCATCTCCATCATCATTACCATCATCACCATCTTCATCACTGTCATCACCATCGTCATCACCATCATTATCATCATCTACACCATATCAATGGATGAAGATAATCCTCTAATTGAAAATATTAAGTTATTCCATACCAATTCAAGTTACAAATTTTTATTTGTGATAGTATACAGTTTGTTAGTTTTTATTCCATATCATTTGCCTCTCCTCGAAACTAAAATGAGTATAAAGTAAAATTTAAATAGAAATATTGACTACTTAAAACTATATTTTTTTAATTTGAACTTAGAATCTACTGTGTGAAATATTATACAGATATTGCCTACCTAGAGTTTGAATATAACATTTCCTCTCCCCGATGAAGTTATATTTTTCCCAAGGGAATATATTTTGCCCGAAGCGCGCAGCGCTGAGGGAAAATATTATCCCAAGGGAAAAATATAGCTTCGGAGGGGAGTTGAAATGTTATTTATTAAAACGATAGACCAGGCAATATCTGTTATATTATATAGTATATGTGGATTCGCCATCAGAAATTGCATTTATCATCTGGTTCAAGAGCGAAATTCTTGCTACAGCTCTGATCCGTCTACGTCATAATAGATTTTTTTTAATGAAAATACATCAAGCGCGTTCTTCATGCAATCGACGCGTTAACACTAGCGCGTATATACATCAAATAAACTATCTTGTTGCGCAACTTGTATGCAGCGAGTGACGTCACCTTAGTGGATATAACGCCGCAATTGAAAATACTACGCAGTATATTCCCTGAGGTGACGTCAAAACCTAGAATATAACAAATGCGATCCTCGCAGCTATGGTCACGTGATGGCGTATTGACCTATCACTGATTCGAATTTACATAGCCTATGTAATATAAGCATTTATTCTCATTGTGTGAGCATATCAGTCTATCATCTTACTTAAAAATTGATTTGCCTCATAAGTTACAGCTTATGATAAGAAAAGGTTATCCGTGGAAGGAGTATTAAACTTGTAATAACATTCAGAACTGGCAAGTTTTCTCCTTGTAATCTATCTTTATTCAAGATAGAGCATTATTGGTAGAGTTACTTGGCTAGAATATTCTGCACATACATGTAGATAAAGATACAAGGTTTTATGTCAGTGTTTAGGAATCCTTAGGATAAATGTTAATGTGCGTGCAACCATTGAAATTTCTTATTTGTATCACAATGTGAAGGAAATCTGAATTCTTACCTGTTTTCATGTTTCCATTTTATTTATTTTTATCAAACTATGTGAAGTAATTGATTTTTTGTAAGAATCTGTCTCTCCCCTCAAGTGTATCATTACAACTCAAGTATTTATGAAATGAACTAACTACTGAGTAATTAACTTTTTCAGTTATTACACTGTTTTTACTTAATATACTGTTTTTTTAAATTCATTTACATACAGACGACTTAATTTTTTTCTGTATTGTGTTCTTCTCCTGCAATAGGCGTTATACATGTATATTTTCTTTAATCTAAATGTCATTTTAATACAGCGCAGATGTCCTTTTTTTTCATTTTTAATTCCTATGAATTGAGTATGATTAAGTTTAATTAGATGTTTGTTTGCCCCTCTATTAAAAAAGAATTTGTTCTTTTTTTATGCTTTGTCCTTCTTTTTCTTCTTTCTTTCTGCTTTTCCACCCCCCCCCCCCCCCTCCCTTTTATTTCTCCTCACTTCCATGGTCCTGGGAAGTGGGGTTGCTAAAGTACCCACAAAATTTTTCCTGCACATTTTATACTCAATAGGCTGTACCTTCTGGAATTCTGGTAGGTGCGGCAAAGTGGATAAATGTAACCCAAATGTCCTTTATTTGTAATGAAAATTCTTTTTTTTTGGGGGGGGGTAAAATTTCTTGGGAATAAAATGATCTTAAATTTGGAGTGTTTGAAGCCCCCATATTTTTTGTTGCTTGTCAAATTTACATCAGCACCCCCTGTAAAGAATCTTTCCCAGGGTCCTGTCTATTTCCCTCCTTTATCTTCCTATTGTTCCTCACCCTTCATCTTTAAGTTTGGTTAAAGATGAGAAAGCAGTTCCAATCTTTGTAGTAGTTATTGATTTGCTTGCCAGCTGAATTAAATTTTCCAGCTAATATTCAATCATGAAATATGGAAAATGTATTAATGATTTAAATCTTATTTATAGCCCTTAAGCTATTATAGTACATGCATTTCTTTTTTTATTCCGATTTTCCTGAATGTTGGTAATGTTAAAATATAAGCATTTTTTTATACGAATTATTGTACAGTGAGATTTACGGAAATTCGATCAACATTTGCATGAGAGGGCGCAAGTTAATATTGGAGGGCATGATTAAAAAAAAAGAATGTTCGTGTATTGTCAACACTTTTGCCATGAATGCTATTTTTGACGTAGTATAGCTTGTACCTGATACGCAGCATTGCTATAAAGATCGTTCACAGCTTATATATAATCATTGAAAATGTACTGTTATTTTTACAATTATAATCACAAAATAGTGATGAATAATCCTCCACACTGGTTTATCAAACTGAGCGTATAGTGTTGTGGCTCTGTACTTAAATATTTCTTTGACATTTCAACAAAGGATTGTACTTCTATCTAACTGGGTTTTTTTTCTCATTGTTTGCCTTCTGTGTTTATTATGATACTCAAAACCATTTTTTTTAATTGGAATAATGTCTTATGTGAAGCCGGCAAAGATACTTTGTTGAAATAAATCAAATGTCAAAGGATTGTGTTATAAGCTATGTTAAGATCTTGTGTCTTGGTCATTTCATACATTGTACGTGTAGGTTGGCAAGGCATTGTTATGAACAGGGAACATCTGTTAGCTTTTTAACATCCGTACTTAGATAGTGAATGGATAAAAGTAATTATTGGACCCATTTATTATGTTTCTCAACTTATTAAAATAGATGTGAAAGGACAAGTCCACCTCAACAAAATGTTGATTCGAATAAATAGAGAAAAGTCCAACAAGCATCGCACTGAACATATCAAAATCGGATATAAAATATGAAAGTATGACATTCTAAAATTTCACAACAAAGTTGTATGCACATCTGGTCTGTATGCAAATGAGGCGGCTGATGACACCACCCACTCACTGTTTCTTTTGTATTTTATGATATGAGATATTCAAATTTTCTCCTCATCCTGTGGAAGTTTTGTTCCTCCCTGAACATGTTTAATTACCATTCATTTCAGTCAAGTCAATTTGGTGCGTATTGTCAGATCAGTAAAAATTTAAATATTGTATAAGTCAAACAATAAACAACAAAAGAAATATAAAGTGAGGGACGTCATCGATTTCTCTCATTTGCATATCATTGAGTTGTGCATAGTAGCTCTCCTGTGAAAAATAAGTAACACTTTAGAATGCCAGGAATTTCTATTTCACATCCGATTTTGATGAATTTTTTAGTGTTTCGCTTGTTTAATTTTGTTTTCTATTTATTCAAATCAACTCTTTCGGGTGGAATTGACCTGTAAATACACTTTCGATGAAAATGCCGTCTGGAAATCTTTCCATTTTAGAACAGAAAATGTGAGTTTGGGGTGGGCCCCCAGGACCATCTTTTTCCATTCTGTTGTGCAATTAAGTAAGTGTATCAAGGAGACCGAGAGAAAAAAATAGATCAAAGTACGTCAAAATAATAAATTTGGGGTATGATCAGAGCATTACAGAATGGTTTGAAATATCTAGGATACATGTCTTTAAGGATCGACGTATCCTATTTTTCTTGAAATCTTTTTAGCAGTGTGATCTACATAACGTGCCTTTCATGTGACAAAGTTTCATCGAGTATCGCACCTAGGTACTTAAATTCGGATGCTATCAATTTTTCCCGCCGGGAGCGCAGATTTACTGGCGATGTCCAGATTGTGGGAGTGGGGTAGGTGTCAGACCCCATACCTCCTTTTAAGCTACGGCCCTGATTCGTTCATCATTCTGGCGCTCCCTCCCCTAAGTTGAATATGAATTTCGTGCCCTCGACCCCTAATGAGAAATTAATTGGCGCTCCGGTCAACATCAGTTTGGCGTCCCCTTCCCGAATTTAAGGTCGATTTGGCGCCCCCTTATTTCATGTCAATTTGGCACTCTCCCCTATGTGAAACACGAGTTAAAAACCCAGGTCAAACATGAATTTGGTGCCACCCCCCCCCCCCATGTGAAACATGAAGGCTCCCCAAAGGTCGATAAATTTGGCGCCCGACTCGTATATTACCTTCTCTCTCTTTCCCCTCCCCTTTTTCTTGTTCTTTTCTTTCCCCCCTTTCCTCTATCTCTTTCTTTCCTTTTCTCTCTTTCTCTTCTATTCACCCTCCTCTTTTCCTCTCCCTTGTTTTTTTTTCTTTTTCGTTTTTGACGTTCCATTTTCGCCTATCCGAGGGCACTGGCACCGAGCCCCCCCCCCTAGAATAATTTTTATTAGTAATACCACATGTGTTTTCATGAGGATGATGCATTTTTTAAAAAAATAGCACGTTGTTTAAGCCAGTCACTATAACAACACATCGTTTAAACTTTTTGAAATTGTTTAAACTTGTAAACAACTTGCTTAAAAGTTTAAACAGCGTTTTTACAGTGTGTGGTCAATGGTCATGTATAGGGGTCAAAAGATACGAGGTTGTGTCCATCCATTTTTCAAGTATTGTTCAACTTGCTCTCATGTCTATATATGCATAAATTGTGTTTTATGGTTTATACAAATAATCATTGGGGAAAAAGGAATAAATAACTAACTTGACTCATCTCCGAAAGCCACATCCTATACAGAAAAGATTTGCTCAGGGAATTTACCATCTGAAGAAATGATATTAGGGGAGTCGTTCTACTACAATAATTTTCTATGTACATCATATAAAATTTTCCTCTGCTTGTATTGAAAAGTGACACCTGTCAATGTCTGTGTTTTTTATGTGCTCCTAATCAATCCTAGCTCACGGTTAAAAAAAATTGTTTAAAACTTTTTGAAATTGCTTAAACTTTCATTTATTTTTCAACAACTTGTTTAAAACTTTCAACAACTTGTTCAAAACTTTAAAAAACTTGCTCAAAACTTTAAACAATATTTGTTAGATTGAGTCGCTTAAAATGTTAACAGCTTTTTTTTTCTCAATGATTATCGTTCTCACAATTAAACAAGTGGAACGTCCCTGGCAGTCTCGCCTGCATTACGCGATTAAATATAGCAGCAGTCCTGACTTTGAAAACAACTATTGAATAATCATTTTAAAAACGTCATTCTTATGATAATAAAATACCATGTTCATTGACCCTAAAATGATTTTTGACCTTAAACTCACACATGATTTTCGGTGATACTTGATTGCTCTAATGTCCAGGCTTCATGGATTATACAGTGCGTATCAAAAAAAATTGACACATAGAAATAATCCCGTAAAATTATACATTTGTAATATCCTGAATTTTTTTCCACATTTTAAGATTGGTATAGGTCCATTTAAGCAAATGACGATATAATTGTTGAAAAATATTTCCGCTTGAGTGAGCACCACTTAGTGAAAAATGATTTGCAGAGAACTTTGAAATAGTTATGCGTATAAAAGTGGACTTTAATCATGCAGAACACGTTGAATTTAGCTAGTAAAATTGATTTGAAGACATCTTTTACCTTTTCAATTTGTTTCCTTGCCCAAACATTGCGCCCCACCCCACTCCCCCACACACCGAGGTCATCGTGACAATATTTGCTTTACATTGAGCTTTGATTTTCATGACATGGCTTAGGCTTGATTTTCATTTTGTTAATTATTTTCAAGCTTGGGAAAGGTGTGGAGAAACAAGTATTAAATTTTTTAAAAATGTAAACCCACTTTAATGATAAAAACTTAGTGGAAAAAAAATGCTGGAGATGTCTGATAAAAAGTTTTGTTCAGATTTAGGTATGTCCTCAGATCCAGCTGGCACAAAAAAGGTAAAGGTTGTACTTACTAAGAGTTGAAATTCCAATTTGGGTGGCAAAATTGTCACAGAATGCTTGAATGTATCTGTTTTATTTCAATGTTTCGCAGGGTATATAAATTTGGTTTGACCATTTCCCCTTGACACAGCGTGAAAACGAGCATTTATGCGCAAACAGATTTCTACGAGCCTTACAAAAATGGACCATGCTCACTCAAGTGTAGTATTCTGTCAAAACTTTTATTTTCATCGGATAGATGAGACCGAAACCTAAGATTACATGTGAAAAAATTACTCACATATTGTATATTTTTTAATTCCCATGGCTTTTTCAAAGTGTATACTTTTTTGATACGCACTGTATAGATCCATAAACTTTCAGTATACGGATTCAACAAATACCTCAACGTGGAAAAAGTTCCTTGACCCTAAATTAACTGCGAACCTTAATCACTCTGCAAGGATGTTTAATGACACACCGTTACCCTTAACTAGATCGATAAACTATCAAAGTATTGTGACGATATTTATAAAAACTTAACCTTGGTTAAGATTTCTATGTTGATCCCCAACATGTTTGTTGACCCTAGATGCCTTTTTAATGTTTAATGTAAACTGAAACTGAGACAGGATGTTAAGTAATATTTGATGAACTGGGTCTTATGACATTTCAAATACTTAACCTTGGTTCAGATTTCAATGTTAACGACGCCCGGGGGGGGGGGGGGTCATTCCAATGCATTGCTGTACACATGCATGACCAAATTATTTCCAAACATCCCCTAAACGAGTTTTCTCTGTGTGCAAAATAACCCCACTAAAATAAGTTTTTCGCAGGCTTTATTTACACGTTTTTACCCCTAAACAAGTTGTCGCCAGAATATGACCCTTAAACAAGCTTTGTCTACTTATAAGAATAAGCTTAAACACACAACACTATATTCAAGGGTATATTGCATGCCCCCCCCCCCCGTGCAGATAGGGTTAAAATATCACAATCAGGAAGAACCCGAATATTTTTTTGAAACGATGAGAAAAAAGCCATGGTAAAAAAACTCGAGGGAAAAACATACCCTAAACACGTTTGGCTAGTATTATAAAAAAAAACTTTGGAAAAAACATACCCAAAATACGTTTGACCCCGCGATTGACCATTTTTTCAAGGGCCACCTTTAAAAAAAAAATCAGTGATTTTTATCCCTTAACGAGTGCATGCGCGGCCAGCGTCCAAAACTGAAAAACCAAAGTGAAAAACACCCATTTTAATCGCGTTTTGGGGGGTCATACAGGTGTACAGCAATATATTTGCCTGCCCCCCCCCCCCGTGACGACGCCGCCGCCTTCGGAATAGCGGCGCCTATATAGTCTCGCTATGCTATAGGCAGGCGAGAAAAAATATGAATAAGCAGGAAAGTCATATTCTCAAAACTAAAAAGGTATTCATTTCAAAATGTTATTTTTATTACAAAAATTCTCATCAGATAAGTCAAAGAGTTTGACTTTTACAAATGGTCAGTATTATTCGACGTTATATAAATTACAATTGAATGGAAAATGAAACAATATACTGATCATGCACAATACAATTCAAATTTTGTTGGGCTTTCGATGGATCGGCGCTTGGAACTTTTTTTCTTTTCTTTCAAAAGCATTTATTTAATCATTTGTATATACATCACTTTAACAAAACGAAAAACATTAAACATATTCAAATTATATACAAGCGGAAAAAAGACAAGAATGTTTCCCAGTAGTTAATTTCTAGCATCTTACCCAAATCTGGTATATTGTCTACTCCTTTGTAGTTACGTAACAACATTGATTTATACGCAGTCCAAAACGCTATAATAATGATATTATCTAGTTCTTTGTGTTTCTTGGTTTTGTTATCAAAAGATCAATAATAATGTGTTTATTAAAGACTTTTTTAAATCAACTAAATTATATGGCCCGTATTCTGAAGTCGGGTTTAAAGTTGTGGGAAGCCAAAAGTATCAAAATTTTTATTAAGTTGCATGTTTCTTATGTTTACTGTGCTCTTCCCTGATTCATCAATGGTGAAGACAATCATCTATTTATACTTCCTAGACAATTATGAATGATTTGATAGCCAAATGAGCTGAAGTATGATATCTCTACTGTAATTGAATTATGCAACAATTGGCTCTCCATACTTAAACCACAACTTTAAACCCGACTTCAGAATACGGGCCTATGTGACTAAAAACTTTTATTCAATTTACCTGTGATCAAAGCATGTGTTACGTCCTCTTTTATGGCAACTATTAAATTTGCATCTTCACTTAAACGCCATTTACGTACGTTTCTTTTCACACGCAATGAATTATACCGTATTTTGAAATTAATTGATCTCAGTTTATTCTATTTTACTGTTAACAAGTTCTTTCGAAACAAATATTCCAGACTGTACTCATTTTCGAAACATTTTCCCAAAGGAACAAGGTGAATTTGACCCTTCAAGGACGTGTAACATCATTGAAAAATATTTTTAGGTACTTGATCTAAGTTTTACTGAGTTACCTACTTTTATTTTGGTTGTATCAAGCTCCGCAGATCTTTCAGGTTCTCCTAAAAGAGTTAAAAAGCCAAGTTCTACTAGGTATAGCTTGTTTCAGTTTTGAAAAACAGAAAAATAATAGATCTGTAAATTTCCACAAATATGTAATTTCTAATACATCTTTAAAACCTCCAACATTCAAAATATCTTCCACGTAGATTTGTTTGTATCATTCCCTGGAAATTAATGGTGATCCATTAAAAACAATACAATGTATATGATTAAACCATAAAATATTATTTTCTGTCCTATGTTCTTTCCTGAATTTCTTATATATATATATATATATATATATATATATATATTTGGGTATTCGTCTATTGCTAATTCGTCCGCTCATCACATGGTCTAACTTAATTTAGTCTAATGCCATTCTGTCCACCAACAGTCCGGTAACCATTTAGTCTAATACCTCCAATAGTCTAATATCCATTTAATTTACAAGCATTTCGACCAATTAAAACTGAAGTCAAATTCAGACCGAATGCATGTATGGACTAAATGGATACAATCGGACCAACAGGTTATTAGACGAAATGGCGAGTGGACTAAATTGTCATTAGACCATAGTGGACCAAATGACAGTAAGCGAGTCGGTAATTGGAGGAATTGACATTAGACCAACTGAAAATAAACTTATATAGATGAGTCGATCATGTATGTGTGTGTAACCCAAACCCCTAATATATTGGAAATATTCTTAATTTAAAAAAAATACACATCATAGTAACCAGTCACACTTCAATAATAGTAATATTCACATTAAAAAAATAATCGAGATACAATTTTTTGGAGGGAATACATATTTTAGATCTTAAGAAGTAGAAATTTCAGAATCATGATGTGTGCAGCATTGCCAAAAGCTCCCAATTGCAAGACGAATGCGATAAATTGCATAGAAAATCAAATGAAGAATAGGTGCTGCTACCAATACAGTTAATACAGCTATGACAGCCGATCTACTAGCTTTGGCTCCCCAATCCAAAGAACCACTGTAGATGTGGGTTCCACCACTGGGATTTCGCCCACCGGCTGCGTAGTAAATGGCGGTAAAACAGAAATAAATAAATGCAACAAGCATCACGTAAACCATGTGTAAGATACGGATGGGTGTGGCCACCAGAATGGTATCAATAAACATGAGCACCATGGCGATACCATGGACGTGTACATTGAAGACATGGATGACAGTAGTGCTTGAATCATAAACCAGCGCATAAAATAGAATGGTGACAAAGACTGATGCAGAACAAGAGTACACCTGGCAGAATCGTTGAATTTGTAAATACCACGGAGTAGATTCATCTTCTCTTGATGGTGATGCCGTCTCTACATCTGTTGTATTGGCATTGCTCATCTCAATTTTTTCACCAGATTTATCCACATGGTCTGTAGATTTAAAGGAAACATAATACAGAGTGTTCTTGAAGAAACATTTTTATTTGTGCTTTTTAGCACTCCCTTTTTTGTTGGGGCGGGAGGTTTTTTTTTAATTTCCTTTAAGAGCTTAAAATGATATGCGTATTACATATTACAAATGAGAATAAAGGTCATTTATTGATAACGAAATGAGACTAAAGGAGAAAAGGAAAAGAAACAAAGTTGTTATATCAAAACGAGTTAATGAGGATTAATAATCTAGATGTTCAATGAAAACATATTTACTCTTTGGTCAGATGTGAGACAGGAATTGAAAAAGATACGATCCTGATTATCGGGAACTTATGGTGCCTTATATGAAATGAATTAAAGGTCCATGAAATATAAACTTCAAAAACATGGAAATAGTAAAATGATAAAAATGAAAGGAAAAATTAAGTGAATTATTTCTAATAACCTTCAAACACCTATAACGGCATTGAAATATTTATCAATGCATACTATTTGATGATAAAACAATTCGTTTCTATCTTAAAAAGCATCATCGCCGTAACTATTCTTAGAACAAAGTGAAATCAGCTAAAATATCAATTAATTAGTAAAGAGTTGTGAAAAGGGAAACGACAATCCCGATGTGCATGTGTGCTTCTTCCGATTACCTTCATGAATATCGTAATTGGAAGTGAATCACTGTTCAATATCATGTATTCGAGTTCGGAATGATCAGTGATGACCTCTATTAGCATAAGCAAGGTTAATTGTCACGTAGTATGAATTATGAACCAAGTATTATCTGCAAATGATTAAGGCCTGTGGTAGTTACTTTCAAAATATCTTTTCCATTAGTATTTCACAATTCTTGGATTTTGTATATTTTACATAACCATTCTCTTCTACTCACTATCTGGAACAAAATCCTTTATTTGTGGTTGAAGACCTTCTTTATCATTTTTTTTTTATTTATTTGCTTGTAAATTTTTGGGCAGACGAATTTGCCTCCCCCCCTGGGTACGCCACTGCTTCTACTACATACTAGTAATGCAAAGCAAAACCAACAAGCGGGTCAGCTGTCGTCAAGGTGACGCATTTCTATAGTGTAACCAGCCCTACACCAGTTGTACGACTGCATGATCGCAAACACAATATTTTCACAATATTCACCGCTATGGTACAGTATATTTTCTTTCATACAAATAGGGGAAAGGGGTCGGATGGTCTTAAAAAAAAACCATAAAAAAGCAGCTAGCTCACGTATTAACAACAAACTAATTGGAAAATGCAATAAGAAAAAAATCATGTGAATTCCATGAAAATAGTCATTTTAGTTGATTAAGTGGGAATTAACCACAAACAAAATAGTAATCCTATTATGTATCATCTGCGTATATATTAAAGGTCAAGTCCACCCCAGAAAGCGTTATTTTGAATCAAAAGAGAAAAATCAAACAAACCTAAGACTGAAAAAAATCATCAAAATCGAATATTAAATAAGTTATAACACTTCAAAGTTCTGCTTATTTTTTTGACAAAATAGTTATGCACTACTTAGTGATATGTAAATCGAGTCGATGATGTCCTCATGATTTCTTTTGGTTTTTTATTGTTCGAATTATACAATATTATCTTTTTTTTACATATTTTACAATACCAACTTGACTGAAACATAAAATGTTAAAAGAATGGATGTTCCACATGTTCAGGGAGGAATAATACTTTGTTACACATAATAAAGTTATATATTTCAAATATTTCACAGTTCATATGATGAAATACAAAAGAAATAGTAACTGTTTGTGAAATCAATGCCATAACTTTCTTATCTTACATCCGATTTTGGTAAAATTTTCAGTGGTATGCTTGTTGATTTTTTCTGTTTTAATTCAAATCAACTTTTTTGTCATATCATTTGACTAAACATTCCAACCAATACATTTTTAAAGATCGGTGCTGTGAAAAGTCGATAAAACCCTATTTATTTTTGAACAACCGAAAATGACTTTGCACTAAAAAGAGTTTTCCAATAATCAATTTTCGAAGCATTCGCGAAGTATTATCTTTCAAATTACGGACCTTTAACTTCATAAAATTGATGTGGAAAATAGTGATTTCACATTAAACTCGAGTGTATGAAGAAAAAATAGTACAGAGAAATGCTCATAAAAGTTTTTGAAACTCCACAGTGTTTAATCATTGTATTCTAGACCAAAAGTTAAGATCATTAAGGCTCTATACTCTTTCAAAACAGAATACAGAAACTGAAACACGCTCACAGATTAGCATCAAAACATTGGACTTATGTGACCGCTCTTATCAGGGTTTAATATCAGAGATGTGGTTTGGATCCCAATCAATTGAATTGAATTATGATGGTTTGGTCATAAAACCGGCAATAATAACTTAATGCTTTAAAACATGGTGAAGGTTAGTTGGAAATGCAGTGAATTTGATATTATGACGTAGGCCTACTTGATGAGATGGACGTAAGGGATGATAGGTCAATGCTACGTATCATCCTTTCCGATCACTCGATATAAGTACTCTAACCTTTTCACTTTTGACTGGGTGAAATGATGACTGTCAGATCGATTACGCACATGTTAGGACTATAGAGGCTTCAAGGAATACAATGGTTTCTCCCTTTTCTTCTCTCTCCCAACTCCGAAAAACTGCTCTCGTTCGAAGATTTAGTTCACTTGTTCCTGTTTATTTATTTATTTTTTTTTGGGGGGGGTATTTTAATCAGCCGCTATTATTTTTCTTCCAATTATGTTATGATTTGTTTTGCTTGTAACAAAATTTGTGAAGAAATGCCTCCCCCTTTGGTAAATCCTGGCTGTGCCCCCCTCCCCCGCTGATTTTGTTTCTACCTAGTCTTGAGGACGCAATGATGACTTTTAAAATCCTGTCATTTCTACCTACCTTTCTTTTCGTGCCCCAGGTGCCAGTAGAAGGTATTGATAGCGGCGATGATGAAATAAACCAAGACGAAAAGATAGGTCCAGTTGGAGATGTAGATTAACCATTTTGCCCTGGTGTCTACAGCACTGTAGAGAGGTGCCTCACCCCAATATACCAAAGTGAGAATTACGAAGATTAGCTGATATACAGCTATCGCTAGACGATATGTCATGAAGGTCCATGGCATTCCAAGCCATCTGCCCTGTATAATCAGATAAAACAGAACTGTTTTTTAAATCTGTTGTTAAAAAAAATATGTGAATTGTGAGCTGTAATATGTGGTGTTCTTGGATATCAATATTATTCTCATTGTCAATGCCAACATGTTTATTCAGTATTCACCCTAATCAAACAGCAAATGGTTGTTTGGTTTTCCTGCCAGGCAAAGTGGGTATTTTGACACACTATATATTACAAATCACTGGTGAATTCCTGAAAATTCTTAAAATGACGCCGATCAAAGGGCTTCTCCATGCCATCAGATCAAAAGTCAATCATGTCACTCCACAATACTGTAAGGGCATCGATGTTCTATAGTTAGCGACATGATACATCACACACATCCACATTTCTTCAGATATCACAGGATAACCATACGGAGATAATTATGTCCCGATGCATATAATGAAACCATGACGAATGTGAATAATTATAGTCCTGTAAGTGTCTAAACATAATGCACGGAATGAAATACACTTACCTGGGGTGTTACAAATAAGTTTGGTTTCGTGCCTCCAAGTAAAAAAGCTCGACAACGGAATTCCTGCTTTAGAGTTTCCAAACAGCCCATCTTAACTACTCTTTAAGTATATTCTAATAATACCGCGCTTCTAAACACAAATCGTAAATCTCTCCGATGATGACACTGGTATAGTTATCTGTCAACTGACGAGATAGTGGTATGCTAGTTTCGCGATCCTGTTTATTGGCTTTTATACGTAAATTTCAGATCGGTGAAAGGCTAGGCGTGTCTAAACTAGGACAAAAGAGTGACTCCACAGTGACGTCGTGTTCATACAAATAAATATGTGAGGCAGTGATCTGTGTCCAATCCTAAACAATTTCAATTACAGATCAGTGATCACCGCTTGTGGTCAACAAAATAAGAAACATATAAGGTTGATCAAAGCGTGGGTGTCATCCGTGTTTCAATCGTCAATCGATTCACTGTTGTCAAGCGAGGCATAAATGGATAACACAAGTAAAATTACAGGGGCTGCGTACCCGGGGCTGGGGAATGAAGCCCCCCCCCCCCCCCCAATTTTTTCCGAAACCGTGCATGTGCACAAACGTAAAAATTACCTTCTGATTGTGATTTTTGCATTGCCAACCTCCCCCTTTCAAAACTGTTCCGCGCCGAGCCTAATTTTAAAGCAATAGACCTAGATGTATTAATGATTGTCTATTTTACTCTCATTAATATCCAAGGAATAAGATAACACAAATTAGAGGGTGATTGACTTCAGTCAAAACGAGCAAAATGAAATTCGTCAAATTCTATTGTTTTTTTAAATAAGCTGATGAAAGAATATTCAATGAAATAAAACTCACGCAATGGGAGATGCACAAGTTTTATGTGTATTAAAACCATAGTCTGATTTAGCATTGTTGATTATATAGGAGTCTCGCATGATTCTCGTGACCCATTTCTTTATTGGCCGATTTTCGGAGAAGATCAACGCTCGCCATTCACAGGTGGATACTTACAAAGAATGTTGTTGACAACAAAACACCGTTTAGCGTGTCGTCGCTCCAATCAATTTTGAATCTGGGCCTAATATGGTAATTTTGCCATCAAAAAATACGGTAACAATGCTCATCAGCCAATCAAAATCAAGGATTCCATGAAAATTACAATTGGATTGTGCAACGGGGCCCGAGGATAACGTTTGACAGTATACTGGAATACGATAAGAATTGGAAGCTTGTATGTATATTATTTATTCATTTCGCATATCAAAAAAAAGGTAGCCCCAGCCCCAATAAACCTTTGTTGGTTTTCATCAGGCCCTTATAAACAATACATAATACATAAAATAATACATGGGCCTATATCTATACTGTGGAATAATACAAAGCAATTATGGCACTGAATATGGGTAAAAACAATTAAATAGTGACTATTCGATATATACATTAACAGAGCTTACAGCAAAATAACATTAAGTATATACAGAAGCAATTAATATAAAGGCAAGTTAACTTTTTACAAATTAAAAAAAGCATGCATGTAATGATTATAACCAAAATGCAAATATAGTACAAAAAATAATAGGATGGTGGTCTAATTATGACACTGGGACAGTTAAAAATTTGTTTATCAAGGGATTTGAAGGCATTATGGGTCGTCCTGATATATACATTATAACTTAAATGATTCCAGGTTAGGGGAACAACGCGTCTCTATTGGCAAATCGTTCAAATCTGATATTTCAGTGGACACAAAATGATCGTTTATACAATTCGGTATTCTTGGAGTATTAGTTGATGTGAATTGCGTGTTATACTACGTCATCATGTAAAACATTTTGGGGGCCAATAAGGGGGTGCAAAGATGGTACATACATTTAATGTCATACACGCCATAACTTTTGAGTAAAAGTTTTATGTTGGCCAATATAATGGGGTGAGCACTTACTAACAGCCCAGTAAGGCTCAAGTGACGCTCAGGAGCCGCACATTATCATGCATGTGCGCCGTTTTGAATTCGAGACAGTATATCCGATAGGCTTGCATTTTATTTGAATGCTGCTAATATCATAGTATGGGATAAGCTTCTTTTTTTAAGTCCAGTGAGACAAGCTTTTTTTTCTAGATAATCCTACGTGACCACAAAGGCGCAGACAGGTCTGGGATTATTATTGATTGGTGTACGTTTGTAGGTCACATGCCATTAGGTGTTCATGAAAACAATCGTTTTGTGTTTCTGGTCAAAACGCCATGCATGTGATGCAATTAGACGTATTTATAAGGGTACTGTTGTCATCGATAGGCCTACATACGTGTATAAGCCGCGTATATAAAGTCACCGTATTGGCTGCTGATAAAGAAAATGACAATTTCTATGCCCTTGGCCTAGTGACACTCTACCGTACTCTTATTGGATAGCTTATGTGCAGTGGCATATATATTGAGCAAAAAATTGAGGGTCCGGCAAGACCAATTAAGGACTAAAAGGTGGGTCAGACAGCGTATTGGGCAAAATATATAAAAAGCTCCGGGAGCGAAGTGAGTGAGCAAAATACCTTTTTTAACTTGGTACAAAATGGCACAACCATTCACCCTTTTCTTTTTCCATTTCTCCCTTTTTTGGGGTTGTGAAACAAAAATGAGGCTTTTATAACGATAAGCGTAAACTTGTGCACGCCTGGATAATCCCCTCCAATAATTTTAATGACGATCACAGAGATGAAACTGAATAGGCCCTGCACAACCGTACGTAAACCCTGAATAGCCGGGCTCTCGAGATATTTAACGAGACAGAGAACCATTAAACTTTTAAAGAACACGAAATAACATTTTTTTACCAGTCATCCTTTTAATGTGTATTCAGGGGCAATATGGAGCACGCCTTTCAAAATGAAGGACTGCCAATTTCAAGGGAGAAAAAATGAAAAAGTAAATTTTCAATGACGATGTTAACCGCCCACTTTAGGCCATATAGGTCTACATTTACATTCTGGTAAATAATCTAACTTCGAAATTAGAAATGCAGTATGATCCGTTATTTTTATTATGTTTTATTTGGAGAGTCAAAAGGGGCCTAAGCTCTCCGACGAAGCCTTCTGCTAGGATCGAAAGCTTAGGCCCCTTTTGACTCTCTAATTTACTCCATTGGCTCTTTTTTTAGATAAGCAGTTTTCAGCAGCTTCTTTTTGCCTATTTTTTATTTGTAAGTAGGCAACTAATAAGTGGAGCCACTGCAACGGGAGAATGTATGGCAGTGAGTCAAAACTTCGCGCGTGTCCATGCATACTTCGCGGACGGTCATTAACTCAAAAACTAGCCAATATCCTTTAAATATGACATCAACGTGAAAAGCGACCCAAAATTACCCTATAGTTAAGTTTCTTTAGGATAAGTGTATTCATGAAAATATTGGCAAAAGATCGGCAAATTGTCACCGCCAGCGTCCGTTTTGAAGAAATCAACAAGCATCACGATATCACCATTTTGCAAGCAGAATCATCAAAAATGTGAGTTAAATGTGGGACTAACCGGTTCTATAGCATTTTGCTATCAATCTGATATAAATATTTCACTTTTGAGCTTGAGATTTTATTTAAATCTCCACAAAAGCTTTGGTGCGCGAAGTTTATAGGTCAAATGGTTTTCCAGCGTGAAAGCCCGCATTCGCCGATCGGAATAGAATTTTGAGATCGCGATACCGGCGAAACCCCTTGACCTACTTTACATTTTCGTCCATGATCTTACAGTTCACGTTCTTGCCGTCAATGTGGTAACTATTTCTTGAATTGGTTCTGTAAGAATTATGAATATTTTTTGTGCAAAAAAATTAAGCCTGATGAATATTTTTGAAAAGTGCGCGAAGACACCCCTTGAACCCGTATGGACCCTGCGCGTGTATATTAATCTTTAAACGAAGTTCATATTTCCTAGATCTGAGTGTTGTTAAAATGCCACACACTTTCCTTTTCCAGCAATGTTAAATTACAAGATGGAGACGGATGAAGTGAGAGAGACAAGATCGTGCATTAAAGTGGATTCAGAGATATATACTTTAGAAATATGACGGGAGATATGATTACTTTCTGTCAGAGGCGTCGATTATGGAGGGGCAGGGGGGCGATCGCCCCACCAATGAAAATATTGGGGGGCAAACCTATCATTTTGCCCCCCCCCCAATAATTCCGCATGTGCTGAAAATAAAATAAGATTGTAATGTTACACAGAAATCAGCAAGCGAGATTGAGATACACAACTCGTTCTTCGTCTAAAATCGTGCTCAAAATGTCCACTTTTCAGATTGGAATATCAAAAAATTTCAGCTCGCGCATCGCGCTCGCATCATTTTTGTAACAAAACCCATACTTTCCATGATTAAATAGGTGATTATGGTCCCGTTTTCAGTTCTAAACCTCAAAAGAACTCCTACTTCGATTTGCAATAATTTTTTGTTGGATATACATATCTTGTTCTTTATTAAAAAACGTCCATTAAATTTTAAAAAAATTTCAGATCGAAATATCAAAATTTTCAGCTCGCGCTTCGCGCTCGCATTAATCTGCTGGTGAGATATATATGTATATATATATATATATGTGTGTGTGTGTGTGTGTGTGTATATATATATACATATATATATATGTACACATATATATAGGCATATGTGTGTGTTTGTGTGATCGAGCGCCTTTGGAAAATTGATTCATGATTTTGCCCCCCCCCCCCCCAATCTGAAAAATGGATCGACGCCCCTGCTTTCTGTCATTAAAAAGAAACAGTGTCTGAGCATAGAGCTATCAACAGCTCCATGTTAGCTCCATGGTCTGAGCACTGTCCTGTGCAGCTGCCTGTCCTCCCCCGGGCCTGTTATCAGTTGCAAAATCAATTGGTATCGGGGGGGGGGGGATATTCCTTGCCACTGAAATACTTCATTATAATGGAAGTTTTACCATGTATGGAGTCCCGAAAAGGACTGTTTGATCATGGCATGGTTTGATGATCCACTCGAATACTTGGTAATAAAGAAAGTATAATTAAGGTTGGTGGACCAATAGGAAGGCAGAAATGAAGGTTGTTAAGTTTGGATCAATTGGAAGGCAGGATGGTGATTGGTCAGTAGATAATTAGTAATCAATTGGTATTAATTCCGGATTAAGCACCTATTGTGTATAGCAGTGGTTACATCTGTTGTGTCGAAGTTTGGTGAGATTAGTCATCTATTGATCGGCGGTCTTGTTTAGCAGGGGGTGTTGATGGGTAGGGCGCCTTTGACTTCATGATAATTGATATGGTTAATCATTTTCTACACTGAACGTTAAAAGACTCCAGCAAAATACATCTCAATGGTATACAGGGGTGGCAGAACGTATTTTCGTTTGGGGGTGGGGCAAAGCAAAAAAAAGTACACTTACATGCCAAAAGGGGCATTTTGGTGCAAACGGATATTATCACCATGATATTATTTTCTTTGTGAAGAAATTGTGTGTTTTGTAGTAATTAGAGTTGTTGTTTTTAAGTGATTGCTGATTGATAAAATATATATGTAAGTTTTATTTTTCGCGAGCGAGCAATTTTGAAAAATTTCAAATCTGAAGTTGTAAAACTCGCTTTTGGTCAATTATGGACGTATAATTACTGTCAAAACAGAAGGGCATCCTTGCGAGATTTTGCGAGCGCGCATCACGAGCTCAAACTTTTGGAAATCTCATGTAATAAGACATGAAAAGTATAAACATTCCGAGCAGTTTTTGTTATGAAAAAAAGAATAACTAAAAAATCAATCGAAACGCGAGCTGATTTTTTTAATATGCTGAACAGAAAAGGAACCTTTTTAAAGACTGCATTTAGTGACTCATGAATAGGATTCGGACTACATATATCTCACCAATCCAATAATGCGAGCGCGAAGCGCGAGCTGAAAATCAGTGTGACATTCTCACCTGAAAACTTTGGACAGCATTCTAGGCATTTTATTTCACTATACGAACAGAATGACTACAAAAAAAACCGAAAAATAAAACAATAATTGATGCGAGTGCAAAACACGAGCCAAAAAATGTGTGATATTCCAATAGAGGCGTACCCAGGATTTCCCAAAGGGAGCCAATTTTTTTGGAGGATATTTCGTCCGCAAAAAAAAATGAAAAGCAAAAAAAAAATCTTCAACCGCAAATAAAGGACATTTCGTACCAGAAAAAAAAATGTCAAGCAAAAAAAAGTTCAAGTTCTCGTCAGGTGAGGCAGGGGTACGTCCCCTGCACGGGTAGTGACTCGTCAGCCCCCCCCCCCCTTAGGTACGCTAGTGTATTCCAACCTGAAAACTGGACATTCCATGCCTTTGCATATTTGTAACCATGAACAGAACGAATACCTTATAAACTATAATTCATGCAAGCGAGAGCCAACAATTTTATGATTTTCTTACCTAAAGTATATTATGTTTTACTTCAAGAATGGTATTTCATTTTGAAAAAGGGCACATTTCAATTCGAAAAGGGCATTTTTCCTACGGGGATGGGGGCTTGCCCGCCCCCCCCCCCCCCCCCCCGCTGGTAGATATATCTATTTTCAAAATAGATATATCTACGGGCGACTCATTCCACATGTGTCTGCTTACCAACTATCACTTCACAACTAGTGAAAAATTAAAAGTGAAATGCATCAAAGTGGTTCAACTTTATTACATCTCCCGTATAGCCTATGTACAATTTAAAATTATATGTCTTCAAATTGAAGAGAAAAAAATGTTCACCCATCAATAACAAAACTATACGTGTATTTAAGAATTTAATTAATTCCAACTTTAGGCTTGAAAATGTGAACTGATATAAGTGCATTGATTGTTCGAAAGGAACTGCCGGACGGCGGAATGACAACACAGATTAAAGTGAAAGCGAGGAGAGAAATATCCTTCATGTAAGGTGAAGTCCCCCCCCCCCCCGGCAGTAAACCCTTCAAGGACCCCCGGCAACCGCATGCACTTCGATCCACCCACAAACCTCATATACGTTACTTTTACCACCATCAACAACCTTCATTAGAACCAACATTAGAAATCAAGGACACAAAGATTTATAATTTAAACGACGCATTAACCCTAAAAGGCCCGAAATCCCCCCCCCCCCTCTACATTTTTCGCGATGATAAATCCGCCGCGCAAAATTATTTCAATCGCGTTGCTCGCTGACTTAATACCTCGGTCATATTTTCTCTACGGCACGCCGTACGGCGAGTCGAAAACAGTCGTTTTATATCAATTTTTATTCAAACCACGTTTTCGACTCGCCGTACGGCCACCGTAAAGCAAATGTGACCGAGGTATTACTTTAACATCTCGCACAAATCTGCGATGCCCGGGTACGGCGTTTGCGAAATTACGCAACATTTTGAGACCCAAAACTGCTCAAAAACGTGAATTCATGTACAAACCCCATGCAAATTGTGTATTTAGCCAAAATTCATAAATGTATCATTATTTCTACTTTTACTGATTAAAACAAATTATATTTTTGTCTTGTTTAAGATCACAATTATTAGTCTGTACCATTAAAGTCCATTGAAAAAATATGTAGAAAAACAAGGAAATACATAAGAAATTATAAAAAAAATACGTAAGAAAAAAAATTTGCGAAACCAAATTCTTTTTAAGTACATTTTGTCGGGATCCTACAAACCCGGGGGGGGGGGGGCACTTCCATCCACGAGTGGATACCATGCGCGACCATGGGGTCTCGAAAAGCACCCTAAACACGTAATTTCCATATTCTGAAAATGCACCCCTTAACAACAGGCGCGCCGGAACACTTTCAGTTTTGGGGGGGCAAAATCACGAAGGGGGCACAATATTTTTGACAGCGTGAGTGACCGAAGCGATCGAGCTGCAGAGGGTGTGGCGCCCCCGCGCTAAGGACTTTGTGTAAAAATTGAGTATAAAAGTTGCGTTTTTAAGAGCATTAAAAAATAAATTTCTTGCGAATTGAACATAGAATTCAATACGAAAACTATACTCATAATTTATGAGAACCTATATGAAATCTATGCGCAAAACGGTCGAACCGGTATGTGGTTTTTATGTCTGATCAATTAAAGGGATGTTCCGGGCTGAAAATATTAATATCTTAATACATATAGTATAATCCACTGAGCAAAATGCCGAAAATTTCATCAAAATTGGACAACAAATGATAAAGTTATTGAAGTTTAAAGTTTAGCAATATTTTGTAAAAACAGTCGTCATGATTATTCATTAGGTGGGCTGATGATGTCACATCTACACTTCCCGTTTTCTTATGTTATTACGTAAAATCATAATTTTTTCATTATTTCATACTTGTGTGAATATGTCCCCCTTATAATGAAAAAGTTGCAGCAATAAATATCTAATGCACTAAATCAGTTGTCAATCCAATTTTTCTAGTTCTTGGAGGAAAAATTTGAATAAGCCTAATTACATATTATAAAACACAAAAGAACAAGTGGAAATGTGACATCATCAGCCCATCTAATGAATATTCATGACGACTGTTTTCACAAAATATTGCTAAGCTTTGAAATTCACCAACTTTGTTATTTGTTATCCGATTTGATGAGATTTTCAGCATTTTGCTCAGTGAATTCTACACTATGTATTAAGATATAAATATTTTCAGTCCGGACCATCCCTTTAAATTACGTATCACGCTTATATTGACTCAAAATACCAGAAATTAAAATTTTCATGCAATATCCTTTCAGAAACATTTATTTATGTACATTTACATACACACCGACGACGCAAGAGAGCACAATCATAAGTTTCAAGAAATTCCTGTCAGAACAAGGAGTGTATTAAACAGAAACAAAAGAAATTCTAATGAATGTATTTTCAAATTTAAAATGCTATACTGTTCTGACGTGGCAGACGTCGATAAGCACTTAAATACCCATTCTTACAAATCATTTCTGACATCAGCATTGGAGATACTCCCTGATTATTCATGCGTGGGCAATACGTTTCATATTTTGTAACTGGATCGAGGAAAAAGAAATATAATAATTTAAAACTTCTGAAAATCATTAAAGTTTAATACATTACTCGATTTATGTGTTTCCTTTTGCATGTTTTGTATGGCTCGGAAGCACTTTTGGATGACTTCAAAATCTTCTTTTTTCTTTACATATTTTCTGGGGAAAATGTGACCATAACCAGAAAATGATGAATATCAAATTCCAGGAAATTTCATTTGTAAATAATCATGAACTGATTGACAAACTACCGCAGTTCATAACGTACATTATGTAACATTATTTAGAAGAAAACAATTACATTCCAAAAGCGGATGTGGTACACTTTCAATTTGCCATTCAGTTTTAGTCTGAAATGTATTCATTAAAAGGTTAAACGTTATAACACTGTAATAAGATGGTAAAGGGGCTTATCAAAGGTATGTTTCACAGAGGGACATGTTCGTCAAAAGACGCGAGGCTTACTATGATTATGATATGTAATTGCCCCGTCAGGGGCGAAATTTTTTCATTTCTGACAATGGAAATGACACTTTTTAGGCAGAAAAGTGCTTCAATCGTTTACTTTTGTCCTTAAATAATTTATAATTTTTCTACTTTAGGGGGCACTTTGGGGGGGGCAAAATCTCGTTTTACCCCCCAAAATTTTATTTGGTGGGGCAAGTGCCCCCCCTGCCCCCCCGCTTCCGGCGCCTATGCTTAACAAGTATTGGGGTGTCAAACCCCACCCTTAACAAGTATTGGAAACAAAACGATAATCTTGGCAAATATTCCCTGAAATGAACAAGTACAGGAATGTTTTACGGTCGTCGGCTTTACTTGGTTTAGTACGACCCCACCTTCTACACCTCGCGCAAATCGGACTCTAAACACGAAGTGTTGGGGCAAAAAGGACATCCTTTATAAATCATTTTAATTTTGTTTTATCATTCCCGCAAATTCGACCCTAACACGAAATTGTCCTAGCGAAATAGATACCTTTTTTTCATTATTTTTGTGTTTTTGACACCCTTATCACGTTACGTACGTAACGTGCCCTATCGTGAAAAAGACATCCCTTTTACGTGTTTTTTTTTGGCTGCGCATGGTATCCACTCGTCAATGTAAGTGGCCCCCCGGGCCTACAAAGCAGCTTTGGGGCCATGTGATTAGAACAAATGTTTTATTTCATGCATAAATTAGCATAATTAATTCATTAAATAAAAAATCTTATTATTTGAAAAAAAAAACTAACCATAGCCTTAGCTTGTAGATTTTATCGTACTCTATCCGGACCGTGCAATTTTCGCGGCACTCACGCGATCGAAGGCCGAGATCTCTGGCTGTGAGATGGGTCCAAATAACAACATCTCTTCAACACAAACTTGAGAGGTCATTTCATCCCCATTTTGATTGTCATAATGAATTATTTCAACAATTCGTATTTCAGTTTTGTTTATAATCAACTCAATGTTACCATTCTCTTTCTGCTTATCGCCTCAATGCATGATATGGTTATCGCCCCCCCCCCCCGGATATAAGAGCCTTCCTCTCTTCTATTCAATTTCCGTATACATCAAATCCCTTAAGTCATGTAACACCTTTCTCTGTGTCTCTTTTTTTTTCTTCTCTGCCCCCCCCCCATTTTGTTCACTCGCTCTTTCTCGTCCATCCTTCCCTAACACTCACTCAAAATAAATAGATATTCACCAAATAAGATTTTTAAATCCAATTGTCCATGGCAAGGACAATATCTCAATTAATTACTATAGTACACATATTTTTCTCCAATGTCAAGGTACCTGGTATACTGTACATATAGTAATTTAGACAAACCAAGATGTTTAATTCACAATAGTGATTTGATATTCAATTTTAATAAAATTTTACACCAATACCAGTAGGGGAAGGCGGGGTAGTTGTGACACTTTTTGCATGTGAGAATTGATATGACTAATAATATTATAGAAATAAGTACCTTGCCTTTAAAGGGGAATCCAACCCAAATAAATACTTGCTTTTATAAGAAAAAGAAAAATCAGACAAGTCGATAGGTGAAAGTTTGATCAATATTGGACAAACAACAAAAAAGTTATGAATTTTTAAATGTTGTTAATATTGGTAATCATTATACCCATGGAGACTTCAAATTGGCCGCATATGGGATGTCATAGTGATGTAAGGCAAGGACTACTCTTCCATGTACTCCAATACATATTATGGCTAAAGTGTCATTTTTCCAAAAAGTTTTATTTTAAATCGTATTTTTCGTTCATGAGGACATAAAACAATATACTGCCTGGATTATAATTAGATTACTGCCCCAGGGGAATGGGTACTTTGGAGAAAACCAAAAATCCCTGATAATAAAGTACATGGCCTATGGGAAAGTTGTCCTTGCCCCTTGTCATAATTTACTTACCCAGTTGCCAATTTGAAATCTACATTCTATTAGTGATCTCAATTTTAAAGCAGCAATAACTTTCTTATTGCTTGTCCGATTTCTTTCAAACTTTCGCCATTCTATTTAATTCATTTTTCGCCTTCCCAACACAACATTTTATGGCCAAGGATGGATTCCCCTTTAAATTTGATTCTTGGGAAACATTTTTCACCTATATATAACTTTCTACCCCCACACTGAAATTCATTGTGACCTTTGAAAAAAACGATGTCAAATGGCTCAACTTGCCCCATATGTGGGGTAAGTTGTGCCACCTTCTGGGGTAAGTTGCCCACAAACACTATGTACAAAATGTATGCGGGAAGAAGCAGCATGACAATTTTTATTTCAAGTCTTTTCACTTGCTAATTCTCTATAAATACTAACATCCGCTAAAAGTAAAAAAAAACTGTCATGTAAATTTACACCTTTCTGCCTGCATATCAATGGCTTTTCAAGTTTTTCTTAATTTTTCACTCTTATTATCATAAGAATTACCATGGCTGAACTTGCCCCATGTTGGCTGGCTCAAAGTACCCCAGTCCGAACTTAATGCGATATTTTCACATCCACTCATTTCTTATGCATCCATCATTTAAAAGACTATGAAAAGAATGAAGATCCATGCCTGGTCTAACAATATTGTTATTATTTCTTTATCATATTTAAAGACGTGTGTGGGGAAACCGCATTCCACTATTTTACACCCCTTTTTACTTTTTTGCTGAAATTTGTATTTTTCCGTCTAAAAAGAGTATTTTTTGTTTCAAAGTCGAAAACAATATGGTTGGGTAAAGGGTTATGTAACGGGTCATCAATACATGACACCACCACAATGTCCGACTCATTCATTATTGCCCCTATGCTCAACTTACCCCGCCTTCCCCTACATGGCATAATTAAGAATGTTCATTCATCAGATTCTGAGAAAAAGTAGAAAAATATAGAATACCTTGTCTTTAATATTCATTCAAGGTGATAGAATATATTGTTAAACAAAGGAATAAAACAATCTTTAAAATAATTTGTTTAACAAATTTTCGGCATTACTCCTATTTGTTTAAGATCAGTATGCTCGATCTGTAATGAAAATCATAAGATCAGTATGCTCGATCTGTATGAAAATCATAAATCATAAGTCAGAAAAAATTGGAACCAGAGCTGTTCGTTAATCCGAAAACGAAATAGGGTTCGTTATTCCGAAGGTTCGCTAGTCCGAAAACGAAATAAGGTTCGTTAATCTGAAAATTCAATAAGGTTCGTATTTCCGAAAATGAAATCAATTCATTTCGGTAACAAGAATGGTGCTGTTCTTGCAAGATAACAGGATATTATGCAATGATAAACTAATGAACAATGATATATGTGTGTTGTGGCCAAAGCATGTATTGATTTAAGTGCACTTATATGCCTAAAAGGGCATTTTGGTGCAAACGGATATTTTAACCAATATCATCTGTGTAAAGAAGTTGTCTGTTTTGTAGTAATTAAGTTGAGCAAAGTTTTTTAAATTGATTTCTGATTAATAACATATATATTTAGGTGTTATTTTTCGCGGGAAAGCGTAGCAAGCAAGCGGTTTGGAAAAAAATCAAATCTGAAGTTATAAATGTCGCTTTTTGGTCAATGGACTTAATAACTGTTAAAAGGGCATTATTGTGAGATGTAGCGAGCGAATCACAAGCTCAAACTTTTGGAAATTTCATGAAGGCCTTATAAGACATAATGATAACATTGGTAATATTTACAAAGGCATTGTTTTTATTTTTATTACTAGCAGAAGCTCTTAATTAAAGGGGAATCCAACCCAAATAAAAAAATGTTTTTTATAAGGAAAAGAAAAATCAGACAAGTGGATAGGTGAAAGTTTGAACAATATCGGACAAACAACAAGAAAGTTATGAATTTTTGAAAGTTGTAAATATTGGTATTCACTATACCCATGGAGACTTCAAATTGGCCGCATATGGGATGTCATAGTGATGTAAGGCAAGGACTATTCCTCCATGTACTCCAATACATATTTTGGCTGAAATGTCATTTTCCCCAAAAGTTTTATTTCAAATCATATTTTTCTTTCATGAGGACATAAAACAATATACTACCTGGGTTATATTTAGATTACTGCCCCAGGGGAATGGGTACTTTGGAGAAAACCACAAATCCCTGATAATAAAGTACATGGCCTATGAGAAAGTTGTCCTTGCCCCTTGTCATGATTTACTTACTGAGTTGCCAATTTGAAATCTACATAGTATTAGTGATCTCAATTTTAAAGCAGCTATAACTTTCTTATTTCTTCTCCAATTTCTTTCAAACTTTCACCATTCTGTTTAATTTATTTTTCTCCTTCCCGACACAACATTTTATGGCCAAGGCTGAATTCCCCTTTAAGAATGACATCCCCAATTTCAACGAAAACTATAGCTCGCGCTTAACAAGGGCTTATGATATTATTACATATTTATTTTATTTTTATAATAATTATTGGCTATTAGGAATACCCTTTCAAAGAAACAAACAAACAAAAAAATCAACTTTAAAGCTGCTGATCCGGGAAATTATGGGTGAAAAAATTCGCCCCCCCCCCCATTCGAACCTGCCATCTACTGCTTTCCGGGCAGCGACTCGACCACCAGGCTATTCTGGTTCACGGCTAAGCCACGATGAACTGGAATTCAAATTTTCTCTGACTTATGATTTATGATTTTCATACAGATCGAGCATACTGATCTTATGATTTTCATTACAGATCGAGCATACTGATCTTAAACAAATAGGAGTAATGCCGAAAATTTGTTAAACAAATTATACTTTCCTCCTATAAAAGCCTCTAAATTTACTATCTAATCTTTAAAATGTTGGGCAACATACTGCCCACACAACCATTGGTTAAAACTTCATCCAATTCCGTGACGTTTTAAACCAATTGTGTGCACTTTGGGTGAAAACTAAACAGTATTGGCTGGAAGCTACCCAGAGTTGGATAATGTTTTAACCAATTGTTGTGTGGACAGTACATGTTGCCCTACATTTTAAGAGTGTTTTCTGGTAATGCCTAATAACACCACATATATCAATATGGTACACTAAATGGAATATGCTACTTAAAAGTTGAATTAAATCATTATGCAATATCAATATAACATGTAATTGTGATATCATAACTTTATGTATATTTGAAGTATTACTACTGTTCTGTCCACAAAGGTACCCTATCTCGTCATAGCTCTCTGGTTGGTGTTTTATAAAGTTGTTCGTAAGTTATGCACAAATTTACACTTTTCTGGTGACCTTGGGGCCATAGAGCTGTTCATGAAGACTGGTTAACTTGTCTAGTGGTAAATGATATTAACCATTGAATGTTCATTGGTGATTTAGCGCATAAGAAAGGTTCACCATTCTTTCTTAATATCGCTCTTAACTTATAAACAGTTTCATGAATGTTCTTATGCTTATGAGATATGCCAATTTTCCCTGGTGTTTCAATAAAGTGAGAAAGACTTTTTTTATAACCCTAATGTAACATTTGATAAATAATGGACTTGTATTCAGCAACAAGAACTTCAATCTACAAATATCAAGATTTCTACTTGTGCTGATGGGAGTAAAAAATATATATGAATATCTGACTTTGCACCCAGTACTAGTAGCACACAAAGTCATGTTTAACATATGAACAGTCCAATGAGACACCCCTGCTACCATTTAGTCCTGAATAGTAGCCTATGAAAAAGTTTTGTAACATCTGACAAATTCACAAAAATTTGTGATCATGCACCAAATTACAGTTTGTAGGTACCTAATTACTTTTAGGGTCAATTCATCATTAATTCTGGATGATTATCAGTTTATAATTATTATTACACACAACAGATTTTATCAAACTTAGTAATGTCAAGGTACATGGTATACCTTACCTTCTTGTACCATGATTTAAAAAGACAAACCACATATATGTCATGATAAAATGACTAATTATTGCCGTTTCAGTGGAGTCTGGACTGAAATGACAATTTCTATCACTATAAACAAATTAATGTGAATAGGTCAACTTTGATTTACTCACTAGGGCAATAATAGAAGGTGGTATACTGGCTGTGTGTCAATATGTGGCAAACACAAATATTTGTAAATGGGACACCATTGAACAGCATTTTCAATGTTAAAAAGATACAAGAAAAGATACAATTGCAAAGTGAACAAAAGGCTATCCAATTCTGCAATATTGAGAAGTATTAAATTAAATTCACGTTTTTTGAGTAGCACAGATTATTTATGGTGAATTGAAGACATGAGCAGTAATTATTGTAAAATACCCCTCCCCCCTCCTCCAAAAAGCAAATGGGCCTATAATCCAACACATTTGCTTTAAAAGAGGATCAATTTAGAAAGGCTTCTCATACAAAATAATTATAACCAATTATATGTCAATACAAGACATAATTGGATTACTCCATAAACTTGCTCTAACAAAATAAATGATATAGCAACTTGACAACAGAAATATATATATATATATATAAAAAACAAGCATAACCCTGTTCCTTTTGCTCATATAATTATGAGCCAAATCCTTTATCACAACCCTGACCTTTAAATAAAAATAATGTGCAAACACTCTTGGTTGATAAGAGAGGACACATATCTTTGTCAATAAGGTGGTTCATGAACGAGTCTCGACTGATTGCGAGATCAATAAAATATGCAATATGATCTTTTGACCCCTAGATATCCTGGTTACACTTCGTAATTCCGAAGGTTCTTTATTCCGAAGGTTCGTAATTCCGAAACACGTAAATTGCCTATACCTCGATGTTCGTTAATCCGAAAACGAAAAAGGGTTCGTTAATCCGAACATTTGTGGCGTAATTCCGAAAACGAAATAAGGTTCGTTGTTCCGAAGGTTCGATAATCCGAAAACGAAATAAGGTTCGTTGTTCCGAAGGTTCGTTAATCCGAAAACGAAATAGGGTTCGTTATTCCGAAGGTTCGCTAGTCCGAAAACGAAATAAGGTTCGTTAATCTGAAAATTCAATAAGGTTCGTATTTCCGAAAATGAAATCAATTCATTTCGGTAACAAGAATGGTGCTGTTCTTGCAAGATAACAGGATATTATGCAATGATAAACTAATGAACAATGATATATGTGTGTTGTGGCCAAAGCATGTATTGATTTAAGTGCACTTATATGCCTAAAAGGGCATTTTGGTGCAAACGGATATTTTAACCAATATCATCTGTGTAAAGAAGTTGTCTGTTTTGTAGTAATTAAGTTGAGCAAAGTTTTTTAAATTGATTTCTGATTAATAACATATATATTTAGGTGTTATTTTTCGCGGGAAAGCGTAGCAAGCAAGCGGTTTGGAAAAAAAAATCAAATCTGAAGTTATAAATGTCGCTTTTTGGTCAATGGACTTAATAACTGTTAAAAGGGCATTATTGTGAGATGTAGCGAGCGAATCACAAGCTCAAACATTTGGAAATTTCATGTAGGCCTTATAAGACATAATGATAACATTGGTAATATTTACAAAGGCATTGTTTTTATTTTTATTACTAGCAGAAGCTCTTAAGAATGACATCCCCAATTTCAACGAAAACTATAGCTCGCGCTTAACAAGGGCTTATGATATTATTACATATTTACTTTATTTTTATAATTATTGGCTATTAGGAATACCCTTTCAAAGAAACAAACAAAAAAAAATCAACTTTAAAGCTGCTGATCCGGGAAATCATGGGTGAAAAAATTCGCCCCCCCCCCCATTGGCGAAAGTTAGATCCGCCAGGGGGGGGTAGCAGGGGGCACTTGCACACCTAAAGAAATAACAGGGAAATGCTATTTTTTCAAAATGGGAAATTCCTTTTTTTTTCAAAATCAATATTTCATTTAAAGTATACATTTTAGATTAATTTTCAGGAGAAGCTCTTATTAAAAATGACATCCCCTCCAATACAAATATTATTATCTGGAGGTAACTCGCGAACGACCAACACACTTAATCCCCCAGCTGCATCTTTAAACCATTTGCTTGGGCAGCATTTGCTTAGATAAATCGAAATTAAGCATATGTTTGATCCGGGCGCCTATTCCTAAATCGATACATGCTTTGGCCACAACACACACATATCATCGTTCGTTAGTTTATCATTGCATAATATCCTATTATCTTGCAAGAACAGCACCGTTCTTGTTACCAAAATGAATTAATTTCATTTTCGGAAATACGAACCTTATTTAATTTTCGGATTAACGAACCTTATTTCGTTTTCGGATTTACGAACCTTCGGAATTACGTACCTCATTTCGTTTTCGGATTAACGAACCTTCGGACTTACGAACCTCATTTCGTTTTTCGGATTAACAAACCTTCAGAATTACGAACCTCATTTCATTTTCGGATTAACGAACCTTCGGAATTTCGAACCTCATTTTGTTTTCGGACTAAAGAACCTTCGGAATTATGAACCCAATTTCGTTTTCGGATTAACGAACCTTCGGAATTACGAAGCTTCGGAATTACGAATGTATGCGGATATCCTTTGACCTGATTACCCTCATGAACTTACACACACATGTGGTATTTTAACCAAGGATCATTTGTACAAATAAAGAAATGAGAGCAAGTTGAACAAAACTTAAAAAATGGATGGACATGACCTCACATAATTTGACCTTTGATGGCAATTCCACAAATACCCAAAACTTTACCAATGTTTGTTGACTCTGTATGACATTTGACCTTGGTCATGTGACCTGCAATGCACACAGGATGTTCAAGGATACTTGATTGCTCTTATGTCCATGTTTTATGAAATAGATCCATAAAATTTCAAAGTTATGATGACAATTCCTCCAAAAAAACAACCCAACATGGCCAAAGTTCATTGACCCTAAGTGACCTTTGACCATGGTCATGTGACCTGAAACTCACACTTGATATTATGGGATACATGGTTGCTCTTATGTCTTAGTTTCATGAACTAAATCCATAAACTTTTAAAGTTATGACAATTCAACCCCAACATGGACAAAGTTTGTTGACCATAAGTGACCTTTGACCTTAATCATGTGACCAGAAACTCACACGGGATCTTCAGTGATACACTACTACCCTTATGTCTCTTTTTTTTTGCACTAGGTCTGTATACTTTCAAAGTTTTGATGACATTTCAAAAACTTAACCTTGGTTAAGATTTTGATATTGAGTCCCTCACAGATTGTAAGTGACCTTTGACCTTGGTCATGTGACCTGAAACTCAGACTGGATGTTCTGTAATACTGGAATCTACTGTATGAATTTCAGGTATTGCTAGTTCTACATGTACATCAGGGAGAGGTGTGGTATACCTCTCATTCTGTAAGAAACAAATCTATATCTACTTCCAACCAAGATATTCATCAATTTGACAAGTGTTTTTATAACACAATTTTAAAGGCAAGAATAAATAACATGATACAAATATGTTATAATTTGTACATTCAAATTACTTTTCATACTGTCCAAATTATGTACAAAAACTTATTTAATATATAAGATAGCAACATAGCAGCCCAAACACTTATGAAATATTACATTGAAAGTGTAAAAAGTACTGTTCCGTAAGGTAAAGTTTGATGCTAGCAAAATAGGTTTACACATGTATGTTACAAAATGAATATCTATTCTCTATTAGGAACAACATACAAACTCAGTATACATCACTTCATTATTATGCTTTACCTTAACACTGAACTCAAGAAATGTTCAACTACAATAAAACTGGGCTAATAGAGTTAATCATTTGAATACATTACCATGAATACTTGCTGCAATAATTGCAAACCCTGACAGCCAAGAAATATTTTTTTAAAACAAGAAATTTCCAGAAATATGAACACATTAAAATTTCCAATTCAATACTTCAGAATATTTATCACAGAATAGAAACACAGGATATAATTGAAAATTTCTTTTACCAAAAGTAGGACTATTCCGATTCAATAGGAATAGTTGAGAATATGCAGTTTTCTTAAGTAAAGTTACTATCACATGTCATATTAAACTTTGATACTCATTTGACCAACTACAATGTATTACTCATTTTCTGAGGTGAAATAAGAATATTCATTAAAATAATCATTATGCTGGGCAAGCTCGTTGTATAGTTATGTCTGTCATGTAAATATGTCTGTTTTAGTTCCTCTTCAAAAACAATTAACAATCTTGCTTCGAAAAATAAAACAAAAGAAGTACAGATTCCCTACATTAGCTGAAGGACCTACTTAACAAAGGTTTCAGTTCATCATGTGATAAAAGACTTATGAATAGAAGCAAGGATATATATGGAATCATAAAAGCATCAGATCGAGTACATTATTGTAATTGGTATGCTATGCAGTATTGTGATAGTTTTGAGAGAATACACTGTACATTTGTTTTAAGTATTACTCATTGTGTCTAGATGGGTTTAAAAAGAGGAATATGCATAGAACTACAAATAATAGATCTAATTACAGTGATACAATTTCACTTTGACAGCAAGGAATCCGATAGGGACTGGTTTGGAAAAAAATGCCATTTCATGAAATTTACCAACTTGAAAAAACTTAAGTTCATGCACTAAGACGTTGATTTGTACTTAAAAGACTAGTTCCACAGACTGTAGGATTGCGATCAAATGTAATTTAAACAAGTGGAATGCCTCTGGCAGTCTCGCCTGTATCACGCAATTCAATATATTAACAGTGCTTCCTTTGAAAACAGCTAATGAACAATTATTCAAAGACACCAATATGATAATAAAAGATTATGTCCATTGACCTAAACTAACCTTTGACCATGATCATTGACCTAAGACATATTGAAAACAAGCATTCATACTTGATTATGATGCCAATTCTATACATACTCCCAACATGACCAGAGTTCATTGACCTTTAAATGAACTTTGATCTTGGCCTTGTTCCTGAAATGCACACAGGGTATTCAGGGATACATTGCTGCTCTTATGTCCTTTCATGAACTAGATCCATAAACCTTTAAAGTTAAGATGACATTCCACAAATACACCTACTATTACCAAAGTTTGTGGACCCTAAATTACCTTTGACTTTAATCATGTGACCTGAAGCTCCCACATGCTATTCAGGGATACATGGTTGGTCTTATGTCCAAGTTTCATGAAATAGATCCATAAACTTTTAAAGATATGACACTTCCTCAAATAACCCCAACATGGCCAAAGTTTGTGGACCGTAATTGACCTAAATCATGTGACCTTAAACTCCGGCAGGACCTTCAGTGATTCACTATTACTTTTATGTCTAAGTTTTATGAACTAGATCCATATACTTAGTTATGACATTTCAAAAACTTAACCTTGGTTAAAATTTGATATTGATTCCCCAACATGGTCTAAGTTCATTGACCCTAAATGACCTTTGACCTTAGTCATGTGACCTGAAACTCAGGCAGGATATTTAGTAATACTTGATTCCCTTATGTCCAAGTTTCATGAACTAGGTCCATATACTTACTAAGTTATGATGACATTTCAAAAACTTAACCTTGGTAAAAATTTCAATGTTGACGACGCTGCAATCGCCGGAAAAGCGGCACCTAGTCTTGCCCTGCATGCTATGCAACTGAGACAAACAAATGGGTATAACAATTCTTTGTCTAAGTATTGAACATTTATTTCTTTTTTAACATTTGTTTTTTATTGCTTTATTCAGTGGGAATTGTTGTCGTCTTAATTCTGATAAAAACCGATAAAATTTACTGATTTTAATTAGTAAAAGTAGAAATGATACATTTATGAATTTTTGCTAAAAAAACATGATTTGCATTGGATTTTTACTGAATTCACCCTTTTTTAATATCAATTTTGTGGCTGAAATGCACTTACACAATGTTGTGCAATATTGTAACCACATCGCTTGGTGTTGTAAAGTTGATCTCAAAAGTTGCACAAGACTTCAAAGTGAAAAGTCAGCGAGCGGCACAAAAAATGTCTATGGGGGTGCCAATCTGCTGCCCCCAAGCCTGTTAGAGTTAAATTAATCACAAATTTCAAATATTCATAACGGCATATTTTTTTAATTGCCTATTCCCTTAATTTTTCAAAATCTGAAAGCAATATCACAATCAATTTATTCATTTCATGATATGTGTCCCACCAAAGTTCATGATCATTAGAAGCCTTTTGGTCAGCTAATTTCTACTAAGACATACATGTACAATATAACATGGGTCAGGAGTAAGAATTTAAAAATTAAAGAAATATTCACATAAATGATGAATCCCAAGGACAGGGGAACATAAGAATTAATCTGAATAACTATGTAACATATCATGAAAAATATAGTATGTAAATGTGGTTTGTAATCATCTGAAAAAAAAAGTGTTATTAATGAATGGTGTTGATTAAATAATGGTCAACCCATCTCTAAGAATCAACATGTATGAGTTTTGTCACAATAGGGGCGTAATTTACATGCATGTAATATAATATGCACTAATTCCCTCTTAAAGTAATAAGTCAGAGTTGAAAAATGAATTTGAATGCATACTTGTGATAATCTTGGAATGTAATAAGTACAGGTTTCAGTAATTCAATGATATTTGATGTTTTACCTGGGTGTCATTTCAGCAATACTTACAATTATGGTAACTAACTAGTAACATGGATCGGCAGCCAATCAACATCCTAGATACCATGAAGTTTCAATAATGATAAATGTAAGTCTCTGTGAATTGGCGTTCTTTTCAGTTTAAATATGTGTAGAGTATTACATTTACACATGAAAGTATTACACATGAAACTTTACTGTACTATTGCATATTGCTAAAACATACATTCATCAGAGTAAAGTGAGTGTTGCTTCCCCTTAAGTTTTGTTTGAAGTAATGATTGAAATCTTGTTCCTATGTGTGTAGTAGCCTAATTATTTTTTTCATTTTGTTCTATTGGATAGAGCATCACTTTAGAAAATGTGTAGTCATTAGTCAATGATACAAAAATAATTTTCACTAAAATTTGAGATAGTGCTTGCATAAAAATCATTTAATATTATGTTGCTTATCAAATAAAAACTTTCACTAAAAAAATCCTGATGAAATAAATACTAAGCCATGAGAGCCTTCCCATGAACTGGCTACTATATTTAGGCTAACTGAGTCACATGAAGAGATAATAATAATACATAGCATTTTGGGGGCGCCGATTTATCCAGTTTCCTATTTAATATCTATTGGCGCACTATATATTACCACGGCTGTAGCTCCAGCTGCTAAAGGCACTTGGTGCATTCAAGGAATTAATCCTGCCAGGTACCCATTCATCTCACCTGGGTTGAGTGCAGCACAATGTGGATTAATTTCTTGCTGACGGAAAACACGCCATGGCTGAGATAGCATTAAATCAAATGTCCGATTCTTCAAAGAATCCTCTATCTTGAGACTGGTATGGTGGAGGCAATCTGTATAGAGGTGGAAGTGACATCGGATCAGCTGCATTATGGAGAATGGGTTGTGAAGTATATGTTGGAGGTTCCATTTCATACACATTATTTTCAACTTCATTATCAAAACCATCATAACCCAAGTTCACATGAGCATATTCAGGCAGTCTGTACTGAGGAGGTGGTGGTTTTGGCTCCCTTTGATATTCATGAGGTTTTCGTCTGAAGGTCTGAGATGATTTTACAGGGTCTACATCGATTGGGAGAATAACAGGATGAGAAGTCCTATTGGGTTCTTTATCATCAAGCTCTCCATCTAGGTAAATTGGCTTGCGATTCTTTGCAAAGATAGGTTTCTCGTCATGCAGCAAGAACTCCTCCCCACCTCTACTGCGCTTGTAACAGCAACAGATGATGATGAAACAGAATAAAAATAGGAAAGACAGCAGAGATGCTGGAAGTACTGTCACAAGAAGTAGGTTGGTCCCAGGATACTCAGTAATATTAGTCACAGGCGAAAAAGTACTTACAGAACAAATATTTAAGAATATCCTTCCAATGTTTCTAATTTCATAGTTTGGCAAGAGAACTTTTTCAAAGTCATTTGTTGGTGTGCCATTGGGATAGGCCATGCTGCTAAATATATTTTCAATAGCTTTATAATCACAATACTTGTTTGTTATGGTTCTATTTGAATATGTCATAACTACAGAACCTTTAGCCAGTGAAGCTACACTGAAAGCATCAGTATTTCGATCTCCAAGATAAATGGCTATACCATCACATAATGAAACAATATTTTGGCTATCTTCCACAAAATTTTGAAAGTCATTGTTGAGGGTGATGACTAATTCATGATTATACTCTAAAGATCTTTCCTGCACTTTGACAACAAATGCATCATAAGTAACCAGCCCCTCTGAATCTCTTGCAGACAAGAGATATTCATTTCTTGATAATGTGAGGTTGCTGTCTAAAGGCATACCAGCAAGAGTCAGCTGATTATTAACTAGCTGAAGCCAGTGAGAAGAACTCACTGGTTCATGGTTTGTAGTGAGCAGGTCAAGCTCAAGGTCAAAGGTTAACCCATCCTCTGGGTCACGAAAAGTGTCTTCTGGGATAGAGAAATATAGAACATCTCCTAATGCAATGTTGATTTCATCAATGGGATACTGGATAATAGGCCTCTGGTTTTCAGGTTCTGTAGATAAAATGAGAGAAGAGCATTTCATTGGAGCAGTTGGTTCCATGACATCTACCCCATGACAATTGTCCCAATGGAAAATCTGCATGTTCAGCCAATTCTAAAAACTAACCTCCAAAACTAGAATCATAAAATCCTTATATTACAATATTCTGAACCAAATATTATCTTATAATCATAACTCTAACCCAATACCCTCTCAGATATTAAGTCCTGAGCAAATGTTGTGTCACTGAGCAGTTATTTAATGTCGAAATTGTGAAGTGAAATGCCAATGAAATCTTTTATCATCATCAATACGAATTTAAATAATCCTTTAATTTCATTCTGCATCATTTCAAATTGGCATTCCAAAGGATTTACAAACTAGCACATCAACGATGTAGAGCTTATCCAGCATCTAGCAAAAAAAATTTACACAATATTTAATTTCAGTCCAGTTGACACTATAGTGAATTATACTGGTGACATGTATAAATTGTCAAAGAGAATTGAAAGTGATGAAGAAATGACAGAGAAGAAGCATTTTTTTTGTGATTCATTAATAAATTTTGTATAAATAAGCATAAATAATCTTTTAGTCAAAATTTCTAAATTCTGTGTGGAACCTTGGTGAACCTCATGGAGCCCTCAGATAGAACCAAAAAACTAAAATCAGACAAAAAATAAATGAGCATTTATTTATGATCATAAATAAATTTTGCATGAATTCGCATAAATAGCTTTCTACTCAAAATTTCAAAATTCTATGTAAAAGTTTGGTAAACCTCATGAAACTCTGCCGGATGGAAGAAAAAAAAAATCCGACAGCAAATAAAGAAGCATTTTATGTAAATTTTGAAAAAATGCTTGAATTAGCATAAAAATTTTTAGTCGAAATTTCAAAAATTCTGTGTAGAAATTTAGTGGACCTTATGCAGCTCTACCATATGGAAGAAAAAAAATCAAAATCGGTCAACATACAAAGAAGAGGCATTTTCTGTGATTTATGAATAAATTTCACATAAATTAGCATAAATTTTCATCTAGTCAAAATTTCAAAATTCTGTGTAGAAGTGAACCTCATGAAGCTCTACTAGATGGAAGAAAAAAATCAATATCGGTCAACAATAAAGAAGAATTTTATGTGAATTTTGAAAAATATGCACAAATCAGCATAAAAAACTTTCTAGTCAAAATTTCAAAATACTGTGCAGAAGTTTAGTGAACCTCATGAAGCTCTACCAGATGGAAGAAAAAATATCAAAATCGGTCAACAAATAAAGGAGCATTTGGGGGGAATTTGAAAAATATACACTAATTAATTTTGCATAAATTAGCATACAAATTTTTATACTGAAAATTTCACAATTCTGTGTATAAGTTTAGTGAACCTCATGAAGCTTTACCAGATGAAAAAAAATTGAATTGTAAACAATGAAAAGAAAATTAAGAAGCATTTTATGTGAATTTTTGAAAAATAGGTATAAATTAGCATAACAAAATTCTAGTCAAAATTTCATAATTCTTTGCAGAAGTTTGGTGAACCTCTTGAAGCTCTTCCAGATGGAAGCAAAAAAATCAAAATCGGTCACCAAATGAAAAAGCACTTTTTGTGAATTTTGAAAAATTCGCACAAATTAGCATATTTAATAAGTTTCAAAATTCTGTGTAGAAGTTTCGAATACCCAACCTAGTGCTATCATTTAAAGCAGACAGAATTAAACTCAGACATGAAATGACGAAGAACCATTTTGAAATTTTGGATGGACAGACAAAGGACGCCATGGCATGAGCTCATCTGGCTGGCCCTTCGGGCCGGATAAACTAAAAAATTGGAAATATCAAATCTATTTGCTAACTGTTTTTAACAGTTTGAATATTTACAATAAAAAAAGCAGGATTTAATCTTAACGTGGGCTAAGAAATCACATTACATGAGTTTCACATGAAAATTATTATAGTTACCTGTTGTGGTTTCTGTCGGAGTTGTAGCTGGTTGAGTGGTGACAACTGGCGTGGACATAACACCAAGTCGACTGGATGATGGCGGTGTTGGTTTGATGTCAGAAACTGAAACAAAGCGTGATGATATTGGCATCGATACATCTGTGCTGGGAAGCGAAGGCAGTACTAAAGTCTGGCCTGTCATAGATGTCTGAGAAACAGTAGGACTAGGTGATATAATAGAGCTGGATGTCATCACCACTGAAATGGACAGTACCGATGGTGATGGCGTAGGGATAATCAAAGAGCTCATGACCATCTCTTCAGTTGATGAGATTATGGGAGGTACACTAGAGAACAGTTCTGACTGAGTTTCTAAATTACTGGATAAGGAGGGGATTGATGATGACGGAGTAAGACTTGACAAGGAGCTCATGACCATCTCTTCAGTAGATGAGAACATGGAATGTAAACTGGTAGGCATAAGTTGAGTGCTCAAATGGATTGATGACATCGTAGGACTTGGCAAGGAACTCTTTCTTCCAGATGACGAGAAAATGGAAGGTACACTCGTAGACAGTTCTGAGTGGGTTCTTAAATTGCTTGATAAGGAGGGTACTGATAATGATATACCTAGAGAAAATGAGCTCCTTACCATCTCTTCAGTTGATGGAAATACAGAAGATACACTGGTGGACATTAGTTCTGATTGTGTTTTTATCTCTGTTGATACTAAACTCCCTGTCTCAAGCAAAGAACTTGTGATCAATGATGGTACAGAAGTGGTCTTGGAGTCAGAAAAATGACTTGAGAAATGTGACGTTGCTGAATATATGGGAGAAAATGCTGTTTGGGCAGAAGACCTATAATGGGGACTTGAATAGCCCAAAGAAGATGATAATGCCAATGAGCTTGATGGCTGGACAAAAGTAGAATGATAGATGTAGGACTGTGAGAACGGAGATTGCATGATGGTACTCAAAAGTGTAAATTTGAGACTGGAAGCTATTTCAGACGACAAGAATGTTGAGGTTTCACTTGAAGAATCTGAAAAGAACAAGGTCATTGACTTGACATCAGATTCTAACCCAATACTTGTAGTTTCCTGACTGACAGTAGACGTAAGGATAGAGTGTGCAAGAGATCCACCAGTGGATGATAAAGCGGGAGTTGGGAAACTTGCCATTGATGAAACAGAAAAAGAAGATGTCTGAAAAGCACTTGTGCTTAATATCTCTGAAGTTGATAGTTGAAGAGTTGTTAAAAACATGTCTGTCGAAGTTTGCTCCGAGGGTGAAATAGAACCAGTAGGTGCTGAAGAATTTACATATGTCACAGATGAAAGTGATGGTGCCATGCTTGTGCTAAGAAATGGAAACTCACTGGTACTTGAGCTAAATAATGACACAAGATAGCTGTTTGATAACATAGCTGATTCAGAAGATTTGTGTAAGATAGAAGTTGATATCTCAGACACACCCGTAGCTCCCAAACTATGTGTTTGAAAGAATGTTGAGGTCATGGATATTTCAGTCACTCCACCAGTCAAAAGAGTTCCTGTTGATATATATGACTGTGTGACAGATAACATTTCTGTTATACTGACTAAAGAAGCAGTGATAGGGGTGTTTGGCAAATTTGATGTCAAGTAATTTGACATCTTTGGAGACAAAGATGAGGATAAAAGTTCAGACAGAGAAGAGGTGTCTATGAAAATACCAGTGCTCAAAAAACTATCCGAGGGTAAGGTGGGAGATGCTGTGATATCCTCGGTGCTTAAAAGTGTATTCACTCCAATCAGTGATGACAAAGAAATTGTGTCAGTTTCCACAAGACTTGACTGAATCATACCTGATGCAGATGTTTCAAGGGTGGACATCACCAGCTTGCTGGAACTGGAACTTGTAAACGTTACAGTGGACGGTGGCATAGGGCTTAAAACATAATTAGATGACATAGTACTTGGAGGTGCAACAGTGGATGAGAGAAAGACTGTTCTACTTTGAACAATGTCAGATGATTGGATTTCAATAGACCTCAGTGATGTAGGAAAAACGGCAGTAGCTGTTGAAACATCTTGTTTGGAGGATACTCCTGAAGAGGTCATAAGTGTTGTCACTTCACTTGTGGTTACATATGTGAGCGAGGGTGCTGTGATGCTCGTTGTTGAGAATAAACTGCTATAAATTTGTGAAGACATTGGGGTTGATGTTGAAAGCATTGTTATCATTGTTCCTCCTGAACTAGTCTCAACATACAAGGTTAACATTAGGCTATTTGATGTCTGAACATATCCAGTGGAAAATATAGTTATCTCTGATGAAAACAGGAGAGTGCTAAATAAATATGGAGAAGTTGACAAAATAGCACTATCTGAAGGTGTTGATGTAATCTGGGAAGATGTTGTTACATCTACTGATGTAGACCTTAAGGTATGTGTACTTTCAAAGTCTGAAGCTCCTAAAGATATTGTAAGACCTGTAGATACTGATGGGATGAGACTTCCACCACTGGACATTTCGGGAAAAGCAGTTGAATCCAATATGGAGCTTCGAAGGGTAGATAGTAAACTAGATGAAAACATACTTGATATATAAACTTTGCTGGTTAAGCTCTCACTGGATTGACTAGAAAGCACTGTGAATACCGAGCTGGTTGATGGAACAGATTCATCATAAGAAATACTTGGTGATTTGGTTATTTGCAAAGAAGATGAAATTATATCAGTTGACTTAAATATACTTTGACTATCATCCAATGTACTGTGTACACTGGGAAAGACTATATTACTTCGTGAAATTATATCACTTGAAATGAAAATAGAGGAGGTCAAAAATTCTTCTGTTGAACTTTCCAAAGGTGACAAGATTTGTGTCTGGTAGGAAGTAGTTCTTTGATGAGATGTAGGAGAGAAAAGTGATGTCTGCACTGACAAACTAAACACGTCAGCTGTAGGCGACATGAAGAAGGTTGACAAACTTGTCATGAATAGTGACTGTGAAAGAGATACCTGTCTACTCTCTGTTCCAAAACTTGTCAATGTAGGTGTAGAGGAGAAGAGGTCCATTGGAGTTGTTGGAAATTCAAATCCAGATGTACTGAATGAAAAAAATGACATTGTCTGCTCACTGCGTAATGATGTAAATGAATGTGTTGATTCTAAAGATGTTAAAATAGTCTGCATTGATTGGGCAGTAGATGAGATTGAAAGCAGAGAGGTTGTAGTCATGACCGAGGCAGTCTGCGATGGTTTGGGAGTTGGTACCATAGTCCTTGCTGCCTCTCTCTTTGAACGTCCTCTAGCATTCACACCATCATTGCTAACTTTTGTTATATACCAATTTATCACATTGAAGCCAGTAGTGTCTCTGAAGTGCCCAGATGCAATATTTCTAGACAACACCTTTGGAAATTGGATAATAAGGTTTTGTGTCGCACAGGGAAGTGGCCATGATACGACAATTCCATCATTGCTTCCAGCATTGCGAACGTTACCCGGACCAGCTGCAATCACAACATCTTTCTGCATCTTCAACATAACACTACTATGCTTGGAGCTCATGATGAATTCTTCTAAGGGTTGATTAACAAATGAAGCTAAACTGGTGATCAAGGATATTCTGCTGGCCCCCATGAGTTGGTTTACATCTGCATCAAACAATACAGACATAAGAGTCTTGATTTCACCTCTCCTGCATGTATCACGCTCACTCATTTTCCCAACAGTATATAATGTCTGGTGGAGTTTAGCACCAACACCTGCTAAGATGTCTTTCTTGGTCAGTTCCTGTGATGCTTCAAAATCTACATCAATGGCAAAAATGTCTTGGGCTTGAACAGATGTTGTATTGTCAGACATGAATAACAGAGATACCTTCATCAAATAGAAACCTTTCTCTGTGATCAAAGGAATTCCATGGAGTGTATGAGAAGTTTGGTTGAAGTCAAGCCATGTGGGGATAGAGCTGGTCCCAACCTCTGATACCTAAAAAATATGAAAAATAAACAAATGTTTGGTTTATTACCCTTTTAAATACATTCCTAAATTAATAGCCTCTAATTGAGCTCATGCTGATACAACAGAAAAAGAAACTCAACTGTACAATTTTATGAAACAGTTTACCTTTTCAGAAAAAAATTTATTGCTGTTGCACCCAAGACATCAATTGTAGTAGTCCAATACATGAAATTGAAACTAAGCTAAACTGTCATATTTGAACAGTATAAATGCTCTTTTTTTAAATACTCAATCATAAATCACAAACAAATGCAATGATACCCAAAACTGAAATTATAAAATCAACTTTTAAAAATTATTCTTTCATGAAACTAAAATACGGAAAAAGATATTTACCTTATTCATAATTAACGTAAACAAAATGATATTTTTCATAAAAATAGAATACAGAAATTTGTTTTACCTTCTTTATATAATTAAAGTAAAAATATGTAAGGAAAATCCACCTCATAGAGAATACTTGTACCAGTACTGAAAATTAAGACAAAGGAACCAATTTGCAGTGTGTAACATTGGGAGTTTTACATTGTCACTTTTTTCATGTAGGCCTGCTTCTAGTCCAGTAGACGGTCTCATAGGCCATGTACAAGACCTGGAAAAGTTGATAAGTACAATGTTTTTTTGTTGATTCGTGTTCTAGATGGGTATTGAAGTAAATTCAGCTTGGTTGCCACCTTGGCAACCTTGAGCAATTTTTTTAATTAGCCTAATTAGCATAATCATCTAATTAGCATATGTACGATATGTAATATACTACTTCTCTTAAACCAGAAAGACTAAAAACATAAATAATATCATCTTTCTAAGAGGTCCTGTGACATTAAATCCATGCATAACAATATTTTAAATATCTAAGTTATGCAATTATCGTAATCAGCCTAATTAGCATAATGAGCTAATTAGCATAAGTGTAATACACATATATATGTATTTGTGGATGTCTATCCAGAAAATTCCCAATACGTAAATAATGCAACCCTTTTATGGTTTTCTATAGCGAGGAATTCATCTATGACATTATTTTTCCATTTTAACCAATGTAATCGCTGCAATTAGCATAATTAGCATAATGCACTAATTAACATATATGTGTGTAATATATATAAAATACATATTTCTTTGTCATTTCATATCGAGAATGCCCGAAAAATGAATAATACAGCTATCCTATAGTTTTCTATGGCGAGGAATTCATTTATGACATTATTTTTCCATTTTAACCAATGCAGTCGCTCTAATTAGCATAATTAGCATAATCAACCTAATGCACTAATTAACATATATATAGATTTATTTGTCAAAGTACTACAACAGCCTGAAAACAATACAGCTATCCTATTGTATTATTCTATGAGGAATTCTTTTGTGAAATTATTTTTCCCGTTTAACAAATGTTATTGTTTTAATTAGCGTAATAGCATAATGCGCTAATTATCTTATGAGCAATATTTTACATATGGATATATATTCCTTTGTCATGTTATGTCAAGAATGCCCGAAAACATGAATAGTACAACTATCTGATGCTTTCCTATGACTAGGAATTCACTTATTACAATATTTTTACCTTTTTACCAATGTAATTTTCGTAATTAGCATAATGCGCTAATTAACATAATTATATGTGCAATATATATATTCCTTTGTCATTTTATATTGAGAAAGCCTGAAAACATAAACAATTACAGCTATCCAATGGTTATATGATGAAGAATTCTTTTGTGACATTATTTTCCCCGTTTAACAAAAATTATTTAGTGCAATCAGTATACTGCGCTAATTAACATAATTAACAATGTAATTGTGATGTATATATATATATAGGGGCAATTCCATGATAAAGTGGACATGACCATCAAATTTTAAAAATGGTCAAACCTGAACAAGTTTGGTATCATATTAAAGCTGAAAGACTGAATTTTTCAATTCTGTCCATAATAACGAAAAATTTGGTCCTTAAGATGCCAAATATGCAAATTAAATTAGCATAATTAATTTTTGTTTAAATGTGTGAAAAAATGCATTAAAATTAAATATGTGTAGCAAGTGTTCCATTGAAAGATTCATAAAAATCTAAAGTGTTTTTCTGAGTTTTAGGGCTGAATTTCATAACAGGTTCACCAAAGTTCAAAATTTTCTTTGCGTTATGCTTCAGCGAACATTTAAACTTTCATGATAAATAATGTCACGGTGTTACAGTAAAAACTGATGTTTTTTAAATTTTATGAAAACTACACAAACAATATAAAAATCTTTTAGTGCCCAAATCATTCTCACATATAACTATCATATACAAGTACTTACAAGTTAATTAGTCAGTTTGTTAATTAATTAAAAGTTACTTAAATCATGTCACGGTGTTACAATAACTGTAACACCGTGACCTACATTGCTATTGCACAGTAAGCATAGTAGGTTCCTGCCAAATGATGTTTGTTGAAGTGACCAGCTGATTTCTGTCAGTTGGGATGGAGGCTTGGCTGTTTCCAGGAAAGGTATAAACAAAGAGACCATGGAGAAAACCACAAGAAGATGAAACCCATGCTTTTATTGCAGGTTTGGATTCCGGGGGGGGGGGGGGGGGCACTTACATTGACGAGTGGATACCATGCGCGACCAAAAAAACACGTAAAAAGGAGGTCCTTTTCACGATAGGGCACATTACGTACGTAACATGATAAGGGTGTCAAAAACACGAAAATTATGAAAAAAGGGTATCTATTGCGCTAGGAAAATTACGTGTTAAGGGTCGAATTTGCGGGGATGATAAAACAAAATTAACATGTTTTATAAAGGATGTCCTTTTTGCCCCAACACTTCGTGTTTAGAGTCCGATTTGCGCGAGGTGTAAAAGGTGGGGTCGTACTAAACCAAATAAGGTAAAGCCGACGACCGAAGGACCCGTAACAATAAAACATTCCTGTACTTGTTTAGGGGTTCATTTCAGGAATATTTGCCAAGAGTATTGATTTGTTTCCTATACTTGTTAAGGGTAGGGTTTCATACGCCAATACTTGTTAAGGGGTGCATTTTCAGAATATGGAAATTACGTGTTTAGGGTGCTTTTCGAGACCCCATGGTCGCGCATGGTATCCACTCGTAAATGGAAGTGGTCCCCCCCCCAGGGGTTTGGATACATCAACGACAAAAATGACTGATGCACCACCATCTGAGGATGCAATCAAGATCGGAGACTGCATCTTGGTGCAGTATGAAGGTGTTCGGCAGAAATCGCTCAAATATGTGGCACAAGTGATTGATATCCAAGACGGTGAATTTCATGTCATACACTATCATAAGAGTGATGAAAGGGGTACTCTTTTTGTTGCAAAGGATGTCACTGACAATTATGGTTGGGTTGAAGAAAAACAAATAGTGAGAAAGTTGCCAGCACCTGTTATGGATAACAGAGAGCGGTACCACTTTGCAATGCCAATCCAGGAAGCAAACTAAAAAGGACTTCAAGAAATCTTACAACCTTAAAGATGCAAAAAAGAAGTGACACAATTCGATTTTGAGACTGTTTTAATGCTGCTGTTTAAAAATTACAAAAGAAAGCTTTTATAACATAATGCATACATGTATAAGATCTTTGTATTATCTGCAGATCTTGAGTACCATCAATAATACACACACCATTTTAAGCTTAGGATAAATTGCACATAAAAAAATCAAGCATGACAACTAACAAAGCAGTATTTAAAGAGCAGTATTTAAATATGAGTGTATGTATCTGGATCCAAGCACAAAATTGTGGATTGAATTGTTTGTTCAAAATTCTCAATCTGTATGCCTTTTGGTGATTGTCTTTTAATGTTTATATGTAGCCTAATTATGTACATTATTTTTTTTCCATTTATGAGTTGCAAAATTTCTATAACATCTTGGAAATTGAGCAAATATCTACATGCAAGTCTGTAGATGCTGTGTGTTAATTTTTTTTCCTGTAATTGTTATGGGCTCAACTTATCTTTGTATACGTACATGTACATGCATAATTACCATAAAGTTGCAATTAAAAGTATATATCAGTTTGCTGAGTGTTTCTATTAAGCTTTTTTTCTTTGTCTTCTTGTAAAATTGTATTTCAATTAATCTGCATATTTACATTAAAGTTTTTCTGCATTAGAGAGAATTCATAACTTTTTTGAGTAAAACTTTTCCTGTATCTTTTGAATGAAACATGGGGGCCTACAAGAACCGTCACAGTGTTACAGTGTATAAAGTTTTATTTTTTGTTGTTTTTGTTAGTGAAATATTTAACTAGATTTTTCATCCTCATTAATTACATGTACTCTGATGTATGACATAAATTTTATTGATAAAAGATTGCTCAATGATACCCCTTTTAGATTACTATAGGTTAAGGAAGAATGATGTGAAAATTCTACATACGTTTTGTACATGCAGTTCAGAAGTCACGGTGTTACAGTCACGGTGTTACAGTGCATTTGTTTATAATATGTATCATCATTGTCATGTTTATTGATTATTTTTCTATAAACTACTTGGTTATTACTGTCAAGTCTCTACTGTATCTCAACAACATAATCTCTTTTTAAAATGTTCAGTAACTTCACAGAGTTTATTAAATGAATCAAGTACGAGAAAATGCATGTCCATTTTGAGTCACGGTGTTACAGTTGTAATTAATTATGCATAATTCATTAATTAGCATGAAGTTAAAGATTTTTTTTGTTGTTGTAGGTTACTTGTGATTAGAGTCATAGATACATAATCCAATTTTTTTCAAAAGATAAATAGTTTGTTGGTATTCCACATTTAATGAGTAAATAGGTGTTCCAAAATGTCACGGTGTTATCGTGGAATTGCCCATATATATATTTTCCTTATATATTTTCCTTTGTCATTTTATATTATAAAAATGCCCGAAAAAATGAATAATACAGCTATTTCATAGTTTTCTATGAAGAGGAATTCATTTATGATATCATATTTCACTTTAAACAATGTTAATGGTGTAATTAGCTTAATTGGCATAAATAGCTAATCAAAGTGGAACGCCTCTGGCAGTCTCACCTGCATTAAGCGATATAGCAGCAGTTTTGACTTTGAAAACAGCTATTGCATAAAATATTCACGTAAGAACAATTCATATGATGTCCATTGATCCAAAATGACCTTAGACCATGATCAAGTGACCTAACATTTGTGCAAAACAATCCTTCATCCTTGATTACCCATATGTTTATGTTTCATGAACTAGATCCATAAACTTTCTAAGATATGATGCCGAGTTAAAAACTACCCCTAACATGGCCAAAGTTCATTGACCTTACATTACCTTTGATCTTGGTCATTTGACCTGACATGCGCACAGGATATACAGGGATAGGCCTACATGGTTGCATTTATGTCCAAGTTTCATTAACTACATGTGGATCCATAAACTTTTAAAGTTATGACAATTCCACAAATACCCCCAACATGGCCAAAGTTCATTGACGCTAAGTACCTTTGACCTAGGTCATGTGACCTGAAACTCAAACAGAATATTCAGTATTACTTGATTATCCTTATGTTTAAGTTTCGTGAACTAGGTCCATACACTTTCTAGGTTATGACGACATTTCAAAAACTTATCCTTGGTTAAGATTTTGATATGTATTCCCCCTACAAGATCTTAGTTCATTGGCCGCAAATGCCATTGACCTCAGTCATGCGAGCTGAAACTAAGGCAAGATGTTCAGTAATACTTGATTACTTTTATGTCCCAGTTTTATGAACTAGGTTCATATACTTTCTAAGTTATAATGGCATTGACATTACTTGGTTTGTATGATATCAATGTTGACGACGCTGCCGTCGCCGCCGCCATTGGAAAAGCGGCGCCCATAGTTTCCCTCTGCTATGCAGGCGAGACAATTACAGTGACAACGAAATATATGTATTGCACCTGTATTTTAATTACCACTAACCATAGGATAGCTGTATTTTTCATGTTTTCAGGCACACTCGATATAAACTAACATAGAAAAATTGAAAAAAAAAATGAAAATCCATAATTTATTGTTCGAAATAGACATGAATTGAAATACTCCGAAAATTTGCTTTGCCCAATTGATCGTGGGCCCGGCAGCCGCTGAGCAGGGCCAGATCGACGAGGCTCTATCCCTTTAATCGTTGAACGTCAAACAGGGTAGCAGCAACTCCCATCTTTTAACGTCTTTTGGTCTGACGCAGCCAGAATTTGAACCCCTGAACTCACGGTTGTGAGACGGACGCTCTACCAACTGAGCCAACACACCGGTCATAGGAATATATATTTGATATATTGCACGTAGATGTTAATTAGTGCATTGGGCCAGTAATTCTAATTAAGGCATTGACATTGGTTGAAATGGAAAATTACTGTCGTAAATGAATTCATCAACATAGAAAACATTAGAAGAGCTGTATTATATATGTTTTCAGGCCGATGTAGACAGTACTTTGACACAGAAATCTATTTATTGCAAATATATATTAATTAGCGCATTGTGCTAATTAAGCTAATCATAACAATAACATTGTTTAAAGGAAAAAAGATAATGTCACAAAAGAATTCCTCATCAAACTATAGGATAGCTGTATTATTCATGTATTCGGAATTTTCGATATAAAATGACAAAGGAATATGTATTGCACATATATGTTAATTAGCACATTATGCTAATCATACTAATTACGACAATTACATTGGTAAAAGGGGGAAAAAATAATGTCGGAAATTAATTCCTCGTCATAGAAAACCATGGGATAGCTGTATTATTCATGTATTCAGGAATTTTTGATATAAAATGACAAAGGAATATATGTATTGCACATACATGTTAATTAGCGCATTATGCTAATTATACTAATTACGACAATTACATTGGTAAAAAGGGGAAAAAATAATGTCAGAAATTAATTCCTCGTCATAGAAAATCATGGGATAGCTGTTTTATTTATGTTTTTGGCATTTTCGATATAAAATGACAAAGGAATGTATATATTGCACATATAAGGTAATTAGCGCATTATGCTAATTATACTAATTACGACAATTACATTTTAGTAAGAAGGGAAAAATAATGTCATAAATGAATTCTTCGCCATAGAAAACAAGCGTAGGGTAGCTGTATTAATCATGTTTTTGGTCATTCTCGACATAAAATGACAAAGAAAAATATATTTTTATATGTATTACACATATACATGTATATGTGTTAATTAGTGCATTATGTTAATTATGTTAATTACAGCAATTACATTGGCTAAAATTTTAAAATAATGTCATAAATGAATTCCTCGCTATAGAAAACACTAAAAGGGATGCATTATCTACATTTTGGGGATAGACATCCACAAATACGTATATATTACACTTATGCTAATTAGCTCATTATCCTAATTAGGCTGATTAAGATCATTGCATAACTTAAATTTTTAACTCATTGCTATAAATCGATTCCTCGTCACAGGACCTCTTAGTAAAATGACATTATTTATGTTTTTAATCTTTCTGGTTTAAGAGAAGTAGCGTATTACATATCGTAATATGCTAATTGGATAATTATGCTAATTAGGCTAATTAAAAAAAATGCTCAAGGTTGCCAAGGTGGCAACCAAGCTGAATTTACTTCAATAGCCATCTAGAATGCAAATCAACAAAAAAACCTTGTACTTAACAACTTTTCCAAATATGAAAAATATCTACTGGACTATTCTGTCATTTCGTTTTATTCTGATGCAGGTATTCATTTTATCATTTAATCATTGCACCTCGTTATTCATCTTCATCTTCTTGTGAATTATTGTTTAAGGAATTACTGAATTTTTGAAGACTACTCCGTTCTCTTAATTTATTCAAAAACATGAATTTACAAATGTGCATTATTTGTTTTAGAAAACAACTTGACAGAATGAATTCATAGAGGAATGTTTGTTCTTCAAATCCCTCCTTTGTTGCACAGACAAAGAGGTCACATATAATTTCCATTATGACATTCACAGGCACATCTTTGCCTAAGTAATCTCCATAGCCTTTTCTTGAAAGCATGCATACCTGATGGCATCTTATACACATGACTCTATTGTCTACATCAGACATCCTTAAACCTGTTAAATACAACAAGACACTTTACTAATTTAACAACAAGACACTTTACTACAGGTCAATAGATCTGTAGTAAAGTGTCTTGTTGTTAAATACAACAAGACACTTTACTACAGGTCAATAGATTTACCAGGTTGAAATAATCACGTCACTTTTCTCAAATCACTGTTTTTTTTATTCAGGTCTTAGGTTTTTGAACCCTTGACATCTAGTGTCTCCATTTGAAAATTATTCTTCATATTTGAACATGGCACTGGACAGTGGACCCTATGAAATAAAAAAATAACCAAAATATTTCTTGCCATAATACAAACCGAATACAGGTTTGGCTTTACATAACTTTCTTCTTCTGTAGATCATTATCCTGCTCAATTTTGGCACTTTCAAATATGTCTTGCTCTAAATTTACATTTATTCCCACAAGTATATCCCACTTCAAATTATCAACTACTCCAGACTACTTGCCTCATAAATGAATTTATGCTCGTTTAATTTCATTCTTGGCTCTGGAATGCTGTATTTGAAGTACTTTCCAATAGCTGCTTTAGCATCATGAAGGTCCAGGTCTTCAGATCCTCCAGGATCATATTGGAGCTTACAACGGACAAAGTTCCAGTGGAGAAGTAAGACATAGCTCAAGACAAGCAAAGATGTCATTGTGCAAAAACTGGAAGAGGACATTGTCTTACATCAAGCTAGCTCTGTTGGATGGATGTCTATACCTTTCAACTCTTGGAATCATTTTTCAATCTTGTCTAGATCAAGCTGAATCAATTGCTAGTCTGTGGAAAATAAAAAAAAATCAATGTAGATCTACTTAAAAAAATAATAACTTGAATTAATCAATCAATTAATAGTATTAATACCAAAGCCCAGGATAGAGAGGAATGAATTTCAGTTATTCAATTCATATAAAGCTCAACATTTATTTTTCTGACTAAAGAAACCGATGCCATTGGGAATTACACACACTAAAAATTTTGACGGAATAAAGCCATATTTTGGTATCTATCCAACTTTTCCTTCTTAAATCTCTGATATATATTAGATAATTCTTGATAAACCTCCACATTTTTTGTTCAATTTTAGTGGAGGGCCCATATGAAAGTCTTGCCCTAAGTTTGTAACAACATTTGTATGCATCAGCAAGCAAAAATGTGACGGTAACTGACGTTACGCAAAAAGGACATGCAATGTAAAATTGAAATATGACATGTCCCCGAGTATATAGAGTAATAATTTGAATATGTAAATATACCTCTGTTACTAGGTCAAGTCCACCTCAGAAAAATGTTGATTTGAATCAATAGAGAAAAATCAGACAAGCACAATGCTGAAAATTTCATCAAAATCGGATGTAAAATAAGTTATGACATTTCAAAGTTTCGCTTATTTTTAATAAAATAGTTATATGAACGAGCCAGTTACATCCAAATGAGAGAATCAATTAAGTAACTCACTCATTATTTCTTTTGTTTTTTATTGTTTGAATTTTACAATATTTAATTTTTTATGAATTTGAAGATAAGGACCTCCTTACCTGAAGCACAAAATGTTAAAATAATGGAAATCAACGTGTTTAGGGAGGAATGAAACTTCATTTCACATGACAATGGCGAGAAAATAAAAATATTTCATATTTTTAGAATAAAATACAAAAGAAATAGTGAGTGATGTTATTAGTTCATTTGCATACCGACCGAGATGTGCATACAACTGTTTCGTGAAATGAAGCGAAACTTTAAAATGCAATAACTTTCTTATTTTGCGTCTGATTTTGATGAAGTTTTCAGTGTTATGCTCGTTGAATTTTTCTCTTTTTATTCAAATCAAGTTTTTGTTGGGATGGACTTGTCCTTTAACCCTATCTAGGCCGGGGGGGGGCCTCCGCACGATATATTTTCGCCGCGCGAATTTTTTTTACCTCACCGACTTTTTACTTTCAAGTCTTGCGCAACTTTTGAGACCAATTTTGCGTCATCCGGGTACGTGGTTCCGAAATTACGCAACATTATGTAAGTGCATGTCAGACCAAAAATTGCTCAAAAACACGATTTCATGTACAAAGTCAATGCAAATTGTGTTTTCAACCACAATTCATAATTGCATGATTATTTTTAGTTTTGCTGGTCTAAATGTATTTATTTTATGCTTTTTATGATCACAGAAGAGTCCCCAACAAATTTCATTGAAAAAACAATGAAAAACAAAAGGTAAAAAAAAAAAAAGAAATACAAGCTCTGGGGAAGTTACAAAATGATGCAGAGGTTCGAGGCTTTGATATGATTGAATTCATGAAAAGTGTTCGGTAATACACTGTACGATCCACTACCAGTAGTGAGTGGAGTGGAGCGAGCCTACATGCACTTCGCCCGAGGTACCATCACATAGATACGATCTTACGTATACGTAAGCTCCCGAAGGGAGCTAGAGAGGCAACTCTTTTCGCATGTTTTTGATTTTCCATAGGTTTTGTACATAACAAACATGGCTGCCATTTGGCCAATTTGAAGGTTGATTTTGGAAGGTCAATGTTTAATTCATGAGTAATGACGTCAAAATACGCACAATGCACTTGTATGATTGGATAAACGCTAATGTTTTATTCATGTCCTCATGCATTAAACATTTTTTTCCGTCCCACAATTCCCTACGATATCTGTGCGAAGTGTCGTTCTTTTTGATTCTGCGAAATTCAACTTTTTGAAATACAATAGCAAGTCTAAATATCTGTTTTTAGAATTGATGTTCGAAATAATGATTTCTGAGTGAACTTCAATGGAGCAGAAAATCTTGGAGGAAACATTGATATCAATCTAATGACATTCCATAGGAATAAAAGTAAGTTAAGTTCAATTCCTTACTTTGATCTTAGTTGAAATTGTAATGTGTTTGCTGGGGTTCGGCGTCGCATGCATGGCTTTATGTGCAGTTTACAACGCGAACCACAATTTCCATATTTCCATTTCTTTTTCCTGTCCTGATCCCAAATAAGTCTGAAATCTGACATATTTTGTCAGAAAATAATATAGTTTTTCGTAGAACTAAGTTGGTTAATTGGGATGCTTCATGTCCGCCCTTATTAAATCTGTATTTCAGTTCTTATTGTCAAATATCAGGGTTAGATGTGGACTTGTTTAACGGCAAAGCTGCATCAAAATTAAGCCAAATATATAGCCAGAGTGGGATGCGGACTTTGATATCGCCGGTGCCAGCCGGCTGCGAAATTGCCGATGTAGGCTAGGTCATTAGGTGTTGGAAATTAATTGTCAAAGAAGCTCGAGTTGAAATTTGAAGTTATAGGCCATGGGCCGAGTACTGATTTTTCGACACCGCTATTTCAATATAATTATCTGCATTTAAAATGAAATGAAATTAAATCTAAATGAACTGAATGATGAATCTGCTTGGATATTGGTAGATTTTGTCATGCCCATGGTCACTCATGGAATGAATTGAGACAGATGTTAACGTTTTTCTTTTTTTTAATAAAAGTAAGGCCCTAGGATAGGTCTATCATATTATAGATTTAAAAAAAATATTCTAGATCTGTCTGGTTTGACTTTTTTTCTACAAAGATTTTTTAAGTTAACTTTAATTTTATTTTAGTTCCTGGCTGGACCGTTGGACTAAAATATAATTAGCCTAGCAAAGGAGTTTAATGATTCTTTTTTTTCGGGGGGGGGGGGCAACATTTCTATGTCAGGGTTCAAACTGCTCAATTGTTTTTTGGAAGGGTTGAGAAAATTTATAGTGCCCTATTTTGAATTGTTTAAGTATAAGGCTAAGCAGAGAGAGCGGCTGATCCGATTGATTTATCTTTATTGTCCTCACTTGATGTTATTTGTGGTGAAAGGCAAAGGGTCATTTAAACCTGCCAGCAAGTGAGCTAACCCTTTTTTAAAATAAAAATCAAACTTAAACTTAAAGAGGAACTCACTTAACGTAGAGATTCAAATCAGACATGTTTATTGACGAGTGCAAAAAATTTAATGATTGACTCGCACTGATGAATGAGTGAGAGCCATATTATCACACAAATGAAAATTATCCTACATCTGTCAAAGCTGGCTTGGTGTATATATATATTGAAGATTAACAAAAGACCTCACTAGAGTAGGCCACGTATGCTTGAACCATTTAGTGTTTGGTCAAGACCTGCTTTTTATCTAGTTGGGAATTGTGAAAGCTGGAAACTCTGAAAAAATTGTTTTTAGAGAGGAATTTTGTTTATCATTTTTGAAATTTTCAACTAAAGTATTGTATGTATATTGAATTGCAGATCCAATGGGATCCAGTTCTTAGCAGTCCTAGCCTATTCAGAAGTACAAAGTCAAATACCATTTGCACATCACCAAGAGGTACAATCTGATGTGTAACAGGATATCTGATCTAAAAGCTTGCCAGGTATGCTTGTTTTCATAAAAATATAAAAAACCTATTTTTCTGAATCATGTTATATCCCATAAAGTAAAGCTCCATGATGAGACAATATTCTTTGGATTCAGATTCACCAGTATTTCCATTATCATCAATGCATACTTATTGTCCATGTATCTTAGCTATATATATTAATCATACATAAAATCACTTTCAAACTCAGTTATTCTGAAGACAGAAATAAAAAAGGACAAAATATTGAGATTAATCTTTCGATATATATTTGAATGGGTTTTCACACTTAATAAGAAAAAGTTATTTGAATAATGATCTATAATAGTGATCTATGATTTTTATCTGGCAACATAAGTTACTACATGTGCATTTTTAAAATAATATTGCATGGAAGAGTAAGGGCTCATAAAAAGTTTAAAACTTCTAAATAAACTGGACTAGATGAGTAAGAATAATTTATATCAGCAGCTCATTTTGTTCCCTTTTCTTTTTGTTTACTATGCAGGTTTCACAGGCTGTTTGAGTATCACCAGGGCAGATCAAGAAGAAAATTGAAGGCCAGGTTCATAACAAGCAGTTGCTTCATTGCAATTACAGATTTAAACATTGAATGAATTTAAATAAATGTGTCGATACATATTGAATGTTGCTTAAACTGTACATCTGTTGAAAAAAAAAAGATTAATTGGAGTATAGATATTTAGATCCATAGGTTTCACACAAGATTAAAATATTTTTCGAAAGGGCACACTTATCCCCCCCCCCCCCTTTATTAATGTTCTAATCATCTACATGTAGTACTTATAGTAGCGAAAGCACTTTGAATAATATTAGTAGTTTGAAAGGGATAGGTTGTATTCTGGTAATCTAAACAATGCAGAATGGGCCTTTACTGAGGTCTGGGCTATGTAACATACATGCCTACAGACATATAAAAGGTGATAAGAAATAATGGATTTTCATTGAAAAAATGTGCATAATAAAAACAAGGTGACAGAACAGAGGGCGAAGGAATCACTCTCAGTCCTGGACCCCAATTCATTAAGACCAACCACTATTCTAGCTTTGCCATTCTGGTAATTACCATGGAAACATTAAAGCAACAGATCAACATTGGGGTTCCCATGCTAGTTGCTAGTTACATTTGGGGCCAATTTACCATAATTGAAGTCCTTATGAAACAAGAACCTGTATGTATTGCTGGACATTAAGCTGTTGAATTCATTTTCTGGGGGAAGTGAAAAGTTGCACTTTTTTTTTAATCTCTTTGTTTTTGTAACACTGTATTGTCGATGTCCCGTATAATGAACTAGATTAGCTCTGCAAATAAAATAATTTGTTGGAAATAGAACACAGCTCTAGCAGCACTTCACAACAATAGACAATAAGCAACTATGTTACTGATTTACCAATGTGCAGATTTGGGAAGGCACTCTTTAGAGAAATGTGTTCCCCTTTTTTCTGAAGTGTCACCGATTAGATAAGCATGCTATTTCTTGTCAGCAAATGCTGAAAAAATAATTTGATATTTTAGTAACTGACTTTGAGAGAGAGGTATATCGATAATCTTTTTATTAATGGCATCCTTGATGCCCCCCTTATATTGACTATGTAAGGCTTATCAATAACTATGTAAGTGAATATACATACTTATTTTTTTCATATTTTTTTTCTCTAGATTTTACCAAAAAAATACATCCCCTCTCTTGTAATATCCTTGCAATTTCTGTTGCACTCATTATAGGCATTTTGCTGATGTAATTTGATGCTTTGGTGAGAAACAAATATTTTTATCTTGTATTCAAAAATTTATTAATAAACATTTTAATTTGAAATATTATTTTCTAATTTATCTTGATATTCGTGATTTACTTAATCCACCAATTTATATTGCGTGAAAGATATGTGATGATGATGTTATTGCTACCAAACTGTGTTGTGATGAAATGGCACTGAAGATTACTTCTATATGACTGGAATATGATGGTGCTACTGATTGATTGATTCTGTAGGCATTTTGCTGATGTAATTTGATGCTTTGGTGAGAAAAAAATATTTTTATCTTGTATTAAAAAATTTATTAATTAATAAACATTTTAATTTGAAATATTACTTTCTAATCTTGATATTCGTGATTTACTTAATCCACCAATTTATATTGCGTGAAAGATATGTGATGATGATGTTATTGCTACCAAACTGTGTTGTGATGAAATGGCACTGAAGATTACTTCTATATGACTGGAATATGATGGTGCTACTGATTGATTGATTCTGTATGTCGGGTATCCATGGGTATAATACTAGTACAACAGGTATTTAGTATCAAAATAACATGCGTGGTAAGATAGCCCATAAAAGCCATTGCAACATGGCATACTGTGACATTCAGGTGCAGCCGAATTAAAGACATGAATGAGTTTGATTTAAAAGTGGGATAGAAATAAAAATGAAATGAGAATAATTGTTTGCTCACATGATTATGTGGAATGTGTGTGTGTGGAAGAGAGAGAGAGGGGGGTGGAATCGATAGAGAAATATAGGGGGTGGACAGGTACAAAATTTTCATTTTATTTGGAAGTGACCTTTAAGATAGCCTTAATGAGAGCAAATACATGGGGGGGGGGTACTGGGCTCTCTTTGGCTCCCATTCCAAACTCAGACTTTAAAAAAAAATCTTCATAAGATTTGCACCAGATTGTTCATTTCAATATCAAAATAAAGACAAAATGACCTGATTGCTCTCTTGCTCAGATCATTTTAAGTATGTACCCCATCCCCAAAAAATATAATAAACAAATATCTGTGACTATTCATGATGTGTAATGAAAATAATGGGCAGTGATGATCACCTGATGAATAGAGCAAGCAGACCCCTTAGTTCAATCCTACTAATGGATCTCTTGTAGGCCTATTAGCTACCAAAATGTCTTCCAGGGAAATATCTAGCAAATAAATAAGTGAATTAATTGATGTAGTATTAGTAATAATCGCGAAAGAATTAAAAATATGTAAACAAGAAAAGATGAATTAACAACTGAATACCTGGGCATGCTGGGGGGGGGGGTGAACCAAGATGATCATAATGACTTGAATTTACCAAAGACGCAGCTCTATGAATACATTTCATATTAATCACGTCGCGTATTATGCTAATTTGTGACAATTTGCTTATTTGCATATTTTACGCTGTGCGCGCAGGCCAATTTATGACTACACCTCTGTTTCGCTGGTGTGCCATGAAGTTGCGGTGTCCATAGCCTTGTACGTGAAAAATGGGAGCAGTGTGCACTTTTGACCTTCCAAAATTTCCCCATGTCTGACCGGATGCAGAAGCGGAGTTTCACCCCCCTGGCCCTGGGTACCGTACCCGGTACCGCCCGCTACCGGTATAGCGGTACGGTACCGGTACTCAGAATTTAGACTTCGAGTCACCAAGAAAACGGAGCCCAGGTCAGAGGAAAACTTTAGATCTCAACCTACCACACACACGTCTGATTCTAAATTTCACTTCTCAATCTCATTTCCGGAAATCAAGACTTAAATCTACGTTAGACTTAAAATAATTGCTTACCTTCTGGATATCGGATTACCGTTGACAACCGACGCTTTTTTAACCACGTCACACCAGCGAACGTAGAGGGAGCTCGTGTCGCGATGTCGTGGAAAGTCCGGGGTCGGCGATCCCCGGCGCGGCCGCTGCACCCAGCCCGCCCGGCACGGCGGCACCCATGCAGTAGCACCTATATGCCCGTGAGCAATTAATCTAATTAATTATCCTGCTTTCAAATAAGTAATATATGATTTTTATAGCGCACGTATCCACCTTGCTAGGTGCTCAAGGCGCTCCGAAAAGCTAGTCTACCGATTCTGGTCACAGCTTTCATGAGGAATTGCTTCCTGACCCCGGGGGGGCCACTTCCATTCACGATTGGATACCATGCGCGACCATGGGGTCTCGAAAAGCACCCTAAACACGTAATTTCCATATTCTGAAAATGCACCCCTTAACAAGTATTGGCGTGTGAAACTTTACCCTTTACAAGTATTGGAAACAAAACGATACTCTTGGCAAATATTCCCTGAAATAGACCCCTATAAGTACAGGAATGTTTTATTGTTACGGGTCCTTCGGTCGTCGGCTTTAAAGGGGAATCCTGCCTTGGCCATAAAATGTTGTATTGGGAAGGAGAAAAATAAATTAGACAGAATGGTGAAAGTTTGAAAGAAATCGCACAAGCAATAAGAAAGTTATAGCTGCTTTAAAATTGAGATCACTAATAGTATGTAAATTTCAAATTGGCAACAGGGTAAGTAAATTATGACAAGGGGCAAGGACAACTTTCCCATAGGCCATGTACTTTATTATCAGGGATTTGTGGTTTTCTCCTAAGTACCAATTTCCCTGGGGCAGTAATCTAAATATAATCCAGGTAGTATATTGTTTTATGTCCTCATGAAAGAAAAATATAATTTGAAATAAAACTTCTAGGAAAAATGACATTTTAGCCATAATATGTATTGGAGTACATGGAAGAGTAGTCCTTGCCTTACATCACTATGCCATCCCATATGCGGCCAATTTGAAGTCCCCATGAATATAGCGATTACCAATATTTACAACTTTTAAAAATTCATAACTTTCTTGTTGTTTGTCCAATATTGTTCAAACTTTCACCTATCAACTTGTCTGATTTTTCTTTTTCTTATAAAAACAAGTTTTTATTTGGGTTGGATTCCCCTTTAAGTTTGGTTTAGTACGAACCCACCTTTTACACCTCGCGCAAATAGGACTCTAAACACGTAGTGTTGGGGCAAAAATTTTAGGACATCCTTTATAAAACATTTTAATTTTGTTTTATCATCCCCGCAAATTCGACCCTAAACACGTAATTTTCCTAGCGAAATAGATACCCTTTTTTCATTTTTTGTGTGTTTTTGACACCCTTATCACGTTACGTACGTAACGTGCCCTATCGCGAAAAGGACATCCTTTTTACGTGTTTTTTTGGTCGCGCATGGTATCCACTCGTCAATGTAAGTGGCCCCCCCGGGTTCCTGACGCCGGGTAGGGCCTAGGCCTGCGGGCTATGACCCAGTTTGCCTCACCTGGATTGAGTGCAGCACAATGTGGATAAAATTCTTACTCAAGAAAACACGCCATTGCTTAGAATCGAACCTACGTCCTTCAGATTGAAAGCAGGATTGAAAGACGGGAGTCTTAATTTTCCACTAGACCACGCCCCGATGGAAATGCTGTGATTGGTGCGCACTTAAAAAAAATATGATTACAAAATAAATAAAATAAAACTAGGAATTATAGGTCCACTCGATATGCGCATACGGTTGAAATACCATAATGATGAAACCATGAACCGACTAGCAAAATAGAGGTAAACTAACATTATGACAAGACTAGATTCAAATAAAAGAAACAAAAACAAAAGGGCCTATAAAAATGTAATAATAATGTACCACATTTTAAAAGAAAAATATCACTTAAATTTGTCTTAAGTTCAATATTTACCGAATTGAATTCTGTCATTAAATAAATCGATCTGGTATTCAACCCGATTTAATAAAGGCCCGATATGTAGCAACCCAGAAGGAAAAACCAGTAAGACCAGTAATTTTTTTTACTGGTTTCCAGTATAATTTTATTGGTTTCCAGTATATTTTTACTGGGCCAGTTGATTATTAAACTGGTGTTACATGGTCCAATAAATGGTTTCCAGTAGATTTTTACTGGTTTCCAGTACATGTTTACTGGACCAATTTATTTTTAACTGGACCAGTAAAAATGAACTGGAGACTAGTTCAAACAATTGCATTCTGGTTACTGGTCCAATACTGATAATGACTTTCAAGTCAGATCATTTAACAAATTATGAAAAATGAATCATCATTTATCATTCCTGATCTTCATTGCTCTTATGATTATCACAATCATTATTATTATGAATATTATGATCATTGTTCATTCTTATTACTGTTATTATTGTTATTGATATTGTAATTATTATTATTAATATCATAATTATCAAGTAATAATTGATATTAACATCAAAATAATTATTTCCTCTAATTATGATTAAGATCAAAGCAAGATGTATTCCTCTGATATATAGTCAACTGGTCTAAAGTAATTCAATGTTTGAAATTAAACTGGTCAAGACCAGTAATACCAGTAATTCTGATGATGCTGATCACGTGGTTTACCTCATTTGCATATTTCCTGTTTTTTAAAGAAAATCAGGATTTATAATGGAATATCCTTGCAATAGCACTCATTGTTGTTTGAAAACCTTCCAAATAAGTGTGTGAACTAAATCACAATGAAAATGTGCAATTTCATACATCACATTCAAAATAACAGCAGAAAGATTAATTTACTAACTATCTTTTCCATCAAGTTTCACTGTCCATGGTATATAACAAACCAAATGCATGTTGTAGAGTATCCCAAAGGTAGCCCCCTGTCTACACCGGAGAGACAGAACGATGTCTGGACGGTGTCGTTAGAAAGGACGGGATCATGCGGTAACATGTAAGATACGATGGTCTTCATGATAATAATAATAAAAAAAAAAGAGAAGGAGAGCCACGATTTTTTAAAGACACGTCGAAAAAAGAAAAGAAATAATAGTCAAATATGACTGGTCGCCATTAATTTTCAACAAACAACAACAACATATAAAATTGATCCAGTAAGACCAGTACGAGTTTGAGGACCAGTATGAAGACTGGATACATTGACGACTGGATACCATGCGCGACCAAAAAAAACACGTAAAAAGGATTTTCACGATAGGGCACGTTACGTACGTAACGTGCCCTATCGTGAAAAACCCTTATAAAAAAAAAAGAATGGTGTACCATTGACTACCATTCATCATACACCATTCATATACCATTGATATACCATTGGAATACCATTCACCCACCATACACCAATGGTATACCATTCAAGCCTCAATGGTATACCATTCAAACTAATTTAAATAATTGGGACGTTACTATTACCATATTCATGAGCACCATTTACCATTCATATACCATTGATCAAACACCATTCACCATTCATCTACCATATGGCCACTATAGACAGGTTTACCATTGACCACCATTCACCATTCAGCCACCATTCACTGGCCTACCATTTACCATTCAGCCACCATTCACTGGACACCATTGGCCTACCAATTGCCTTACACCATACACCATTCGCCTACCATTGACCATTGACCATACACCATTCATGTACCATTCACCATCCGCGTATCATTCACCGTACACCATTCGCGTACCATTCAACATACACCATTCGTGTACCATTGAGCGCTCACCATTCAACTACCATTCGCCGTAAACCGTTCACCATTGATTGACCATTCTACCATACACCGAACACCATTGACCTACCATTTACAGTACACCATTGGCCTACCATACACCATTGAACTAATATTCACCGTACACCGTAGGCTTACCATACACCATTGGCTTACCATACACTGTACACCATTGACCTACCATTTACCATACAATACTGTCATACCATACACTATACTATTAGTCAACCATTCAAATAACACCATTGGTCATACACTATAGACGACAAGTGTACATTCAATGGTAGACCAATGGTAGACAGTAGAACAAAGATGTGCAATGTATAGTAAGCCAATAAAGTACAGTGAATGGTAGACCAATGGTGAACAGCATATCTCTGGGGCTAATGGAAAGCTTAATAATGGAATAAGTACCCCGGTATACACAAGAAAAAAATGAGAGCAGTTATTTCAAGAACGTCATTAAATTGCTTTTACTATCAGAAGTTTAAGTACAGCATAAATGGCACAGAGTATTCACAAGTATAGACTTTATGATTAAAGCACATAAGTTATTAATATATATGACTTAGCTATTCGTTGATATCTCTGTCAATCTTGCTATGAAAAAAATAAACATGTATCAAGACAGATCGAGTTTGAAAAACACAACAAATGAAGACTAACATTTCCAAAAATAAACCTGTTCTCTCTTATTGCTTTTTACATGGATTGCGTACTTGGCAAAACCACTGTTCTGCATACAAACCTGATACTTGATGTTAAATCTGTTGTGTGTAATTGCTTTCAACAACATTAATAAACATTTTTTTACTAATAAGTTCAAGTACAAAAGAGTATTGACAGGTATGGCATAAAAGCACCATATTATGAATACATGTGACTACGCGACACTACAAGAGATCAATGATTGCACTCCACATAGATATTATGTTAATTTTCCTATAAACAAATTTACATGTAAGACAGAATTTGGACAACAAACTAATGAACACCAAATTTCGAAGATTAAACTCAAAATGTGCGATAGCCTTCACATGGCCAAATGAATAAAGGGTACCACACCTAGAAGAAATGAAATATCCCCAAAAGGGGGCAAAATAGTACCCCCAAATTGTTTTTTTTTTTCTTTTCACCTAAAAAGATATATCAATGGCGTGTTTCTACAAAGAATTGTTAAAAAGTATTACCCGCCTAAGTATCCAGAATCCTGGATAAGTTTCCTGTAGAAACAGACGCGATGTGGTTAATTGATAAATTGCATCGCACAAAATACGGTTTCTCATTTTTCTTTGAGAGGTGGTTATTGCCATGTTAATCCGTTTAACTTTTCTGTAAAACATAGGGCAAAATAGCATGCATGTCTGGCTTAAGTGCTTGAAACCAGAAGTGCGATCTCACAGTATACATATATTCTGGCCTGTTTAATCTCGCCAGCTGATCGCGAAACACGTATACCTGCTACAATGAGTGAGATCTACCATGAATTTGGAAAATTTTCCTAACGAGACATACCGAAATGCAATGTTGATGTTATAGGTTGAATTTTCCGATTTCTGCCCTATTTGCTAAGTGAAATGCAAGTTAATCAGATTATTCGGTCCGTAGAAACAGGTTGGTTTAAGAGCGATAAGAATATTCGAGTCCGGAAAAGATAAACTGTTTTTAATGATTTACTGTAGAAACACCCCAAAAGTTTATAATAAATACAATAAAGATACATTAAGAAATAAATAATATATCACACATAGAAAGAAAATATAATGAAAATAGGGAAAGAAAATTATTCAATTTGGAACACTAAAAAACAGAAAAAATAGAGACCTCTTTTTGCAAAATATATAGAAAATAATATATACAAGATACCCACTTATTTCTTTTCTGTCTATTTTTGCTGTGCTGAATCAGATGAATAACTCAACTATGTGTGAGAAATAATATGATTATTGTCTTACACAGAATCAGTAGTCAATTGTAATTTTTTACAACCTAGCTTGGACAAAATTTGAATTCATATAATACAAAAAATATATAAATTGTGATTTTGTATATTCATGAGGACTTGAAGAGAACAGTTTTACCAAAAAATAACAACTTTAATTCGTCATAACTTCGTTAATCCTCAACAAATTTTGATGAAATTTTCAGTGCTTTTTGTTTGTCTGATGCACACTTTGAATTATATCACATAACTTTCAGTCTCGAGTACCTCTAGCCCTTCAATCAAATGGGTTGGACGACCGGTTACATTTTACACATAAAATAGTTATGAGAATGAAGGGGACCATAGAAAGAAAGCATAGAAGAGGGGAGATTTTGGTAGGGAGAGAATGAATCAGAAAAACATCATGCTGAAAATTTCGTTAACATCTAATAATAACAAAGTTATTGAATTTGAAATTTTAACAATGTTTTGGTAAAAAACTAACCTAATGTACACATGATTGTCAGGAATATTTGCTAGGCTCATTGTATGAAATGAAATCATAATTATTTCATATTTTCATACATGTGTGTATGATATGTCCCAAGTATCATATCATTATTTCCAGCAATGCATATCTTCACATTAAAGGTCAAGTCCACCACAGAAAATGTTGTTTTGAATCAACAGAGAAAAATCAGGCAAGCATCATGCAAAATATTTCATCAAAATCGGATGCAAAATTTCGCTTATATTTCACAAAATAGTTATATGCACAATTTACCCACATGCATATGAGAGAATCGATGATGTCCCTCACTTTTTGTTTTGTTTTTCATTGTTTTACTTCTACAATATTTCAATTTTTACAGATTTGACAATAAGGACCAACTGGACTGAACCAAATAATGTTAAGCAATGGTAACTCCACATATTCAGTGAGAAATAAAACTTTATTTCAAAGGTCAATGGGGAGAAAATTATATTTCATATTTAAAAAAACAAAAGAAAAGTGAATGAGTGATGTCATCAGTTCCCTCATTTGCATACCGACCAGGATGTGCATATAACTATTAAGTGAAATTGAGTTTCATTTTTCTCTATTTAATCAAATCAACTTTTTGTTAGGGTGGACATGTCTTTGAAATAAATTTTCACTCCATTTTTTATAGTCCTCGGAGGACAAAGTGTAAATAAGCATGACTTCTTGTAATAAAATACAAAAGAACAAGAGGGGATATGACATCAGCTTGGGTACGTCGTGGTCTAGTGGTTCTGACTCTCACCTTACAAACAGAGGGTCATGAATTTGAGTCCTAGCCATGGTGTGTTTTCCTTGAGCCCGAAATTTATCCACACTATGCTGCACTAGACCCAGGTGAAGTGAATGGGTACCCGGCAGGATTAATTCCTTGAAGCTGTAATAAGAAATATTGGATGAAAACAATGCAAAGGACAGTATATTAGCTAAAGGTTCAAAACATCAATGCTTGTCGTGTGTTTAAGCTTTCTTTGAAAGTTCTTATATTTTTTTAAATATCGAGAAATTTGCAGTATACACTACCATTCAATTGAACGGTACCAATTAACAAATATCAACATTTTGTAAAATATGATAAATAAATTTATGTTTAACCATAGATGGGAAGAAAATAACCTATTATCTAATGGGAGGCCCCAATGATGACAAATACCACAACAAATGAATACATGAGGACAAAGTGTCCACCCCTCAGCCAACATACTGATTTTTTTTTTCAGCTATGCCACTGCAGGAATACAATCTGTTTTATCTCATGAAGCTTTGCAATTTTTCCTACTGAAGAAAATTCTTACACACATACCTTTCATAAACTCCATTTTTTTCTTGTACACGGCACGTTTTCTGTGTTCAACACCCGTCGTGTCATTCCCATGTAAGGCTGGACCATCTACCTTATCATCCAGTGTATCCGTCGTCCAAACTTTGAAAATGAAATAAAATCAATTTAAGTGTTGTAAAATCTGCATGTATGTGCAGATACAAACAAAAATAGAATACTAATATAGTAATAGAAAAAGAATGATCTTAGAACTTTAATTTTAGAGATATTTTTCATGGATCTCTGATTACCAGCCCACAATTCAGGAATACAATAATAAAATGTGATATTGTTCAGCTTAGTTCAGACAAGGCTGTATTATAAATGTGCATGCTTTATACTAGTAATAGCTATGTCATCTGAAATCAAATTTCCAGAGCAGCAATTTTCAAAAGGAGGGTAATCGATGACATAAATTCCATTTCCCTGGTATTGACAATCCCAGAAGCGGATCCAAGTGGGCACATTTGACCTGGGGTCCGTTGTATATTTTGAGTTGCAATAAATCGCAACTCTAAATATCATACGCAACTTGATTTTCAACCAATCAACAGCGCGCATTTGGGACTTGCGATTGATTTTTTGACCTGGGTTTAAACGCAATGGACCCCTGTGCCCCCACCTTGAGAGCAAGATAAAAATGTGGCTTTCTTACACAAGTGTTCCCCCCCCTTCGAAAGTTACAGCAAATATTTATATTGAAAATATTGTCTCATACAAGAGTGAGGATCTCTTTTTTGGTTTGCTTGTTATATAAAATTTCCTTGGGAAAATCTGCCCCACTACCCCCTTTGAGAAATCATGGATCCGTTCATGGACAATCGTATGCCAGTGGATGAATTCCAGACATTGTTTTAGGCAAGTTTTGATCAGTAAATAAATAAAAACAGATAAAATGTGATCACAGGACAAACTTAAAAAAGGATAAAATTTACTTTAAAAATTGATATGCCTAGCCCCATGAAATGATCTAATAATAACCTCCCGCATTAATGCTTCACAAGTTTCACACCAGCCAACTTCGAGCAAAACTCCCCACCAGAAATTGTCGTATTTGTCTACACACGTTTTGAGGTCAATACACAATATGCCCACCACTTTTCAAAATATTGCGGATCGCTTGGATTTGCCGTCATGTTGAAATGGACCGAAGTTATGCGACCAAAAGATTCGCATGCGGCATGCTGGCTGTTTGTTCGCCACATGTTAGCATGATTTGTTTGCTAACTTCAGTCCCAATAAACATTACAGCGAATCCAATCCGCGAAGTGATTTCTACGGATTAGATCAACCATTTGTCAACGCCTCGAGATCTAAGACTAAATACAGCCGTTCCCGATATTTTGAAAAGAGGTGGTATTAACATCGAAATGTGACTGAGAGACCTGTCATGACATTTGGGAACAAATTTTGGTGATGAGGTATGCTGGTAACACAACGAACAATTGTGTACAACGGATAGCGGAGCGTGAACGTAGCGGTCGTGTACATTTTTGCTTATTACATGACGTCATCCAGCCCCTGCCGAGAACCAATTTATGAATGAAAATATAGTAAGCATGCGCAGTGCAAGCCTTTTATTTCCCCACACAGAATTCCACCAAAACAAGTGTGCAATTCTCTATCACCTCGTACCAAAATCGACCTAGAATTTCACTTTCCCGTATTTTATATGAATTATGAAAGGTATTCTCGGAGGATCTATTTTCTCACCGATACTGCACAGGTAAGCAAATTTCGATTACTTCTTGCTTTTCTGTCAAAATCTTACGAATTAGCGTCTATATGCCATCGTGTTCGTTGGAATTTGTAGAGTCTATCGCAACGTGCGCAAAGTCAATTGGATTTCGGAGCGTCGCGTGAATATGCATGAAATAGCAGAGTTTCGATAATTTTCGATCGATACCGGAGCGATCCGATCACGAACCAAAACTATTTACAGCGTACACAACGTGACCGGATATCGTTATCGCGATCGATACTTCCGCACGCAGTCCGAAGGAATTATTTTTGGGACCACGTGGTCATGACGTGATCTGCGCGATTGACCAATCAGCGGTCTTCGAATCGCTGTGCGGAGACGATCTATCCGTTGTACACAGTCTATGGACAATTGTTCGTTGTGGGTAATCGGCCGGTGCAAAACTGCATTAGCGCCACTTTTCTCTGCATAATTATTGCAGCCTCTGTAGAAAAATTGAATAGGAATCGTTTGTCACTCTGTCCAGTCACAGTTCCACACACAAAGTGCACATTTCACCCTATGTGCGATGAGTGGTGTGTACAGTGTAACTTTATAGGGGCTGCGTAGTCTTTATCATTTTTCAAACTTTAGGACCCCTACCATGTTTCACCTCCATTTTATCTCATTTACCAACATCTATCAACAACAACAAATTATAGACCTAATTCCAAAACAATATTTGTCGGCAAGTTTTCAATTTCAGTGAATTACGTTGTGCAGTGCAGTGTTTCACAATTAACGCTTTGACAGTCTTGACATTAGCATTAACATGAATTCAACGTATTCAGAGATGGTTTTTGTAAAACATTGACAATAAACATCAGGCAATACGAGCGAATTACTAATCTATTCCATGCTCGCCGAGCTCAACTCAGCCAACACAAAGCATAAGCACTCCCTATCGTCATAGCCACGTCCCGGCCAGTAGAGCAGCGGCCAGCGCCAACGGGGCATGCAATGGCGGTGGCAGTGCAGTGCAGTGGTCGTGGCAGTACACCGACATCTAATATTTTGAGACAATTTGAGAAATAAATCAAAGAAAATTGTTATAGAACTTACTGTTTAGCCTTCTACAAATGACTTTGAAGTCGCTGTCCGAATCTGACCCGTGTTCCTTTAGTTTTTGATGAATTATCGACGGACTTATCAACAGCAAAACGGCGGTCCCGGTAGATGGAGTTTTCTTTTTCAAATATTGCAATTGGCGGTTAGACGTGCGCGCGCGTACGTGCGTGCGATAGAGCTAGCTAACAAGCAGCCAAGCGGCCCTGCTTGCCAACGCGAAAGGGAGGGGGGGGGGGGGGGGAGGGGGGTGAATTAAAACCAAATCAGGGGTGTCTTCTTTTTCCTCTCGATTGGCTCTGGGTTGGAAACCATGATGGCGTGTCACTGTTTTCCTTGGATCTTGGAATCTATGAAAAAAGTTTTCGATCCCTTCACTTTTTTTTCCTGTATTCTCTTATTTTCTTTTTTATTTTCGTTGTCTTTTTTCTTTTCTGTTAATCTTTCTTTTCTTCATTGCCTTTTTTCTTTTCTTGTTTTTTCCCCTTAATATGTATTTTTTTACTCACTCCTCATCTTCCCTTTTAATTTGCTTTTGTAATGATAGAAATTGAGATTTCATTCAGTAGATTTCTTTTCTGTTACATATACTATACCCTGATGGCGGCAGGGAATTTTGATAGGGGTGAGGGAGCAAGACCATGTGGATAAATCATTTCAATCAAGTAATGATCGGCCTATAGAATATCTCTCCTCTTTATAAACGCTGTCCACAAGTGGGAAAGAATAATTAGGGCCTAAAAAATAGAATTAGAATTTTGAAAATATCATTTGTAAAAAAAAAGAGAGAAATAATTCATGATTGGAAGCAGCTATAATAGTGTACAAATGGGTTCAGAGGGGGCTTTTGACGTTGCAGACAGACCAAATCAGGGTTTGCGGATGGGAATTTGATAGAGGTTGGGGACCAAGACAACCAACAGTGAATTCATTTTGAGCAAAATATGGGGCATTGCAAGAAACTTGCAATCGAAGCAATCGAATGCAAATTAATTTGCAACTGATCCATAAAAAAAATCAAAATTGTTATGTTCTAGATAAACTTAATGTTTATCATCACCTGTAAATTTGCATCTGATCGAATTTTGGGATTGATTGCAAATATCTTCTTGGAACACTCAATATATAGTTTTTTTTATAAAAAGCGGCCATAAACAAGCAAAATTATTATAAAAATAGAATAAAACTTATTAATTAAAAATCAAAACCCTTATTATCAAAAAAGATTTCATTGACCGATTGATTTTATTTTTGCACCCATTGCATCAGATTTAAATTTAGAAAGTAACATGTACAATTGTAAAATATAACAAATTTATAATGTTGTATTATAACCACTGGATCAATAATATTTAAACACATATAGACCTTTTACTTAATAAGGAAAAAGACAATTTAAAAGAATGCAAGATACCATGTTTACAATCATGAGCGATTACACTTGATTTGGGGAAGCTGCTCGCATAAAAGTCACAGCTCAAATATTTAATTAACTCTAAATACCTTTTAATCTTTGATATATTTTCTTTAAATCTTCGGAATTATGATAATGGGTAATGCAACTGGGCATACCATTCACCATTAACATTAATGGCATTCATTAGGCAAACACCACTAAGCCACTATGGCTTTACAATTATCCAACATGATTATATATATCACTAGGCACATACTACTAAGACACCATATTGGGTATATGGTATACCATTGATACCAATCATACCATTATAGAGGCACATACTACTGAGACACCATTGGGTATATGGTATACCATGCAGTCATACCATTAGAGGCACATACTACTCAGACACCATTTGACACCACTGAGACACCATTGGGTAATGGTATACCATTCACCATACTAATCATACCATTATACATGTTATAGAGGCACATACTACTGAGACACCATTGAATACCACTGAGACACAATTTGGTATATGGTATACCATTCATCATACCAGTCATACCATTATAGAGACACATACTACTGAGACACCATTGAATACCACTGAGACACCATTGTATACCACTGAGACACCATTGTATACCACTGAGACACCATTGGTGTATGGTATACCATTCATTATACCAGTCATACCATTAGAGGCATATACTACTGAGACACTATTGAATACCACTGATACTCCATTGTATACCAGTGAGACACCATTGGTGTACGGTATACCATTGATCATACCAATCATACCATTACAGGCACATACTACTGAGACACCATTGAATACCACTGAGACACCATTGTATACCACTGAGACACCATTGGTGTATGGTATACCATTCATTATACCAGTCATACCATTAGAGGCATATACTACTGAGACACTATTGAATACCACTGAGACACCATTGTATACCACTGAGACACCATTGGTGTATGGTATACCATTGATCATACCAATCATGCCATTACAGGCACATACCACTGAGACATCATTGAATACCACTGAGACACCATTGGGTAATGGTATACCATTCGTCATACCAATCATATCATTAGTCACATACCGCTGAGACACCATTGGGTATATGGTATACCATTTACCATTAAATAAACTACCAATTACCATTAAGAACTTACCATTGAAACACCACTTAAATACCATTCGCGTACCATTTACCATTCAGATCACCATTCAACTACCATTCGGCACCATTCAAATACCATTGGCGATTTTTATAAGGGAAGACATCCTTTTTACGTACGTAACGTGATAAGGGTGTCAAAAACAAAAAAAATAATGAAAAAGGGGTATCTATTTCGCTAGAAAAATTACGTGTTTAGGGTCGAATTTGCGGGGATGATAAAACAAAATTAAATGTTTTATAAAGGATGTCCTTTTTGCCCCAACACTACGTGTTTAGAGTCCGATTTGCGCGAGGTATAGAAGGTGGGGTCGTACTAAACCAAATAAGGTAAAGCCGACGACCGAAGGACCCGTAACAAAAAAAAAAACATTCCTGTACTTGTTTAGGGGTTCATTTCAGGGAAATTTTTGCCAAGAGTATCGTTTTGTTTCCAATACTTGTTAAGGGTAGGGTTTCACACGCCAATACTTGTTGAGGGGTACATTTTCAGAATTTGGAAAACGTGTTTAGGGTGCTTTTCGAGACTCCTGGTCGTGCATGGTATCCACTCGTGAATGGAAGTGGCCCCCCTGGGGACCAGTAAGAGCAGTATGAAAGTGTCAGTGAGACCAGTAACAACCACCAGAAACAAGACCAGTATAAAATTCCAGTACTTCAAGGCCAGTTTAATTTTTTAACTGGACCAGTAAAATTTTAACTGGACCAGTATGACCACTAAGTAAACCGATGTTCCAATTTCCAGAGTTACCAGTTAAAATTATACTGGTCAAACTGGTCGAGTGGAACTGGTTTTTCCTTCTGGGAAAGCCCATTTTGAGACCGTTCAAAGCTTGATCCGCCCGCGGCTCAACACTCAGAGATTTTTTTTTTTAGTAAATTGCGGTTGATTTTTTTCCATTTACTGATGCAATTTGAAATATTAAAGGACCAATCCATCCCAACGAAAAGTTGATTTGAATAAAAAGAGAAAAATCCAACAAGCATAACACTGAAAACTCAAAATCGGATGTAAAATAAGACAGTTATGACATTTTAAAGTGTCGCTTAATTTCACAAAACAGTTATCTGCACCGGCGACATCCTGGCGGTGTGCAAATGAGGAGACTGATGACGTCATCCACTCACTATCATTTTATTGTATCAAATATGAAATTACATGATTTTCTCCCATTGTCAAGTGAAACAACGATTAATCTGAACACGTGGAATAGCATTGTTTAATATTCATGATAGGCCCTATATGTCCGTTCAGTCAAGTTATTGTTTATATTGTTTCAAACAATAAAAAAACAAAAGAAATAGTGAGTGATAATCATTATTGACTGATTCATTTGCATGTCACTGAGTGATGTGCATATAACTGCATATCACCCGGGCATATCACTGTTTTGTGAAAAATAAGCGAAATTTAAAAATGCTATAACTTTCTTATTCTACATCCGATTTTGATGAAATTTTCAGCGTTATATGCTATAGTTTGATTTTGCTCTATTTATTCAAATCAACATTTTTCTGGGGTGAACTTGTCCTTTAGTATCTCTACTACCTTGTAATAGAAATGTTGCATATCAATTATGATAACGTAGATGAGTGAAGTTGATACATTTTCTCTGAATTTTGCTGCACCGCATTATAGTCTAGGGGAAGTTGGGAAGGTTTGACAAGCTTATATGGTACCCTGATTCAAAAAATGTCACTCTTTTTGTGACCACCTTGGTCACTCAGGCTTGGCCACATTAACCCTATATGTGTATACATGTGGAGCATTAAAAAAAAAGGGGGGATATGACGTTATGGCTTTTTAAGGACCATCCAGGGACCAATTGGGCATGGGCGGAAATCCCAGGGGGACGTGTCCCCCCGTAGGCCTAGTACTCAAAATATTAGATAGGCAAGGGCGCCGGAAGCGGGGGGGGGCAGGGGGGCACTTGCCCCCCCAAATAAAATTTTTGGGGGGCAAAACGAGATTGTGCCCCCCTGATAGATGAAAAAATGATAAATTATTTAAGGACAAAAGTAATGAAGGCACTTTTCTGCCTGAAAATTGTCATTTCCATTGTCAAAAATGAAAAAAATTTGCCCCTGACGGGGCAAATACATTATCATAAAGCGATCGATCGCGTCTTTTGACGAACAGTTCCTCTGTGAAACATAGCTTTGATAAGCCCCTTTTCCATCTTATTACAGTGTGATAACGTTTAACCTTTTAATGAATACATTTCAGACTAAAAGCGAATGGCAAATTGATAGTGGTCCACCAATGATTAGGTTTATAATTCAATGATGCTGGCTGTGTCGTCTAACAAACGCGCGGTCTCCCAGAAACCCCGGGGGGGCGGCACTCGACTAAAAAGTGGTGGGGGTGTGCCGCGGGCGAGACAAAAAACGGGGGCCTTGGAGCGGGTTCATTGTAAAAAGGAGGGTCCTCGGAACGGGCTTCGGAACGACAAATCTTTGTGAAAACGGGGGTCCTTGGAACGGATCGCCAGCGTGTGAGTGCGTATACATCCCTATGGAACGGTCATGCGTGCATGGTGCAGCGAGCGCGGCCTCCGCTGGGGGAGCTCCGCGGCCGCTTTTCACCAAAATTGCAGCTCATTCAATGCGATCGGAGCGGCGTAAAGAAAAATATGCGATGCTTTGGAGCGGATTTCCCTCTTCTTTTTTCTCGATAAGAAGAAAATGCTATGCCTTGGAGCGGCTTTCTTTGTTCTTTTTCTCAACAAGGCTATGCCTTGGAACGGATATTTGAGTGTGAAAATGGGGGTCCCCTCCGCGGCACATACCCACTATGCATTATATACTGAGTGCCCCCCCCCCCCGGGCCAGAAACGCTCAGACCGGACCCGATATCACTAACGCGCGTGAACACTAGTTACTCGAGCAAGAAATGGAATCTATGTCATAGCTGTCAAGCCCAGAAACCATAACATCTCGAGAAACTTGTTTCAATTATTTCATTTTCAACTTAATATAAATTGAGTTAGTGATAACAAGAGAGCGGTGTTGGCTCAGTCGGTAACGGGTCTGCCCGTCGAAGTCGAACCAAAAATCGTATAGGTTCGAGTCCACCCTGGGCGGATGACTGAAGTCAGTGCGTTGTGTGTAACGTCTCTCCCATGTTTCATAGATGCAGGCTATAGTACAATGGAAAACACTCCGTCCCTCGGACAGGACGTTAAATGGAGGCCCCGTGTAGAGGAGAGTCACCACCTTTGCACGTTAAGGCCCCACTGCACTATTCGTATAAGAGTAGGGGGGAAACCCCGGTGTCAAGGTCCACCTGCACCCCCCCCCCCCCCCCAATCAGTTATATCGGGAGGAGAGACCTGTGGATCATAGTGATTCAGTTCGCTTTTCGCTTATGTTTAGACATGAAAAAAATAAAATCATCTGTAAAAGTGTCTTCTTGACCGGACTCATATTATCCGAGATATGAATAAAAATGTAAAGAATATAAAAAAAAATAAGCGTTACAGTACTGCTCTACTATAAAAAAAAAATCTTAAGATATTTTCACAGCCCCGTATTTTCCTCTATTCCTTTTCATTGGCATGATTGGAAGGCGTTTTGTCTGATACTATTTCAGCTCATATATAGCACTTATGTATTTTAGATTCCAAAACTTCTTCCCATTACCTGTTACTAATCAGATCGAGATGGCAGCTATGTTGTTTGGTTCATCCCAGCTTTTGTTATTCATGGACGTTTGCAAAAATAAAAAAAATAAAACCCGGGAGTGGGTGGGGCTGCAAAACCTAAATTTTCGAAGAAACATAAGAGCGAGGGGATTTGTGATGGGGGAGCTTTTGCATTTTCTAGAATAAAATTGAAGGATTTCGTGCATACTTTTGGTGAATTTTGCCCTCTCGATCGGCGGCCCCCGGCTGCGTACGGTCATGTTTGTCATCTTAAAGTCTTTAAAAGGCCTATATTACATTGGATTGAAACAATTTTGTTTGCAATAAGGCTCGTAATTTGCTGGAACTGCGACCCAGGTCATTAAGAAACACCAGGCAGGGTCAGAAGGGAGGAAACAGAAGGAGCAAAAAGAACTCCAAGACTGTTTAATTCTCAAGAAATTTATTTTTGAATGCACTTAGAAACGCAACTTTTATACTCCATTTTTACACAAAATCCTTACCGTGGGGGGGGGGGGTGTTGCACCCACAAATGTAATAACGCCCACAAATGTAATAACACTTTACCCACAAATGTAATAACGCCCACAAATGTAATAACACTTTACCCACAAATGTAATAATTTTTGATCGCCCACAAATGTAATAATGACTTTACCCACAAATGTAATAAATTTGAAGGGATTTTTGGCGAATCCGTTCTAAACTAAAATCCTATAGTAATGCGTTCATATAGCACAAAAGTGCAAAGTCTTATTTTCAGACCGGGTTAATAAAACATCAAAGTACAAGTCCAAAGTCTTTCTTCCAGACCCGGTTGTTTCAAAAATTATAATATAAATCCAAAGTCTTTTTTCCAGACCCGGATGTTTAAAAAAATATAATAAAAGTCAAAAGTCTTTCTTCCAGACCCGGTTGTTTCAAAAATTATAATATAAATCCAAAGTCTTTTTTCCAGACTTGGTTGTTTTTAAAAAATTATAATATAAGTCCAAACTAAGATACGATAATGATATTCCTGTGGAAAAAAGGGGAATAGAGCTTAGTCTTTTCTCCAGACCCAGTTAATTAAAACTGGTGGAATTAATGTCTTTGTTGTTGTTTCAACTAATACGGTGTATATTGTGAATATATGCACTAAGAGTAAATGTTGTTGTTGTTGTTGTTCGCTTGGGTTTTAAGGCGCGTGTCATTCAGATATGAATATTTACGCCTTAATTTGTTATGTGTTTATTTGAGTTTTGTCAGACGTGTATCAATCAGATATGATTATTTACGTCTGGGACCGACCTTTAACGTCACCATCCGAAAGACGTGACCAGGGCTCGAACCTCTGCATCAATTTGTAACTTCCCCACAGCTTGGATTACAGGCGCACGCCAAAACGCCCAGTTTGAGAATCAAGCGTAGTCTTTTCTCCAGACCCGGTTACCTGTTATTTAAACATTATGAATAAAAGTTTAAAAACAGTATAAAGACCCCATAATCTTATTAATGCTGGATATAGCGTAGTCTTTCAGCCCGACCATTTTTTTCTTAAAAAAAAACGCTAATAGTAAGAATTAAAAAAAATCAAAGTCTAAGACCAAACAAACCTTCAACCTAAGAACCTGTTTAAAAGAGGTTTAGAGTGTTGTCTTTATTCCAGACCTAAAACGGTTACGAAAAAAAATCTTCTAACATAAGACCTTATATTCTTATTCTCGTGGAATAACACGAGTTTAAAACGTACTCTTTCCTCCAGACCCGGCTATTAAAAAAAGTAACTGAAAAACTTCGAATCTAAGACCAAATTTCCAAAGTTTCACCCAGTAAAAATATGTCTTTTTTTAAATAATACTACTACCCCTACAAAACATTGTAATAACGCGTGGGTAAAGCAGACATCCTTTCTCCAGACTTGGTTACTATTTGAAAAATAAAATAGTTTTTACAAATATTCTAAAACGAATACCCAATTATCTAATTACTGTGGAACAACATGAAGACCGATTGTCGAAGATCGACTTTCCTCCAGACACAATTATTTCAGGAATAAAAAATCAATAAAACTCAACCCCCAACAACGAATCTAAGAACCAACAATCCTCCAAATTAAGACCATGCATGTAGAAAAGCACATGTTTAGAGCGTTGTTTTATTCCAGACCCGGTGATTTAAAAATGATTTAAACAATCCTAAAAAAAAGTGGTATCTCACGCTGTCAAAAATATTGTGCCCCTTGGGGATTTTGCCCCCCCCAAAAAAAACTGAAAGTGTTCCGGCGCGCCTGTAGATAGGGGGACAGAATATCAAATTTTCCCCTATTATTTGCAGTCTTTTAAGATGGTGAGAAATAGATCTTTGAAAATCGAAATAAAACGTGCATTTTAGGACGAGATTACCTTACTTTTGGGATGATAGGGCTAACTTTTTTCTTTTTTTTATAACTTTTTTTAACCATTTTTTTTTTTTACAAATTTTCCAGCCCCCTACCTTTTGTGAGAGATTTCCGCCCCTGTCCAGTAGTAATCCCTCTATGTGCCCATATGAAAAAAACAAAAATTCAGATATGCACCCCCGCACCCCGGGTATGTACCGTTGATTTTATTTTCCAACCATTACGTCGGTACCACTGATCTCTCCCCACGGGTCTCGTTAGTGGAGAGATCAGTGGTCGGTACTATGTGTAAAGGGGATTCCCCAAATTGCCGGCGTACGCGTCCACACGATCGTCTGGGCCTGCGCCTTGGTCTTCGCCGGCCTGCCGGCCGGCCATGCGTGCCGTGAAGTGTTGCTGCCCTGGCCTGCAGTCCACCTATTATTAAATTAGGTCTAGCTTGTTATACATCACAGTACATACTACATGGAAGGTTTTTCTATCTTTGCTGGGCCTGAATCACAGGGTTTGTCCGACCATGAATTCAGTTCTGATTTTGAGGTAGGCCTAATAAGGTAATGGTATTTATTAGGGGTTATTACTTATTATTAATTAGCTTGCTTTCGAATTCAATCGCGACGGGCCGGTACCGGTGTGTACGTACGGGGAAGTCAACAGACGCGTAGACCGTGGCCGTACCGTACTCGAGTCGAGATACATGTAATCAGCTGGCAGCCTTCTGTTTCGAGGAGTTTTTAAACATTGTTTTAGTTTTTTTGGTGAGTGAAGCCAACGGAGTTCAGCTGAACAACCAACATAACAGAGACCGAAGCTTTTGGTCTAGGCCTAAGGCTAAATGTACTGTGCATGAAGAGCTGGCGCTGGAGCATGGATCATGTTGATTCAATTGCTGAGCTGAGAAAATTAAATTTATGAATAAATCCCGGGGGGGGGGGGGGGGCACTTCCATTCACGAGTGGATACCATGCGCGACCATGGGGTCTCGAAAAGCACCCTAAGCACGTACCCGGTAATTTCCATATTCTGAAAATGCACCCCTTAACAAGTATTGGCGTGTGAAACCCTTCCCTTTAATTGGAAACAAACGATACTCTTGGTAAATATTCCCTGAAATGAACCCCTAAACAAGTACAGGAATGTTTTATTGTTATGGGCCTTCGGTTGTCTGCTTTACCTTATTTGGTTTAGTACGACCCCACCTACACCTCGCGCAAATTGGAATCTAAACACGAAGTGTTGGAGCAAAAAGGACATCCTTTTTTTATAAAACATTTTAATTTTGTTTTATCATCCCCGCAAATTCGACCCTAAACACGTAACTTTCCTAGCGAAATAGATGCACTTTTTTCATTACTTTTGTGTTTTTGACACCCTTATCATGTTACGTACGTAACGTGCCCTATCGTGAAAAAGACATCTTTTTTACTAACCCAGGGAACTCCCGCCCGCGTAGAGCCCAGGACCTTACATGTAATTCCATACTCACCTGACTAGCGTGAAGTATGGTCAAAATAATTCTCCGAATAAATAGTTAAAACAGAAATCAAGCACTTACCACGATTATATGGATGAAGGTCTAACGAGTGGCAGTTTCCTGACATCTGGGCACAAACTGGAACTTCAAAAAACAAAAAGTTCTCTCTTACCCCAGTCTCGATCGGCCATTTTGTTACGATTCAGAACAAAAATGGACAATCGAGACGGGGGTAGGAGAGAACTTTTCCATTTTTTGAGGTTCCAGTTTGTGCCCAGATGTCAGGAAACTGCCACTCGTTAGACCTTCATCCATATAATCGTGGTAAGTGCTTGATTTCTGTTTTAACTTTTTATTCAGAGAATTATTTTGACCATACTTCAGGCTAGTCAGGTGAGTATGGTCAATTACACGTAAGGTCCTGGGCTCCGGGAGTTCCCTGGGTTACCTTTTTACATGTTTTTTTGGTTGCGCATTTTATCCACTCGTCAATGTAAGTGGCCCCCCCCCCCCCCCCCCGGGTGAATAATTCATTTTGTGACTAAAAAATCACATGGACGTTGAAATACCATACCCCTGGATTAATACTAGGCCTAGACCCTAAATTTTGATAGTTTACAGAAGTAAACCCCAATCATGACAATGGTTTTCTTTATAAAATAATGATGAATATACATTTATTTATGGTTCCAAACATCAAAATATAGTGTAACACAAACATTTTTAAGTTTTAAAATCTTTATACTGAAACACGATTTGACAAATTCTTTGCATAAATTAAAGAAAGAATTTATCAAATTTTTCATTAGGTCTAAAAACAATGAATTTTCAAGTCCAGTTATGGATGAGGCTGAAGTGGTAGATTCTTATTGATTCAATTATTATACTATTTCTAAATGAATGGTTTTGTTGCGTTTTAACAACATTTTTTTTATACAGTAGTTTCTGTGCATTACAATTATTATTTAATGATGTATGATCACACCTGTTGTACAATGTAACTTCAACCTCTATGATTGATTACGTAGGATTACAATTTTCAAATTTTGAGGCACTTTTGCAAGTCAAAGTCTACACACGTTGTGCCACTACGTCATTAAGAAAGAAGTTATGACAGGTTCGGAGGTGACAAAAATATTTATTATGATTGCTGACCAGTTTGAAAACATGAACCGCTATTTTTTATGTTTGCACCTCTTAGGTTTACTTCCTCTACAATTTTGCTAAGTTTGGTGAAAATGACATGGATTTTGAAAAAAAGTGTAGCATTTATTGTACTTTTCTAGTTTGTTATTGAAATTTCAAATTATTGACATTGGGTTTTTGTTATCTTTTATGGAATTTTTAAGAACTGAGAGTGCTGTAAGACTTCAAATAGCAAACAAATAGCACTATAAATAGATTCTCCATCTTAATGATACAAATATTAACTCTTGCGAAATTTGATGAAATTTTAATGGATTTTGACTGAGCAATAAAGGTTTAAACTCCTTGTATTGATCTTGTGAGGTCTAAAAATGACAAATTCTTTTGAATGCGCAATTCTTAAGAACATCCATTTGGGCAAACTTTGAAGCTCTATAGCAAAAAATCAAGCACATGGACTCATGTTAATTTTTGCATATTTCGAATATTCAGATTCTTAAAGGACAAGTCTACCCCAACAAAAACTTGATTTGAATGAAAAGAGAAAAATTCAACAAGCATAACACTGAAAATTTCATCAAAATCGGATGTAAAATAACAAAGTTATGACAATTCAAAATTTCGCTTCATTTCACAAAAACAGGTATTTGAACGAGCCAGCTACATCCAAATGAGGGAGTCGATGATGTCATTCACTCACTATTTCTTTTGTTTTTTATTGTTTGAAATATGAATTATTTTGATTTTCTCGTCATTGTCATGTGAAATGAAGTTTCTTTCCTCCCTGAACACGTGGAATTCCATTATTTTGACATTTTGTGCTTCAGGCAAAGAGGTCCTAATCGTCAAATTCGTAAAAATTGAAATATTGTATAATTCAAACAATAAAAAACAAAAGAAATAGTGAGTGTCATCAACTCTCTCATTTGGATGTAACTGGCTCGTTCATATAACTATTTTGTTAAAATAAGCGAAACTTTGAAATGTCATAACTTTCTTATTTTACATCCGATTTTGATGAAATCTTCAGCATTGTGCTTGTCTGATTTTTCTCTATTAATTCAAACCAAAATTTTTCTGAGGTGGACTTGACCTTTAAGTATCTATGTGCAAAATTTGGTGAAAATGACATGGATTTCACTTTAACTGTGGAACGTCCTTAAGGGGTTTTATCTTTAAACAGATCACTTGGCAATTGCTAGGTAAATTCACTACTTATGATTAATGCTGATTAATAATATCTTCATATGATTTTGTTCTCTAGTATATACAAGCAAATGTACGTGGTCATGTACAGATGGGAACAGATCCCCAAGAAATAGAGTACTGTGGATGTTCCTGTCAAGTTCCATCCTGTGGGCCATCATGTCCTTGTCTCAAGCGTTATGGGCCAAACTACACTTTATCTGGGAAGCTGCTTCAAAGTGAGAACAGACTACCTGATCAAGCTTCATGTGATCCATTTACATCCTCAAAACCAATTTTTGAATGCAATGCATCTTGTAAGTGTGGTGAGAATTGTGTAAATCGCTTGGTCCAACGTGGCACCCATCACAAAATGGAAGTCTTTAAAACTCGTTACAAGGGTTGGGGTGTCCGTGTATTAGAACCAATAGAAGAAAATGAGTTTGTGTGCGAGTATGTTGGAGAAGTGTTGACGAAAGAGGAAGCAAAGGCAAGGATGTCAAATCTGAGAAAGGATGACATGAACTATTTATTTGTTCTCAGGGAAAACTATGGAGAACACAGCAGAATAGAAACTTTTATTGATGCACGACTGAAAGGTAACATAGCAAGGTTTATCAATCATTCCTGTGAACCTAATTTATTCTTGGTTGTCGTCCGTGTCCATAATGAAGTTCCCAGAGTGGCCATGTTTGCAAGGAGAAACATCAAGTTCGGTGAAGAATTGAGTTATAAATACTGTTGGAATGTAGATATACCATGTGATTCAGTGAATGGGGAGACAACTGGTCAAAATACAGAACTACATGTATCTTCAAAGCATTGCATGTGTGAAAGTCATTCTTGCCAGAAATATCTCCCTAGTGATTTGTCAATATACTGAACATGTTTGTTGTCTTTTGGTTATCTCACATGAAAATTTAGTTGAAACATGTCAATTTGTCTTTGAAGTAGGCTACAGCTCTAACTGGGAATGAGCTTGTTTAGTTTCCATTTTATGTTTTTCAATCGATCTGCAAAGGTCATCAGAAATGTTCACACTTTTCAACATCCATACATTGTTCATTCCTCATGTTGAGTAAAACAACATGTAAACCCAGATGTATGTAGAACACCAGCTCTAGAATCTGATCTGTGGTTATTTTTTATTAGCATTGCATGGACTGTAATATATATATATATATATATTATACATGTATATTACATGTTAATGTGTACTCTTTGTCTTTTGTGTCTTCATCTGTGTTCCAGAAGTCCATCCAAGATTTGAAATGGCCCCTGGCTTGTATAACAAATAAATAGAAGTAGTAACAAAGAGATGGGATTATGAAAGAACATTACTTTCCTGAACTGACAAGAAAGCTCAGTTGATAGAGTCCTTGTCAATGCTGTCATGAAAGTTGGTGCACCAAGCTTAAATCCATCCTAGTCTTGACAGTGTGATTTTCCTACATTCTTTTCTCTGTTGACATAATTTTTTCTTCCTCGAATTATGTACGACTTGGTTTGATTCCTCATGGGAAATGTAAAATCACCATTATCATGATGGAAACATAGTACTGTATTTTGAATTTTTGAGATTATTTCTTCAAATTCACAAAAATTTAAAGGAAAATTACTCCTTAGCAAGTTAAATCTAACATAGCAAATCAAATTTAATGGATAATAAACTTTTGAGTTTTGATAAGCATTTAAATATCGAGACCACCAATGCCAAAATTCAATTTAAGTCCTCCCATTTGCAATGCGACAAAGATCTGTGAGACTGATGTCACATATAAAACTTTATTTTCACTTACATTTTCCCTTCTATGTAGTCTATCGCTAAATTTGATGAGTTTTTAGTGTTTGTTTGTCTTGTCATAAAAATGAGCAAAAAGAGATTTTATGGGCTATAGTATATTTTCAGTGTCAAAATGGGAGAGTGGTCATGGGTGACATCACATATCTTGTTTGCATTAGGAAAATCTCCATAGCATCATGTTCTCAATAATCAAATGCGCATAACTCATTGTTCATCCAATTTTACTGAGAGCTTTGTTGATCATATTCTTTGATTTTTTTTCTTGCTGCTAGGCTTTGATTGTCATTTTAATATTTGATATTTGGATACTGGCTTCCTAATTTGCATACTGACCATGTTGTGCATTGAACAGTTATGTGAAAATAAAATAAAAATCCCCCAATTTCATGTGGTACACATGGATGCTTTTCACAATATCATACTATGCTCATGGACTTGACACTCAATACATATTTGAATTCTATGAATTGTTTTATGGTTGATTACATTATTCAAGTTTTAATTCCTGACCCTTAAAGGACAAGTCCACCCCAACAAAAACTTGATTTTAATAAAAAGAGAAAAATTCAACAAGCATAACACTGGAAATTTCATCAAAATCGGATGTAAAATAAGAAAGTTATGGCATTTTAAAGTTTCGCTTCATTTCACAAAACAAAATATGCACATCTCGGTCGGTATGCAAATGAGGAACTGATGACATAACTCACTATTTCTTTTGTATTTTATTATATGAAATATCTTTATTTTCTGGTCATTGTCATGTGAAATGAAGTTTCATTCCTCCCTGAACACGTGAAGTTCAATTATTTTAACATTTTGTGCTCCAGTCAAGGAGGTCCGAATCATCAAATTCGTAAAAATTGAAATATTGTATAATTCAAACAATAAAAAACAAGAAATTGTGACATCATCGACTCTCTCATTTGGGTGTAACAGGCTCGTTCATATAACTTTTTATTAAAAGTAACAAATTTTTAATTGTCATATAACTTTCTTATTTTACATACGATTTTGATGAAATTTTCAGCATTGTGCTTGTCTTGATTTTTCTCTGTTGATTCAAATCAAGATTTTTCTGAGGTGGACTTGACCTTTAATGACTGAACAAAATATCCCTCCTGGTTCAACATTCATTTGTGCCAGGATTATCCTTACATGGTTCATTAAATCTTCAGCTATGACTGAATTCAGAATAAAAAATGATTATTTGGAAATTTTGATTTAAAAAAAAGCATGTTTCTTTATAGATTGATGCCTCAAACTCAGTACAATAAAGACAAGGCGTATCGATATTGTGTCTTGCCCACTTATGAAAATGACCCGAAATATTGAGATTTGCAAGGACAAGCAGCAGTACTGTATCAAAAGTTCATTGTGAAATAACTGGGATGGAATAACTTATTTTGTAAGAGTCTTGCACGTAAACTTTAATGTTGTCTTGGAAATTACCTTTGACATTACCATGTGACCTCCGAACACAATAACATGCAGGTCTCCTAGGTACAGCTACAACCCAAGTTTGATTTGACATAGACTATGGATGCACAGTTATGTGTCAACTGTCATAAGAGAGTCTTGCATGTAAACTTTAACGTTGACCTGAAAATGACCTTTGACCTTACCATGTGACCTCTGACTACAGCATACTATGCAGGTCCCCTCAGTACAACAACACAAGTTTGGGTGAAAAGTGAATTGCATGTAAACTAAAACTTTGACCTTAACATGTGACCCCTGACTGCAGCATAACATACAGGTCCCCTAAGTCCCTAAGTTCATCTGCCATCTAAGTTTGGTTGAAAAGTGACTAACAGATGCAGAGTTATGTGTCATATTATAAGAGTCTTGCATGTTAACTTTGACATTGACCTTACCATGTGACCTCTGACTGTAGCATAACATACAGGTCCCCGAAGTACATCTACCATCTAAGTTTGGTTGAAAAGTGATTTACAATTGCAGAGTTATGTCATATTAGAGTCTTGCACGAAAACTTAAATGTTGACCTGAAAATGACCTTCGACCTTACCATGTGACCTCCGACTGCAGCATAACATGCAGGTCCCCTTAGTACATCTACCACCTAAGTTTGGTTGAAAATTGACTAACAGTTGCAGAGTTGTGTCATATAAGAGTCTTGCATGCTAACTTCAACATTGACCTTACCATGTGACCTCTGACTGCAGCATAAGATGCAGGTCCCCTAAGTACAACTTCCATCCAAGTTTCATTAAAAAGTGACTTACGGTTGCAGAGTTACATGTATGTGCCATTCTGTTTGTGACGAACGGACGACATTTGGATCACTAAGTCTCTCCTTCACCTCTGGTGGGCAAAAACTGATAAATTTATGGAAAAAGAAAAATTATTAAGAAAAATTATTTTTCCCCCAGCCCTGCCAAATAAACTTGGTTCCAAAAGAAATTTATCAAACTTCACAAGTGCACTACGCAAATTCCACTCAGCCAAAAACTCAAAATGTATAAAATTTTGAGTCGGGGCCAGCTTCAATGATCTTTACCAAGCACATGCCACTAAGAGATCTGTTTAATAACAGATATAGCCCCTTAAATCAATTGGTTCCTGAATTTAAAGTCACAGATAGCAAAAGAAAGACCAATCAAAATTATATGGGATTAAACCATATGGCCATTCTTTGCTTGACTGATATTGAGTCCATTTTTCCATTATACTTATTTTACCTCAATAGATGTGTTTAAAATGTTAATTTTAACTTCCTGTAACTTCTTAGTTATTGGGGCAATCAATTAAATTTGCTGATTGTCATACTGAGAGCTTTAATGGTAAGTTTGTTTAATGCCATCTCATTCGTCTTCCTTTTGCCATTTTGTGACTTTGGATTCCGGAACCAACTGATTTGAGGGGGTATAGCATCTTTGTTGTTAAACCAAGCTCTCAATTAAAGCTACATGGAGCCTGTGCCAAAATTTTGTCCGAGTGGATTTTATGTTATGTGTTTATGAGAATTGATAAGTTTCTTTTGGAACCTAGTTTACATTTTCCTTCCCCTAGACTTGTATACGCCAACTGTACATATTGTACTGTTTACTAATATGATCATTAAAAAAAATTCTATGTACAAAGGGAATGTCTTCTCTTCACTGGTAGGGTACTGGTGATTATGTCTAAATATAGTCAAAATGAAAGGAGAAGTGTGATGAAATATAAAATTTATTGCAAGAGTAATGATAATATAATATCAAGGTAAACATTGTGTTAGACACCATACAGACACATATGATAAAATAAAACCTATTGACTAGACATACATGCTTCCACCAACTTAGAACTTTGTCGGATAGCCATTCTAAGCCTGATGTCCAAATTGGCCACAAACAAGCGTAGACAAGGTAAAGAGCAGTGCCAGCCACACAGAAACGTTGTTAGCCTAACAGTAAGCCCAGTCACATATTTCAGATCGTGAAGTCAAAACATTTATATCAATGTGTAATACATTGCTGTAAAATTAGGAAATCGCTGTCACATTACCGGTTGTAACAGGGCCTCTGTTAGCACTAACAACGTTTCTGTGCGGTCAGTACAGGTCATCTTGTGGTACTTTGTTATTCCCCTAGAGAAATGAATAGTCTGTCCCTCTTTTTCACAGGGATATGAATAACTGAACTTTCAACATAGTGGATGAAATGTTGCCCTCATTGTTGTCTTTGAAAGGAATACAATTTATTTCAATAAAGAAAGGATATAATCCTATATTTCAATAGGGACTCAGAATACCCAATTATCTGATCCGGTCAGCACTGGGGGGAAAATGTGGCTTATCAATCTACATGAGTAAGACTAGGTTTATTTCCATTTGGTCTACCATCAATTCGTCCAATCTCCACATGGTCTAATTGCCATTTCGCCCACTCACCATTTCATTTTGTTACCAATTTGTCCAATCGCCATTTAGTCCATAAAATTGGATATTGTTAATTGGGCGAACTGAATGAAAAGACTAAAAATTTGATGTGTCCAAAAGACTGCGATGCCCCCGCTTAACACAATCAGAAATTCATTCAATATGATTGAACTTAATATCATGCAGAAACCAATATGTATGTATGTATATATATATATATATATATATACATATATAATAGAACAAATTTTGACCTAAAGAAAATCTACGACAGTCGGGTCATTTGATGTGACCTGACTGTATTTTGGTGTCATCTACCCAGACACCAAACATTTTTAATATTTGGTGAATATTTCCAAAGTTATGCGGAAACCAACTCGCATATATAATGAACTGTGACCTTTGACTTGCAGATTCTGAATTCAAACTTAGCCTGTATTTATCTACCTACATATCAAATTTTTTTTTAATCCGTTGAATATTTCATAAGTTGTCAAGCGGAAACCATCTCGCATATTTAATGAGCTTTGACCTGCGGACTCCCAATTCGAACTTAACCTGTATTTTGGTGTCATCTACCAACACACCCAATTTTTTTTTAATCTGCTGAATATTTTATAAGCTATCGTGCGGAAACCATTCATATATTTAATGAGCTGTGACCTTTGACCTTCAGACTCTGAATTCGAACTTAGCCTGTATTTTAGTGTCATCTACCTACACTCCAAAATTTTTAAAAATCCATTAAATATTTTTGGAGTTATTGCGCGGAAACAAAGTGGGGGAACAGACAGGGGCAAAGCTTAATGCCCCCTCCAGACTTCGTCTGCGGGGGCATAAAAATGGGTATTAGACCAACTGGTTATCAGATGAAATGGTGAGAGACAAACGGGTGATTTATAGACAAAGTGATGATTGGACCAAATGGTTGTTAGACAAAATGTTGGATGGAATGGCATAAGACTAAATGAAGCTAGACAAAGTAATAAGTGGATGAATTGGCGATAGACAAATCAGCGTATACCAGTCTGCAGAGTGGATGGAAGCTTACCGGCAAAATTCCAGATTGTTAGAAGCTTACGAACAAATACAAGTAGTATGCACCCAAAGAATCATTTTCAAATCACAAAATAATACATCACAAGTGTACATGTACAATATATGCTTGCAATGAAATTAAGAATTCCTGAACATTAGTTAGAGGTTTCATTCTTTTTAAAAAACTATTCAAAATATAAACTGGGTTAAAAAACAAAACTGATCAAACTTTACAAGGGCACTACACAAATTCCATACAGTCAAAATGAACACTATTTTAACACAGGGTAGCTTCAATAATCTTTACTAAGCACGATAATTAAGAGATTGGTTCAATCACAGAGAGAAAAAAGCTCTTCACATTAAATGGTTTCAGGATCCAAAGTCACAAAATGGCAAAATAAGGAGCAAAAATGAAAAAAAAATTCATATTTTATTCGAAATATACATGAAATGAAATACTCAAAAAATTTGCATTCGCCAATTGATCATGGGCCTGGCAGCGGCTGTGCAGCGCCAGATCGACAAAGCACTATCCCTTTACTTGTTGATAACTAAACAGGGTAGCAGCAACTCCCATTTTTTAATGTCTTTTGGTCTGACGCGGCCAGTGATTGAACTCCTGGCCTCCCAGTCCCGGCTCCCAGTTGTGAGACAGATGCTCTACCAACTGAGCCAACACACCGAAAAATAAGACGGGATTACACAAACTTCCCAGTTTATCTTAAATTTCCTTCACAATTACTGGCCTGATCAAAAAGAAGCAAGAGGCAGTTCAAATAAAAAAAAATTAGGACTGGCACAATCACACAGATCCCCAGGGGATGTCCTGGTAAGGGGGATACGCAGAGTTATGTGTGTGTGGCTGAGTGAGATATACACGGACACACTACACACCATGTTGAGATTATACCCTGCTGACCTGTAATATATATCTTCAGGAAGGTTTGGGTGTTGCTGTGATTGTTCCAGTGGTTTTTATGTTAGCTTCTTAGTGACTAGGCCAATCCCCGGAGCCAATCATTAAACATGCCTGTGAAAAAAAGGTGGAATAAATGGAAGTTTGTTCAATCCCCTCACATTTTCAATTGTCTTTCTTTTGCAATAATTAGGAACTTTCGATTCTGAAACCAAGTGATGTGAGGGGCTATATCCTCTGATTGAACCAATCTCTTAATTATTGACATGTGCTAGTATTAAAGCTAGCCTGTATTGAAATATTGTTCATTTTGACTGAGTGAAATTTGTGCAATGCCCTTGTGAAGTTACATCAATTCCTTTTTGGAACCCAGTTTGTTAATTTTCCTGAAAGTATAAGAAAAAATTATAACCTTTTCAGTATAAAGAACATCCCATTCCACACAACAAAAACTAACACTAAGAAATTATCATGATTAGAAAAAAGTCACAAATATTCAGGATGCCCATAATTCATAACTTGATTTTCAAGAAATTAGAAGAGTAACTTTACACTATTTTACCTCCAACCATTCAAATTTTTTTCTATAAATTGAATCATATTATCACTACATAACACAAATACAAAGTCATTGTTTCACCAGTCTCTCGATGAATAAATCAATACATATTAATAAAAAAATAAAATATTCTATTATTTCAAGGCCACAATAGCAATCAGTTTCATTAAAACAGTAGGCCATGTCTTGTCCAATATTCTGATACCTGTAAAAATGATGAACTTTATACAATGATAAAGCTCTGGTGAAGCAACATGCCAATATCTACATGTAGTTCCGATTTATTTATGACTGATAGAAATGGCAGCAATTAATATAACTTTATGATGGAGTTTAATAAAAAATATTGCAATATAATGAATTAGCACATCAATGATGTGGAGCTCATCCGGCATCTCGCAACGAAATTTAAGACAATTTTAATTTCAGCCTAGTTGACACTGTAGTGAATTATATTGGTGACATAAATTGAGGATATAGAATTGAAATTGATGAAGAAATGACAAAGAAGCATTTTTTTGTGATCTATGAATAATTTCATATAAATTAAGCATAATTAACTTTCTAGTCAAAATTTCTCAACTCTGTGTAGAACCTTGATGAACCTCATGTAGCTCTCAGATGGAAAAAAAATAATCAACAAATAAATAAGTAATTTTTGTGAGTTTTGAAAATAAATGAATAAATTGGCATATTTAATGAATTTCAAAATTCTGTGTTGAAATTTTGTATCACCATCTTGAGCTATCATACAAAGCAAACAAAACTGAAATTGATCAACAAATGAAGAAGAAAATACATTTTTGTGATTTATGAATAAAGTTTACAAAAATTAGCATAAATAATTTTCCAGAAAAAATTTCAAAGTTTTGTGCACAAGTGTGGTGAACCTCATGCAGCTATACCAGATGGAAGAAAAAAATCAAAATCTGTCAACAAATAAAGAAGAGGCATTTTCTGTGTTTTATGAATAAATTTTGCATAAATTAGCATAAATAATTTCTACTGAAATTTTCAAAACTCTGTAGAAGTTTAGTGAACCTCATGAAGGTCTACCAGATATAGAAGAAAAAAAATCAAAATTGTTCAACAAATGAAGAGGCATTTTCTGTGATTTCTGGATAAATTTCACATAAATTAGCATAAATAATTTTCTACTGAAAATTTCAAAATTCTGTGTAGAAGTATGGTAAACCTCATGAAGTTCTACCAGATGGAAGAAAAATAATCGAAATGGATGGAAGAAAAAAAATCAAAATTGGTCAACAATTTAAGAAGAAAAAGCACTTTATGTGAATTTTTAAAAATATGAATGAATAAATTAATTTTGCATAAATTAGCATAAAAATTGTTCTAGTCAAAGTTTTCAAAATTCTGTGTAGAATTTTGGTGAACAACATAAAGCTCTACCAGATGGAAGCAAAAAATTCAAAATCGGTCAACAAATAAAGAAGCATTTTTTGTAAATTTTGAAAAATGCACATTAATTAGCATATTTAATGAATTTCAAAATTCTGTGTAGAAATTTTGAATCTCCCACCTAATGCTATCATATAAAGCAAACAGAATTGAAATCGGACTTGAAATGGCGAAGAAATAGCATTTTGAAATTGTTGACAGACGACGGACGCCACGCCATGGCATAAGCTCATTTGGCCCTTCGGGCTGGATGAGCTAAAAATTAGACGTATATATATTTTGTAATCAATAACAATACATCTTTCATACACAGCCTTATAAAAGAATTGGAATCACTTTGGTAAAGGGGTAGTACTGTGAATTGCACTTAAGTATAATTTACATTCCAATATTGCTAAAGTGTAGTGGTCATTGGCTGTTTCAGCCATTGGAATTTTAATCTGACATCTGCCATACAGGCCTGCGTCTTGACCATTTTAGTGCACACACATTCATATAACCTCATAATAAATTGGAATAGTAACATCATGCACTTTGGGGCTTACCAAAACCATTCATCAATGATAAAGATAGGCTTTAACATCTTAGCTTTTCTAGAGGATAACAAGGTTACTTGCTAATAGAGTAGTCTCCCTTTTCAAAGAATCTGTTTATTAGTATAAAGTCATAGGCACTGATTGTTAACGCCACATTAAGAACAGGGGGGCTCTCAATGATTTAAGGCGACCGCACACCTTATGATTGCTCTGCGGCCTGATTTCAGAATAAAATGTAGTAGAATTTGATGCTAATATTGAGACTTGGAATATTTCACTATGTGATGTTTTACATCATCGTTCAAATACCTACATGTATGTGACTATGCTCTCATTCGTAGAATTAAAGCGAATTCAATGTCTAGTTGTAATGACGTCACAGCAGTTGTTCAATTAGCTACGAATTAAAACTTATTTGGCCTTTACTCCAAAATAAAGGCTTGCAAATCTTTCAAAATGGTTACATTAGTATTTTTTCAATTAATTTTAACCTCAAATAAAATGATATGTTCCATTAACATTTTCAGAAAATGAGCAAAATGTGATTTGTTCCAAATTTGGATCATGAACAGTCGTAAGATGTGCGGTGGCCTTTAAACATGAAAAGTGGGCTAGATTCAGTTAGTTACATTGAGATGCTTTCAAGATTACTGCTACATACCATAATCTTGTTACATAAACACACAATAATTGTGTTTGCCATTCTAAATGGAATTATTATAAATAAACTATTAATCTTTTATCTACAGCCAACAAACCCGAAGAAATGAATCCTAAGTACAACTCAGGACTATACCCTTTACCTTTAATTATGGACCTGACAAAATGAAATGCAATCCTAGTCCCCATTTTACAACTTTCAGAACAAAGTATAATTTTGTGTCACCATGTCAGATGAAACCAAGGAGAAAAATGGTTTTAAGTATGGAGATGATTGCTCTTTAGTAACTGAACATAGCAGGAAGCACAAGGGTTTTTACTGGTTACAATTGTTGCAGGGGACATCTTCTGGAAGGTAAGAAGAAGCACACCTGAAGCCTAGATTGCAGGCAGAGCTATCAGGACTGTTCTGACTGCGAGCCTCACAACGGTATCTGTAGCAGTAAGACTGAAACATGACAAAAAAAAAACACTACCGTTACACCATTCTATGACAATGACGGATTGATTTACCCAAACAATACATTTAGCTTAATTTGGAAATCATAACCATCACTAAAACATCTTGTGAACCCATTTAATGTAAGTCATAGCTGTGAGAATCATATAAATTTACAGGCATAATATAAACACGGTAAATCTAACACAAAGGTCAATATTTATACCTATTAATGCAGTTTCAACATTGTAAATTTAACCTCTACCTCCAATATATATATCACTATGTAAGTACTCACAATATGGCACATGTATGATCCTCCTTTCTTCACTTTGTCTTTACCTTCATCAGGACCTACCTGCAAATGTGACAATCATGAAAACTTAAAAAACTGCTTGAGCATATACACAAATTATAAGACACTTAAGCACATATTTGTCTCTCCTGCATAGTGTTGCATAACCTTGAAAGATTGTGTTTTTTTTATGTCATACATGTAACATTGAAAATATATAACATAAGGATAATCAAGTTTCACTCATCATTTGGTACGAGTTTCAGGTCATGTGATCATGGTCAAAGGTCATTTAAGGCCAATTAACTTAGATCATGTGGAAGTCAACATCAAATACTTAACCATGATAAAAAGTTTGAATTTGTAAGAAAACAATGAAAGTAATAAAGTCCTTATCAATGGTGATCAATTAAAAAAGTGAAGGTCAAAGGTCAATTGAAATAAAGTATGAAACTAGAAATTTGACATGTCCAAAGGACGCGATCAGAAATTAATTCCAAATGACTGAACTTAATATCGTGCAGAAACCAATATGTATATAATGAACAAATTTTGACCTAAAGACTCACCCTTTCCATACTAGTCTCTGACAGAAGATATGACAGTCAGGTCATTTGATGTGACCTGACTGTATTTTGATGTCATGCACCCAGATACCAAACATTTTTATAATATCTGGTGAATATTTCAAAAGTTATCATGAGAAACCAACTCCCATATTTAATGAGCTGTGACCTTTGACCTGCAAACTCCGAATTCTAACTTAATTAGCCTGTATTTTGATGTCATCTACCTACAGTCCTACACACCCAATTTTTTTAAATCCGTTGAATATTTTATAAGTTATCATGTGGATCCCAACACACATATTTAATGAGCTGTGACCTTTGACCTGCGGACTCAAAATTCGAGTTTATCCTGTAATTTGGTGTCATCTACATACATGTACACACCAAATATTTTTTTAATCCGCTGAATATTTCACAAGTTATCATGCGCAAACCAACTCGCATACTCTATGAGCTTTGACCTGTGGACTCCGAATTCGAACTCCACCTGTACTTTGGTTTCATCTACCTACACACCCAAAATCTTTAAAATCTATTAAATATTTTTTGAGTTATTGCGTGGAAACCAAGTGGGGGGACGCAAGGACATACGGACAGGGGGAAACACTTAATGCCCCCTCCGGACTTCGTCTGCGGGGGCATAAAAACCTAAACAAAGTTCGAAAATTTGAATTTTTAAGATAATGTTGAAATCTATTAGTTGGTACACTTTAAAGTTAGATAAAGGAAAACCAAAGTGAATGAATCATCCTGAGAAAAATGTAAAATGAGAGGATGAAGCGCCTGATCGGTTAAAGTGAGCATTGGGGTAAAAAAAAAATTTATATTCATTTAATGTAATCACTGCCGGATTTTTCATTGATATCTAAGGTAACTAAAATCCATATTTGTTTATTTAGTAAGGTCCAGAAAGCAACAAGAATGACTGACTTTCGAATAGGGGTGATGAACACTGCTGTCAAAGACGGATGCTTTTGAGAAATGTTGATTTGGTCCTATTTTGACAATCATTAGATTGCCTTTTGAGTAATAACAGATGAAATTGTAGATGAAACACCAGTTTGCTATAATACAAAAAATATTGGGAAATGTTTACCGCATTTTTATATTCACATTTATGCAAATTTTTCCCTCCATGACAGAAAAAAAATCAAAAGTTTTATGTTCTAATGCTGGAGCAATAAACTTACACAAAAAATGCTGAGCTAGTATCTCAATAGCAAAAGACCTAAAAACGTTTATGTATAAAACCCAGATCAATAAATATTCATGCAAAAGTTGAATTTGAATATTGTCACGGATGGACAAAATTTTATCATAATGCAATGGTAAAGGTAGGGGATTTCTTATTCAATTAATTTGTAGTTTATCAGTTTGGGGAGAGATTTCATTACATAAATCCAATAAATGGTATTGTAATTCATAAATCTACCCCCAAATAACCCCTCCCCCAACACACACTCACACACAAGTATTTTCATGCCCCCGCTGATGAAGTCTCGAGGGGCATTTAGTGTTGCTCCATCCGTCAATCCCCTACACTGTAATTTGATTTTACAAATGTTTGTTGTGTAGGTAGATCCCACTGAAATACATGTAATTTTCAAATTTGGAGTCCTCAAGTCCCGGTCAAAAGTCACAGCTCATTATATGCAGATTGGTTTCTGGCTGATATGTTGATAAATATTTAACAGAATTTAAAAAAAATGTCATGTAGGGAGATGACACTAAAATACAAGTCAAGTTGGAGTCTGTAGGTCAAAGGTCACAGCCCATGCAAAATAGTTTCCACACACTCAATAAGACGATGCTTACTGACTGCATTATAGCAGGGACATCTCAGCTTTTAGGGGGAGGACAAGTCTCCATGGTCCCCAATAGCAAAACTTTGCTATTGGGGACCTTGGAGACTTGTCCCCAAAAAATAGAAATTTTGATGCACGTTTACCAATTTGAGGATCCCATAGAATAAGACTTTCTTATAAATTTCACAACCGATTTTGATAAAACCTTTCTATTAAGAGCCTGATCAGTTTGTCATGGATGGACATTTAACAAATTCTGAAAAAAATTGTAAAAATTAAGTGAAATTTGTCAATTTTGTGTACCATGGTTCATTGCAAAGAGTATCACATAGATTATCAAATGTTTATAGAGTTTGTTGCCATGGTTACCTACTAAAGATAGAATCCATTAAATATTCAATGTCACAGACGGAAAGGATAGAAATGGGGTTCTACACTTGTCAGTGATCTTTTGTTGTATCTATCTAAACAAAACAATGCTAACAATTTATTCTCATTGCAGATGTTAATCTAATAAGTTGACTTCACTGAAATTCTGTTCACAAAATACAACATTTTTTTTACTTAAACCAACCTTTTACAAAATGAATCTAACAAAACACAACTTCCAATGATTGCCTAAATATACCAACTGTGACATGATGAATTTTCGGATCTAAACGTACAAAAAAAAGTGAAATTTTAGCCATTTTTGTCACACTTTCTGTTCTTTACACCCATTTACCGGGACATATTTATGTACATAAGACCAATCAGCATAGTGTTTTGCACTATTTTTTTCTCTGAAATGATGTGGAAGTGTTTGGTACATATTCCGATTGCCAATTCAACAACCCGAAAAAATTTTGGGACCTCTTCAATTTGTGAAAAATAATTTACGTGATAATAACAGCATATACAGCATCAAGTACTCTGAATAGTAGGTATTCTTACAATACCACCAAAAAAAATGAAAATAAACACTTGTGAATGTCCTTTTGGGGGGCAAAATCACAAAATATACATGCAGAATTCAGTATTGTATCTAATAATCGCACAATACTCTGGATATTATTACATTAAAGGACAAGTCCCCCCCCCCAACAAAAAGTTGATTTGAGTAATAGAGAAAAATCCAACAAGCATAACACTGAAAATTTCATCAAAATCAGATGTAAAATAAGAAAGTTATGACATTTCAAAGTTTTGCTTAATTTCACAAAACAGTTGTGCACATCCTGGTGGGTATGCAAATGAGGAGATTAATGACATCATCCACTCACTATTATTTTTGTATTTTTATCATATGGAATAGGAAATATTCCTTGTTTCTGCGCATTGTCAAGTTAAACAACCATTAATTCATCTGTGAATGTGTGGAATGATCATCGTTTGATATTAAATGATTCAGTCAAGTTGGTCCTTATTGTCAAATCTATAAAAATGATATATTGTAAAATTCAAACAATAAAAACAAAAAGAAATAGTGAATAAGGGACATCATCGGCTGTCTCATTTGAGTTGTGCATATCACTGTATTGTGAAAAATAAGCAAAACTTGAAAATGTCATTACTTTCTTACTTTACATCCGATTTTGATGAAATTTTCAGCATGTTGCTGGTTTGATTTTTCTCGATTGATTCAAATCAACATTTTTCTGAGGTGGACTTGACCTTTAAACCCTTTCTTGTGTATTACATTTCAATCATGAATAGTTTTTGGATAACTTACAGGATTGTTTTGTGGTTCAGGACTGTGCACTGTTGTCCACCAATCAGCAACCCATTCCCATGCATTTCCTACTGTGTTGTAGAGGCCATATCCATTAGGCTCAAATGCTGTAACCTTCATGCAGAGAAGAAAATTGAGAAAGAGGAGATACTGTTGGTATACAAATAATGCACAGATGTGAGCATAAAGTATATATATATATATATATCTGTTAGACTTGTTTTCATATTAACCGCATGTTCACCAATCCTATTGATGAACAAAGAAACCTTTATATCATTTCTTTTATAGAATGGAGGAATATTTTGGCAAAAAATCAATTTTTTTGCAACCTTCTGAGATTTGGAAGAATTACTACTAAAATGCCGATGAAAAAAAGAGTGAGAAAAAGAAAATTGATAAAGTTTAGATTTTCCAAACAAGAGCCCTTTGCAAGACTTTAACAGAAGATGATGTCCTGACGAATGTTGCTGTTGGAGAGAACACAGCAGATTTGGGCTTGCTACTGTCTGCTTGATATGCATCACTGCAGAAGGGAGATGGTAAGTCCTACACAAAAAAGTTGATGCAGCACATTCGGTATGGGATCAAGCGTCACTATTTGGACGACTGTAGCATTGACATTTCAAGAGTGAACGTTTCCCCCAGAGCGGTCGGATGTTCAAGGCAGTTTTGGTCAAACGGAAGCAAGGGTTAGGCAGTACCAAGCATAAAGATGCCATTTCTCATGCTGATATGGAGAAAATTAAGACCTCTGCCATGTTGGATTGCAACACTCCTGCAGAATGAAGTGTTTGTTGACTTGTTAACTTATTTCTATAACAGAGGAAGAGAAAATGTTCGCCAGCTAAAGGCATCAGATTTCACGGTTTGTGTTGATAAATGTCAACGTACGTCCAAAAGTGTGATCATCTAACAAAAACCAGAGAGAATGATGATGAAAACTGAGAGATGTCCTGTCATAACATTTGAACAGTATCTTTCTATACCAAATCCTGCATGTCCATGGTTTTGGCAGAAACCTTAACCAAAACGGCCAATGAATGATAGTGACCTGTAGTACCAAAACAGCCCTGTCGGCATCAAAGCCTTGGCAAAGAAAATGAAGATCATCTCAACAAGTGCGAAATGAATTAAGGTGCACACAAATCATTGTTTGCGGGCTACATGTGTTACTATGTTGGATCGGTCTGGGTTTGAGTCTAGAAACAGAATGTCAGTGAGTGGACATAGTAGTGAAAGTTCCGTCAAAATCTACACAAAGACAAGCACAGAGAGAAAGAAGGAAATGTGCAGCAAGATTGGACATCTGTATTGTCAGTTGGATCATAACGAGTCAAGCTCCAATGAGCCATCATCTTCTTTTGCTCCTGCTACTAGTACTGCTAGTACTACATGTAGTACTCCTGCGTTAGTGCCAATATCTGTGGAGCTGCAACATGTCAGCGGTGAAGAACAATTATTGATGGTATTCTTGTGAGGAAACAGGCACAGCCACAACCTCACCATCTGCTCGACTACCATTAGCAGCTCTCCAACCTGCACGGTCTCCTCTGTCTTTGTCTCTATCATCGCAGAGGAATACCATGTGCACCTCAAGTAATATGTTCAACATAAGCAACTGCGTGGTACACATTCACAACAAATAGACCTTTAATTTTGACTTTTACTTTGTTTGTTCTGAAAGTGGAACAATTTACTTCTACTGTTACACAATTGAACTGTTCATTGCCTCGATATAAGTTCTACATTTCCTCCATTTTGCAATCTTCTGGGATGCACAAAGTGAAGAGTCTACTACAGTGCGTATAAAAAAAAACGGGACAGATTTGAAAAGTCTATAAAATTTTAGTTTCAAATCATTATGTCTTTATTTTGGTGTTAATAGGTGCTATAAGGTCTGGTCTTTCAAATGCTATTAAAAAATTTTAGTTTCGTTCATGCTTGAGCGAACACGGGACGTTTTTATTGGGGGTTCAAAAAGAGGCTTGCGCCAGAATTGCAGAATATGAGTAATATGATCGGACTTCTTGCTTATTAGCAGACTTCCTCTTTACCTTTTCATTATCTTTGCCATAATTTTCAAATCATGCGGTCAAAATTCATTTTCATATCTATTTATTTGCTTGAATTATTCTGTTATTTCTTTTTAATATGCTCTCTGTTAGCTTTGAATATTCCTTCTTCAAGCTAAAATTATTTTTTTTCAACCGAATTATGGGAGAGCATGGATTTTTAAATTCAAATCAAATCCTTTCATTATGTGCTACAAAGATTATGGTGCCTTTTGAACAAAGCAACACAGATGGGTGGGCGCTCAGGTTGCTTCCCCCCCCCCCCAATTAAAAAAATCATGACCAAGAAAAAAAGTGGACAGGAAATAAAAGGAAAGATAGAAAGTAAAATATGATATTTTCTGAATATTATGTCAAAATCTATCACAGAATTTGATATTGTAATTAAAAAAAGTGGGAATATTTGCGTGCTCACTTCGCCCACTCACAACTTTTTAATACATTTTACCTGATCTGCCATATCTAGCTCCTTCAAATTTGACTCAATACACCATTGCCATTGAAAGACATGAATCCCTTCCTGTGTTTCCTGTCAAGCAATTAAACTTGGTCAAGGAATTAATGACCCATTGATAAATAGATTCATGTCTTTTAAAGGTACATAACATTATTTGTTTCACATAATAAAACGATTTTAATAATCACAAGTTCCCCAATTAATCATTCAAATCTTCTTGCTTGGGTTGACAAAAAAATTTCTTTTCTCAGTTACTTATGAAGGAAAATTAAAAGGTAAGAGAAGTTTAAATGAAAAAACAAAATAATTCAATTAAATAAATAACTTTGTAAATGAAATTTGAGAGCATAATTCGAAAATTGTGGCACAGATAATGAAAAGGTAAAGAGGAAATCTCCTGATTAGCAAGAAGTCTGATCATTGTATTACACAGATTCCGCAATTCTGGCGCAAGCCTCTTTTTGAACCCCCAACAAAAACGTCCCGTGTTCGCTCAAGCATGAATAAAATTTATTTTTTTAAATTGCATTTCAAAGATAAGATCTTAGAGCATCTATTAACACCAAAATATAGACATCATTATTTGAAACAAAAATTTTATAGACTTTTTAAATCTGTCCTATTTTTTTTATACGCACTGGAGAAAAGGTAAGTTTGCTAATTTTACTAATTTTACTACATGAAATCATTTGGAAAACCAAAAATTCCAAAAATGTGACATAATTTTACAGTAAAATGTCCATATAATCAGTTATAGGCTACATTGTAAAGAGTTTTTGTTATTTATTTATTTATTTATTTGTTGCTATGCATCCGGTAAAATAAAATCATGCGTCAGGTAAAAAAAATTTCATGCGTCCGGTAAAAAATTTCATGCATTCAGTAAAAAATTTCATGAGTCCGGTAAAAAAATTATGCATACGGTAATTGCCTTTCTTTTTTTTTTTTAATAGAAGCCCCATTCTAACAGATAATGCATAGCTTTTTATCCTGGGTCAGTGAAACTGTGTGCACGCAGTAACTTTGGCATTATGGTCTAAACCCACTCGGCTGCGCCTTGTGGGTAAACCATGCCAAAGTTACCTTGTGCACACATTCCTACTGACCCAGTCTAATCTGTGCATCATTTGTATACTGACGCATGGCTAGCCATGTATTCTGTGAAGTTGCGATGCATAACTAATTACTGGATATACTGTAGCAAATGTACTGTATGCATGGCTAGCCTAAAGTTACTTCATAACTTGTGAGCCTATGACTTACTACACTCAGATTGCAAGAAACAGCCCTACTCACTTCATCTAGGATTAGGGGTACAACAGGAAGCCTACCAGAATGCAGGGATTGCAATACCCATTCTATAATAATTAATTAATAAATGATGTGTAAAGAATGAAATCAGAAACTGTTACAAATTTAATTTTTCAAAGTTACTGTAGTTATAGATTTCACAAACTATGCATTCTTCATAAAGAATATCAAGGAAGGAGAAAATGGCAAATGAAAAAAAAATCACTTTTCCAATAAATTAACTTAATGTCTTTAAAGGAGAATGAAACTTTTGGAACAAGATAGCATGTGGTAAACAGAAAAATCAAAGAAACAGATCAACAAAAGTTTGAGAAAAATCAGACAAATAATGACATACTTATGAGCATTTGAATATTGTGATCACTAATGCTTTGTAGATCCTCATATTGGCAATGCGACAAACATGTGTGATGTCATTTGTGAACAACTCTCCCCATTACTTTAGTATACATTTCACTTAAATTGCCTCTTTTATCACATCTACATGTTGTATCAGTAGATCATGTCTTCTTTCTGTAGAAGGGCATGTAGTACAGGTTTTTAAAGATTACATCATGGATAAGAAGTTTGTATCACCATAAGAAAAAGCAAAAAGAGACATTTTGAGGGTATTTTATAGTCCATCAAAGGGAAAGTTGTTCACATGTGACATCACACGTACTTGTCGCATTGCCAACAGAAAGATCTCCATAGCATTAGTGAATGCAATATTTAAATGCTCATAAATTTCTCATTATTGGTCCGATTTTTCTCAAACTTTCTTTGTTCTTATTGTTTGATTTTTCTGTTTTGACACAAGCCTACTTGTTCCAAAGGTTTCATTCCCCTTTAAAGACCCTGACTGGTGTAAAAACAATCATATGTCAAAAGAAAGGTAATGATTCATAGAATACAAATATACAAAAAATATTTCATATATCTCCTTCCATTTCTTAAAAATATTATATAACAAGTGGAATGCCTCTGGCTGTCTCACCTGCATCACGCAGTTCAATATAGCAGCAGTGCTGACTTTGAAAACTACTCTAACTCGCACAAGATGTTCAGAGATACATGGTTACTATTATGTCCACTTTTTATGAACTAGACCTATAAACTTACAGAGATATGATGGTTATTCAACAAAAAAACCCCAACATGGCCAAAGTTCATTGACCTTACATGACCTTTGACCTTGATCATGTGACCTGAAACTCGCACAGGATGTTCAGTGATACTTGATTACTCTAATGTCTAAGTTTCATGAATCAGATCCATAAACTTTCAAAGTTATGATGGTAATTCAACAGATACCCCCGATTCGGCCAAAGTTCATTGACCCTAAATGACCTTTGACCTTAATCATGAGACCTGAAACTTGCACAAAATGTTCAGTGATGCTTGATTACTATTATGTCCAAGTTTCATGAATCAGATCCATAAACTTTCAAAGTTATGATGGGAATTCAAAAGATACCCTCAATTTGGCCAAAGTTCATTGACCCTAGATGACCTTTGACCTTGGTCATGTGACATAAAACTCATGCAGGATGTTCAGTGATACTTGATTAACCTTATGTCCAAGTTTCATGAACTAGGTCCATATACTTTCTAAGTTATGACGTCATTTCAAAAACTTAACCTCAGGTTAAGATTTTGATGTTGATTCCTCCAACATGGTCTAAGTTCATTGACCCTAAATGACCTTTGACCTTGGTCATGTGACATGAAACTCTAATAGGATGTTCAGTAATACTTGATTAACCTTATGGCCAAGTTTCATGAACTAGGTCCATATACTTTCTAAGTTATGATGTCATTTCAAAAACTTAACCTCAGGTTAAGATTTGATGTTGACGCTGCCGCCGCCGCCGTCGGAAAAGCGGCGCCTGTAGTCTCACTCTGCTATGCAGGTGAGACAAAAATCAAAGAAACTTCTTCTCCAATGTACGCTTCGATTGAGCACCCCCACTCGCCTGGAAATGATGACGTCATGTTGTGTCTGGAGGGTTGCGATTCCATAGGTTTGTGTACAAAGCATTGGGCATTTTCTTCCATTTCCATGTTATGAATCCAATTTTTTTTTCGTTTTCAGATGAAAATGGCACTCACAATTATTCACTATTCAAATAGATGGAAACATACAACTATTCACTACCTTTTTTGTGATTTCTTTGTTTGGCTCTTATTGGGCCTAAATTGCTATGTCAGGAAAAGTTGTTATACATACTCTGAACGCAGATAGAATTGAGATCTGTGCCAAATAAGCAGGAAATAAAATATGGCAAAAAACTAGTTCAAAACTGTCGATTTCATAAATTCAAGCTTGTTGGAAAAAATATATGTGATATCCTTCTGTGATAGAAGTGAAGAAAATGAAATGCGTAATCTGGAAAGCAAACAAATAACTCAGTTTTTCTGTGTACAAAGCTATGGAATCACGACGCTTCTACACAACATGACGTCACGGTCTTGAGGCAGGTGAAAAGCACAATAAAGCCTATTTTCTAAGACGGGTTCGAAGCCCGCTAATTGGAATATTCTTAAGCGAAATACTCAGCTGGGAAGGGATGAAAATGAATTAAGCCTATATTGCTGTATTTAGTAGCTTGTAAGCTTTCGATTGGTATATAATTTGTCAATCTCATTTTTTAGTCCGGTCTGGGTCTTTAATGTTAGTAGTAATATTATTCCTACACTATTGATGAGCCTTGAAGAGACAGACTTACTGTTTGAAAATTGTGATCTCCTCTGACTACTGTAGTATATCAGCACCTCTAAGCTATAATTTTCTTGGGTAACCTTGCAGCATAAACAGTATGATTAATAATATTTGATCAAATATATTAGTGCTAAACCATGATATATACAACTACCAATGTTACAGTCTGTCCGAGGCTATGATGCTGGGGTGTCAAAATTGGTGTCTCATCACCAATTGTATAATTTAGGATTATTATTTTGTAGAATTTCTAGCTCAGACATTCTGATATTACCAAAAAATAACAAGGCCTGAGACATCGCATTTTTTAGTCTCTTTTTTTTTACCGTTGACTGCCAAGGTGTTTTTGGCGAAGACTGGCATACCACTTAAATAAATATGTAATTCAGTGTCAACAAAGACTATGAATTATTAGTCACTTGAGGCTTATATTTTATTTGTGATACTTTATTTCCACATCTTAATCAACCAAGTAGAATTGATTCATACTATTATGAAAATAATAGTATGAAGCAGGATTTCTAAATTTTCTGGCTTGGCTTTTTGAGCCTGAAAGGTTATAATCCTGTTGCGTGTGCGCAGCCATTTTCTTCAGTTTGTTTGTTCAAATTTACACTGCAAATTGTTGATGCCCTTTACGTTCTTTGGTCACAAAACTAAAACATATGGCTGCTGAATTTGACACCAAAATTCTTCTTATTATTTCTTGTATTCTGTAGTAATTCTTCTTACCGTATATATATATCATTGGTGCACCAGTCTGGAAAATATGCACCGGTGGACCATCATCATCGCGCACACACTGGTAAACCACCAGGTTTGACACAGGCTTAATAATAACACAATACGTTTCATATTCTTTGTCATTACTCCACCTCCTTCATCATTAGTAGTTAATTCAATGCTCAAACGATAACTTACCAGTTTGAAGTTTGAGCAGAATTTTATGAGGGAGTTGAGTGAGGAGATTAATTGCGATCCCGCCTCGCACATGCGCACTCATTCTTCGGAGCATCAAAATGTGATCGCTGTTTAAAATATCAGCTTCCTAATGCAGCTGATACGAACGAACATTAGCTTTAAGTCACCACAGACTATTAAAATTAATTTCTCTCAAGAGGGAGGGAGAGGAGGGCAATTAATCTCCTCACTCAACTCCCTCATACAATTCTGCTCAAACTTCAAACTGGTAAGTTATCGTTTGAGCTTTCAATTTTATTTCGTTCGTCTCGAGAGGAGACTAATTGATATTTTGTAGCTCAGCGAACACATTTTGAGTTGCACTGTCTGCAAAAGACATGTTTGTGCAGATACAAAGGATATACAGTATGGAACATGTACAAAGCAAATTTGTATATACCTTATTTCAACTTTACTACTGTTGTAGAATTGCTTGCGAAAATTCAGTTGCTTCACTATCAGCAAGAGGTTTATTGTAATATTGCTGGAAGGTTTTTTCTCTTGACCATCCAGCTTGATTCATGATGCTAGAAATAGGCACACTTGCTCTGATTGCTGCCGATGTTGCAGCCGATCTTGTAGAATGTGATTTATACACTGAAGTATCAATCCCGGCGCCTGCTAATGTCACTTTGATCCATCTTGATATGGTCTGTGATGAAACTTTGCCATATGGCTTGGTATAGCTAATGAACAAGCGTCGCTCTAGTCCTCTGATAGACTTAGTCCTTTTCATATACGCTTGTAAATATTTAACAATACACAACCTCCTGTCTGATGGATATGCCTTCAACTTCATAGTGAAACCATGGTGACCTGGTCTGCTGTGCTTGAGCAGTTCATCTACATGAAAACTCACTGAACTTTGTTTCAGTTCCATCTTATCTAAGTTTAACAAATGTAACGTCTGCACCCTTTGTGCAGAGACTAAGGCTAACAATAAGCAAAGTTTATGTGTAAGCTGCTTTAAACTTAAAGTCTTAGCTGGTGAAAGCCTACGTAGAAATTTCAATGCTACGCTGACATCCCAAGTGTCTTGATAACGTGCTTGTGGAGGTCTGAGGTTAAAGGTCCCTTTAAGAAACCTACAGATAAGAGGTTGTGTCCCCACAGAATGAACACTATTCTCCAGCGTTACATACAAGGATAATGCACTTCTTGCTGCATTCATTGTACTATAACTAGCCTTCTCTCTATGAAACAGTTCTGCTAAAAATTCTAACACAAAGTTAACTGAAGAACGAAGAGGACTTTTCTTCCTGCTTTCACAAAATTTTGTCCATTTTGTCCAATATACTCGGTACTGACGTTGAGTAGACTTCCTCAATGATGCTGTCAACACGTCGGTGATCCCTTCATCTAAGCCTATATTCTCGAAGGGTCCCCTGTTACCCTGCAACACAAAAGATCAAGGCGATCATAAAGTGGGTGAGGTAAGTTTGTTACAGGTTGTCTAAGGAGGTTAATGTCTCTCCTAAGGAGCAACGGTTCCTCCACAAGGATGCTATTAAGGCATGGGAACCATGATTGTGTTGGCCAGTTTGGAACGACCAAAATGCCCGATGCCCTATCAGACTTGATCTTTTGAATCGGCGTGCGGGCATTTAGCCAATAAGCAGAAGGGAGGGAATGCATAAAAATCTAGCTTTCCCCAGTCTAGTGTGAATGCATCAACTGATTCTGCATTTGGATCTGGTAACCATGAAACATATCTTTGTGTTTGTGCATTCAACCTGGAGGCAAAAATATCAATTTTTGGGCTGCCAAATCTTTGGATGACTTTTCTGTATGCTCTTTTGCTGAGCATCCATTCAGTTCTATCATTGAAATTGCGTGATTCATAATCTGCTTCAATATTCTGGCTGCCTGGAAGGTGTGCAGCACTAAGCCAGATATTTCGTTCCATGCACCATTTCCAAATTTTTATGGAAAGCTTGTTACAACTTGGGATTTAATGCCTCCCATGTTATTTACATAGCACACTGCTGTTGTGTTATCAGATCTAATTAAGATATGAGCATTGGATGTACTACCATGAAAGGATCTCAGCCCTAGATCGATGGCCAAGATTTCTAGATAATTAATTTCATTATTTTGTGCCTTTTCATTTTCAGACTGATTCCACCTTGTATGAACTTGCATATTTGTGGCACCCCATCCATAGCCACTAGCATCCGTGCGGATTTCAAATTTAGGGTTTTCCCTTTTGATAGGAGCAAATGCACTATCTGCATGACTTATCCACCATTCTAGTTCCTGCTTCGACTCGCATGATAGCTCCATAATTCTGTCATAATGCCCTTTATTCTTTTTCAAGGCTTCTATTTTTTCTTTCTCCATATTCCTATAAAACAATGGTCCATGCTGGACAGCAGGGAAGGTGGAGATTATCTTTCCGATAACATGTGCGACATGTCGAATTGTGGGTTTTGGTTGCAGGAGTAACTTTTCACATTCTTCCCTGACATTCTGAGCTCTCTCTACTGGGAGTTTAATGGTCATGTCTACTGTATTGAGGGTAAAGCCCAAGAACTGGAGCTCCTGTACTGGTTTTAGTACTGATTTTTCTGGGTGAACTTTAAACCCTAATTCTGAAAATGCCTGCAAAGTGGCATTAATTGCAGACTCAACTTTTTCTTTTGTGTCCCCAATAAGAATTGTATCATCAAGATATCCAATTACAATATGACCCTTTTCACGTAGTGAAGAGAATACTGGTTTCAACATCTTAGTGAATAACCTGGGTGCAGAGGTTAACCCATTTGGCAGTGCCTTGTATTGCCACTGTTGTCCTTGCCAATTAAATTGCAAGTATTTCCGGAATTCAGAATGAATCGGAATAGAGTAGTATGCATCTTGGAGGTCTACTGAAGCCATGTAAAAATTTTCCGCCAAGAGGCAAATCACAGAATGGATATTATCCATCTTAAAGTGTTGTTTAACCACAAATTCATTTAGGTCTGATAGATCCAAGATCAATCTTAGACTGCCATTTTTCTTTGGCCTTGTAAATATGTTGGAAAAATAACCACCCTTGATAAAGGGTGAACTTCTTTCTATTACATTCTTTCCTTCAAGATTTCTCAGTTCAGCTGATATCTTATCTGTTTCTGATCTGTTACGTTTAAATTGATGACATATCAACCTTTCTGGATGTGGTAAACTTGTATCAAATTCTATCTTAAAACCCCTGACAGCTTCCAGTATTGTATGATCGGATGTGATTTTCTTCCAATTATTATAATATTGTTTCAGTCGACCTCCAACAGGGGATGCTTGGTCAGAATTATTTGTGCATGCAATTTCATGATCGTTTGTATAAAACAAAGAATTATTGCTACCTACCTCTTGGGGTATACTGGTAGCTACTTCCGCTGGGGATTCTCTCGGTATCTGCCCTGAGATGCTGGTGGTTTTTTCACCATGGGGGCTTGTGGCTGTCTGCGGCCCCTGATAGGGGCCTTTCTGTCCAAAAAAGGCCTGTAAGGAGCACCTGATTGTGGTCGATGGTTAGGAGTAGACCAACCTGCAGCTCTGTAACCTTGGCGGGAGTAATCTCCAGCTCTGTAAGGGTGGTAATTGGCGTGAGCTCGATAACGGCCACGGCCTGGCTCTGAAGTTTTTACAACTCGTCCAGTAGCTTTCTGCTCTTCGGTCATGTCCTTAACTCGCTTTCCCAAATCGTCCCCAAAAAGGAACTTTGTGACCGGAATAGTTGGTTTGCACAGGTGGCTGTATGCAGCATTCATGTCAGGCTTTATTTGTTCCTTGCGTAGAGCATTCATTTCGTAATTTGCATTAGACAGCAAGGCCAATGCATCTTGTTGAGATGGAGAAAGGTTGCCTGACGAGATTGAGCGAGTGAAGGCAGTCAAGCCCCTAGTGAGGGGCTTCTGTACCCTAGCTAGCTTGAGGTCTCTGCTTCTTGTTGAAGGAGACAGATTCTCCCAAATAACAGGGTTCACTTTAGGTACATCCAAGTAGGGGCAGTTGCTTGGTGGCAAATATTTTATTCCAGTCTCTTCGAGGACTTTCTCCTCCAATTTATTGTTCATCATGAACATTGTTGAGCTAGCTATTTCTTCTTCAAGAGGAGGCCCCTCATCAGATTGGGCAGCAAACTTAGCTGCGAATGTGGGAATCATTTTTGGCAATGTGGATTCCTCTTGGGAAGTACATGTGATGTCATCGTAATCAACATCAACTGGTTGCGTGTACAGCCTTTGGCATGATTGGTACGGATTGATGTCATCATGATCATCAGCTGAGTCCTCATTATGAGCATGTTCAGCGTAATGTTGGTCATAATCTTCCTCCGGCAATGGGAGAGCACCAATGACACGGTTAAGCATGGATTCCAGTTTTGTTAAACGACTGTCAACATCAGCCAAGTTTTTATTTTCATCCCGTGAGTGGGACGACTGCTCCTTTTTTGAAGATGAAACTGAAGCTGGGGGTCCGCTATTGCCGTCTTTAACATTGCTTTGCTTCTTCTTATCTTTCTCTGGTTTCTTAACATACCGTTTATCGATCTTCTTCCCGCTCACGGAGCTCTTGGGCTCATGACTTGTGAGGCTTTTGGAGGTGGATGTGCTCGCGGGGTGCTTAGACCCATGGTGGAGCATCGCCGGACTCAAATCCGCTGAATCCTGATCGCGAGCGTTGCTCGAACTCATGATAGAAAACGTAAAAATACGATTCTGAAGTGCAAGAAATTATCACCTTGCCTTGAATAACTTCTGAAAATAGATATGAATAGTCTTTTGAGTAAAAATGCGTCGTATTTCCGAAGAAAAATCGTTTTTTCTGTAAGAGTGCGGCAGGTGTTTGAACCTGCTATTTTGCGATGAAGCGATAATGAGTGCGCATGTGCGAGGCGGGATCTCAATTAGTCTCCTCTCGAGACGAACGAAATAAAATTCAATGCTGCATCTACCTGTTATTGTATTCATATAATGGCATATTATTGTCATTACAAGCATCAACATCATACATGTATATGGGCAATTTTATAAAATACATCCAACCAACCCTGTACTGTGTGTGGATTTTCCTTAAGTGATTTCTCTCCATATGACAAGCTGTACTATCAGATTATCATGGCTTGGACACTTTATAAAGTGCAAAAAAAATTGATAAAATGGATATATGGTACAAAATAAATATTATAGAATTCTGACAAAATTATTGGATTACTTACAGGGCAAGTTCCTGCATAACCATCCTCTGCAGTATTGGTTGTAGGGAATTCCCCTTGCCAAATATTGACCCTATGCTGACCTTTGGGCATCAACTTGTTCCCCCATGGAAACAGCCTGAAAATACATACATAAGTACATATACTGTCATAATTCAGTCAGGAAGAAATTAAATTTACAGACTGAACAATAAAAACTGAGAAGAGTTTAATGAAAGGGATTGTTGGGTAAAACAAGTCAGATGTTTTATCTGTTATTTACCATTTAACATTCAGACACATGTGCTTTTTAGGTAATGAAAATTTAAGAAAGTTATGAGATCTTCACAATTACATAGACAACAAATGTGAATGAATCTCTCTCCGGATTCATACGTTCTAGCTGGCTTGTGCCATAATTCCCCATCACATCACATCGCAAAATCTTGAACAGGTAAAGACACGTGTATAGAGAGTTGATATATTTTTTTTCACTGACAGTTTGTTCTTGTACTTTATATCACACAATTGAGCTACATGTATTTCTAATTAATTATAATTTTTCTCAGATTACATGTAGGTGTTTTGAAACTACACAAAAAAATGAAACTTTATTTAATTCTTTTATTCACCATTTTGATAATTTCTTATGTATTCTATTATTTTACTCTAATGTAGTGTATGGCTTTTATGACCAATCCTTTTTTCAGAATTCAATTTTTAGTACTTTTACATAAAAAAGTATCATTCGGGGGTGGGGGGGTTAAAGCTAACATGCTATTAAAAATATAAGTTATGAACCTGAGACCCCTTGTCTATTTAACTTGAAGTGGTACCCAAAAATTTGCAAGATTTAAAAGAAAATGTGTTGAAATCATTACTTCTTATCTGCTGAGGTTACAGAATAATCTTTGAAATAAGATAAGATTAATAATCATCTACACCTTCATAACTTGTAAGATATTTATTGAAATTTTTGTGATTTAATACAACTACACAATATCAAGGGACAAGGATTAAGTTGATAGAAAAACAGAAAATGCTTAATCTGGCATAAAACTGGGATTTGAAGTTTTCAAACTGTTGCTAATTTCTTTAAAATTAGACAATGCTGTCACAAAACTTAGTTAGAAAATTTGATTTTTTCAAATATGAGGGTTATCTTATTAATTGCCTTTATAGATTTTTACTTTGTATATAAAATTAAGTTAGATAAGTCCATGTGATATTTCATATCAGAAGAAAATTAAAGGTCAAGTCCACCCCAGAAAAATGTTGATTTTGAATCAATATGGAAAAATCGGATGAGCATAACACTCAAAAGATATTTCAAAGTAAAAATACTGTCAATGCACCTATCTTTGAGCCCTCCACGTGCAGCATTCTCCCACTCAGCCTCTGTGGGTAACCTCTTATTAGCCCATTTGCAGTATGCTGTAGCATCATTCCAAGATACATGTGTTACTGGGTGATCCATCCTACAATATTAACAAGTATTTAAACAAGAATAATGTGAAAATTAAGTTATGAAACAAATTAACTTGTTAGAAAACTGATTGGCAAGTAGTTAAAGTATAGTACAAATAAATTACTAAAAATTTAGTAGTTTGAGTCTAGGGCTTATGATTTCTACCTTCAAAAAATTTAATTGTGACAACTTTCAAACGAATTAACAAAATATAGTTTTGGGTAAAATATCCAAATGAAACAGCAGCAACAGAATATTGTATCCAGTAGTATTTTGTTGCTGCTGTTAAATTTTTTTTCATTTGTATGTTGTACCAAAAACTATATTCATAAGTTAAAAAAAAAATTAAGGACGTGCCCATGTTTTTACACAGCCGCTACATAGCCCCTTCCACGCTACAGCTACCATCTAATGAGTTCTGGAAACCCCCTTTTTTAATGTGGTCAGTTCCAGAGCATTGCATTTTTAGCAATTGTTGATCCAAGAGCCATCCCAGAAACCCACATTTTTAACACCAAGATTTAGTTCCAGATCCCCCAACCCATGACTTTAGCACAGCACATAGATATTGTGTTACAATTTGGGTACCCCCGGGGGATTTGCATTACATGGCATATTTCTTACCTTGCATAGATATTAGAGTCTGGCCCTTCAGGGTGCCTCCAATCAGCTCCTTTGACTGGAAGCCACCAAGGTGCAGCAGCAACCTAACAATCAACATAGAATGATTCACTTTATGCTTTGAGGAAATGAAAGTATGCAGGATGCAATACATGAATTCTCATATCTAATATTCTGATTATTTCTCATTATTTGAGTACCCAGGCCTGGAGTACCCATTCAACATTCATTTAAGGTTGGACTTCCATCACAAAGCAATATCAGATTGGGGTGTGCATGATAATAGCTTTACTTTTCTAATCATGTATACATGTCAACCTGCATTCAATAATATGAATATCTCTCTGTACATTGTCAAAATTGATGATTCTAAAGTTGGAACTGTCTTACTTTATATATATGTGGGATTTCATGTCGTATAGAATAATTATTTTTCCATCATAGACAGTAGCCTACACCTGTAGATTTGTACACATAGCAACTTCACAAGATGTACTTACTACTTGAGAAATATCTTTCTTTACTTCTTCGCTAATCCTAGCTTCGAGAACAAAGGAATCTCCAAAATTTTCAGCCTGCAACAGAACAGAAAAGATAACATTGAATGAATTGACGGCTTGGCAGTGTTACAGTCAATGTCATGGAAGGATAAGATGGGAAAGAGTTTCTTGACTTTATTTAAAAAGTGTGCTCACTGCTTCCATGCTACACAGATTAATTTGATTAATTTAAGTTAAAGCCATGGAGTTAAAAACATTTTATTAATATGGAAGGCCATTTGGGTCTCAGAGACAGATATAAAACAATAAATTCTTTGAAAATGTAAGATTTAAGCTTGCAAACTGCCTTAAAAGGGATTCTAAAAACTAATAATTTCTTTTAAGATAATTGCATGTTATTTCTAAAATCAATTCAACTATAAAAAAATGCATAAAAATAAAAAACAATTTTTAACCATAAAATTCTAAAAATGCTGATTTGTGGTTAACAGATGTTCAAGCATTCTCATTTATTTGTATGAATTATTTTTTTAACTAGTATCTTTTATTTGCCTTAAATAGTTAGCAGTGAAATGTGAAATGACATAGTATTGTTACACATGGCTATATTCTAAACAATAGATTACAACTAGATCAGAGTCATCTTGTGTTTTTTTTTTCAACTGATGACCACCTTTGATTTTTGGCAAAGACTGCTGGAGTGCCAACATAAGGAAATACATAAGAAAATCACTGTCACTATAAGAAGACCTTTAGTTTCTTATCCAGATCTGTAAATCAAAATTTTTCACATGATACTGTCCAAACCTTTAATCAACCAAGTAAAGCTGTGAAAATGATAGCACCAAGCAGGATTACTCTAATTTTCTTGCTTGAATTTCGCGGTAAATATTGCTATAATTGTGTTACAAAGGCACAGCCATTTTGTTCTGTCTTTTTTTTTTGTGTGCAAAGATACTACAAGGGGAAGATTGGACATTTTGGTGATTTTTTGAAATGCTTGATTAATGCTCATGGGGAAGGGTGCACAACAGCGTTGAGTGCGTAAAGTAAATCTTTGCACATCGGCACGCTGCTCTGTATTAAACATATAAGGAGATAATGAAAGAGAGGATTTGGGAGAGGGCAGAAGGGCAACACATATATTCCACCATTTTCTTTCCCAGAAACCTCTAAACTACATCCATCTCTCTCTAATTCAAGAAAAACAAATTTGAAGAAAAAAAATCTCAAAATGTAAAGATGGTCTTTTCCTCCACCTATCCACCATTTCTCTTATAAGTTTTGTACACAGCCCAAAATGGTGATATGCGTAGGTTTTCTTACTCAACGCTGACGGGCGCTCTTCCCGGGCTTTTCATTGTGTGCTCTATGTGGGGCACATGAGAGTAATTCATGCCCGACCGGTGTAACTAAAGGTCACATGACTTTATTGATTAAAGTAATTCATTAAAAATAGACAAAAATGTTTGTATATCAAAATATAAATTGACACAAATGTCATTCATACTCTTTCAGAAATATATCCTTTGGGGAAGCTAGATTGCATTTTTCTATTTCATTTTACTTAATTATTATTATCCAGTGTTGTAGTCAAGGCTCAAACCTCCAAAGCTAAGGCCAAGGCTTTAATACCCAAGGCCAAGGCCTTATTACCCAAGGCCAAGGCCTGAAAACCTCGAGGCCAAGGCCAAAGCATTTCAAACTTACACAGAACAATGAGCTAACAATGCTTAGGCAGCAGACATCACACATGGCAAAATGTATGTGAGCGGACTGAACAAGAAAAAAATTTGACCCTTGTACATTTAAATCAAAATAAGTTCATGATAGATTTAGAAATAATATCAAAACAATAATATAGTTACCTATTTAATATATACATGTAATTTTTCTGGCGATTTACATGACAATAATTGTTATTACCACGGTCGGTAATTCAATCCTGGCATTCTCAACGTAGGTTTTTCTCCACTCCCTGAGACAGGGGTGGCAGAACATATCTTTAATTGGGGGGGGGGGAGGCAAACCCAAGGCACTTATATATCAAAATGGGCCATTCAGTGCAAAGGGATACATGTATAATCAAATTGAGATTATCAACTGCATGAAGTAGTTGTGTGTTTTGTAAAAATTAAGTTGAGCAAAGCCTTTTTAAAGTGATTTCTAATTGATAAGATAGATATTTTGATTTAGGTTTTACAGCTCAGCAAGAAAGTGTAGCGAGCAAGCGGTTTTTAAAAATAAATCAATTCTGAAGTTATAAAACTCAAAAGCTGAAATTTTTTAATGCTGACCTGAAAATGAGTCGGTTTTAGGAATCTTGCCAGTTTTCATATTTTACAACCACTATTACATTTCACTTCTCATTTCTTGAATCTTCTACACCTATTTTACCTAAAAAAAAAACAGAATAAAGAATACTAACAAAATAAAGTTGTATTCAAAAGGATATAGAAATAAACAGGGCACAACCTATACCCTTACATGTATTTTGGGGAGGGTAAATTTTAATCATTTCTTGAAACATTTAATCAATTATTAATTAATTACCATTATAAGAATATTAATAATTATTAATTATATATCATTATTTATATTAATTATTATTTCTTGAAACCATATTGACACAAAAACAAAGACGTTGTTTATTTCCTTGAAACTGTAGATGAAATTTACTGTCGAACCATATGATTAAAAAGAAGTAAACATTTTTTTTTAGTGCAGCATAAAAAACAAATGAAAGTACAAAATACAAAATTCCTTGAAAAAGCAGATACGCATATGCACAAACAAGGGGGACTGTGCAGACTTGGGGGAACTTGCCATAGAGTTGATTTGTTTTTGTTGAAGAAGTGCCCTTCCCCCACCCAAAGAAAAATCCCTGGAGCTGGATCTGCTAAATTACATGTACACAGGCTACACTACAGTACACTACAGGAGTACAGCAAATCCAGCTCCAGTCCCAGTATATTATGTATTACTATTAGCAGCCTCGTACTAGGGTGAGTGCTCCAGTCCAGGGATTTTTTTTTTAGGGGGCATGCATGCACTTATTCACCAATTAGTCTATATAGCGAGTGATTGTATTACCGACTGGCCTGGCCTTGTATTACCAAACGCGCGCATCATATGCGTCAGAAAATAATCAAATACGCTCAAACCTTTGTAACTTCCTTCCAAAGGGAACTTGAATAGAAAAATGATTAAAAATCAAAAACACAATTTCAAAGTCTTTATATCCTCAAAACAATAAAATATGGTCAAAATAGCTCATCAGTGACTTTGTTTTCCCAACTTTTTCCATAGAAACACACGTTTGGTAATACGATACCTTTTTCAAGTGACCAAAATATTTCACTTGCGAAGAGGGGTCCGATTGGAAGCTGATGTCTTAAAATGAAAAACGATTTCGGCAAAATTTCTGCATATTTAGATTTTGTAGGTATTTGTGATGAGTTTGGTGAATTTTATTAGAATAATGTGTTTGATATGATCAAATTCATGAAAAGTGTTCGGTAATCAGTAGAGGCGCACGGCCAATATTGGAGACTGTCTCCAATGTGGGAGATTATCTCCAATATCAGAGACTTTTGTAAAGAATTTGGGTATCCAATATCAGAGACAGTCTCCAGTTTTGGAGACCAATTTCCTTTCTTTACATTTGCGGCAAAAGGATTACCTTGGCGGCAAATAAAAATGTGATAAGCAGATTCCGCATGAAAAATTACCCCTTTTCACCGTCTACGTTAAAACTTCACCATCTACTTTTGTTTTGATCAGGATTTTTGTTGTCAATCACACACAAAACAAATGGGCTTCTGACCTCAGTGAGACAAAATTTTGGGTGGAAAAAATCATGCTTTTGTTGGTGTTGTTTCTTTTGTCCTTTTGCAAAGCAAATCTCTAATATGGGAGATTGTCTCCCATATTGGAGAGAGTCTCCCATATTGGCCGTGCGCCTCTACTAATACGAATACGATCCACTACCAACTGACCAATATATCAATAAAGACGTTACAACCCTACTCAATTACTGTACCTCTGTTGAATAACCAGTTGTGTTGACGAAATATTCAAACTCATAATTACTAACTTCATACACATCAAAATAGTAGGGCTCAAGAGTGACCAATCGCGATGGACTTTCACCATCCAGATAGATTTTTGCTGAATCTGTCCCCATTTGAAATGTCCCTCCTTCAATGTAATTCATTTGATGTGTTCTTGGAAAGGCAGCAAAATTTGCTTCAGATTGATGAATAGGGTCATTTGCCTCCAAAGAATATTTCAAGGCAGCTTCTTCGTTTACATGATCATGTGAATTGTCCTCATCATCGTGACCGTGGTTCCTATTCAGGGCAGATGACCCACAGCCGCAGCCCGCGCCTTCTCCTTCGCCTAACGGATTATCATCTGGCTCTACACCCCTGGCTTCGGCCAATTCCTCCTTGGTTTCGGCTGACTGCGTCGGAGTCAGACTTTCATTAATATCTCCATTTTCTGCACTGTTCTTGATAACCATGAGGGTCAAATACATCACAAATAACGCACGTGAGGGCTTCATTGCAGCTGAGATAGAATCATGGATAAAAATTAAAAATAAATACTGAAAATACGTGGATCCGGTTGAGATTCGGTGAGAGGTCGAGTCGAAAAGGCGAGAGTTCAATCGTGTGACATTGCTCGATCGTACGGTACCGGTACCGTAGGCTAGCTAGTGTATAGCTACGCTAGGCTAGGCCTGCATGCACCACCTAAAATTTCCGACCGAATGTAATCCCGTATTACCGTAGTTGCATTCTACGGTATCTTGAAAGTTGATTTTTCACATTAATTGTTCGTTGTTGTTGAAAGGTCCCGGGGGCCACTTACATGTACATTGACGAGTGGATACCATGCGCGACCCCCCCAAAAAAAAAACACGTAAAAAGGATGTCTTTTTCACGAGAGGGCACGTTACGTACGTAACGTGATAAAGGTGTCAAAAACACAAAATAATGAAAAAAGGGTATCTATTTCGCTAGGAAAATTACGTGTCAGTTAGGGTCGAATTTGCGGGGATGATAAAACAAAATTAAAATGTTTTATAAAGGATGTCCTTTTTGCCCCAACACTACGTGTTTAGAGTCCGATTTGCGCGAGGTGTAGAAGGTGGGGTCGTACTACACCATATAAGGTAAAGCCGACGACCCCGGGCGACGACCGAAGGACCCGTAACAATAAAACATTCCTGTACTTGTTTAGGGGTTCATTTCAGGGAATATTTGCCAAGAGTATATCGTTTTGTTTCCAATACTTGTTAGGGTAGGGTTTCACACGCCAATACTTGTTAAGAGGTGCATTTTCAGAATATGGAAATTACGTGTTTAGACTGTTTTCGAGACCCCATGGTCGCGCATGGTATCCACTCGTGAATGGAAGTGCCCAGGTCCCTTTGTACCTTTCACCGGGGGGCACTTCAAGTGCCCCCCCCCCCGGTGATTAAAGGTACAAAGGGAGGCGAAGAGAGGGAATTCACCGGGAACCACTGGAGATCAGTGCCGGGAACTCAATATGGGCGTCACTCCAGGGGTGGCGATCCTGGGGGGGGGGGGCACAGTGCCTCCCACTTTTTGAAGCTCTGAACAAGTTCCCCTTCTCACGAAAGTGCACATGTTCCACTTTCATCGGTGGAAGATCGACCCGGGTTTTTTCTTAAGCACTGAAAAAGGGCCCCGTTTTACGCAAACAAATGCCCCCTCATGAACGTGTACTGTGCCCCTTTCATCGGTCGAGGACCTGCTTTCTAAGGTGTTGCAAATTTAGTGCCCCTTTCTCGTATAGGCCTGATTAAGTGCCAAGTTTATAAATGTTCCTCCAGGACGTCACGTTCTGTGCCCTTTTCACCTCAGAATGACCCGTTTTATGTGTTACCGATCTCTTATCAGTGCCAAATTTAACACGAACGTGTTCTGTGCCCTGAGGCAACCACGTAGCGAGGATTTCATTTTGGAGGGGGCGGTAAATGCACGCGAAGCGTTCCAACACTTACAGAGCGCGCGTAGCGCTCTCCTTAGGGGGGTGGGTGCAGGGAGGGGGAGCTTTTAGTGTTTCATAAATTAAAATGAAAAGGAGCCGTTTCTCTTGTCTCTAGTATGGTCAGTTCCCCCATGTCTGTGCGGTCTCCCAAGTCTGCGCACCCACGTATCTGCGCTATTCTAGCAAAAGAAGATACACAACGAGCACGAAATTTACACATGCAATACATAGACAGGTATTCATAAAAAATCCGACTCAAAATGGTGGAAAAATAATGAATTCAGAGCATTTCATGTGACAGCCTCAATATGCAGCCTTTGTCATCAAAATCCCCGAATCGTGTACAAAGTGAACGAGTGCGCAGACATGGGTTACCATTTTTTTTTTCTATCTGAAAATGACTGCCTGAGATTTCTATGAGATATTTGGCACACTAACTTATTATGACGTAAGAAACATTATCAACTGAAAGATTTTTTGAAATAAGAAGAAATTCATGTTAAATCTTTATTGTTAGGTGCGCAGACTTGGGGCCCACCATCATACCTCCAATTCGGTTGACTATATTGCGATTTTGAACCTTGTTTTCAAAAGTGATTGTGAACGCACAAAAGAGGTATACAATGGAGGAAATTAAAATGATAATAACTCCGCGCGATGCGCGGAAGCTAAAGCGTTTTATCAAATTTTCTTGCCATAAAAAGGGTCCAGAGAAAAGGGTTTTCTCAAAGATAATTATATTGAATATTTTCTTTGGAAAGATCAGATTTGATTACAAACAATTTAGCAACAGTGCATATTTTCAACTCGCAAAACAGAGGAGAAGATTGGTATAGAGGAAGATATTCCTCCCCGTGCAGAGCAATGAAACTCTGAAATTTCAAAGGGCGGACGTTTCATCTACCCAATCGGCTCTAATTCAATTGATTTTCTAAGATTATTTAACTTCATTACAATGAAAATAGTGCGCAAAAAGTTGAAACTTCTGTGATTTATTGAAACTATCTATCTATATAAAAAAAGGATGCCTAATTTTTTTGACTTATCCTGAAGCGCTTCATTTTGAATATAAAAAAACCTAAGTGTCATTCAAAATTTCAAACTGAGGGCGCAAAACAGGACAGGAGATGAATGTATACAGGGAAATGACATGAAGTTTAATACAATTTGATAACAAATATTGTACTTTTTTATTTAATACGACACGAATTTCATACCTTCCTCTTTTTACATTAGGAACCTGTTCTTGCCCCAAAATTATGGTTGTTTAGTAATGAGCTGAAAAGCGGGAGAAGTTGACTTTATGGAGGTGACGGCAGAAACTGATATAAAGATTTTACCCGCTCAGAGCCGACTAGACCAGAAGTTGCGCGATCAATTGAAAAAAAAGATAACTTCATATATTTACTTCGGCCCAACCTTACTCAAATTCATGCCATAATGTATACAATTTTAACTCTAACTGGCAAGAAGCACATAGCTGAGGTGGAAAAACAGGATTAGAGAAAAGGTGGGGGAAACAATGGAGAACTTCAATATTGTCATTTAACCGCGCGCAGCGCGGAAGCAAAATTCATATATAAATTTAGAGCAAGAAGAGTGAAGGAGTTTTTCTTTTGAGAAAAAAATAAAGAATAAAAAGAAAAAAAAAACACAAAGCTATCTTCCTTTCTTCCCTTTCCTCCCAACCCTTTTCCTTTTCTCCTCTCTTTTTTCCCTTCTTTTTTTTTCTTTTTGGGGACGTTTTTTTGGGGGGGCGACCGCCCCCCTGGCTACGCGCCTGCCCTGAGGACCCATTCGAGCAAGTGCTCATTTGCATGCCTTGTTGTAAGTGCCCTTTCTAGTATCAGTAACCCTTTTTGTTTGTTTGTTTCCTGACGAATGTCCTGTGCCCTATGGATCCGTTAATAATTTATGCCGTAACGGAAAATTTCAAACGGAAATATAACTTTTCATCCCGATCGCGAGATGTGGTTTTTAATTTTGATCGACGTGCGTTACTTCATTAGATGGTTCTGAATTTGAAATACATATTTTTCCGGTCTAATTATTAAAAGCTTTTCATCACTTGCTGATTAATTTGATAAGGGGAAATGCAAATCATCTTCATTAATCTTTGTAGACAATCTGGTAGGTACGAATATAATGAAATGAACGACGTTTTGTAGGAACCCGTCCCACTCCACCTCAGAATTTTCCTGCAGTGCTTTTTGAGGTCGGAATATCAATTATTTTCAACTCGCGCTTCGCTCTCGCATTTTTTATTTTCATATTTAAAAAAAATGTATTTAGAATGCCTTATTCTAGGTCTAAATAATTAAATCATAAAATTTCAAATCAGATCTTCACAAATTTTGTGCCCGCGTCTTGCATTCTCACATTATTTATGTAAGAAGATACCCAATTACCTATCCTTTTCATGACTACAAAATAGTGCTAAGAAAAGTGTCCTGTTTTTGGTGTCTGAAATCTCAATTTGGTTTCCGCTCGCGCTTCACGCTATCATCAATTGTATAGTTATATACTTATCGTGTTCATGATTAAAAATGTGTAGCCAGGGGGGGTCGCTCCCCCCAAGACGCCCCCCCCCCCCAAAAAAAAAAAAGAAGAGGAAAAGGAGAAAAAAGAATAAAAAACAGAAACAAAAAGTTGATCTTCTCTCTTAGGCAAATTTTTTCTTCCGCGCTCTGCGCGGGGAAAAAATAGCCTTTTCCTTTTGTTTCCCCACACCTTTTTTTTTACTCCGTTCCCCCCTTACCGGCTGTATAGTCGTATATTCTTGCCAAAAATTATAAATTATACATGGTTGTAATTAGTATACTATGAAAAGTATTTTTTTTCAAATTGCATTGACATAAAATGTAGGCTCTTCTGACTTAGAGCGGGTAAACATTACCGTTACTTCCCGACTCCCCAAATGATATTTGGTCAAAAGGGGAGGCATTAAATTCGTGCCGTGCTATATGCAAATGTATGTACGATATGAAATTTTATTCTATATCGTTGCACATCCACCTCCTGTCTTGTTTTGTGCCATTTAGTAAAAAAAATTAATTGCAAACAAAAGGAAGCACTTATTATGAGCGAAATTATACAATTTAATTTCTTCCAAAACAAATCACAAATTAGGTTTCGATGCTTCGCGAGCATGAGAAGGAAAATTTAGTCCCTCTTCTAGCTTGCATCATCCCTTAATCACATTTTGAGCTCGTTCTTCTTCTTAATCGAGTTATATTTTAAGAAATTTCAAAATTGTAAGAGATTAAAGTTTCAGAGAAATTTCAAAAATTCAGGGTTTCATCGCCATTCGCGGGAAGGAAGAAAAGGATTTCTTTCCTGCATATACCCGTCTTCTACTCTATTTTGTGACTTAATTGAGTTAACTTTAGTTAATGAAATTCAAATCAAATCTGAGGTGACCAAGGTAGCTGTTCTCACTTAAAAAAAGAAACGTTTTAGATTCCGCGCTTTGCGCGGTAAGATGAATTATTTCAAATTCTTCAATCTTATTTCAAATCTTCAAGCTCATGATTTCTTTTGAAAACAAATTGTTTTTTTAATCACAGCAAGTCAATAAAATACGAGTTGATAAGGGTACTAGAGACACAAGAGACGCCTTCTTTTGATTTGAATTTGATGATATATCAAAAACAGGGATGGGGGAAACTCCCCCTCCCTGCATCCTCCTCCTAGGAAGCGCGCTTCGCGCGCTCTGTAAGTGTTAGCCATAGAGTTATATACGTATTTAACTCTATGGCGTTGGCACGCTTCGCGTGCAATCCGCCCCCTCCAAATAATCCTGGCTACATTTTCAGCTTGCGCTTCGCGCTCGCATTATTTGATGGTTGAAATAATCGTCTTCATGGGTAACTGCAACCGGTCCTTAAAACAGGTCCCTTATTGATCAGGCCACAAGATATATCTAAAATATCTGCTCGCCCTGATCACGCTCATTTGTTACATATACGTATCTTCTCTAGGATAACAAAATACTGCTCAAAATGTTCAATTTTTCAGGACAAAATATGAAATTAAAAAAATAATGAGCTTGCGCTTCGCGCTCACATAAGTTATGACTCTCTGAATCTGAATGGTTGGGTCAGCAAAATGTCCTTGGGAGACACATCCACGCTAAAGTAGTAAAGAGACTAGCGCAACGTGTGTGGAATGCTTTTATTGAAGTTGTTTCAGTTTTAGTTTAAGAGTTTAATTGAGTCCAGGGAGGGGTAATTTACAATCGAGGAGGGGTTATTCCAGTCCTTTACCGTGCTTATACCAAGAAGGAATCTTGAAAAACCCTAGCCGTATGATGAACCTGAAGGAACCTTTGTATGTCATGTGTTCTGTTGAACGAAATCAGAAATCACTTATTTTGATATTGACGAGACCGGTGTTCACTTTGTATAGCATGTGTATATAATATATATATATATATATATATAAATATATATTGTAGCCGAACCGACTTTCTCTCATGACGAGCTGGTTCGTTTCGGCTGCAATATACAACCAGTTGGTTTAAAGTCCGTCTTCTCCACTTTTGACTCTTTGCTCCTTCTCAGTAACTTAGATTAAATCTCATGGATTTTAACATCTCCGTCATTCCGTATCGTCATTATCTCAATCATTCCAGTAATCAGTATCTCCGTAATTTCAGTATTTCGGAATCTCAGTAATTTCAGTACTTTCAGTATTCTTCCTCATCTCAGTATTCTCAGTAAATTCCGGTAGTTTCCGCATCTCAGTAAAGTCAGTATTTTCTGTAATTCGGTAAAGTCAGTATTTTCCGTTCTCTCACTTCTTCTAGTCAGTACTTCTGCATTTCCGACCATGCATACAACAAAATAACGACAATCGGAAAAAAAGGCATTCAGTTCTTATAACTTTACTGAAGAAAACATGCTCATCCTGTCGCAGCAGACCCAAGAAAAATTGAACAGAGTTACGTTCTGAAGCTTCTAGCTGCCAAGCATAATGCATGGCTCATAATCGAGCATATAGAGCTCAATTATGCTCAACAGTTTGGAGGGAAATTGCCAAGCTCTAAAATTTAATCATCTTTTAAAACTAGTTAAAGTCATGAAATAAATCTTTCCAACAACAGCTATGGTAATTGTCACTACTATTTAAACCCGAACAGTGGAGAACAATTAAAGATACATATCTAACATAATCTTACATTTCTCAGCAAATAGTGCTTATATACATTTTAACGAAAATTCCTACATAATCGATTACAAACGATTACTGAATTTCCCTATGCAACTATATACATATATAAAAAATTATTCTACGCTCTTCATCGTTCCAAAACCATGCTGAGAATTACATAAACCTTTCCTTTCATATACGGTATATATACATGGGTGTTGATCACGGGGGGATGGGGGGATATATCCCCCCCAATATTTCAAGTGGGGGGATGGCCTGTATTATCATCCCCCCAATAGTAGAAAAATTATAATAATGATGATGAAAAAATGAAGTTTGATCATGATTATAGTGATGATTATAGTATGCCATCAATCAGTTTGTTTCCCTCGCAATTTGTGTATATTGTTATTACATAAAAACATTCTTTTTCAGGACTATTAAACAGATGGGTGGAGGTTCAAGATGAAAAAGAATGAAATGTTTATGTATATGATATTTTTAAAACATGCCATAAAAGGACCCCAATGAAAAACAACTTTTGTTGATAGGGTGTTCCATCCCTCCAGTGGTGAATAAATTAAATTTAATAAATCAATTAATTCAAAAGGGTGGAAAAATAAACGGGAGTGAAAGGGTGGCAAGATAAATAGTCTAAGGAATGACCATATAGCTATTACTGTGATAGCTCTATGGAATGACGGTAAGCCCGATGGCGCACGAGAAGCCACACAGTTTGTAATTTGTGCTAGTCTTAATTGGTCCGAATCTGCATGTTATCATCATGCATTAAGAAAAAAATATAACCAGTCGGGTTAGATTTAAGAGAGAAGTTGTATACACAGAGGCGTTGATCCGGGGGGAGGGGGGGCAGGGGGGCGATCGCCCCACCAATGAAAATATTTGGGGGGAACATATCGTTTGGCCCCCTCCCAATAATTAAGCATGTGCAACTAAAAAATAAAGTAAGATTGTAATGCTACACTGAAACCAGCAAGCGAGATTGAGATACCAACTCGATTTTGATTTAAAATCGTGCTCTAAATGTCTGCTTTTCAGATTGGAATATAAAAATTTTCAGCTCGCGCTTCGCTCTCGCATCATTTCTCGACCAAAACCCCATACTTTTTATGATTAAATAGGTGAATAGAATGTCCCGTTTTCAGTTCTATACCAACTATACCAAAAGAACTCCCGCTTAGATTTTCAATAATCTTTTGTTGGATACATATCTTGTTCTTTATTAAAAGCGTCCATTAAACTGTCTTTTTTTTCCAGATCGAAATATCAAAATTTTCAGCTCGCGCTTTGCGCTCGCATCTATTGTCTTCTAGATACCCATCTTGGTACCAAAAATGCTTAGAATATCAAGCTTTTACGTCAGAATATAAACAAATTTCAGCTCGCTCTCTAGTGAGATACATGTACATGTATCTATCCTCCTCATGAGTTACTACAAACAAAACTAAACACGTACATTTTTCCTGTTTTCATGTCATACAAAAAATTTCAGCTCGCGCTTCGCGCTCGCATTGTTGGTGAGAGTGAGATATGTGTCTCTTTTTCATGAGTCATATATATATATATATAATATAGTCCTATGTGTGTGGGGGGTGTAGGGGTGTGTGGGTGAGTTTGTTCGTTTTGTGTGATCGAGCGCCTTTGGAACGTTGATTCATGATTTTGCCCCCAATCTGAAAAATGGATCGACGCCCCTGTGTATACATCATATGCTCAATAAACAGATCACTTGTACATGGTCCAGACAATTTTTGTCATTTTTTTCTTTCGTATGAGTTTAGAATAGGCTTACTTGTAACACAAATTGAATTTAAAAAAACTATATAAGTACAGTACAACACCATGCATATCAATCACTCGCAAATGTCCTAACCTGTGATTTTAATGGGGGTAATGTTGAAAGATCCCCATCCACAAGAACTTTTGTGTCGATCATCCCCCCAACCAAGAATACCGATCGACACCCATGTATATATATATTTGTGTGGGGGTGCCCGGTGTATATGTAAAAGAACAATGGAAAACTCAATTGCAATTGCTCAAAAGAATTCCTTATCCGGGGTTAGCAATAACAATTTGGCATGTGTGAAATGGAAAAATAAAATAGTACTTTTTTTTTTTCATATTGTTTTATTCTGATTCCATGAACAAAAATATATAACATTTCAAATTAACATTTCAAAACACATAATATTTTACATTTCATATTTGGACATTTTTCACTAACTTAATACCAGCATAAATCATATATAACTTAAAGGAGAAACGATGAAATCAGTTATAAAAATGTACGGGGTTAAGAAAATCCTTACCTGCGCACACACCCTCTCTCACACACACGCCAGCTCAGTTTCGATAATTTTTATCGCGGTATCTTCAGTTGCAGTGCTAGTGGCCGGAGAATTAGGATACTGAGTCTGAGCGGAGTTTTAATGGAGATCACAAGTGAAAATTTTACATTACGAGGCCTTTTTGAATGAATTTACATTTCTACTGGTGAAAGAAAATATTTGCTCCGGTCTGTCGTTTTAATCTCATTGCACTTTGCTCACACTGAAATGTCTTCTAAGAGTGAGACAAATCCATTGCCGTCGGGCTTCCATGTTCTTGAGCTGAATAAAACGAAATGGGAAATCCCTATTCGCTACGTGCGATTGGAACCTGTGGGCTCGGGAGCGTACGGGCAAGTTTGGTGAGTACAATCAGTTGTCGTATGTCCGGACAGGCTGTGTGTCCGGACGACCAATTTTAGAAAGTCATTTGGAAACATTTACAAGCGAAGTTTCATCAATAAAGTGTTAGAAAATATTATAGAGAACAAAATAGAAGATGATTACAACTAGATCTAGATGATAGATCTAATTTGAATTCGTATTTTATTTTTACAGTATACCGTATAACCGCCAGAACTCGAACACCTTTTCAGTAAAGGTTGCATAAAATATATTTACGGCATTTCTGGCTTACATTCTTGGGCTTGCGGTGTAGCCGAAATTCTAAGCTTTCCGTAGGTGCCGTTCGATTGGGATTTCATCGGGAAAGTTTCGGGGAGCGCGACGATCGCCGAAGGCTTCGTGCCTGCCAGAATTCGAACACCAGATGGCGCAGTACATTTTGCGTGTTGATCGCGCGATCATATCAATTAAATGATTGTTTTTTGTGAATTTAGTGTTTATTGACTTAATACACCTCTTTATCTATTTTTATGTAGTTATTTTTTTAGTTTCTTCAACTATTTATACATTAAATCATAGGTTCTATTCATTGAAATAATAAATTTTCATGAATTTCATTGTTTGAATTAGTTCCTGCTACATTTAACTTATATTTCAATTTTAGAATAATTTCAGTCATATCACTTACTTTTATTTTGAGTTTTGTGCTTATAGATTTTATAATTTCTTTATTTAAAAAAAATCAGAAAGGATTCATTTATTTGCAATAGCTTTTTCTATGTATTACTCTCAATTACTATTCTTCTATGACTAGTCAAATTATTAATATTGTTAATGATTTATGATATTATTTTTAGATTTATTGTCATTAAAATAATATTTACTCTTATCAATGTTAACAATATCATCAGCATCATTGGCATCTTCTTTTATGTATGGGCCTAATTTGTGCTATTATTACTTAATTATTTAAACTCACTTATCGCAGTGGTATAATTTTTCTCTGCCAGTATATGAACTTATTTCATTGAGAAATTCATGTGGGGGGATATATTTTGGAAGGTATAACCACAATGCATGTCAGTTGTCTCACTACTTTTATTGAGGCAAGTAGGAGTATTTCGGAGGGGGGGGGGGGTTCACATTGAGATTTAACATTATTGATTCATTGATTTCCATATATCACTTACCGGTACTTGATTTCTGTGTTTTATTGCAGGTTTCTTGGTTCATCTAAAGAAGTGCGAAATAGAAGTTTCCCACTTACCTTAGCACACTCTGCATGGGCGCTCAATTCCGATTGCATAATAAAACATAAATTACTGATGATACATATATATCACTCTTGCCTTATTATCGATTCCTTTATCTCCAAAAACATAACAGAAATTATACAGTTAATACAATAACTAAATACAAAATAAGAAATACATGTAATAGTAAATTGAAAAAAATGAATAAATAAATACAAAAAATTGAAAAAGATCATAAGCAATTTTTATTTGTTTAATCAAATTAAATAAATAAAGAAAAAGATAAAAATGAATAAATGAATTATAAATAAAAAAAAATCATAAAAAATATTCATAAAGCAATTTCAATTGGTTTCATCAACTTTAATAAAGTGCTTATGTGCATTAATTAAAATATAATAACACAAAGACATCATGTCCCAAAATGAGATTTTAAAATTGTTTTAAGTGATCTTAGACTGTCAATCATATTTTTTAAGAGAGAAAGATGAGACAACCAAATAAAAGTAATTGTTATATCATGCAGGGAATAATTTTGCTTTACATATTCGAATAGCATTTTGGTCATAATTTAGCTCTCAACTAAGTAATGTACAGTCCTATATGTAAAGATATGCTATACGAAAGAATTTATCCGTAGCAGTCTATAAAAAAATGTGGAGAAAATTGCGATGCGATACCAGGAAAATTATTCCCTGTCATGCATCATTTCAGAAGACTTTGTTTTCCTTGATCACTGCAGCCCTTATATTTATTCTTGATCCATTCTGTATCTTATACATATATTTATTAAGCAAAATATATATTTCTACAACGATGAATTGCTGTAATCATATATGAAACACATTTATTTTGAGACCAATCATTTATGGATTAGAAAAATCAATAATTGTATGGCCTATATACTATGCAATAACAAACACAATGATATAAATGATGTAGTCTTCTTCAATTCAAAATCTTTTGTGTTCATCTTTCAATCAGTTATAATCATTATTAATCATGATTACTGTGAAACTGTGTTCATTAAAAACAAATAAACTTTCCATAACAGTAACCTTTTTTCTACATTTCAAAGTTTATGCATAACCACAGAGAACATTGATGGCTAGGATATAGCCTATCCACAGAAGACATCTTGAAGGACTTGGTAGGCCTACAGATCTTCTTGTAAATATGACAATAAATCCACTTCTATAGTATAGGAGAGAAAGAGAGAAAATCATGTTATAAAAGTGCAGGAAAGTATACAATTATTATCATAATTATTATTTTTACAGTCGTGACTGTGAAAATAATAATTACCCCTGATAGAATAAAGGGATAAAATGAGGAAGAAAGGGAACTAAGAAAAGGAGCTTAAAGGGTTACATGTATTAGTTGAGTTATTAGTCCTGTAATTTTGAGAAATAATTAATATTAAATCTTCATTCCATCAAAATAGGGCATTGTCCATGGCAAGGGGCGGGGGGGGGGGGGGTTGCATTATGGAGCATTCCCCAGTTGTCCCCTAATAAATAAACCTGGAAAAAAGTGTTTAGTTAATTGTAATGTGCTTTTGCCAAACTTGGCCCCTAATATGTCTTTGCCACCCCCCCCCCCATGCACTTGCCTCCTAGTCAAAATCTTGTGCTGCCATTGCATACAAACCTGGATAAATACTATTCAAAGCCTGCATGCCCACAGTGAGCAAAATACCCAGCCTAGAATGTAGAGAAAGAAAAAAAATGGATTCGGTCCTGGCCATACCACCACAGAAAAAAGGTAAGAATGTTTCGAGATAATGATTATAATTTTAATACATATAGTAATGACAAAAGTAATGTCACAATGATAATGATGACAATAATAGCAATATGTGGATGACATTATAATGTCAATCATAGTCAATGTCTCAAGGGTCATATAGGGGTGGTTTTTTTATATATAATGACCAAAATTAGATATTGTATCAAAATAATTTAATATCAACCTGACAATAAATCATTGGCATTTAGAGAGAATTGCCCAATAAATAAATATTAAAAATGAAAACCAGGGGTAATCTGACGAAAAGGATCTTTATATGAAGGAAAAAATCACCCGATGTATACAGAAATAAAAGGAAACAGCTGAAAATTATAATAAAAGGAAACCCTTCCATCTGTCCCCAAAGGTCATAGGCGGGGGATGGGAGGAATTTTTAGTTGATAACTTTTTTTTTCTTTTTTTTGCTTGTCAATTTTGTTTCCTGCGTCCCCCCTAAATTCTGGTGAACCCCCTTAAAATGTCTCTTGTCCGACCCCCCTAAAATTTAGGTTGATGACCTTTTTTTTGCTTGTCAAATTTTTTTACATGTGTCCATCACAAAAGTTCAGGTAGGCCCCCCTAATTTTTTGGCTTCCGCCGCCAATGCAAAAGGTAGCCGGGGACCTGACCCCCCCCCCCCCCCGAAAAAAAAAACTATCACCCAAAACATAAGGTGCATCTTTTTAGCCCCCCCCAAAAAAAAAATAATACCACCCCCCAAAAAAAAAATAAATAAATCACCCGAAATAAAATGTAAGATCATAAAGAAAGACAAGCAAAAAAAAGTTATCACCCAATATGTAAGGTCTTTTTAGCCCCCCCAAAAAAAAAGGTTATCACCCAAAATATAATGAAAGGTCATGTAAAAAAAATGACACGCAAGAAAAAGTTAATCACCCAAAATGTAAGGTCTTTTTAGCCCCCCCCCAAAAAAAAAAATAAATCACCCGAAATAAAATGTAAGATCATAAAGAAAGACAAGCAAAAAAAAAGTTATCACCCAATATGTAAGGTCTTCTTAGCCCCCCCCCCAAAAAAAAAGGTTATCACCCAAAATATAATGAAAGGTCATGTAAACACAATGACAAGCAAAAAAAAGTTAATCACCCAAAATGTAAGGTCTTTTTAGCCCCCCCCCCAAAAAAAAAGGTTATCACCCAAAATATGAAAAAAGGCAAAAAAAAGTTATCACCCAAAATGTAAGGTTATTTTAACAGAAAAAAATTGACAAGTAAAAAAAAAGGGGGGGGGTCCCCCAAAATGTAAGGTCATTTAAAAAAAAATCGATTGTGAATGGTGTATTTTCTCCATCATAATAAAAATACCACAAATAGTAGGAGGGATTTTGGGTAGGGGGGACACGTACCCCCTAGAATTCCCGCCCATGCCTCAAAGCATGTGCTAAATTGAAACAAAAATCCAAGTCCACGTACAGCCCGTCTATCTAGTCCTTAGTATTTGCCACTCCCCCCCCCCCCAAAAAAAAGTAAATAAATAATGAAATATAAATATGTGTATTATAATGGGCAAATTAACACACAAGAAAAAAGTATTTGGTCAAAAAATAAAAGAAAACAAATTGATATCAAAAGAAAAGAGATCATAATAAATGCTTGATAAAGACTAGTCTACCATTAATTAATTACGTGTTGAAATGCAATTAAATCGGGGTGTTCGAGTTCTGGCAAGAAAAAACTTTCATGTTGGTGTCATCTTTTTCCCCTTCTGAAACGAAAATTATTCGTAATTACGAGATGCCCTGACGAACACCAGTTCGACGTAAGAAGCACTTTCGGAATATTGTATATTATTTGTTCAACTTCTTCCAATTTTATTAAAAAATGTGAAATTTCCGTAAAAATACTGATTACGGGCACCCCTTACAAAATCGCGAATAATATCAACTGCTACTCAATTGTGAAGTAAAATGACTAGTTTTGCCAAGTTTAATTATCGTTTTTGATGCTTATCGCACATGAGTGCGAAGGTACGATCGTGGCCTACCCGGCAGTAGCCCCGTTGCGTATTCACATTCTCCGATACGCGTTTGCGCTGGCAATAAAAGGCGCACTGACGCAGCCGCTGGCAGTTGAGCCAGGTGTTCGAGTTCTGGTCGATATACGGTACACACATAAAAGAAGGCTTCAGAAATAAAGTGTCCGGACACCCGACCCCGGACCCCCCATACAATATATCTAGATTTAGGAACTGTTACTATACTTTTCTTTTGACTTTATGACTTAGGCCTAGTCTGTGTTTTTTGGAAGAGAGATGAAGATGAGTGAGGGATGGAAATGAAAAGAAGGGTGAACCCAGGTAAAGATAGATAAAAGGATTGACAGCGATTATGAGAGGAAATGAAAGCCAGCAATGCACACATATCAGTATATCACACATCTAAAATGCATGTTATTTCCATTTTTTCTAGATATGATGAATATTCATACATTCATCATTTTATTGTCTCGCCCACCAGAGGTGAATATCATAACCTTGTTCATTGAATGAGTGGTGAAGGCGAGACTTAGGGATCCAAATGTCGTCTGTCCATCCGTCACAAACCTAATGACATATACCGGTAACTTCACAAACGTAAGTCGCTTTTCAACCAAACTTGGATTGTAGATGGACTTGGGGGACCAGGGGCCCGTTTCTCAACACCTGTACAAGTTAGTCTTATCTTTATCCACAAACCACGGAGTTAGTTCCAATCTTACTAAACCTGTTTCACGAAAGGCTTCCTAACTAAAATACCTTGATATCGATACTATCGGTAAAAAGAGCAGACGAGACGTAGCCTTAGTCACAAAATAGCATAATTTTCAAAAAGAAAAATTAAGACAAAATTGCAAATATTGTGATGAATTGGGAATTACATCTTTTAAAAATAATAGCACAGGTAAATTATGCATCATACATACTTAGACCATTAAGACTGGGGAATTCAATTGCTGAAAAATTGAATTATGAATAATTTATTTCATGACTAAAAAAATCACATGTGGACGTTGAGATGGGTACCCCCGGGATATCCAATTTTAATAGTTTACGAAAGTAAACCATAACGGTTTTATTTGTAAAATTATGATAATCATACAATGTTTTACGATTCCAACCATCATCAAAATATAGTTTAACATTATTTTTTCATAAATCTTTGATACTGATCTTATGATTTGAAAAATTCTATGCATAAATTAAAAATTAGAATTTATCCAAATGTCAATAGGGTCTGAAAACGACAAATACAAGTCCAGTTATGGATGGCCTGACGTGGTAGAATTTTTATCGATTAAATTATTTTACTATTTCAAAATGAATGGTTTTGTGGCGTTGTACCAACAGTTTTCATAGTTACTTTGTATTACAATGATCATTGAATGCATTATCCCACTTATTTTGGGATGTAATTTCAACCTCTATGATTGATTACGTAAGATTATAATTTTTAAATTTCTCGGCAATTTTGCATGTCATAGTCTACCCACGTGATGCCACTACGTCATTAAGAAAGAAGTTATGACAGGTTCGGAGGTGTCATAAATATTTAGTGAGGTTGTTGTACCCGATCTTGGTAAAGAGGGCTTCGTGAAACGGTTAGCGGACAAGTAGCTCACTATCTCCGATTTAGTCAAGAAGTTAGACTTATGACGGTGTTGAGAAACGGGGACCTGCATCTTATGCTGCAGTTGGAGGTCACATGGTAAGGTCAAAGGTCATTTTCTTGTCAATGTTAAAGTTGACATGCAAGACTCTAAGTTATGACACCTAACTCCGAAACCATAAGTTGCTTTTCAACCAAACTTGGATGGTACATGTAGATGGACTTAAGGGACCTGCATGTTAGGCTGCAGTCAGAGGTCACATGGTAAGGTCAAAGGTCATTTTCAGGTCAAAGTTGAAGTTTACATGCAAGACTCTAAACGACGCCTACATGTAACTCCGTAAACGTAAGTCACTTTTCAACAAAGCTTGGATGGTAGATGTACTGCATGTTATGCTTCAGTCGGAGGTCACATGGTAAGGTCAAAGCCTCAAAGGTCATTTTAAGGTCAACATTAAAGTTTACGTGGGAGGCTCTTATTACAAGTGTTACTCCATCCCAGTCATCTCACAATGAATTTTAGATACAATTCTTTTGCATGCCCTCACAAATCACAATATTGCTGGTTATTTTCATAAGTGGGCAAGACACAAAATCGCTTTTGCCTTGTTGTAAATTGGGTGTGTTCGCCTTTGTTTACATAGGACAATTTGCAAATTTCCTGCAGAAAAAAATATGACACCAATGGATTTCCATAGAGTAACAATCGATACATGTAGATGTAATTCTTTGTAAGACATTGCCCAGTACAATGCCCAGTCAAACTGCGCACTAGATTGGCTCGAATTCGAGGAGAAAGAATGCATTGGAATGAAGGTGGTCTATAAACCCTGAATCTGTGATATTGTGATTCATGTTTGTGTTTGAATCTTTGAATCATGATTCAAATCATGATTCTGGCTTGAGGTCGCATTATAAACGTAGCCTTAAGGGGATGGTCGAGCTGAAAATAAAATTCACAAAGCAAAATGCTGAAAATTTCATCTAAATCGGATAACAAATAACCAAGTTATTGAATTTTAAAGTTTATCAATATTTTGTGAAAACAGTTATATGCACATCGTCATGAATATTCATAAGGTGGTGTCATATCCCAACTTCCCTTTTTCTTGCATGAAATCATAGTTGTATTATTTTTTCCATACATTTACATGTGTTCATTATGATGAACTAAGTTGTGGCAATAAATAACTAATTAATGCACTTAATAAGTTTTCAATCCAATTGTTTTAGTTCTTGGTAGAATAATACCACATTTGTATCCGTGCTCAAGGATGATGGGGTCAAAGGTCATATGGGTCAAATGATAAAATTGAATTGATTTGAATATGAGGTCATGTCTGTTCCAAAAATATTAAAGTTTTTGTTCAACTCGCTCTCATTTTTTTTATCTGCATCAATTATGTTGACACTTGGTGGTACATGATTTTAAGGTAATACCACATGTGTGTTCATGAATGTGATGGGTTCGAACTTCAAAGGTCATCTAGCGGTCAAAAGGTCATTTTTTTGTTGGTGTACATGTACCATTTTGTCTTCATATTAAATCAATTATTCTTAAATGTACACTGTTTATAAAACATTTTAAAGCATCACTGACATTTTTTCTCAAGGAAAGAAAAGAAAAAAGAAAATATAAATGTGATGCTAAAAAGTTAGTGAACCCCATCAAAAACAAGCTGTTGAATGTACTGTTTCATCACCTGACTTCACAATTAAATATCTAAAACATGACAGAACTTGAACACTTGAAATAATTTCATTTTCTGGTAGGATTCATTAAATTTTTAGCACCACTGTAAATCTAGGTGTGTGTTTTTTTCAATGTTTGTTTTCAATGGTTATTTGTTTTGTTATTTTATTTGAAAATGTGTACGTATAATGGAGATGGGCTAGCCACCTTGCAAGATCACTTGACATGACAATACGGTAAGTAACGGTGTATTAACCGCACCCCCAACTTTGGACTAAAAAAAAAAAAATCTTCTCACATTTACATGCATATTTGAGGTACGAAGAAACAAAATATAAGTTTTTAAGATTTCAAAGTATCCAAAGAGATTACCGGTATGCAGAAATATGCTGTTCTTGATCGATTCATCTACAAATGTTAGAAAGAAAGAACGGTCCCGACAATATTGGCAAATTACACACTCGCTCACCTCACAGTCACAGTGTACACACACAGCACTGCCATTACATTGCAAACTACGATACAGTACAAGTCATGCCAGTACATCTTATCAAATTATGATCTGTGTCTTTCCCAGCGTAGGAGGAAGAAACATTCACATTTCTTGCATCACAATCTCACAATCACTTTCAGAAATTTGATGTCTTAGCATGAATTTTGGATACAGGATTATAGGAAGGTTCAAGAAACAAAGAAATTGAATTTTTTTCCAGTTGTTTTTTACGGCTTCGTGCCGTCTCTCTCGTGCGTGGTTTACATGGTATCTTATGAAAAGCAAACAGGAAGGAAAAAAAAGAAGCTGGCGCGAAACGGGATTTTGAATAGCGCCAGCTTAAGTCGCACTAGCACTATAACCACATTACAACGCAATATCTGTAAGCTCACTCAACTCTCGCTCAGCGGTGACAAAATATTACCGAGTATGCTTGGCGTCTCTTTTAAATTAGCCAGGGAACTTCACTACTTTGAATCGAGAATAAAGTCAAAATTAGTGTCATGAAGGTGGGTGCGTTTGTTATGGACAACATTTAATTAATATTGCAATAATCGCTTCCCATTACCCGCGGCTCATACCCCTCTAAACGACATTGCCTGGGCGGCTACGCCCGGCCATTCGATGTGTTGTGAACTGGCAGACATCGTACATGTACGGGAGGGGTTACGGCGGGCTGGCTCAGACCCGTCACCGTGTATAAACCGCACCCCCGACTTTTGCTTCTATCCCGCCGAGAAAAAGGTGCGGTTAATACACCGGTAGTTGTAGATGGACCCATCACCACCATACAGAATTGAGATCATCATCATGGTTAAGATCACAAAATCAGGGTAGAAGAAATGGAGAGACAGAGTGACAAGCTCACAAAGTTCATTAGCACAAAATGGATTGCAGTAGCACAAGACAGGCCCCTTTGGCACCAACTTGGAGTGACCCCATTACAGTTGGCTGAACATGGCTAATTATGCAATTGTGATTCTAGGGTAAAAAAGTGGCACATACTGCACCATATAGTATAATACATGTACATGAATGGGCAACACTCTCATCATGCATCATCTACAAGACCCCTCATGTATATTATATAGACATGTACTGTACATGTAATTATATTACAAAGAGCATTATCATGCACTGCTCTGTAATTCAAGCACCTTTATTCCTCATTTAGATGGTAGATATTGAGGACTTCCCTGCCCAGGGCCAACATACTGGTGATTCATTCTTAAAGGACAAGTCCACCCAAACAAAATGTTGATTTGAATGAAAAGAGAAAAAATTTACAAGCATAACACTGAAAAGTTCAAAATTTGATAAACTAAAAGTAAGAAAGATATAATATATCTTGTATGATATTTTAAGGTTTCGCTTAGATGAACATCCTGGTCAGTGTGCAAATGAGAGAACTGATGACATTGTTTACTCACTATTTATTTTGTAGTATTCTGTGACATGTACTGTACATGTAATTATATTACAAAGAGCATTATCATGCACTGCTCTGTAATTCAAGCACCTTTATTCCTCATTTAGATGGTAGATATTGAGGACTTCCCTGCCCAGGGCCAACATACTGGTGATTCATTCTTAAAGGACAAGTTCACGGTGACCACCCCAACAAAATGTCGGATTTGAATGAAGAAAAAAAAATTTGACAAGCATAACACTGAAAATTTCAAAATTGTATGTAAAAGTAAGAAAGATATATTATATCTTATATGACATTTCAAAGTTTCGCTTAATTTCGCAAAATAGTTAAATGAACATCCTGGTCAGTGTGCAAATGAGGGAACTGATGACATCGCTCACTCACTCTGTGAAGCATTTTATGCTTCAGTCTAAACTTGGTCCTAAGGCTTATTGTCAAATCTGTAAAAATTGAAATAATCTGTTATTTAAACAAAGTTCGCAATTAGTGAGTGAGGGACATCAGCAATTCTCCAATTTGCATGTAAGTGATCTGACTAAATTGTGCATTTAATTATTTTGTGAAAAATAGCGACACTTTAAAATGTCAGAACTCTCTTATTTTACATCCAATTTCGATGAAATTCTGATTTTTCTCTTGTATCAACTTTTTTCTGAGGTGGACTTGACCTTTAAGGGAGATGAAAAGATTGATCTTTTCTATTAGTCTTTTCTATAGAATAGAGTGGCTTGATGAGACACCATGAAGTATCTCTTATAAATGAGCATATTAGTCTGTTTATCAAGACACTGCTGTATGCTGCAACATATACTAGAAGCTTCCCAAGTGCATCCATTATAAAAAAAAGCTATTGCTTCATACTGTGTAGTATGATAAATGTGTTTGTTTTAACAGGGAAATGCTTTCCTTGGTTTAATGACTTCAAAAAGTTCTGTCTTAACAGCCTCTTTGTGAATGGTGTACCCTTTTCATGAATTCACTCTCAAATAGTCAAGATTGAATGCAGCTGAGAACTGTGGACTCGATAAAAATTGCATACAAGAATAGAAATAAGCCGCATATTATTATCCCCATTCGATCAGCTTAATCTAGAAATTCATGAAAGATTTATGACTTATCCAAAGAATGTCATTGGATTCTATTTACCATCATACACTGGGAGACTCACAAGACAACCTACACTCCTTAGATTATGATGATGATGAAATAAGTTTTAGAATTTAGGGCTGCGTTTAGGTTACCTCACATTAAGCTAGAATCACAAACATTCATCAATCATGATGAAAAAAACAGAAACATAAATAATGGCAACTACAGAATCACGGTTTAATGACCCATTTTCAAATGCTGTTTCTTTCTCACTGCAAGCCTGGCCAAAGTGCATCAGAGTGTTCGGTTTGATCAAGAAAGTGTTGGTCCACTTCTACGTGGGTTTAAATTTTGCAAAAGATACACAACTTCAATTTTCAATACAAACAGCTAATGTCTCTAGACTGTAGCAAAAGCATATACAAAGTTTTGCATGAACACGACGTAGACCGACACATTAACGTCATAGAATAAGTATATTTACCCAGGGTATCCACTTCAGTTCCGAAAATGTTTCCCCCAGCGGGCCCTGCTTTTATTATTACCCTGGCTTTACCTGAGCTGCCTAGATGCTCAAGGAATTTCTTCTTATTGGGCAGTGGGTACCCATTCATCTCATCCGAGTTGAGTGCAGCACAATGTGGGCAAATTTCTTGCTGAAAATACTTCATACTGTACATTTCCTTTCTTGTTGGTTAAAGTGTTCAATGTTATTAATGTATGCTACTTAATCGTTTTGTAAAGCACTTAGAAACACCATGTATTAAGCGCTATATAAATACAAAGTATTATTATTATTAAGGAAAACATGCCATGGCTGGGATCGAACTCGCGTCCCTCAGATTGAAAGACGGGCGTCATAAACGGTAAACCACTAGATCATGATGCACTCATGAATCATGATGATTCAAATCACTTATGTTTAGTCAACCACTTCAGAACATGTTTCTGCAGAAATTTTTCTCAAAATGATTTGGAACATTTACTTTCACTTTTGACAGAAATACAGTTCTGTCATTCTGCAGAAGTATGATTTAAAATGTGTTTCAAGCCGTGATTCTTGGGTAAAAAGTGGTTTACAAATGAACCCTAGGTGCGCTCTCAGACTGTCTTTTTCTCTAGACTAGTCTGACAGGAGTATCAAATTAAATGAATTATTCTGACCAGAGAGAAGGAGGGGCAGTCGGAAGGGGCAGACTCTGAGAAGGTGGCATCTCTAGGCAAATAACATCCCTGCTCTTCTAAAATCTCAATCAGTGCGGATGCTACATGTACTCTCAATATACTTGTTGCTTGGGGATGTTTTACACATGTATGAGTCATACATGAAGGAGCAGTCAGCATGACCAATGGCTCTAATGTATGCATGAATCTATGTAGGTTGGAATTTCCGCTTTTAATGCCAAGTCCACCCCATGTCCCGAAATAATGAATGAATGAATAAATAAATAAAAAATTATCAAACTTGGATGTACAGTACATAAGAACTTGTCTTATGCTACAGGTGTACGTATTTTGATTATATTCACAAAACGGAGATATTCTAATTATGAGCAGTAGGAAGCTGATGATGTTACTCACATTTTCTTGGCTTTTCTCACATTGGTTTCTTAACCCTGTACTATCCTTAACCTGTAGGTGTGTCATATTTTCTCACACAAAATTCAGTAATCCTCCACAGATATATTATATTGATCAGGTTCGAGATTAAAAATGAGTTCTTCTTTAGATATGTACATGTAACTTCTGAACTCCTGAACTTCTGAATATTCTAACAATGTCCCGATATTTACATGAAATATTATTTTTGAAAATGATTTTACAAATTCCTTGAACAATGAAAGGATTATCATAATCCAAGCTTCCATTCGATTATTTCATTCATGAAATTCGGCTTGAAATTGTGGCAATAATCAGAGAAATAGATCCTGATATCATTGTTGGATGTTTTATTTGGCCAATATTAGCACTAGTGCCATCTGGTGGTCATGAAAAGCACATGCTTACATGGTGAATAGAGTGGCCGATCTTGAGAAAGATGAAACTGCTCTCTGTTTCCCTAATTAATTACCGCACTTTCAAGTCAATTTTCATGGATAAATGAAATGAAAGCTTGGATTATGATATATCCTCACATCACATTTTCTACAGATATTTTACAATCATTTTCAAATTCAAGTTTTCATGCAATTATCTGGACGGTTAGAGAATGATTGAATGGGAATTGTCTTATCTCTTTAAGGACGTCCCCATAATTAGTGTAATGTAATTTAATGTAAGCTCTTAAAACTCCCAATGTCAACTCGGCACTTAAAAAAGACAGCCCTGCAAAAATATTAGGTGCTGAGTTGTCCATCATTTTATCAACCTTAATAATTGTAACACATGCCAACCCCAAGAATGACAGTGCATCATGGATGGGGCATTTACTGACAAATAATTGATGGAGGGGGAAAAAAACAAGATTGTATCATCTTCAAGATGGATTCGTAGGACCATGGACCTATAGGTCCATGGTCCTATGGTAGGACATAATGAGTAAAGCATAAAGATCATAGACTTGCCTGGTAACTTCATCTTGATTGAATCTAATACATTTTTTTTCAAGTCAAGAAAAGGACCATAAAATCATTTTGAATTTCATTATGAATGATTCAATAACTTATTATTGACTATATAATTGGTATAAAATGTATTTTTGAAAGTACATGTAAGTATGAAGTCATATTTTGCTCAGGATTTTGTTTGGCAAGAATTGGCATATTCTAATCCCACAGTGTAGATGTTTGTTAGGGTCTAGAAGTACATGTAGATCTTGTTTGAAATGACATCAACGGAAACGATCTTTCAGTCTGAGAAGGGAATATAAAATAATCTTCATTTTCTTGATAGTTCCTTATAAATTGATTTCAAGAAATTATGGAAAATAGAGTAACATTTCTTGGATGTAAAGATATGAAATGTGAAATTTCAGCAACTTTTGGGGAAGTGTTTTTTCCCCCATATTTTATGGTTGTCAAAATAGAAAACATTTATGTTTTTAAATAACGGTTGTTTGAACGGCCTTCAATTGTTTTTCCCAGCCCTACTCAGCATATTTAGAATAGAATGTAGGTTCTGTATCATGATATAATGAATCTTAATGATTGATTTTTATTACAGTGGGGCAGATGATACCAAGCAAGGAGGAAGAGTAGCCATTAAGAAGCTGTCCAGACCGTTCCAAACAGTCATACATGCCAAAAGGACCTACAGAGAATTACGCCTTCTCAAACATATGAAACATGAAAATGTAAGTTCTTTGGATTGTTTTACTTTCTATGTGTCTTTTTCAAAGATCAACTGTGCCCCAACAATATCTTTTAATTTCTTTTATATTTTATAATGTGAATTATGAAACATGTATTTTCTTGTTTGCAACTCTGATAATTATAATGTATTGACTGACCTTAAATCTCACCTTTGACCCATCCTTTCATACTTTGTCAAAGGACATCTGCACCATGCTACAATGTACATGTATAGGCATATCTACATAAGCTGATACATCTATACATCATCAGACTTCATCCCACTTTCAGTTAAGTCTGGCAGTGCCTAATGACTAAGAGTTACATCTAAAAATTGCTTAGCAAATTTTCAGGGAGACCAGTTGCAACCTCAAAAAAGATTGAGTGGATTAGCTTCGCGTCCAAAAAAACTACATTTACATCACAACAGATTCATTCCCCCCCTATCGGTCACAGAAATTTCTGTTAATCCTGAAATCGGTTTCAAATTCCTGGGGCTGTATTCTAAAAAATTGTCTTAAGAGAAATATTCTTGTAACTTCAGAGTTCCAATAAAATCCATATTTGAAAATTCTTGTGTTGGATCTTTTCTTATAAATTTTCTTGTAACTTTCGCTGAACGTGTATGACGTCAGAGTTATTATGATGCGTAAAGTTAAAACCAATATCTCTGTACGCAAGATAATATATCAAGGTAAAAGGTACAGTGTATTCTGAAAATTCTCTTATCTTCGCACTCTGTTAACTTCCTTGATAGGGAAGGGACCAAAGAATGTGATGAATGGTTTAGTAAGAAGCTCAATGAAACTATAAGGATAACATAACAAGCATAATAATTCTGACATGAATTTGCATTGGTTGTTATTCTATCTATACTGCTTTTTGTCTCGCTCACCAGAGGTGAATGCAAGTCTAAGGGATCCAAATGTTGTCCTTCTGTCACAAACATTATGACACATAACTTCGCAACCATAAGTCACTTTTCAACCAAACTTGGATTGTAGATGAACTTAGGGGTTCTGCATGTTATGCTGCAGTCAGAGGTCACATGGTAAGGTCAAAGGCCATTTACAGGTCAATGTTAAAGTTTGTGTGCAAGACTCTTATAACACATAACTCCACAACTGCAAGTCCCTTTTCAACCAAACTTAGGTTGTTGATGTATAGGAGACCTGCATGTAATGGTGCAGTCAGAGGTCACATGGTAATGTCAAAGGTCATTTTCAGGTCGATGTTAAAGTTTACTCGCGAGACTCTCTTATGACAGATAACTCTGCGACCGTAATTCATTTTTTACCCAAACTTGGTTTGTAGATGAACCTAGGGGTCTGCATATCATGGCGCAGTCAGAGGTCACGTGGTAAGGTCAAAGGTAATTTTGAGGTCATTATTATGACAAAACTCTGCAACCGTAAGTCAATTTTTGACCAAATTTTTTTTGTAGCTGTACTTAAGAGAACTGCATATTATCGTGTTCAGAGGTCACATGGTAAGGTCAAAGGTTATTTTGAGGTCAACATTAAAGTTTACTTGCAAGACTCATATGATAAATGTTGTTGATACAACTCTGTTGTGTTCCCTTGCAAATTACAATATTTCTGGTTACCTTCACAAGTGGGCGAGACACAACATCGCTTATGCCTTGCATTCTATTTTAGTTTGATTGATAAGACCAGTTAATTTGATTGCCTACTTTGCTACACAGGAAACTTCCTCTTCCTGTTCCGTGTATCACTGCATTGGTACCTGTCTTCCCTGTTTTTATTTTCTCTTATTTTTAAGTGTACTCTTATGTTCAAATACACTGTAATGTGCAGGGAGAGTGTGTTATCAATATTGTAGTGCATTCAAAACAGTGCATTTATGGTGCTATCACACTATGCAGTATGCACCTCTGTTCAGGCCCAGCAAAGCAGGGCAATTAACTTGGCATTAACACCAAAATTGTAAATGACATCTCAATGAACATATACTCTCAAAATGTTTATCCGGAAAAAATACATCAAACAATCAAGTTGGTTCATTTACGGATCACTTTCCTTCTCATTTAAAGAAACTACCTTCATGTTATTTTCATAACTGTGGTCCAAATGAATATTCATGAGATTCGATGCTGTGCATAATCATAGAATATTAACAGAGAATTATGCTTGCAAAGTGTTCAATGTGCTGAAGCCATCATAACTTTGAAAGTTGATGGATTTACATTGTACATGTAGTTCATGAAACTTGGACATCGGGATAATCAAGTATCACCGATTAAGGTCATAGGTCATTTAGGCTTAATGATGGACCTTTTTCATGAACTTGGATGTAAGGGGCCAATCAATCAATTATTAGTGATCCTTTGCATGAGTTTCGGGTCACATGATCTAGGTCATATGTTATTGAGGGTCAATGAGCTTAGTACTATATTTTATTATATGAATGTTGTGTATTTGTGTATTTTTCTACATTTTATATTTACGATTTGAATTTGAATATGGAAATAAATGAATTGAATTGTGAAAATTTAGTCATCTAAATTGTTTTCAATTTTGAATCATGTAATGCAGGCGAGACTGCCAGAGGCATTGAATTTGTTTGGGTGTGGATTGGTGAACATTGGTTTTGGGGTATATAGGTAAAAGGTACGAGGTCATAGAGGTCATTATATACCTTTTAAACATCTTGTTCTGCAATAACTCAAGAAGTGTTTGATGGTCATGTAAGGTTATTGGAGTGGTGGTAGTCTGACAAGTTTTTAGATGACAGGTCAAAGATTCAAGGTCACAGAAATCAGTGCTGTTGTTGTTGTTCTTTAATGGCGCTCTCATTCAAAAAAGAATATATGCGCCTATCAAAATTATTCTAACATATCAAAAGATGTTTTTATTTTATTATTTTTAGTAGATAAGGCTTTATGTTTATTTTAAGATTTGAGAAGTATAAGGCTATTAGTGTGGTTGGACCTACATGTACATGTACCCCTTAGAAACCACCTAATTTTTCTGAGGATCGTGTCTGTGAGATATTAACCAGTATAAACTTATTTTCATCTCATAATATGCAGAAAATACAGCAGATTAAACGTGCTTTATCAGCAAGCAATTGCAGCAATTTCCAGTTTGCACAAATGCACCCAGACCCTTTTTTAGGATCGACCATCTGCTAATTTTATATCTGGTCCTTGTTGCATTGGCCAAATGTTAAATGACTCTTTCAAATCAGTTTTATGATGTCATTACGCTGGTTGGTTGTCTCACTTCTTCCACCGCGAGCTTCAACATGATTGGATGATTAGTGACGGATAATTGTTCTAAAAACAATTTATATGCAATTTTTTTGTGAACAAAAAATATAAATTTTCTCCCTTTTTAAGTTTTGTTCTTTTCATTCATATAGACACTGCGCTTACTCTCCCATGCGTAATATTTGTGATATGCAATAAACTAAATAATGCAAGGTGGTTGGTTAAAAAAAAGGGGTAGAGTGTACAGTATGTGGTGGACTCACTCCGTAATATGCCTTTTACTACGTGTGATTGCTCAGCAACAGTTTGAGGTATCAATTTCAAAATTTGAAGATGTATGCTTACTACTATGTAGGTCCTGATGCATGAATGTTACCTATGTGGTAACTTTGTCATGGAATGGTAACTATCATGGTAGTGACACTCAACAGCCAATCAAAATCAAGGAATCTATGCAAGTTACCAATGGATGGCAAAGTTACTATTTAACTTGAATGCAACAGGACCCTGGAGTGACAATGTTCTGATTTGGACACCTCCATATATTCCTGGAAGAATCAAACAATATTTCATTTAAATGAGATTAACTGGATCTGGATGGTTTTTCACAATATTAGAACAGGCCTGCCAACTACTCCATTTTTCCAGGAGATTTAAGATTTTTATCAACCAAAAGAGGAGTACTCCGTTTTTCCATTATTATGATGATAAAAAAAAAATCACCCCATATGTTGTGGAGTATGAATGTATTCAGTCAGTGTTAGAGTTATATAGTTTTTCAACACTTGTAATTTCTCAATGTTTAAATATAGATATGCTAAACATGTCTTAATGAAAAATAGAAGTGAGGAAGACCAACTTGACATCGAGCAAAAAAATTCTCACCATGCGACTGGGACTCCTTTTTTTCTTCAAATATTGGCCGGCCTGTAAGAGTAAAGAATACAATGTAGTTCAGATTAGATGTAGCTATGGCTGGGGCATATATTTTGACCGTGTGCAGTCGAGAATCCATCTAAGGTTCAATCTAAAATATTAATATGTAGGTTGCATATTTTAAAAGCAAAGCTGTAATAGTCCGCATGCTTCTTTCTTTCTCCTACTCTTTTTCATTCTCCTTTTCTTTCTTCTCCTTTTACCACTTCTTCCCCTTCCCCTCATCTGTTATCTTCTCATTTTCCTTCTTTCGGCTCCTTGAAATGAGACTTCTTTGACTGCTTCTTCCTCTTGTTCTTCTCCTCTACCTCCTTCTTCATCACATTCTTTAAATTTTCCTATTCTTAATTGAATAATGTTGAATAAAAAAATGGGTGTTATTACCATGACTGGATGGTGTCACTTAGAACCTTCCTTCCCTTAAATTTTCTGATGGTCAATCAATGTTTTCACTTAAAAAAAGGCCTCTGGTGACAATCCTGGTACTGGTTATGATTATTGTATACTTTTGTTATTCATAGGTTATTTGCCTGCTGGACTGTTTTACCCCTAATCCTTCTTGTTTAGATGTGTACATGGTAACCACTCTAATGGGAGCAGATCTTAACAACATAATCAAGTGTCAGAAACTCACTAATGAACATGTCCAGTTCCTCATCTATCAAGTTCTTAGAGGTCTCAAGGTAAGTGGGTTAACCCTAAAAGCTTTATTGCTAAAAGACCCTTTTGCTATCTATGTTTTTTACTGGAAACTGGGGAATAGGTTATTTCTTTCATAAAGTAGAATACTGGAAATCCAATTAATTATATCTAGCAAGACTCTGGCAAGCTTTCAGGTTGTCAAGAACAATCCCTGAAGATAAGTGTGCATAAAATTTAATTATTTTCATGGAACTATTGAAACTTGGAAAACCGTTTGTCAATATTCCATGGCTCATTTCATTCATCAGAATACTGTGTTTATCATATCATTTTTTGCAATCATTTGAATATTGTGGTCTGTGAGACATATGTCATAAAATTCATCATTGATACGTGTCTTAATAATGAAATGATCACTATTAGAGCTACCTAAATTATGTGAAATCCATGGCAATAGCATACTTTTAAAAGAATTTTTAAATTTCAATGACATGATATTTTTTATAGGACCCTTGATATAATAATTCTATTGTGAATGTCCATATCTCTCTCAAGATCAACCATAGAACATATTTTTCTGATGTTTGAATTTGTACATGTCAATTTAGTTAAGTTAATGAAGTTAATTCTTTAGAAACTTCATTAATTTGATAATCTTATTTTTCTCTCTTTCTCTGCCAGTATATTCATTCTGCAGGTGTTATTCATCGAGATCTAAAGCCTAGTAATATTGCAGTCAATGAAGACTGTGAACTCAAGGTAAGTGAATAACATTTATAAGTCAAAGGCCTTTCTGAAGTCAATCAAAACCATAACAACTTGGAGGTTCTTTGCTCTGGCAAATTCAAGGTTGTTTCTTAGTTTCAGAATATGATTAGTGGTGGATCTACCTTCTCTGAAACCATTCTGATTGTCTCTAAGCCTCTCTAAGATTGTTTGTCATCTCAATATCTGGTTGGATATGGATAAGAATTGTCCTGTTGAGGGTCTTTGCAACGATGGAGGGTAGCGAGATACCCTGGTGAGGTCACCTTTCTGTTGGCCTTGGACTATGTTATCCACTGGACTGATGTAACGCCATTCTCCTTGAGTTACAAAACTCCAGGATATTGAAATCACACCTCGTCATCACTTCCTGAGTCACCCCATTGTCTCCACATGTCTTAACTTTGATGTTGCTTGTGGCTCTCTTAAGCTCCTCACTGGTAAAGGGTCCTGTCCCAATATCCATTTCACTAAAAAGTTGGATTATCTCTCCGGTGCTCTGAGTAATGGAGGGAGGTTGTCCTAATATTGTTTCAAAATGGTCCTACTACTTTCCCTTCCTATCCTTGGGGCATTTACCATGGATCAGATTTGAACCACCCTTCTTCCTTCCTGTAATTCATTGATGATTGATCAACTTTCTTTACACTTGTCAGCTGCACTCTCAATTCTTCTGTCACATAGTTCAATACAATTAATTTCATTCTCGATTAAAAAACAAACATAAAGCAATATATGAGAAACTATTTACAAGCAAGAGTATGAAATGAAATTGAAATGGGGAACTATGTAAATAAATCCAAGAGGCCTTGTATAAAGTGCAGTTCCCAGAACATTGATAACATTTACATGGTAAAAAAAAATAAGGTTAAGTATTAAATGTGATAATGTGGTAATGAAATGGAATAATAACTTAAACATTCAGGGTATTTACTAAAATTAAAGATAGGCTTTAAGAGAAAAAAAACCTTGAAATGCACCCAAAGCACAAATTCTTCATTAGTGTTTAAAAAAAATTTATGAAAGCAGACAAAATAAAGAAACGTGTATAGCAAAACTCCACAGCTGATAATGACTTTTGTAAAATGAGTAATTCTATTTTTATGTATAGGGCAAATGATATGCTATCAATAAATTTATATGTTGTGATTGTTTGTGATGATTCAGGGCGCGACAAACCCGCTTGCCCGGGGCAAGTGAAAATGACGTGCGGGCAAGCACCTCTCAAAGTCAATTGCCCGATCGGGCAAGTGGTTGTTGCGTCTTTTTTTTCAGTACCGTACCTCGTTTTTCCATAAATCATCAAAAATCCACACTCAAAATCATGAATCAGCCTTAAAAAATAACGAGTAGCGCAGTTTCGAATTCCGAAATTGCGTTATTTTTTCTGTACCACGTATTTCCATACATGGTACCGGGTATGAAAAAAATCAACGCAATGGCCGGGAAACAGTTGAATGTAGTATAGGGGTCCATTATGACTACCACCATGTGCAATTTCTAATGCACATTTTCCCCCTTCCGATATCACAATTCTGTGATAAAATAATTAGAATTACACAGGAAATAAATCACAGAGTCTAGTAACCTCGCATTGGTGAGTTGTCATGTCATTCGGCTTTGCTTTTCAAAACGGCCTATTAACATCTAAAATAACTTGCCGTATTTGTTAATTATGAAGTAAAATTCATTCGTTTCCCTTTCTGAGGGGATGAGGTAAATATCAGAAATAAATCATCAAACAAAGCTCCATCTATTTTACAAGGCCGGCGGGATGCTCACACACGTGCGCATACTAGTAGCTAGCCAGTCTGAGCTCTGTCTCTCTGCCAGAGCTCTGGGGGACAATTCGCTCAGTAAAGGCCTCAATGATGGTGATTTTCTGTTTCAGACAGAGTTTACATTTCGGGTATATTATTCAAAACTTCCAATAAAGTTTGATGATTTCTTTATTGTCATGTATATTTAAGTTATTAATGAATACATTCTCACCAAATTTAGACTCCCCCATAGAGAAATGCAATTTTCGTAGAAGTCTGCGTTTTCAAAGAACTTCAGGAAAAGTTAGGGTATGTGGGCCTTTATTACATGGCCGAGTACAGGTTATTGTACTCGAATAGGCGAAGTAGAAATTAGATATTGAATTCATTTATATCAAAGTTCAACTCACAGTCACACCCACACAAACACACGCACACACACACACACACCCAAGATTCTAAGCATAGTGAAAAAGATTACTTAAAAATCATACAATATTACCGTAAACAATGTTACTAATAATTCATTAATAAGTGAAAACATGAAGATAAAATTATTGACCGAGTGGAACATCATAAAATGATGAAGAAAAGACTTGATGGTTTCCAATTAATTTTTTTTTAATCAAGGAAATCAAGGAAATATGGAAAATAAATGACCATTTCATGGATTTAAAGATGCAAAATGTGAAATTTTAGCCACTCCACTTTTGATGATAAAATAATTTTTTCCGAGTCAATAAAGAGCTGAACATTTTTCACTGGCTTTCTTTATAGTTTCCAACTACGGTAAATGAAAGCAATTCTAAGGAAATATGTTACGCAGGTAGCCATTTCATGGATTTAAAGATGCAAAATATGAAATTTTAGCAACTTTTGTTGAAGGGTTTTTTAAAACCTTAAATAGCCATAAAATATTGATTTTTTCTCCAAAATAAACGTAAAGACTCAGGCCTACGTTGCTGAAAATATCCTTTTCAATGTGTGTTCTTTTATACTGGACATGATTCTCAATTGTTATTTAGTATACCTTAATAAAAATAAGAGTAGTGCCGTCATAATGAAAAAAATTATTTAATTATTATTTTAAAAATTATTTAAAAAATTGGGCAAGCAGTTTTTTCTATCGGGCAAGCAAATTTTTTCATCACTTGCCCAACAGGGCAAGTGACGAAAAAAATTTTTGTAGAGGCCTGATGATTTATTGTGTTTCTAATAATATATATGATTTCTGAAAATAAAGTCACTTCATGGAACATGGGGAGCTGTTGGCATATATGTAGAACTTCACATAAATAAAGCTATGAAAGTCCATATGTTTTTGATGCACAGAGTTAATGAAGATTGCATTTTAAGCCCATCAGTATGACATGAGATACTGAATTACTGTTTCATTCACAGATCCTGGACTTTGGATTAGCACGTAGCACAGATGAGGAAATGACAGGATACGTTGCTACCAGGTGGTATCGAGCGCCTGAAATCATGCTCAATTGGATGCATTATACAGATAAAGGTAAGCAGCTTAGGATTGACTGACTTTATGACTGTTTCAACAGACCTCCTCTGGATAATGTTTGGATGGACAATGAAGGGTTGCATTCCTCAATTAAGTTAGATATATAGGCCTACATAGTGGCAAACACTGTCTGATGCTCATCTCCAGTTTTACTAGCAAAATAAATATTATTTTGATTTCAATAAAGTGTCTAATTTCATCTTTCATTATAAAGTAGTGTGTTCGATATCATCTCATTGGCACTCATGATTTCTATAGCATTTAAGAGTATTTCTGTAATTAGTTGTATGACCATTTTCAACCATTTGATTTCAGTGCATATTTTTGTATGATTGAAAATGTCACAAGTAGTGGCACAGCCAATTGTGAAAGCTATGACATTGAAGCATAATATTTCCTCGTTTTGCAACTATTTTGCATATTAGCACAATTTCTGTTGATGGATCCACATTATTTTCATGTGAATTATTTGTAGGTAAGTTAATAAGTTAATAAAAAGGGGTATAAATCAAATAATGTCTCAAAGAAAAGGTTATCAAATCCTATCTTAATCTAATAAATGATATGAAGTGATGTTTGTACATGTACTTAATTTTAATATTCAACATTTCACACAATTTGACAAAAATTTGACAAGTTATAGATATCAACTAGATAGGCCTATACACAAAAAGGTTTTGCTCCTAGCCATAACCGAAGCCTTGCATTTCCAGTCCAGTGAATCTTCCTAGGTATATACATGTTGCTCTACTCTGTTTTCTTTGTTGTTATGAAGGAAATTTATTATTTTCATTTTTTTTTACAGTTGACATCTGGTCAGTAGGATGTATTATGGCAGAGATCCTCACAGGAAAGACTCTTTTCCCAGGGAATGATCGTATCCTTTTCCTATTTTCTCTGTATTACATGTTTTTTATTTATTTTTATATACTATTCTGCAGTAGCATTGAGGTCTACAATTTTGCAGCACTATTCTTAAGATTAGAAGACATGATTGCTAAGTCGGTAAAGTTGAGGAAACGGATTGTGATGACATGGGTTTGATTCCCACGTGGTGTTCTTTGATATTAAAGGCATTTGTTCGTATTAAAATGTCCTTCAGAGAGGACCTTAACCCTATATAGCCCGGGCTATTTTGAAATTGCATAGCCCGGAGGGGGGCCTATTAGGCCCCCCCTCAGATCTCGGTCGTTTATCGACCAATTGCGACCAAATTTGGTGTGTGGGTGTCTCATTATGTATTTTACAAGAATGTGTTGTCAAATTTGTGATATTTATTATCATTTTTTATTTATCTACTTGAATATGCAAATATTCAATTTTTTCAAGGAATTTTCATTTTTTGTAGTTTTCCATCCATTTTTTGAGAAAATGCAATGGAATCAAGCATGTTAGTAGCCAGTCATGTAATCTAAAAGACAGCTCACTCAACTGTATTGAAATTGTATAATTATTAGATTATAATAGTAATTAATTATGCGCATATGCTAATTTTTCTCGATAATATTCTTGTTTCCTTCTGTGTTTCCAAATTCTTATGTATTTCTTTGTTTTTAATTTATTATGTATTTCTTTGTTTTGAAATCTCTATTTTTTATTGTTTTTTAAATCTAGAATAGTTGGTGATAGCCCAAAAGAAAGTTATGTGAGGAAAAACAGAAAAAAAACATTCATCTGACAACACTTCTTGTAAAACCCATACATTGTACACACAAAAGTCAATGGAAATTGCCATTTTCGGTGACATTGGTCACGAATATGTGCTATATCTCCGCAAGTGTACCCCCGATTTTCGCAAACAGGGTCTCAAAATGTGCGGGAGATGTGAAAGAAAAACTCATGAAATTTCAGCGTATTATTTTTTTGCATTTAGAAATTATCGCGAAAAATGTCGAGGGGGGGCCTTTTAGGCCCCCCCCCCTGGCTATATAGGGTTAAGCCTTAAAGCAATATAGCTCTTCTTGTCTTTCTCTCAGGAAAAGTTGTAAAAAGGTAGTCTTTACATTATAACATTTATTTTCGACAATTTAATGACTCCAATTCAATGTTGTCAGCAATTAGAGATATATTGTTTGAGATATTTTAGCATTTAATGCATCCATGTATGTTCCTTGACAGTGTTTAATATACAGACATAAATCAACTGAACCGTATAGTCAAAGTTACAGGGATTCAGGAGACCTTCTTACAAAAGATCACAAGTGATAGTGTGAGTTATCAACATATATAGTTAAAAGTGGATGTGTGGAATGAGCAAAGTTGTATGAAAGCATTTTTTAGGAAATTTTATTAGTTTTTAGCTCTTCCAGAATTGAGGAGCAGATAAGTTTATGCAGTGGCTTTTCATCATCCGACCACAATGTGGAACTGACAAAATGCATATTTTGTCTTTTAATGTCTGAATTCAACTGTGTTAGCGCTGTATGATAGCACCAGGTGGAGGATACAAAGGTTTTGCATAGAATTTTGAGACTCATTGAATATGCTAATTTATGCACATTTTTCAAAATTGATTTTAAAAATGTTTTTATATGACTGATTTTTATTCCCCCCCCCCATGGTTCAACCAACTTCCATACAGATTTATGAAAATGGGACACATCCTCAGTTCCAATAAAAAAATATATATATTTCTTTTCGTTCACTATAGTGTCAACTGTGCTAAACTTAAAGATTGTGTTATCTTATTTGCCAGATCTATACCAGATGAGCACCAACATTACTGATTTGCTAGTTATTTCAATTTGTCACAAAGTTATTAATGTTTTAGATTTAGTTGTAAATTTCAAAGGGAAAATGTTGGTATATATTAACACCAATAATCATATTCCTTACAGACAATGTTATCAGTTGCATTTCAGTTTGATTGGCTTATGTTGTGAAATAAAGTTCCTGCAACACGATGAACAAAATAGATTACAGCTATCGGATCCAATGTTTGTTTTGACACTGCTCATCTATATAATATTTTCATAGATTTTTTTTATACTGACAGAAAAAAATGGTTGCTTTGTATGTAAATCTATGTAAATTTCTTATAAGAAATATTGATGAATCTTTATGGAGTTCAGTCTGTATCTGGGGTGTTGTATCTCATTTATAATAGGCAAGGCAATACTTGATGACACTTCCTGCATACCCAGCATCGGATTTTAAATCCATCTTTACAGGAGCTGATCCTGCAGCGATTGACCTTCTTGAGAAGATGCTTCAATTAGATGATGATAAAAGGTATTCCTCACCATATATCTAAGTGTTATAGTTTAAGTTCTCAAAAGATCAGAGACTTCTCCATTATTTTCCCCATTGGGGAGTCACAGGTTGGTAACAAACTTTTGCACTGATAAGAAATTAGCGAGAAAATCACTGTCAACTAAGTTCATCTATTAACAATTAACTTTCTGCATCTAAAAATGTAGTATTGAATCTCTGGTCTGATACCTTGGTTTCTGCAGATTTCAGCACTTATTGAGAAATTTCCTAGAAAAGGCATTATAAATTATTCATGAACAGATAAAAAAAAATCTAGCTTTATTAAAAGGGGAATTCCACCCCCTCGAGCAGTGCATGACAGTGCATGGCACTGATCTGACAGTCCCAGACCAGTAAAAATGTTGTCGGGCTAGTATCTTCTCAGAAATAGCCAGATTTACAACAACATGACCAGTAAAAATTATATCTAACTGAAACAAATATTTTTTTCTCTTTTGTGGCTCTGGCGTCCCACAAAAATGTCTATATAAAATTAAGAAGTGGCTCTCATGAATAATGTTGTGTGTGTCTACTGTTTGTTTTGTGTTTCTTAGGGGGTAGGGTAGCAATAAGCAATAAAAGACAGCAAAATAAACTAAAATCTATTTTCATTTTTCTTTATTTTTGGGGGACCATATAAATATTAGGTTAGGACCAGTAAAAAAAAATAGAAAAACTGAGTATCTACTAGTCCGACATGGTCAGGTCGGACCAGTAGAAAAACAAAGGGTTAGTGTGGAGCTCCACCATCAAGTAGTTGATTTGAGCAAAAAAAAACAAAATTAAAACTGGTAGAATGCTGAATATCTCGTCAAAATTGAATGTGAAATAAGATAGTTATGACACATTGAACTTTTAACTTATTTTTACAAAACAGTTATATGTGGTACATACAATCTGTTTAGATTTTATGTGCTTGTCATTTTGAAACCTTATTCTTGTTATCAGAACTCTGGATTTCATTCTACTCAGAAATTTCAGAAATCTTGTCTTGTTCTTTGATGGGGAAAAGTGTGATCATTGCCCAATGAGAAGGTGTCACATACCAAGAGTGACATTGTTAGAAAGTATAGCTTTATGATGATACTGTATCATTTAGGCTCAAATAATTTTTTTGCCAAATTAGCCAGAAAAATAGGGGAAGGAAAATTATACTTTGAGTAGGCCCGTTCCGGGTACACGTGTACACGCACGGTCAAGTCAGTGCACGTGTACTAAATTCCATCAGCGTGTACATGGTAGCATCTGCATAAAGCTTGCGTGGGGCTGTAAAGTCAGTGCACGTGTACTAAATTCCATCACCGTGTACATGGTAGCATCTGCATAAAGCTTGCGTGGGGCTGTAAAGTCAGTGAACAAGCTCACAGCCTCACATTAATTCTTAGTTCTCAGACACTGTACATGTTTTAATCACTAATATGTCAATATATTTCAATTAACCTAGAGTGAGTTTACTTCCAAAATCGCCGATTTAATCCACATTTATTCAGGAGACTCAAGTTTTTGTACCACACGAAATGGGCCTGGGTATGCTCCGGTCACGTCAGTGCAGGGCCCTAGTTAGCGCCGACGTTCGTTGGATGCGCATTTTGCATACTGTACCGTACATGCATGCACAGATCGCTGCAGAATTGAGTGTAACTGAAGTTATCGATTGATTTTCATTATTTTATTGCCAATTTGAGGAGCGTGTGTTTGTAGGCTTGTAGCACATGTGTATGAGCGTATAACACGTAACTGCAGACTCTCGAAAGCGTTCTTCAATCACTTTTAGAGCCAATTTGAGAATCACCAATTGCGACAGCGATCATTGCTCCAGTTACGTGTTATACGCTCATAAACATGTGCTACAAGCCTACAAACACACACTCCTCAAATTGGCAATAAAATAATGAAAATCAATCGATAACTTCAGTTACACTTAATTCTGCAGCGATCTGTGCATGCATGTACGGTACAGTATGCAAAATGCGCATCCAACGAACGTCGGCGCTAACTAGGGCCTTGCACTGATTTACTTTTGCATTCTTTATTAATTTAATGCGCTGCTAAGCTGAGTAAACTTTTTAATCGCACCAATTTTTGTGGATTGATACTTCTAACTTCTCAGGTAAGCTTTAAAACCGTGACTTAGGCTACATGTAGGAAACATTGAAAACATACTATAAGGCATAACTCACTCTCAGTGTTTACAACGTGTACACGACTGAAAAACACGCCGTGTACACGTGCATCAAAAATGGACTTTCAAACCGGGCCTAATTTTGAGGCATCAGGCTTGAAATCCACTTATTTATCAAGTAGTTTGTACAAAAGAAGAACTGCATCAAATGCTGCAATAATTTATTTGACTTGAGGGTAAAGTGCTTAAATTTCTAGAAAAACAAGATCTTGAAATTTGCAAGATTTTGCTGGGAGGATTCAGCCACAAGAGGATGTGGATGAATCCTGCCTGTTTGCATAGGGTCCTGTGGTCAAATAATAATAATAATGAAACCTTTTTGTATAGCGCAAAATACATATACAAAGTTTCATGTCCCCAAGTTCCATGACCCTAACAGCTTCATATGTTTTGTTTTTAACATTTATAAATAAGATTTAATTATTGATGTAAGATGATATACATCTATTTATGTGCAGGTTGAGTGCTGAGCAGGCTCTTCAACACCCATATGTTGCTAGATTTCATGATCCAGAGGATGAACCAACTGCCCCTTTATTTGATGATAGCCTAGAGAACAGTGATATTGCAATAGATGAATGGAAACGTAAGTATGGATCCAAGTGCAAAATGTCATTTTAAACCTCCACCCAGCAGTCATTTTTCCATCCATCCTGTAAAGAACTTTTTGAAGGATCAACTCCAATGTTAGGAGTTTGTGTGATCCAGGGTGCTTTGGGCAATATTGCCCTTGAAATGGTTAAAAGAGCCATGGAAAATCAAATAATTCCCATTCACTGCAATGTCAAGCTTATCTAATGTTGCAGATTTAAATAATAAGTTGTAAAAAGTAGCCCTTCAAAAATGAAATATTTATTTGTAGTCTGCTGTGATCTGATTAGTTTTGGGGTATCAAGGTCAGAGTCCACAGAGGTCATTGTATACAAAGACAAAATCTTGTTCTCATAGTATTTTACTCTTGCAAAATGTTGCTTGATTTCGTAACTGCGTACCCAAGGGTTGCTATACATGGTCTCAAAAGTTGCAAGAGACCTAACAGTGTGGCACCAGCCTTTTTGCATTACAAATTTATTGCGAGATTAGGGTCAACATTCTGAGCAATTGCTCTCTTTCTACCAGAACTATTAAGCACATAAATTTTATTCATGCATACAAACACTTTGTTGGTCATTTTGTTGGATATTTTTCAAAGTTGTATTATGATCAATACCAAAGCTGCAATGTATGTTTGATATATTTCAACATACATTTAGAAATTTCTTAATATTTTGCTTGTTCAGTGGTCGTAATGATTGATTACCTCACGTTATATTTCATTTTCTTTGTTTTTTTCTTTATAGAACGTGTTTATAAAGAAATAGTAGATTTTGTACCAGACCAAGGGGATTCATGTGTGGAATGATGTGAAGAAGTCAGCAATCAATTTCCTCATCTGTACAAAGTCCCAAGTAAAAGAAGAAGAGATTCTGAATGGTTGAAGCAAAGATTGTCATTGTTCATTATTGCAGTTTGGTATCAGTGTGCATTAAATGACTTCATAGAATCTTAGCACAAACATGTGATTTTCGGTGTAAAGAATTCTAGCAATCCTCACTGCTAAAATCACACAAGACCTGTAATTTATTCATCTTTCTCTTTTAATTATTACTATTGTCAAAACATATAGAATACATACCATGAAGTGTGTTGAATGTAGATTAGTATTTGCAATAACTGTGTTTTAAATCATTGTCAGGGATGGGATTTACGAGAATATTTTCAAGTAGAATAATTAATATTTGTTAGACAGGCAAGCATGGAAAATGAGTTTTTGTAGATGAATTTCTCCAAAATAGATTTAGTTTCATTTTTACCAGATCAATGAGAGCTTTCACAAATGAAAACTGATTGAAGGAAAGCCTTTTTTCTTTCTTTCTTTAATCTTTTTGGTTATTATTTTATTAAAGTTTGGTGCATTGGTGTCTTTGAAGACACTAATTCATGGATATTCTTTGAATTTCAATGGATACTGGAAGTTTACAAGTATTTTTTTTTTTCAAATATTTATGATCAGGTATGCCACTGAATTTGCAATAACATGAGTGTATAGCTGTACAGTTAAATCAATATTTCATGATGTTTTACTGCATTTGTTGCAGATTTGGTGGTAGTGTGTACCACTGTGATGCATTTGTATATAAATACACAGCTTGAATATTGTTGCTTATATCTATTAGAGCAGTAAAGTTTGTGAATCCTGCATGTGGGCCATATTTAGAATGTCTTTCGTGATAGAGTACTAAAAAGCAAATAATTTCTAAATAATGTACATTTTTTAAAGCATAGATTTCATCATGTAAAAAACCAAAATTAAGCATGTTTTTGCCACTATTGCCAGATTAATAATCAAATTACTGTTATTTTTCATGTTCACTGTCTATTAAATTTAAACCGCTTCAAGTGATCTCCTTTTATACCTTGTAACTCAAACAAGTTTTGACAACAATTTAATGACTGAAATATGAAATCATTACAATGAATTGCTTCTGTTTATCTCAGTACATTTTTGTCCTGTTTTTCTATCCCTGGTGGTAGTCATCTAAAGGGTAGGTGGTTTGTAAGAAACTTTATTGCAATCAATTGTATATTTTTATTTGTACTACCCATCATATGAGTTGATTTATCAAAATTTGATCAATATTAATTATTGCAAAATTGGATAAGTCAGGGGAGTAATTCATCAACATTTTTGTCTGACAAGTTGTTGGATCTGACAACTTCTCCCTGATTTTGATTGGCTGATAAGCACTCTTACTATGGAAATTGTCATATAAATAGGACTTGTTGGAGAAAAACGTTCTAAAAAGTTCTTTGATGTAGTGGTCCCCAGATGTCAAAGTACCAGCATTGTCATTTCTGCTGCATGCACTACATTTTTAGTGCCTGACCTTCAGTGTTATAGTAACTACATGGGCTGGGCTGATCTTATGGTCTCGCTATACAATTAGTTTTGAAAATCAATTGTGCATCAGCTTTCATGAGGAGGTAATTATCAATTGGAGACTTCATGAAGCATTGAAAATTCCTTTAACAGATACATCTAGAAAATTTTTTGCCAAGCCTAATTAGACTCGCACAACTGTCGGGCCAGGTAATGTGAGATAATGATTTTACCATAAAGCACTTTCCTATGGAATTTCATTACGTCTGCTCAACATAAATCTTGTTCTACCATGGTTCTACCAGATGTAATTTATATCTAAAAGGTGTACAAAAAAAAGAGATGCATAACTGATTTCAACTAGTGATTCAATTCATACCTTCTATTGCAAGAATCAGACCAGCATTTTTCTTTTAAACATGTTCAGACTATTAAACGATTGAATGTGAGGAACTACAATTGACTTTCAATTACTAGTTACTATCAAGCCCCCCTAAGGGTTTCTAAATTTGCTTTGAAAAATCAGACATGATACTAGTAACCTGTCTATACATATTTTCATGCCAATTTAGATATCTAAAATAAACTCTGTCTATTCTTTTATTAGAAATAATAACCAGTTCATGAATTGAAACCCGACATAATAAAAGTGCTCAAACTGATAGGTGTAAACTGCCAGTAATTATTTTCCTTATTGATGAAAAAACAAACTAAATATAACATGTATAAATGCAGTGTTTATTTAGAATCAATATTTTGTTTTGCTCTCAATTATTTTTTTTTCTTTTCGCTGTGCCTTTATTATAGACTCAACTCTGCTACACGATGCTGTTTTATTTTTACACTAAAAATGTATATACATATATGTGTATAAGTTGAATTGTACCATCCCACTTATTGTAAATACTGGTATATTGTGAAATGTTTTTATATGTAAGAAGGAATATTAGATTGTTATCTGAAAATCATTGGAATGACAAAATAGAATTATGAAGTCAAAAAGATTATTTATGCTATGAAAGTTATTCGCTTTGTATGTATAGAGTATAGGAACTGCTAATCATGTTTCTAGTTGGAAGTGGATGTTCATAGAATTGTTGTTGTTGAATTTGTCAGTCTTGAATTGAATATTTGATAATGTAATGTTTAAAAATGTTATTATTAAAGATCTTTATTTGATGTAGATTGTGATTCTTCAGAAAGGATTCTTCAGAAATTCAGAAATGTACATTCAAACTTTATAATTTTTACAATGAATGAAATGTCCTTATTTCTTGGTAATGTACTTGAATCTACAATGGATATTGAAATATTTAAGTAATTCAGGTTGAATGACATAGATTACATTTCTTTTTCCATTTATTGTAATGAGGAGATAAAGGATTGTACTTATATGATGTCACTTAGGTATAAACACATACTCCTAATATGATGTTGCCCAATTTGCATCAATTATATCCCATTAGAGATATTAGGCTTGTTCCCATAGGATTTACTATATGATTTAGATTGTGAAGCATTGTGGTGTAGTGGTTCTGAGTCTTGCCTTGTAATCATAGGTTGTGTTTGGTTCCCACCATAGCCTATCATCCTTTGGCAAGGCATCACATTGCCACTTTCCACCCAGGGGTTAACTGGTTACCCTGTAGGACACAAAATCCTATGGAGTATGCCTAGAGATTGAGTCTTGGACCTCTTGATTGAATGTTCCACAGGGAGTTGAGAAAGTGTATACATTGTGTGAGCATGTAAAGATCGATGGCTGGGTAATGATAATTACAGATGTACCTTGTAAAGCGCATAGAAACACCTAAGAATAAAGCATTATACAGTGCATTCCACATCAAACTAAACCAAGAATTACAAACTTTATCACAAAAACAATAGACAAATGACCTTTCATTATAAAGCATGGGTGAGTAAAAACCATTTGGAGAAATAGTACCCAAAAGTCACTTGGCAGCAGTATAAACAAAGTTTCAAAAAAATGAAAATCACGTTTTTTTAAGGTCAATATCTGGTCTTTACTTTAATACCTCAATCACCAAAAAATGGTTAAGAAATAAATTCTTTCATTGAAATAATGCTTGTATCTGCATAATTTCATTAAACAAACATGTTTTCACAGATTATTAAAGCTTTCACACATTTAACAAATCACTTAATGCATGGCTGATGGTCAACAAAAAAAGTGTTTTGACAGCTAACCTGTAATAAAATCCCTTCAGTTTATAGCATTATGGAATTCAAGCCTTATTTCAAATAAAACATTATTTTTTTTTACCATTTTCTGTGATTGAGGTATCAAAGTAAAGAGCAGATTTTGAATATTGGGGACATGTGATTTTCTTTTTGAAACTTTGATACCACCCGCTAAGTGACTTTTTGATGTCCGAGTTTGCTCACTCATGCAGAATTGAGGAATCATACAAATTATGCCAGATGAAAAAAAGAGACTGCTTTATAATGATAATAAATTTGTCTATTGTATTTGTGATTTAGAAATAATTATCTTCTGGGACACACTGTATAAATGTAACTTATTATTATGATTATTGTAAAATTGGGAAATCACAATCAAGAAGTTTGACACCTCTTTCAGTTTTCATTGGAAATTAATTTATGATAAAGATTTCCCCCGGGATTCCTTCATATAAAGTGGTTAGTTTTATAGTTTTCAAATATATGATCAGTTTATGATTCAGTTTATACCTTTAATATTAATGAAATCATCTCATGAGACATGTAAAACAAACAGCATTTAACCATTATCATGAATATTGTAATTAACAATATTGCAATTACATTTTTTTATGCCTCTACTTGTGTTCATGTTTTGTTTTGTCCAGTAATTTGAATACAATACCTTCATTCTGCTATTAAACATGGGTGGATATCTTTAATATTAATCTTCTTTTTCATTGTCTTTGTTGTGTTCACTGCCATTTTAAAATGAATTTAAATTGAAATCCCCCCACTCCTCTGTCTCAACACATGGCCAATCCATTTCAAACTACCATCTACCATTCCACCAAAGCTAAGCCTTTCAATGAGTCCACTTCTGTTTCTATCAGATATTTTAACAATTTTTTGTATCATTGCTCTTTCTTCCAAATACCATTTATCTTCAAGTTACATGCCATACTTCTTAGCCATATACCATCCCTGTTCTGACACGAGCATTACAGAACATGCCTTTCATTCTCACTGTTAACCTTCTAACCAACAAGGATTGAAGCCAGCTCACTGGACTTCAATCCTTCCAATCTGCATCATTGTTACTGCAATCTCACATTCATCACCACAGTAGATTGTAGTAGATACTATAGCAAAATATGTCCACCTTCTGGACATCTCTCATACACATCCCTCCTCCACCATTACTAATCTCTCTTGCACTCAAAAACAGTCAGTAGGCAGGTCCCCAAAAAGTGGCTTCTTCCATGCAAGAGATATTCAGGACTACAGAGGTTTTGCATATATAATGAACTTGATGCAAACCAAAACACCGCTTTTAATTCGGCCGTTGCAGCTCTAAATATGTACATCAAATTTCATGATTTTGGTATCACTGTATAAAGAAGAATCATTCCTCCAGGTCATGTTTGAATTTAAGGATTTTGTAATGTAGGTGAAACTTTTGATCTTAAATATGCTACAAAATAATTATTTTCACCTGACATAAGTTGTTATTTATACTTTTTTGTTTGAGTCCAAGTGATGTTTAGATCATGATAAAGCTGAATATCTATGCTTTAAAATTGTACAGATTTCAAAACAATTGGTTTAATTGGGTCAAGATCGGTTATAGCGCTGGGTTCACGGCAAGGTCACACACCCATGTGGTAATCTCATCAAATTACCTGCGCTTGTTGTTTTGAAGCCTTATCTAGCCAATCAGAACTCTAGATTTCATGCAACTCCAAAATGTTAGAAATCTTTTCTTGTACCTTGGTGGGAAAAGTGTGATCTTGACCCAATTAAAAGGTGCCGCATTGTGAGAAAGTACAGAGGTTTAGCTTTGTGGTGATATAGATATCTTCGAAGCTCAAAATAAAAAGTTTTGCAAAATTTGCATAAGACAACAGGAAGAAAATTCAGTTTTGATGCACATTTTCAGGCATGAAATTCACTTATTTAACAAAATATTTTATACAAAATAAATGAAATAATATGAAAGAGAAACATTTACTCTGTCCAGTTGTGCAAAGATATTGAATTTAACTTACAAATAAAGTAGGTAAATTCTTAGAGAAAGAAAATCTCACCATTCACAATATTTTGCAAGGATTCAGCCACGAGAAGATTTGGATGAATTTGACCTATTTGCTCATTAGTATAGGGACCTGTTGTCTGACTGACAATTCTTGGTCATTCTGTTGATTTTCTTCACTGCAGCACATCTTAATAAACCATTTTTTTTTAATTCTGTGTAGAAGTCTGGTATACCTCAAAGAGCTCTAGCATATGACCCCCCCCAAAAAAAAAGAGGGGGGGGCCATTCTGGTGAGAAAGATATCTATACGTTTCATCCTGATTATTTTGGTCTCATTCTATGCTTGAGAAGTAGTTTTTATATACAAAAATGAATCAAAATCCAATACCTGTGACTTTTTTTGACAATTCATTTATAAATCGTACCTGCAATATGGGATTTTAACCTGAATCTCTCACCATGGAGGTTTAAGGATGGAGTGACATTGAAATGCAGATTGTCGCTTTTGATTTCTAAAGAAGTATCAAAGAATACACAGATACACTGTAGCCTCTGATGGAGACTTGTGATGCCTCCAGTTTCATGGGAAAACTGTAAAGTGATTTGTATTAAAAAATAGATAATTGCGAATATTTTCAATTTCGTTTCATCACAAAATGTGGATATTAAACACATGAGGAAATATATCTCAAAAGCCTTGTCATGAAAAAGGGCAAAATATTGCATAATATTCTCAAAATGTGAGAAAACCTCAGAACTTCACAAGTTTTTAAATGAACATTTTAAAAATTTCCACACACTTCCTCATAAAAAAGTGAAAATTAGTTCCAGGGAATACACTAATTTGAGATGTTTCGTGTCAGAGTTGCACCCACATGCGCCCAGTCGAGTAATTTCAAATCATATTTCAATAAAAATTGCAACATTCAACTTAGCTTTCCCCCATAAAAGTTAGCAACATGTCTACTCATAATATCTGACCAGATGCAGGGAAAATTAACTATTATTACAAAAGCATATTTCTTATTGTATCTAGCCAGTAAGGTATGACTTGTCTACAATGTGCAAGAAAAAGCCAATGAAGCACATGCCTGACATATTTTTTCCATGCAGCAAATAACATGGTTTTAAATGCAATGAGCGAGATGTTACTCCTTCCTTTTATACCTCCATGCTCTCACATAACATGTAGTTTATGATGATTCAAAACTTTGAAAGTGAGTAATGTTTAGATTTACCTAAACTTAAAACAGCCTTAAACTGATCACAATTTTTCAGAATTTTTTTATACTTCAGAGTGATTATGAGTCCATACTATGGTGTTACAAGAATCTGTCAAAATTAGATAATTTATTTTTCATTCGAAACAACTTTGAATATAACATTTATATCAGATGAACCTAAGTAACTTAGATTAACCGTTACATACATTTAATTGTCAAAAGGTTGTTTTCATGATTATAAAACTATGAAGCATAAAAATCATACTGTTGCCCGTAATAATTCAAAGAAAATGTCTATAATCTATCTTACAATTTGGGAGTAGCGATTAATTCATATCAATTTTAAGTTGAGACCTTTTATTATTAAATACACATTTGTATTCATAACTTTGATGGAAATCAAGTTGTGCTTCATTTAAATAAAAAATCATACCACACTTATTTAAGAAATGGCATTATTTTGGATATATATACAATATATAAGTCTTTCAGTTACACATCGTGAATGCCCACATAGTTCATCTGACGTAGGTATCTTTATACATCATAGGTTCTTATTCTTCTTGTATAGCTATACAAGCCATATCCAGTGCAGAACACAGCATATGATATTGATGTTGAACACCTCTGGATAACTTTCATATCATGGATCTTGGTCATCAAAATAAAGCAATTCAGTATAATGTACATCTGACTCCCTATATATGAAACATTCTTGAAATGATTCATCTCCACTGTGTTCTTTAAAAAGTGATAATCCCCTCAAATTATGTCTCGAGTAGATCATAAAGTGAAACATAAATGGAGAAAAATGAGGGTCACACATACCAAATCATTTCTCTGTCCTTTTGGTAAATGTATTACCTCTTTCAGGTCAATGTATGATTTAGAAAAAAAATTAAAAGGAAATTTGGAAATGTCAACATCTCGACCCAGTTTATTCATCATGAAATTGGAATTATCTCAATATTGACAGTTTGACACTCCTCTTCATGTACATGTTTATGTAAGACTCAATAGAAATTTCTTGACTCTTTGCCATGTGCATAGGCTACTAGGTTATTTTCAAAAGGTAATGTAGCAAATTATGGTGATTTACTTTTATCAATTCAAAAGACAATTTTCATATATGTGTATGTGATTAGGTTTTTCATGTTAAGTTTTGACAAGGTTTGATAAATGAGCGAGTACCGGTGACAGCGATTGACCATAGTATGGGAAACAAATGATTGCACTTCTTGTCTTTAATTCACCATCCATGATATAACTCCTTGATCCATTATCAGCATTAAAGGAATTTATGGTATGCTCCCATGAACAAGCTATTGTTAAAGAGAGGTTTCAGAAAAGGTAAGCTATGAAGGCTGAAGAACTTGTAGAACAAGCACATAAATCCTTCATTTATGGTTTTCCAGCAAATCATGGATCATTTATATGGATACCGGTATATATATATATATATATATATATATATATATATATCCTTTATTTTTATGACCACACATTTTCAAAGTTCATGAAGAAGTTTTAAACTTACAAACAGATAAGAATAAAATCTTGTAATTATCGGAAAAAATCTTTTTTAAAGCTGTAGTTATCATCACCATCATCATCACTATCTCCTCGCCCTGACTGAAAAAAGTCAAAAGCCTGGGTGAGCTCATCAGAAAGAGCAGTGGCCAGTTTATCTAGGGAGAAAAAAGAAAGAAACCATTTTGTGTTATGTATTTTACCTCCAATGCTAATTTCATAATTTTACATAAAAGAAATTGAAAATACGATGAAAGATTACATATTAATGACCACAACATTTAAGAGTCATGAGTTAGTCCAAATTATAATTGAATATTTGCGGTTTGCTCAATTTTAGGTTCATTATAAATCAATTATTTTGAAAAAGAATGAATGAACAAGTGGAATGCCTCTGGCGGTCTCACCTGCATCACGCAGTTCAATATAGCAGCAGTGCTGACTTTGAAACTACTCTAACTCGCACAAGATGTTCAGTGATACATGGTTACTCTTATGTCCACTTTTTATGAACTAGACCAATAAACTTACAGAGATATGATGGTTTTTCAACAAAAAACCCCAACATGGCCAAAGTTCATTGACCCTAAATGACCTTGGTCATGTGACGTGAAACTCATGCAGGATGTTTGGTGATACTTGATTAACCTTATGTCCAAGTTTAATGAACTAGGTCCATATATTTATTCCACATGAATGTAAGCCAAGTTATTTCTTGAACTTTACACATAAACCTCAGTGCCCTAACAGCCTTTGAACTCATGACCCCAAAATCTAATATCATCCTCACTCAAATATATTTTTGTATGAGAATTTTGCATAAGATCATTATTAATTCCACATGAATGTAAGCCAAGTTATTTCTTGAACTTTACACATAAACCTCAGTGCCCTAACAGCCTTTGAACTCATGACCCCAAAATCTAATATCATCCTCACTCAAATATATTTTTGTATGAGAATTTTGCATAAGATCATTATTAATTCCACATGAATGTAAGCCAAGTTATTTCTTGAACTTTACACATAAACCTCTGTGCCCTAACAGCCTTTGAACTAATGACCCCAAAATCTAATATCATCCTCACTCAAATATATTTTTGCATGAGTTCTGTAGTTTAATCATAAATTAATAATAAATTAACATCTTCACATAATAACAATATGCAGGAGCTAGCTTTAATAAGCAGGAAATTGCTTGAAGCAATAGCAGCCAGATTGTTTGATCAATTTTATTGATATACATGTAAATGCACACATGAGCTAAGTTTGATGTTTATACATCAAACAATTATTTTTTTAGGAGAAAAAAATATATTCATGTATATCATGACATTCATGACCTTGATATTTGATCTTGTGACCAAAAAATCTGATCAGTAAATCATTCCTCCAATATGCATACAAGACCAAGATAGAAAATAATCCCTCAGACAAAGTCTTCAATTATCGTAACAGGATATTTCCATATACTTTGATGTGACCTTTGATATTTGACCATGATACACCAAAACTAGCCAAGCCATCGTAGCTTGTGTATGCATACTAACAGCAAGATGAAGTTGATTTGTAAAATGGTTTTTTAGTTATCATGAGAATGAAAACAGCAGACAACCCCGCAACATGATGCATCTAACAACCACCATGGAGGGCATGTGAATACTAAAGTGAAATATGAGAAAACTATGTGAAAAGAATGAAACAAAATTAAATCAGGGAGACAAACACAATGAAAAATATCTAACCAGATCTTTTCCTCTTTTTCAGCATTTTCTTAAAAGCTAGCTTGGATGCCTTGTTGAGCTGTTGGTTACCAACAGGTGAGTTGGAGTCTACTTTGCATGATCTTTTCTTCTTCAGCTTCTCCAGTTTTTCTCTTTTGCTCTTTGCATCTTTAGCCTTGGATGTTGGTACACTGACAGTTACTTCATTCAGCTAAAAAAAAGAAATGAATGAAAAAAGAATATATGAAAAGTTATACCTTATCAAATATTTTTCTTCATGCTGAAAGTTTGATATGCAAATACAATTGTCATACATAATGAAAATATCTGGTACTACAGTATTGGGCACCATTGACAATTTTTATATCATCATATTTCTCAATGAAATACATTAAAAAACACATAAAAAATAGAAATGAATAAAAAGGTCAACAAATATATGAAAATAATGAAAAATTTAAAGTTCAATATGAGAACAAAAATGAATATAAAACTAATAAGAAATACAGGTGATCAATTTCCAATAAAAACAGGATTTTTTTTTCATTCTACCAAAGAAATAAACAATTTTATCTAATAATCTCATTTTAAATCAATTTTATCTTCTAACCTCTGCAATGCCTGTTGTATTCTTCCTGCATATTTAGATCATGCTCCCCTCTGAAAAAAATAAGTTTTGTAGTAACTATTCAAAACAGACACACTTGGAATGACTAATAAAATTGTAAATATGTGACTTTGTAATACCTCTTCTCCTTCCTCTTCTTCATCATCTTCCATTTCATCACTTTCTTCTTCTTCATCATCCTCTTCTTCTTCATCCATCTCATGTTCATTTTCATCCTCGGCATCCAGCTGATCATCTTCAATGACTCCTTCTAAGTGTCCAATGGTTTCTATTTCCATTCCTGTAGCTGTAGGTTCACGTCTTAATCCTGTATTCAGTTAACATGGGATAAATCACCACAAATGTCTTCTCACCATGTAAATAATAATGTAGAGACCATGAATACCATTATGCATATATACATCCTATTTCAGTTGATATTCTGTTGAAAATAGAGAAGCTGGAGACAGTAAACTACATTCTTTATATTTAAAAGAAATTGAATTATTTGTAACCTGAAGTACACACCAGACAGCAACTTAATAATTCCCTATTGCAATGTTTGGGTTTTTTTTCTTCTTCTTGAACTCAACAAGAAATAGATTGTTATTTTAATATTTGTTTCATATCACAAAAAAACATGGCTGGGAGGGTGAGTAGATTTAAAGCATGAACATGCGGCGTGCATGTACTTGCTATTGGCTACATCTTTGAACCAGTTTTATACTTTGCAATACTACACTCACAGAATTAATTGAAAAATAACATCATTGCAAAAATATTAAAATCTGATAAGTAACAATATTTACATACCTTTGAGGATCTTCTCATCTTCCTTTTGTAATGAAGCTACATCAAATTCTTGTCCTAATTGAGTAACTATGGAAGCATCTACATGACTTGGTAGGCTATGCTGTTCTGGTGGGTGGGTGAAGTATGTTATCTTACCACTGCAATATGATAATTGAAAATGAAAAAAAATAATCTAATGACTTTTTTTTTTATTCAAATTCAGGTTATTATGAATATTCAATTCATTTGAAAGAACTCAGGCAATCATGAAACCAAATATTAAAGTAATACATGTATATGGCACAAATTACACGAAAAATACTAATTAAACAAATTCAATATATTTAAACTTCAATTGCAATATTTACCACAAGGCATAAGCGATTTTGTGTCTCGCCCACTTATGAAAATAACCAGAAATATCGTGGTGTGCGAGGGCACGCAACAGAATTGTATCGAAACTTCATTGTGAAATGACTGGGATGGAATAACACTTGTCATAACTTCTTTAACGTAAACTTTTATGTTGACCTCAAAATGAACTTTGACCATACCATGTGACCTCCAAACACAATAACATACAGGTCTCCTAAGTACACCTACAACCTAAGTTTGGTATAAAAGTGACTTATGGTTGCAGAGTTATGTGTCATATCATTGACCTCAAAATGAGCTTTGACCTTACCCTGTGACCTCTGATTGCGCCATGATATGCAGGTCTCCTCAGTACATTTACAACCCAAGTTTGGGTGAAAAGTGGCTTACGGTTGGGGATTTATGTGTCATAAGAGTGTCTTGCACATAAACTTTAATGTTGACCTGAAAATGACCTTTGACCTTACCATGTGGCCTCTGACTACAGCATAAGAGGCAGGTCCCCCAAGTACATCTACCATCCAAGTTTGGTTGAAAATTGACTTACAGTTGTGGAGTTAGGTGTCATAAGAGAGTCTTGCATGTTAACTTTAACGTTGACCTGAAAATAACCTTTGACCTTACCATGTGACCTCCGACTACAGCATAACATGCAGGTCCCCAAGTACATCTACCATCCAAGTTGGGTTGAAAAGTGACTTACGGTTGCGGAGTCATGTGTCATAAGGTTTTGTGATGGATAGACAGACGACATTTAGATCCCTATATCTCGCCTTCACCTCTGGTGGGTGAGACAAGCATTTTCCATTTCATATGCTGTAATTTGCATAATAGCTTGGTTACATACATTCATGTATTCAGCTTGGCCCAATCAAAAGGGAACAGAAAATTAAATAAACCAGTTAGACTAACAAGTTACACAAATTATTCACAAAAACACTATAATATACACCCATAATTTATATAAATCTATCAGAATGGTAGGTTTCATAAACTTACATGTTCCAGTCTTGTAAGATAATCTTAGCTGCACTTTCAACATCCACTACACCCCCTTTCTTCAGTTTTCCATACCGCCTTGCCAGTAATGAAAGAAAATCATTGACATTGCTGAAGTTTGGGATGTTGTAATGAAGCATGAGGGATTGTTTGGTACATCTCTTTAGAATGGCTTCCACTGGTGCTACTGGATCTGATACTGTTTCAAGCTGACCATCAAAACAAAACGTAGAGATATTTATGCATCATGGTCATTCGGACAATGTTACATCACAAGTTGACCTCAATGTCCATAAATTTCTGCACTCATCATACAGCTGAAATATATATTCTTATCTTCTACTGGCAAAGGACTATGGACAAAGAGTCATCTCAATATCACATGGCTTTGATGGGAAATCCCTTCCCTAAAGGAGACGGTCAAAAGCGTAACAAAATTTTAAATTGTGTATTTGCGTGCTTTATAGGATAATTTATACCATATGATCAATCTATGGAAAAAATATGTAACATAATTTCACAGCAATGAATTAGAAACCAATTCATTCCAATAATCAAATGCAGCTGGTTCAGCTACAGCCTATACATACCTTGACACAATTTCTTAAGACCATGGCAGCTTCACTATTGCCTGTTGCCATGACAACACCAGGGCAGTCTAGAAGTTTGATGTTCTTAGCTAGCTGGACCTCCTGTTTCGCTCTGTAGAAAGAGTGTATAGGATTTTACAGAAATGGTAAAAATTAGATCAATGCAGGGCATCTTCACAATATGGCTATCATTTGTGTGGAATTAATCTGTCACAACGAAAAATAAAATAGAAGTATGAAAATAATAAGAATACATCAAATGTATTCTAATATTTAGTTTTCAAAATGAAACAAGTGTTGAAAAGGTCTCATAAATAGTGAAAGGACCTGTTTCAGTGACCCTTGCACAGATAACCTGGAGGTCAGTAAATATCAGGTTTGACAAATCAGGTGGGGGCATTCCTTACAGTCCCCTCTCCAGGACACTTATTAGCATTATGACCAAAAAAAAACACCCAGGCTAAAAAAATATCTGCCAAAGCATAGTTCTTTTCCTTGTATTCACAGAGAGGTGAAATATGAATAACATGTACTTACTTTGTGACTCCTGGCATGGCTCCTACAGTGCATACTTTATTTCTCTTCAGACTGTTGATTATACTGCTCTTTCCAACATTGGGAAAACCTGTTATAATTTTATAATTAAGTACAATATGTTAACAATTAGACAAAAGCCTCCATAGATTAAAAGTCAGTCTCTCATAGTGAAATCACTACTAGAGTAGACATTCTAATGTGCAAAATATCAATATTACTCTGGTAAGAATATAAAATTGCACCCGCATAATAGCATCATCAACTAAATCCTGAATTCAACCCGATTTATTCATGTACTGTAGCAAGAGGAAATAACATAAGAAATTGAGCTTGTTTAATGGGCTCTTAAATGCTGAAGTTCAAAATATATCATGTTGCTCAAATAGTTGGCATCACTATACAGTGCATACAAAAAACAGGATAGTTTTGAAAAGTCTATCAAAATTTTGTTTCAAATTATGATGTCTATATTTTAATGTTAATAGATGCTCTGTCTTATCATCCGAATGCCATTTAAAAAATTGAGTTCTGTTCATGCTTGAGCGAACACAAATGGTTTTTATCAGGGATTCAAAAAAGTGCTTGCACTAAATGGCATGAAATATTGATCATCAGACTTCTTGCTAACTGCTTATTCTTTGTTCTGTTGGAAATAAATCTGAATTTGAATGTAATTACCAAACTTCCTTTTAATCTTTTCATTATCTTTGCTATAATTTTCGAATTAAGCTGTCAAAAATCCAATAACAAATCTATTTATTTGCTTGAATTGTTCTGTGTTTTTTTTTAAATACGGTATCTTTTAGCAGTGAATTTTATTATAAGTAAAAGCTAAAAAATTGTCAATCCAAGTAGGGGATTCGCATTATTAATAAGAGAGCTTGTTATTTAATCAAATCTTTTTATTATGTGCTGCAAAGGCTATGGTGCCTTCGAAAGATATAAATCCTTCTGTAAGAATTGACATTGTCCTGCCAAGCACACAACTTAACTTGTTCAAGGAACTAATGTTACCTTGACAATAGGATTCATGTCTTTTAAAGGCACCATAAACCTTTAATGCCAGTAATAAAAGGATATGAATAAATGACAAGCTTTCCCCATTAATAATGGAAATCTCCTTGCTTAGGTTGACAAAAAATTTGTTTTTCTTACATATCAAAGAATATTTAAATGAAACAAGGTAGTTTGCAAACCAACCATGGGTCTCGCCTGATTTTGCGATTATTCAAACATGCAATATAATCTCTTGACCCCATTATCCTCATGGATGTAGTATTACCCAAGGATCATATTTACCAAGTATGAACATAATTGATGCAGAAATAAAGAAATGAGAGCAAGTTGAATAAGTCTGATGATCAAATACTTTCTTGATGATCTAATAGTACATACTAAGGAATGAATAATAAACTAGGCCCGTTTTGAAAGTCCATTTTTGATGCACGTGTACACGTGCACACAAACGGGTAAGGTATGATAACTTGCGTCGTTCATTGATCTTAAATGACCTATTCAGGGATACATGGTTACTCTTGTATACAAGTTTCACTCCTGACAAAGAGCAAAGCATATTTGCTCGAAACATTGATAACGGTTCTTTTAAGAGCTACTATAAGAAAACAGTCTTTTTCAGGACTGACTTACATGGTGCAACCACAAATCTCATCAAGTTTCATTAACTAGATCCATAAGATTTAAAAGTTATGATGACCATTCCACATATACCCCCAACATGGTCAGTTTGTTGACCGTCAGTGACCTTTGACCTTGGTCATGTGACCTGAATCTCAGGCAGGAAGTTGAGTATTACTTGATTACCCTATGTCCAAGTTTCATGAACTAGGTCCATATAGTTTTTAAGTTATGATGACATTTTAAAAACTTAGCCTTGGTTAAGATTTCAATGTTTACGCTGCCATTGCCGTCGGAAAAGCAGTGCCTTAAAGTCTCACTCTGCTATGCAGGCGAGACAATAAATCATGAGAGCAAATCCCAATTAAGATTCAGTAACTATGTGTATACTGAAATTATGTTCTGCAGAATAACTCACCAACTATTCCTACAGTAATAGATGTTTTGATGTCTACATTCCTGCAGTAGTTACTGAGAAGCTTGATAAGTGAATCAGCTCCTAGACAGTGACTTGTTTGAAGGAGTTCTGATGATGACAATGAAACTGGTACTTTGGACTGTGACTGGAATGAAGAGCACAATATCAAAATATATATTCCAATAAAACATGAATACAGATAAAGCATGCATGGTGTAAATAAATTCTTTAAATAATTGCTTCACTTTGGTCCGATTTTTTTATTTCTAAAGTTCTAATTTTGGTTCTTGGAAATGGGCTGAAGACGGCTTATAGTGTAAAACAACCAGTGCAAATGTTTCAAAGTATCATATCTACAGGAACTATTATAAAACTTTGGAGATGTAAACCAAAGTTTGCAAATAAATGAGGGTTGGTTTCAATGACTACATATATAGAGAGAGGAATCTGTACTACAACACAAACTCTGGTTGGATCCAGTATGACCTACATACAGTGCATCCAATGTACCCTCAATGTACAGAGTAGCTAATAATAGTGTGTGCATAGGAGTTACTGTACACACAAAAGAAGGCAGTCAACACAGCCAACAGAGAATTTGAGAAAACTGGGAATAAGCTAAATGCATCTTAGAGATGGTTATCAAAATCTGGCTATTAAATTGCTACTTGTGTGTAAAGTAGGCCCGTTTTGAAAGTCCATTTTTGATGCAAGTGTACACGGCTTGTTTTTCGGTCGTGTACACATGTACATGTTGTAAACACTGAAAGCGAGTTATGTTTTCAGTGTTTCCGACATTTCGACATGGACCCGCATCAACATGTCAATGTAACATAAAAAGGAAGATAGACAGACAGGCCAAATCCTGGTGGCAGAGGATATAAATTCCATTGGGGAAAACATTCCAATCACACCCCCCCCCCAAAAAAAAAAAAGTTAATTAATAAATTTTTAAAAAATATACATTATTAATTAAAAAAAATTCAAAATAACAATCTATAATAGGCAAATGTAGACATCTACTTAGAGATGTAGTTTGTTGCTAATGTCGCAATTTGAACTACTAGTAACCCCACGAAAATGGCGATCTCCATCCAGAGACATTGAACCTGAAGGAGCACAACTTTGAAGAAATAGAACTTCATACTAGAAGTCAGTGATCGGATTTGGGTATAAGTGGCTTTATTTTGATTGTCCTGTATTTATCAACGCTATTATGCTGTATTAGTTTTTGGTTCCATTGTCCTTTAATATTGCCTGTCAAAAAGAAAAGCAATTTCATGGGGTATGAAGAGAATGACATGAATAGAAATGAATAAGGATACATACCAAGTTTGATCTCTGTGTTTGTGTGGTTGCTTTGAAGGCTACTGCAGGAAACTCATTCCTTAGATGCTTCAGCCATTTCTCTGTGATCTCCCTTGGAACAAGATCTAAGATATTAAAGGCATATATAGAAATGCTACAAATAAGATTTCTACACATATATGTCACACATAACACTAGCTAACCCCTTCTTTTTATTTGAAGAAAAAAAAATGCACACACACACAAACATAATTCACACTAGTTCATCACATAAGGATAAGCAATTAAATGGCTATATTTGAAAATTGAACAGGTATGAGAATGATGTAAATCAAACTAACAGATATTAAGAACCTTATCCCTTTCTTACTCATATCTTTTTTCTGACAAAATCTTACGAGGTGGGGGCAAATTTGACCCTTCCTCTAAATCACGGCCAAGAAAGATCTGATCAAAGCAATATTTTTCACAGGCACTAGTTTTGGGTTTTTAAGCTTACGAAACTACTTTCAATTTATATAGTAAACACCACAAATAATATTTCTAATGTTATTTTCCCCATTTAAAAAGCATTTCTAACATTAACTTCTATTTATTCTTTAATCTATTGATTTGTCAATTTATGTCAATTGTTATAGATGAAGATTTTTATTCTTTAAATTCTTTTGATAACAAATTCCAGAAAAATGCTGGTAGTTTAACATGTTAGTTTAACATGCTGTTACAAATGTGCCATGGCTCAACAAGCAGATGCAAATTGCTAAAATAAAGAACTTGTGCAACAGCATGTCTCGAAGCTAGGTGATACGTGCAGAAGAGGCCATATTTGAAAAGGCAATGTTAAAATTCAAATAAACCCATAAATCTTGTTCATAAAAACTGTCACCCTTACCAACTTTGTTAAGTAGGAGGACAAGTTTCTTGTTTGTTCCTGATGCCAATACAGCCTTCTCCAGCTGGATACACCTGGAGCCGATAGGATCCCTGGCATCTAATACCTCAATCACCACATCAGAAGCCTCTAAAACTTTCTTGAACTCTTTGTAGTATGCCTTGCGAGAGCTCTCTACATCTTGGGCAGTAGCTCCTCCTTCCTTTGTCTTGCCTCCCTGACAGGAAAAATGATTTCACAATTCTTTTAATACTCTTATAGTGATAGGAAAAGATACACCACCTGAACGCACATGCCAGATCAAGCTTGATTCTATGAACATGTGCATGCACTGTGGTGCACTGAACTTAAAATTAGCAAAATCATGGACATTCTCCTGCTAATAGACAGATAACATTGCAAATAGGTAGAAGTCCCTTTATTCTTATAAATAAGGACTTCTAATGCAGATTATTTCTCATTCACTCTCCCTTTCTCATGCTTATATAAATGGGTATCATAAAAAAATATGCTACATTGGCACTTATTACACTGCTCCAAAATGTTGAAAGGATAACTCATTTATTTCACGTTTCCAGCTGATTTCCAATAAAACTGATCATTCATTTTTATAGATACAAAAAACACAATATCTAACAACAAAACAAATACATTTAGCTACTTGACCATTTCACTCATGATCTCAAAATCTAAACAAATCAACATCACTATTCACTACCATTTGTTTACATGAGCTAATTCTAAACTTTGTGTATCAAAACATGGCATAGTTCTCTTGAAAGAATGGATATGAGACAGAAGAACAAAAAAGACACACATAATACTCTGGAAATCTCCTCAGTAAGGCAGATGCATATTAATTTATACATTATTAACATAATACAAGAAAATATAATTTCAAACTATATCAGACAATATGAAATAATTTTACCTTCTTTTCAAACAACTTTTGCCTCCGTTCTGCATCCTTCTGTAATTGACTTAATTTACGACTCTTCAAGAACTCCTTATGTCTTTCTTCTTTTTGTTTCTTTTTCAGCTCCTCTGCCTAATGTATAAGGTGGAAAGGTGATAATAAATCATATCACTTATATACTTTACCATTTTCTTCACTATCAATTTGTACAATTCCTTCATCATTTTCTTGGTGATCAATAAAAAAATGAAATATTATAAGCAATTATTATACCTGAGATTACAAAAAGTAATCAATTTTAGTTTTCCAACAAGTAACATCACATAATTAAGGTCATGGAGAAGCTTATGAATAAAACAGATTAATCTATCGTTCATTTTTCTGAACAAGTCAGAGAAAACTAGAACTATCACTGAAGGTGATTAATACCCCGCCATATGCTATTTCTATGGTAACAGTTTCCAACACATGGACAAAAATCAGTCTTGCCCATCTTTACCCCAAGACCTATGTATGAGCAAAGTATCCTGAGAATTGGTTATAAACTGATTAAGTAGTTTGAACTGCAAGATTTTTGCCTCATTTCTGATATATAATATATTGTTACCATGGCAACATGATTTCTGACACATGCACAAATATGTCCTGCACATCTTTCCCTCAAGACCAACATGTGAGTCCAATTTCATGAGAACTGGTTGAAATCTGTATATGTTGATAAAATTTGAATGTTTTTACAAGAATTGGAAATTAACAAAATATTCCTTAAGTATCTCCAATGCTGGATAATAAATATTTGGTTCCAAAACCTAAAGCCTATACCATTCAAATGCAGCAGAAAATCCTATTTTTTTAATTTACTTTTTTTCTTTCTTTTGGGGGGTTGGAGGTTCAAAAGGAACGCAAAGAGCAAGGTTTTTTTTGTTGCTTGTTTCATACACATATAGAAAATTGGGGGGGGGGGGGATTCTCAATATCCATCAGGGACAATCCATTTCAAGCTCTGATACATGGAATGCCCCAGGCAGCATCACCAATGGAATTCAATAAAGCAGCAGTGTCTCCCATTTGTGAAAGTAACCAGGTATATCATGATTTGCAGGGGCATGCAATAAAATTGTATCAAATGTTCATTGTAAAATAACTGGGATGGAATAACTTTTGTCATAAGAGTCTTGCAAGTTAACTTTTACATTGACCTCATAATGAACTTTGACCTTACCATGTGACCTCTGAACACAATAACACGCAGGTCTCTTAAGTACACCTACAACCCAAGTTTGATTCAAAAGTGACTTACAGTTTCAGAGTTAAGTAATAACAATGACCTCAAAATGACATTTGACCTACCAAATGACCTCTCACTGCGCCATGATAGGCAGAACTCCTAAGTTAATCTACAACCCAAGTTTGGGTGAAAAGTGACTCGCGGTTGCAGAGTTGTGTGTAACAAAAGACAAAAGAGTTCTAACGTTGACCTCAAAATGGCCTTTGACCTTACCATGTGACCTCCAACTGAAGCATAACATTTGGATCCCTAAATCTCGCGTTCACCTCTGATTGGCGAGACAAAAACATTCTCTTTTTTTATTTACCAATATGAAATTTCAAGGCTTAAATTAATCTGAAGCCTTTAAAGGCTGTAGACTGGACTCAATAACCCTCTTATTGCCCTTAGAAATTTGTGTGCACTTTAACTTTAGATTTGTATTAAAAAACATGTTGTCTATAGAATAGTGGCCTTGAGCGTCACATAATTTGAAGCCTGAAATTCAACCAAATCTTAACATGGAAATGTGTACATGAAATTAACATGAAAACATGTACATGAAATGACATCAGGAGTAAATATCAATTTTCCTATTTGACCTCAAAAGACCTTTGATATGATGACCAAAATATCTCTCAGATTATCAGAGATTCTTGAAATGGAATTATTTACATTTTTTTTAATCAAATCTAATTTTTCCAGTAGCCTCAACTACTACTAACTAAGTGTCGACACTTGAAAACCATTAGCCAAGGTTTCATGGATAGGGATTTGTATTTTCAAATTCATCTTGAAACTTCAAAATCTTGCCCTTTGGTTAAGTTTTTGATGTTGATACAACAAGGTCAAGTTAATTGATCTCACATGACAATAGACCTATATTTTGTAACCTGAATTTCCTACTAAATGATCAGTGACCTCATGCATTAATTTCATGATAATATCAGTTCTGGTGATATGACACCACCATCATCATCTGAAAAGTGGCACTCATGTCTTGCTTCTACTATGCAGGCAAAACAAAACCTACAAGATTATTATGTATGTTCTTTGTACGGTGTAGATCAATTGCAACCAAAGATCCCTAATTCTCTGCAGATTCTAACAATTGTACTTGCCTTGTATTTTCTATCTTCAGCTTCTTTCAAGATAGCTTCTTTGAATGGAGCCAAGTTAGGAATACCAGGATCTTTCTTGGGCCGTTGTGGTCCTTTCTTTTGAACATCCCTCCTTGTTTTTCTGTTATGCTCTTTCACCTTTTTTGCTATTTTGTATTTGAGCTTGCAAGTCATACGCTTGCTTTTCATTTTACCTGGAGTAAAAAAATTACAAACATGAGATGTAATAAATCTTGGAATAAAATTACTCTGTATGTAAAAGGAAATCTATATACAATAATTATAAGAGGCAAAAGACACAGCAATTTTGCAGAAAAAAGGGAGAATACCCAATGTAACAATACAGCCAAGCAAGCAGGGGGCTTCTAGCCCGCAGACATAAACAAACACAACATCAAAAATAAGTTCCCCCTAAAGAACCCCATCAAATTGTCCAGTATAACAAATCATTGAGTTGAAACCAATATGGGATATAGCTAGGGTTGTTAGGAAGTGGTTTTTCAAACATTAGCAACATCTGTGACTTAACGGCTGAATGAGCACAACTTGAACAAAAAAAAAACACTTTTCAAACGCAGCAAATCTATGTCTTAATTATTCGTTTTGTAAAAATTACAGTAATGCTTGCTTTCAAGGCTTAAGAATAACAAATTAAAGAGTATATGAGTAATTTTTAAATTTGCATGTATAATTCAAATTCATGTAGTTCATTTTTAAATGTGATCAAACATTAAGTGGAATGCAGTTTAAAGGCATTGCCAAGGCTGAACCATGTGCCATCTTGTCACGAAAGGGTCTTTGCAAGAACCTCTTTTACTTGTCGCCCATTATTTAGCTATATTACCCAAAAATTAAGATGATAATAAATATTGGCAAATGTACATCAAAGGAAAGGTCTTCCCATCGAAATGCAACAAAAGAAATTATGGCAAAGGAATGAAGGTGCAGAATACCACTGATACCCCTGTCCTGTAATTACCATGGTAATGCAGAAATTTGGCCATTAGCTAAGGAGTTATGGGTAATTAAAAATAAAATTTTAAAAACGCACTCTGTCGCATATTTGTGATGCCTCAAAATTTTTGAGATAAACATTTCATGTTTGAAAATTGCTCCACGTCATTCCAAGAATCTTTTCCCTCAAGTCTTGTGCAAACTTTGGAGTCCAAATTTATGATGCTCGGGTATGTGGTTTTAAAATTACGCAACATTTAGTAGTACATGTCAGCCACTAAAATGCTGAAATATGTGATTTAATTTTCAAAAGTGAAAAAATATGTAAGAAAACGTCCTAGGTATCAGTTTTTTTTTCGTTAGAAATGCCATGAAGAATACGTGTAGGTATGGCAATAATTAGCACTCTATAGGCTTTAATTACTGAATTAGAACAGAATATATGTTTTTATGAATAAATTAGCATATAATTAGTTCATATTAATGAAGTAATAAATGTATAATTAGTGAAGTTCAGCTCTACAACAAGTAGTAAATTTCATTTTTCTACCATCTTGTAAATTTTTGTTGCCATATCATGATCTTTTGCAGAAAATGGGGGGAGCATATGCTAATTTATTCATGAGATTATGTTTTTGGCTGCCAACACTCATTTGCATGTTGCACTGTACATGTATCTCTATGACTAGAGCAATGCTGAACGATATGTGGATATGCTATGTGTGCATTTGTCATGTGATCACAAGACTGGCTGAATTGCTGCAAGTACAAAGTGGGGAGAGAGGAGATTCAGGAAAGCTTATATGAGGGGGGAGAGCCGGGGGGGGGGGGGGAGCAGAAGATATGAAATGTGGTTGTGTTTATGTTATGTGTACCTCGTTGTTACTATGTTATGCTTTTGTTGTATTATTTTTTTTCTTATGTTTCTTTGTTTTTGATGATGATCCTTCAACATCAGGATTTTATATATAAACTTTTGAATTTGTATGACTGTGTATTACAAGCTGTGTAATCTTTTTTGTTTCAAAGGGTGCAGTAGAGGCGTGTCCAGGATATACCTGCACGAAGGGGAGGCATGTGTGAAAAAAAAAACAGACCCCCCTAAATTTTCTGTTGATAACACCTTTGTTTTCTTGTCATTTTTTTTCCAGCACCCCCCCAGATTCAGGTGGATTTGGGTTGATAACCTTTTTTTTCAGGTGGGGGAGGGGGTGTAACTAACCTCTGGTGTCAAGGGGACACAGCCAGCCCTTGCCCCATCCCCCCCCCTTGAGAGGCACAATTAAAATTTATAATGCTGTTAAATCTTAAAACACAAGTGTGCCCCCCCCCCTTGAAAGTGATGATTTTTCTATTTTTGCTAGTCAGATTTTTTCATAGATGTGAAATGTACTTCAGTTTTGGTTGAAAACATTTTTTTTGTCTTTTTTCCTTGGGGAAAGTGTGCCCACCCCCCCCCCCCCCCGGAAAATCCTATCCACCTCTGGTATCAATACTATATTTGAAAAGAGATACATGTACCCCTTCCATCCCTGACGTTACCCATTTGCTGTAAAAAATATACACTGTATTTGAAGAGGGGGCTAACATACCCCCTTTGTCTCCTTTAATTGGCTTCACACCTGATATGACTTGCAATTGTATACATGCACACACCATGGAGGTTGAACCACATGCAGCTTTTTCTACCGTTGATGACTGCAGGAGCTATTTTCACTGAAAAAATTGGGAAGCTAGCCTGTAGAATGACCAGTGGTGGATCCAGGGGGGGGCACATCCTACCCACCCCCTTGAGAGCCATTATCAAAATTTTTAATGTAAAAAGGTGCTGTTACACGTGTATACCCACCCTCCCTCTCCCTTTCATTGGTGGCGAAAGCCAAAAAAATTAGGGGGGATCAACCTAAAAAATGTTTATCAATCCAAATTTTACGGGGGACCACACAGCAGCAATTTGTACTTGCAGCAATTCAGCCACTCTCGCCAGTTCAGCGGCCAGCCAGTCTTGTGATCACATGACACATGCACACACAGCATATCCACAAATCATTCAGCATTGCTCCTGTCATGGACCTACATGCAAATGAGTGTTGGCAGCCAAAAACATAATTTAATGAATAAATTAGCATGAATATGCTCCCCCATTTCTCTGCAAAAGATCATGATATGGCAACAAAAATTTAAAAGATTGTAGAAAAATGACACTATTAACTACTTGATTGTAGAGCTAAACTTCACTGATTATATAATGTATAACAGTATATACTACATTTTATATGAACTAATTATACATAGGCATATGCTAATTTATTCATAAAATCATATAGGCCTATTCTGTTCCAATTCAGTAATCATGAATTAAAGCTTGTAGAGTGCTAATTTTTGCCATATGTATTCTTCACGGCATTTAAAAAAAAAAACAACTGATACCAAAGACGTTTTCTTACATATTTTTTTCGCTTTTGAAAATTAAATCACATATTTCAGTATTTTGTGGGCTGTTATGACCATGATGACCATTAGTTGGCATTGCTTCAGAGTAAGTTTATCTTTTTTTTAAACTTAAAGGAGGCAGTGGGGCAAGTTCGTGAAAATTGATATGAGAAGTCAATTTTTCCAACTCGCCCCACTGCCTCCTTAAACTTACCGGGAAGCACTCATTCAATGAACAAGGAAGATGACAAGATTAGAAGATAGACCTGGAACTCGATCTAGCTACATTTCGTTCAGTCGGCTGCAGTACCATCCTTACCACATGAACTCCAATACATCGGACCGATACCAAATCCAGAGCAGAGAGGCAGAGACAGAGTAGTGTGGTACGTGGTGGTAGGTTGCTTAATTAATTTACTAATCTAATGTTTTCTTATCTTAAATGACAAATTCGCAATGAAAAAAAACACTTACGGGGTTGTCCTTTTCGCACCATTTCTGATTCTCAAGTCAGAGGAGGGGGAGAACTTGCAGTCGGACTTCAAATTTGGACACGTGCGTGCAAGCAGCGTTGCGATTCAGGGATATACCGGTACCGCGTATAGTATAGGTAGTCAACCGGTACGGCCGGCCGTCGGGGGGTCATTCAACGAACTCTCTCGCTCTCTGCATGTTCCAGATTGCGGAGGCCCGCTGGCTCTGCACTGCCGATGCTCGTACAGTTGTTCATGCTGTCAGTACCTCCCAGCACTGTGATCAAGGTGATCAGCTAGACAAGAATAACGATCGTTTTGGGGGATTTATTTAACAATTTCTGACATTTGTTATCATCCCCATGTACCGGTACTGCCTGGTATTGGTAAGTGGAGCCTACGCAGTTCAGCAGAACAAATACAGAAACTGAAGCAGAGATGCCAAGTTCAAAGACCAGCTATTCGTGAGATTTTCTGTGAATCTTGACTTGAGCACTCATTCAATGAACAAGGTTATAATATAACCTTGTTCTCAGTTATATCTCCATGTGTGACAAAATAAAGGTGGCAATGTTTGGCTTATTTTCTCTTTTTCTTTGGGGCAAATGCTTGATTTTTTTACACTGACAGTTTGTATTAGACCTGTTAATTTATACCGCCTGGCTCTTATTTAAATTTGATTCTTTATATCATTTTTTGTTAATTAATAATAGAGATCAAAAAATGAAAATTTTCTTGCCATATCACTTTCCACCAATAGAGGGCGTACTCAAAAATATGCCCAAAATTCAAGTTTTTGAGCGCTCTGGTGAATACAAAAATTATTCTTACATTACAAATGATAAATAAATTAAAACTATATGGAAATTAGTAATTTTGGTCACAAAAGTGATATTTTAATGATTTTTTAAAGTGTGTGCTCTATACAGCATTGGCATACCATAGGCCTACCTGTAGATTCTCCACAGGCCAGATGGTAGCAGTGAACAAGTGGACTTGAGTGAGATCACAGACCGTAAGGGCACTAGTATTCAACCCGTTTGGAGAGTTTCCTCAAATATATAGAAACATAGAATTTACCTGAATTTCAGACCCGTCTTATTTCTAAGAGCAAATGCTTGTTATTCTTTTTCCGTTATTTTTTTCTTCAACCAGTCGACTGTGCGCGGGCGATCGAATTATAGGGCGGCGGTTTTTTGCACTAGTATTCAACCCGTCTGCATTAGTATTCAACCTAGCGATGAAAGATGGTCCTGTCTCTCAATCTGCCCTTGTCCCATCCGACTATGGACTAGACCATTTGAGATGAGACCAAACAGGGAATTAATCAAAGCCAGAGACTTACATAGATCTAGATCTAATTTACCAATATAAACCCTTTTGAGATTTGCTATCTATCCTCACTAGGTTGAATACTAGTGCAATTCAGTGCAAAAGGCCATCGGCGCATAATTAGATCCTACGCGCATACAGTTGACAGATTGATAAAGAAAATACCGACAACAGATTACCCTGGAAATAACAAAGGTATGAAATTAAGATAGTTTCCATATTTCTAAATATTTTTGGAAATATGTCAAAATCTTTGAATTATGCCGGGTTGAATACTAGTGCCCTTACGGGACATTGTGTACAAATATATGGGGATGGGCTGTGATAGTTGCGTGAGACAGAGATTTGAGGGGATGAACAAGAGTCCAAAATGCTTGAGTCTCACGCATAATGCGTGAGACTTGGTAGCTCTGCTGAAGGCCTATGGCACTCACACTTTGTACGAGGTATCAAATCATGACTTGTTTAATTTGTATGTAATGTATTCATGCCTGGGATTCATGCACTAAAATTGGCATACTGTATATATTTAAATAACATTAAGTCTTGATTTTATGATACTCAGCTTTGTATTGAAACCCCATGTAGATCTAGATTATATCATTTTTTACCATTGTGCAAATTCTTATCGGTCAACTGGCTCCACAGTAGAGGCGCACGGCCAAGGCAATATGGGAGACTAGGCCTACATGTATCTCATATCTCCAATATCAGAGACTTATGTGAATAATTTGGGTATCCAATTTCAGAGACAGTCTCCAGTTTGGGAGACCAATTTCCTTTGTTTACATTTGCTGCAAAAGGATTGCCTTGGCGGCAAATAAAAATGTGTTAGGCAGATTTCTCATGTAAAATTACCCCTTTTCACTGTCTACTTCAAAAACTCACCGTCTACTTTTGTTTTGATAAGGATTTTTGTTGTCATCCACACACAAAACAAATGGGCTTCTGACCCAGAGATGCCAAGTTCAAAGACCAGCTATGCGTGAGATTTTCTGTGAATCTGAGTGAGATTACAGACATTGTGTACAATGTATATGGGGATAGGCTGTGATAGTTGCGTGAGACAGAGATTTGAGGGGATGAACAAGAGTCCAAAATGCTTGAGTCTCACGCATAATGCGTGAGACTTGGTAGCTCTGCTGACCTCAGTGAGACAAAATTTTGGGTGGAAAAAATTACGCTTTTGTTGGTGTTGTTTCTTTTGTTCTTTTGCAAAGCAAGTCTCCAATATGGGAGATTGTCTCCCCTATCGGAGAGAGTCTCCCATATTGGCCATGCCATGGCCATTGAGTCCCCTGTACAGATCGCGCTAGAACTTCGGTCTCTGTATATTTGGTGAGTGAAGCCAACGGAGTTCAGCTGAATAACCAACATAACAGAGACCAAAGCTTTTGGTCTATCAATTTCTATGATTTAGTAATTTGGGGGTAATATGACCTTTACTATTTGAAATTTAGTAAAAAAATTTGTAGTCATCACTTAGTTACCGGTACTCACTCTAGGAATGTATTTTTAACATCTAGAGCTTGCATGTAAATCATGCTTGATTTAATATTACATCATTTTTTGGAAAAAAATAAAACAATAAAAAACATTTTATTTTGTTTTCTATATAAAAAAATGTTTCAATTGTTTTATATAAAAAAAACATTGTTATTACAATCCTGTTACCCTCACCATAGACCTATGAAAGCTGGACATTCATCGGTTAGTGAATTCACTAACATCTGACTGTTATTGTCATGTGAATAACATTCTCTTCATATTTCATCTCCTGTGATACCATCATGGTCACCGTCAATTAAACCATGAGTTACAGAAGCTTTGGTGATTAGACATTTAACATTAGACAAATTGTATGCACAGAAGGTAATAAATTACCTAAACTCTCTGAAACTAATGTGCAGTTCTGGTTTACAAATAAATATATCTTAGTTCCATGGTTTTTATTTGGGAAAATGTATGAATATTTTGAGATAGAGGCTGAAATGAGATTGATTGATTGTAATTTATAATCACATTTTAAAGATTTCCTCATGACATTCCAGAGAAATATGGTGGGTTTCTTGTAGGGGTCGTTCCTCTCTCGTTAGTACGGTCATTATGAGTGTGCAGAAGCGTGCAAATTGATAATAATAAATTTGATATCACAAAAATCGTCTGCTTCTCAATTTGCTGTTCCAAAATAACTATCTTAATTGAAAGGTATAATCTGTTACAGGACATCAGCCAACAAATGCCAAGAAAAAAAAATTCCTTTGTAAAGATCAGATTCGCCCCGGTAGCCGCTATTATCAAAACACCTGTATGTTCTCATTAATATGCACATAGTCAGGATAAGGCGTATGTGATAGCATCAAAAGAATGCTCGCGTTAATCGTCCATTTCTTATAGGTCCATGCCCTCACAGACCTGATGCTGATGGGTAAAAAATATTTTAAAAATCTGATAATTGGAGCTAGACCCAGCTTCAAGAAAATTACTCTGCTGGGAAGCATTGAAAATGCGTAAATCTTACATTCCTTTATTTTGTAGTTTAATTATTTAATTGGTATGTCTTGTTAGTTTAAACTTTCACTTTGGGGTCTGGTCAGTGTCTTAAAGTATTTGTCCACAGAGGGCACAGACATAACTGTGGGGGGATAGTAATTTTGTTCAACTTTATTCTCGGTGGTATTTATCATTTGGGGTCATTTCCCTTTATTTTTGTTCTTTCTTTGTAATATACAGAGCATCTAGATAGAAGGAAGAATGTACTGAACAGTGTTTGGTTGAAGATGTCAATGTTTTAATCCAGGACTCCACGTTATTTAGGTGAGAACTTTGAACAAACTAAAGCCACGCATGATTCATGAAGCCTGTTCGTGACAAGAAGAAAAGCATGTCAAACCCACTACGAAGAAAAAAGAGTAAAGGGGAAAAGTGTGTATCAGATCCTAATTTGGTTGAGGTATGTGATCTCAAAGAGAAAACAGGCAAGGTAAAAAGATCCAAGCCTGAAAATTCGAGCTTTATCAGAGAAGTGCATACTCCTTTGGGTGCTCCATCTGCAAAGAAGCGTCGACAGGAGGGTAGGAGTACTCAAGGTATCTCAGCCTTGGTCCTGACCCCAGCTGCAGCAACTAAGCAAGATACCCAGGTGACAGTCATCAATACATCATTTCAAGAAGATTCTAGTAATCTATCTGGGAGCAGCAGTTCTGTCTTGGAAACATTGCCAGTAACCATTCCCCACATAGATTCTTCAAAAGCTCCAACAACTTCAGAAGATTCATTTGACAGCACATCATCAAAGAATGAGCTGCTGTCATCATCATGGTCTTCAATATCCAATGATGAAGGAGGAGATGACTTTTGTGATGGACTGACTACTCCTCCAGTAGAATCCTTTCAAGGAGCAATTAGTAATCTTGGTGAGGACTACAGGTAAGTAAAGAGCTTATTTAGAGGATTCGAAGAGGTTAGATGCCCTCACACCTTTGGATATCATCCTTTGAAATTCAAGATGCATCTCCCTTATTTCAATAGAATCTACACTGTTTCATGAAAAATGATATGGTAGTGCAAGGTACTACACATACATGTATGTCTAAAATTTGGTCTCAGAAATTGTAAAAGAAAGGAAAAATATCAAATTGCATGGTATTGTGTCTGTGCAGTATGTAATTGTAGTATCTTTTATTAAAAGGTTAAATGAACTGGATACCATTACTAGCAGAAGTTAATTGTTTGGATGAAACAATGAATGCATATGCTGAAATGAAGTAAAATAGAATAATATGTACATAGAAATATAATTTAAAGTTATATGTCCTATGGAAAATTAAAATGTCCAAAGGATATTGTTTCTCATCTTTTTCCAAGAAGGGTTAACTGCACAGAAGTAAACATACATCTATGTATTATCTGAATTAATAGATGTTTTCTTTCACATGCTAAGAATCTTTCATTGGTCAGAAGTCTGTCACATGATAAAGTGTAGTTTTCCCCATCAATCATCACTTGCAGTGATGAACCTTTTTTTGTTTCGCTGATCTTATTCAGCTCAAAGGGTCATAACGTGTGATGAATTATTTGAGTACATTTACGCGCAAATTTTGCCATTCAATTTTTTTGGTCTATCATTCTCCATCACCTGCAGTGACGATCGCACAAGATGTAAATGTACATACGCCAAAAAAAGTGCATAACCCCTCGATTGTTTCGTTGTGATGGTAAAGTTCCTTTGTGAGGTCACAATAAATTTTGGTGGAGCAAGGTCTCGGATGCTTGCGCACAGTTTACATGCACGCTAACTAGCACTACAACAAGCATAATCGTCTTGATGGATTTCTTTTTCAAAGGAAACCTTGATTTTAAAAGAAATCTTACAGAGACGTATTGATATTAGTCTCTTCATTTATAGTGGTTATCGATGTGGAATATTATATAAAGCATATAATCACCTCTTGATTTCATATGAAGAAGCAAACTATCACTTTGTCGGCAAGCTTCATCATATAGCTTCATCCAGCTTTCCTCTCAACTCGTAAGTGATGGTTTGCCCATCACCTTCACCAACGATATTTATTTCCTTACTCCGGTGCGTATCAAAAATAGTTTACACATAGAAAATCCAGTAAAATTGTACATTTGTAATATCCTGAAGATTTTTTTTACATTTGGTACAGATCCATTTAAGCAAATGACGATATTGCTGTCGTAAAATATTTCTGCATGAGTGAGCACCACTTACTTTTGTAAAATTAGTAAAAAATGATTTGCGCAGAACTTTGAAATAGTTATGCAAATAAAAGTAGACTTTAGTCATGAAGAACACATGGAATTCAGCAAGTAAAATTGATTTGAAGATATCTTTTACCTCTTCTTAACTTGTTTCCTTGCTCAAAACACTTCGAAGAGTGCATTACGCCGCCCCCACCCCACTCCCCCACACACTGAGGCCATCATGACGATATTTGCTTTACACTGAGCTGTGATTTACATGAAATGGCTTGATTTTCATTTTGTTAATCATTGTCAAGCTTGGAAAAAGTGTGGAAAAACAAGTATTAAATGAAAAATGAAATGTAAACCAACTTTAATAAGAACTTTGGGAAAAAATGTTGGAGATGTCTGATATCAACTTTTGTTCAGATTTAGTTATGTCCTCAGATCCAGCTGGCACAAAAAGGGTAAAGGTTGTGCTTACTAACTAAGTGTTGAAATTTCAATTTGGGTGGCAAAATTGTTACAAAATGCTTGAATGTATCTGTTTTATTTCAATTGACTAAAACTGCAAGGGCAATGTGTGAGAAATGTTTCGCAGGGTAAGTTTGATTTCGCCTTCTCCCCTAGACACAGCGTGAAAATGAGCATTTCTGTGCAAACAGATTTCTGCGAGCTTTACAAAAATGGACAGTGCTCACTCAAGCATAACATTCTGTCAAAACTTTCAGATAGATTAAACCCAAACCCAAGATTATATAAAATTACCTACATGTTGTATATTTGTTAATTTCCATGGCTTTTTCAAAATGTAGACTTTTTTATATGCATTGTATAGCATCATCTTTTCATTTAGATTATATCTTTTCCATATTTGAACTTTTGAAACCTCTCTTTACACAGATTAGTGTCTCTCGAGACTGGGTCATCATATCTTCTTCTTTTGCAAAGAGACACCCGAATACCTGTCAGAGGCCTTGCTCAAATCTCTTGCCTCTATGGAGCAGTAATCATCCATGGTTATACGATAGAACAACAGACCCCTAACCCAAGAATTGCAAATGTCTTCTGTCCTGTCAATGTCAGTGCAAAGTGTCTTGAGATTGGCCACTCAGAGAAGAGAGAACTAGAGCAGAGAGAGAAGAATGCACTGCTAGAAACTATTTCTGCTCTGCAGCCATGTTCCATGACTGCTCAGGAGGTACTTTCTGAGATGACTGATAAGTCTACCTTGGTATTAGTGTCCAAATTGAATCATCAGCCAAGCAGCTTCATCACAAGTCATATGACGTATAAGAATATCTACAGCGGAGGTAGTGCTAAAAAGGTAATATATATCTCCATATACATTTCAATCTCAGTTATCATTGTTATATTCAAATAGGGGCAGATCCAGGATATTCCAAAAAGGGGGGAGCACATTTTCTCAAGGAAAATTTGACAAGAAAAAAAAAAGGATTTCACAAAAAATGAAAGTCGTTTCGTCCATTTCAAATTTGCCAAGCAAAAACAAATTAGAAAATTAAAAAAGGTCTTCACTTGTGTATGAAGACATATTTCCATTACAAATATATGCTGTTACATTGTACTTTCAAAAGGGGGGCACACTTGTGTAAGAATGGCATATTTTATGGCTCTCAAAAGGGGGAGGGGCATGGGCCGGATGTGATCCCCCCCCCCCCCCCCCCCGGATCCACCTCTGTATTCGAGGAAGCGGATATTTGCCAATATGGCATACAGTGTAGATCTAGAAGAAAACTTACTTCCTTAAGTTCATGCTAGAATAGTGTATTATTTGTCTGTAGTTACATAAATCATTCTTAATTCTTCCTAATAGGACATTATATTGTTCTGTGAAGTTTAGGAATAAATTATTTAATATTTTGTATGTATGTTTGTAGTTATGTGATATGTTTTCTTCATAATACTTATAATACAGATGCTGCAGAAGTCTGAGATTGCTGTTTGTGATAAGGTTGGATTATTCATTAATCCAGGGACAGTCCATTATCAGAATGTGATTCAGCTTAACCCAGACTATGACTCTGCAGCTCAGATATTGCTTGAGGCTATACAGAGTGATAGTAGCAACTCTCCTAGAGTGATGTTTGTAGGGCCCAAAAATTCTGGCAAGTCCACAGCTCTACGATACCTGGCTAACAGACTGCTCTCTGTGTAAGCATTCTGGTTAATGTAATTGAAGTTTGTGTACAATGTATGTACTTACAACACTACTTGTAGCTCCATGATTGTTCCTACACTCAGACACCCACCATAAAATAAAAGTAATAGTTAACTACCTACTCCATTTTTCCCAAAATCCTGAATTAAAAATGAAAAAAAGGATTCATGAGCATAAATCTCAAAATGCATTTGAACAGAGCCCATTAAAATGTCCACCCATGTTTTTGTAAATAAAAGAAAATGATTCTTGGGAGAAAATATATAATTGCTTAGAAATGAGCAAAACAAGCATGGCATTTTAGACAGATGTGCCTTTTTCCAAGTAATGATAATACATTATCCTATAGTGCTTGTCTGTGTTGATGATCTTAAAATAAGTGTGATCTTAGATTTCATGATCTGACAAAGTTAAGTTTATGTATACCAGATCTAGATCTGCAATGATATTACACCCAACCGAAGGCTCTCATGTGAAATGAGCTTTACCTTTAAGGTTAAAAAGATAATTCTATTATTTGATAAAAAGAGATTATTTACTTCATGAAATCGGATCATTTAATACCCCAACATGTAATGCACATGTCATAATTTAGGCTACTTTCAAAAGTTTCACTTAATTTCATATCTACAAGTGCTTTTTCTTTGATCATCCTATTGATTATTATTTTATTTTCTTTTATGAAGTTCACAAAATGTAGGTTACCTTGAATGTGACCCTGGTCAATGTGAATTCACCACACCTGCAATTTTATCCCTTCATATCATCAAGGAAGCATTATTAGGTAAGGAGTTATACTTGTTCATCATTTAAGTGACTCCTGTTATTAAATTAATTTCATATTCGCTTGTGTACAGATGGATTTTTCTTCTTACCTCTGCCCTCTCTCACTATCAACTGTAAATATACATAAAATGTATGCCAGTGTACAAATCCCAATCAATGTCAAATAAATTAGAATATTTAGTTTAGTACCTACAATACATCAACTTAGCCTCATTATCGAGACTGATTTACTGAGTGAGATCGGAAGCTTACCCAGTAATTCATTCATAGACAACTGAAGATGTAAAGTCACTGCACAATGTAGATAATATACTATAATTATTTTTCTTTTTTTAGGACCACCATTCACTCATGTCCAGAGTGCAGAGAAGGCATACTTCCTTGGAGATGTGAATGTCGATGATCATACTGAGAACTATGTTAAGATGATTACTGCCCTCTACAAGCAATATTCTGACCAATTATCTCATCTGCCATTGTTTGTAAATACTATGGGATGGGTTGAAGGTAGGTTGAATTCGTTTCTATCCTGCTGTGAAAACAAATAATTTCAAACTTGATATTAGATCAATTATAGGGTCAATTCACATTCGCATCTTATCTGCAAATCTATTGAGGATATTCTTACACTAATACCTATTGGCAGTAAAGAGAATGGGATTATTAGACTCTGGCTGATTATGCTACATGCACCCCTGTCCCCATGTATGCCATCTCAGTCTCTAGCAGTGAAAGATTACTGGGTCAGTATTGAGAGCTGCAGATGACTGGTGACTTTTCATTCAAATCAAATAATTTATGTGGATAGCATCCTGTAGAGATGTGCTCTGCTGTGTGTGTGTCATTAAATGATATCTGTATTAATGTATTTTAAAAACATAGATTATTTGCTTTATTAAATGCATTGTATCCATAATTCATTTACATGGAGAATACAGTTAGAATTATGAAAATGTTTATTATTCAATCAATTTATATGGACTGTTTTCATGTCAAGGTCTTGGACTGAGACTTCTTGGTGAGGTAGCCCGCATCACTCAACCTACCCATATCGTCTGTCTTGGGTCACCTGATGAGAGATTAGTAGCCCTCTTCAACCAGAATGAAGGAAAGAATCTAAGTTACTTCAGTGTACCTTCTGTGACAGATCAACCTCTCCTTCCTCCAAAGCAGTTCTTGAGAATAGAAGCAAAGTGTCAAACAGACAGGTATACCATATCAACCCTTTGAACACCACTATACTGAACTCTAATAGTGTCCATCAGGTTAACACTTAAAATTTGCGATAAATTTTAGCATGATGGGATTTTTGTATATCATTTGGTGAAAATAGGCAATTAGAAAATGAAAGGACATTATGCTAGACAATCCACATAAAAGTGAGAGGAGAAATGCTTACTTGTATTCTATATTTACTCATCGTAAGAATTTTAAATATGTAGGCCTACATATGAAAATAAATATCAGATAAAAGTAAAGAATTAAAGGAAAAGAAGATAAATAAGAATAAACTTCAGGACACCCAGTTAATCATGCCCACAGACAACACTGTTCTTGAGAATTAGTGTTAGTGATGTTAGAATAGTAGGGACTGCTGTTTTAATCATAGAAATATCAATGCAAGTACATATCTTATTTTTCATCTCCAAGATTATCGTCTGCACATAATGAATCAAAAAGTTATTCCTTCAGAAGTCCACATAGTGAACACTCTTCGGAGGGCTTTTGTTTTCTGATAAAACTAAGCATTTTCTTCAGTAAGATTCTCATATGAAAAAAATCATGAATGGTATTGAAATCAGAGTTGTCTATTTCCAGACACTGGAAAGAAATACATCAGACTTGGTTAACACTTGTTGCCAAAGATAGTATGGAAAGCTTTGATTTAATATCAAGTATTTCAATTACCCATTTGTCATCAGGGTCATTGCTAGGATTCTGAATTTCCATACCATAGAATCTAAAACGATTCATGCTGGCAAAATAAAAACAAAGGTAGATTGGACATTCTATGATGATAGTATCTCATAAAATGTCTTTAAATGATCCTCCTTTACCATGGTTACAAAAAGACACTTTCTTAGATTATTCTTTGGCCTGATGTTGTCATCATAAAATGATGAAAAGTGGCCCATGACTGATGGAATGAGCAGTCAACCCAAACCAATCATAATCAGAGGCCAAAGCCACTTGTTCCTGGGACTGAAATGGTTTCCCCCTTCACAGCCTGTATGGAAGCAAGCTACATATGTAGGGTTGTCATCTCCATAGGGAGCCTTGTCAGCTATGAGCCAAGCTAGACAAGCTTGTAACCTTGACTTCTAACCCCCCCCCCCCCCCCCCCCCCCCCCCTTTGAAAAGATCCACAAATAAAACATCAATTTTTTTCAGGGAATTCAAATGTTTAGAAAGCTTAAGATCTTCTCAACCATATGGAACAAAAATTGACCAAAAACATTGGATTGTGGACATATGTGGTAATCCATATCAATGGTCTAGTTAATTCTAGGTTAACATTGACCAGAGTTTTATGGAATGCCAATTGCCAAATTATTCACCAAGTAAAAATTATTGTAATCTAGCTGGAATTAGAAGTTGTAGTGATTTTTTTTTATTTATGGCAAAATGAAAAGAAGTGGTTATGTCAAAATACAATGAATTTCTTTGAATTATTTGGTATATTACATTTCTCTTTGGTATTGAAGAGGGAAGATAAATCCTGGCATTCCATAGCAGTGTTGACTAAAATCCTTGTTTTGTCTTTAAAGTTAAACCTTGGCTTAACTCAAAATAAAATCCAAGGTCTTTCCAAAAAGATTACGTATGAAATGACCTAATAAGTTCTCAATTACTGTGTTATCATTTAGCTACCAAGCGTCTTCCCAAAGAGAGCTGAATCTCCTAGCAGCCTTCAGTAAACTCCTTCCTCCCAATTTAGAAGGAAAGCGCTTAACGGATATACGCCCACATGTAGTGCCATGGAGCCATGTTGTTCTCCATATTTGCCATATGACTGTACCAGCTAACCAGATCTTATATGCCGCTAATGCTAGTGTAGTAGCACTGTGCACCACAAGCAAAGAGGAGGTAAAGTATTGGATGTCATCCCTATCCCCCTCCCCTCCAATCTTTCATTTTCTAACAAAATATGAAGTAAGTGATGGTTTCTTAAGATAACAATAATATACATTTCAAATCCATAGCAAAGTTTATATTTCAATTTCAATTAATTTTAAAAGTGGAAACAAACATGCTTCCAACAGAATGAGAGGTGTGTTGCCATACCATAACTGAACTTTGTAGACAATTCAGAAGTCATTAAGTATCTAAAAATGCAACAAATAATCAAGGTTCATCATACACCATGTTTATAAATCTTTGGCTATTTCTTACTGACACAAATGTTTGCAATTATGATGGAATTAGTAGCTGAATCATTTATTTTTTTAATCCACAACAAAGTTTACTATTAAACCAACTTTAGTTCAAAGATATAATTCAGACATTGCAAGGCAAAAAAATTCAATGTAATGTGTAATAGCTTACTGTCAATAAAAAAAGTATGAGAAATAGATTTAACAAAGATGAGCAAGTTGATGTAATATTTCTTGTGTAAAAAAAGGTGTTGTTTTTTTTATCTCTATAATCTGTAGGCCTATTTATGTACATGTATTTACATTCAATGTGTTAAACATACAGTTCATAAAATGCTGGAAATCTATGTACATGTATGTGTCATAGTCTGCTAGGGGTATAAACTGAATTTTCTTCTTTTTTTCTTTTTTTTTTTTGCTGTAATATCATTGAAACTGTCATGAAAATTGTTTACTTTTCATTTTATTGATACAATCTTAAACTTTAATTGCCCTTCTATTTCTGTATTTACTTCTCTCTCTTTTTCTATTCACCCTACTCATTGTGTCTTGTTTATCCTCTTACACAGCTGGATAGATGTCATGTAGAGAAAGGCAGTGAAGGACTAAGAACTCTCAAGTCTACTCCAATCAGTGAATGTCTTGGAATAGGTAATTATACAACATAATAAACATCTCATAATGATATTGGATGTAAATTAAATTGTATGGGAGGTATAGGAAAGATGGTCTGTAATCTATAATGATAATTTTGTTAATGTTGCATAGAATTTTTGAAAATTATGAAAATCATTTTTTTTTTCATTATTTATTGCTTCCACTGTTAAACATTTAAGAAAAAAGATATTCTTAGTAATATGATATATGACTGCTAGTGATATGTATATGCATCGCTCTTATTATATTTATAAATATGACCAATAAAGCATAATTTTTCTCTCAAAACCATTGTCAATTTTCGATTAGAATTAAATTCATTATCCTATTAAAAGAAATGCTTCAATGAGGCAAATGACAATTGAATACATTGTATTTTTGTTTTTCTTGAAGGAATTATTAGGGGTATTGACCCTCAGAAGAAAGCATTCTATATTTTGCCAGCCTTGGAGCCTAATCTTCTACCAAAGGTCAACACTCTACTAGTAGGTTCACCTTTCATCCCAGAATGTGTCTTTGATCAGGTAAAGTCATCTTTAATGATTTTAGTCCAAGATCATACCGTGGTGGAGATAGCTATAGATCTGTAATTTTTATCTACTCTTAAATAGTTACTAATGCAATCTTATCTATTCATCACTTACTGTTATCTTCTAGATATACATCACAAAATGGCCTAAGAAGGCAATAGACAAGTCATAAAATCCAAACATGAATTCAAAACTAGTAGTTAAATAACTTCCTTAGAATGAAGTTTGACAGCTTCATTGATATTTGCTCTGTTTCCTCTTTTATCTGCAGCAATTCAGTACTAAGGGAGCACCCTATTTGAGTGAAAGCTTTGATACCAATGTTCCTGGATCCCTTCCCATTAATCCAAAGACTTACCTAAGGAGAGGACCTGGAGGAAAGCCACAGAAGACATGATATATCATCTATTTGTTGATTATCATTTCATTGAAGGCATAGGCTATCATTACAAAGGCCTTATGAAAAAAAAATCTGAATGTTGATTGCTCTCGTTATGGATGAAAAAATCAAATTCTTGGAGACACTTTCATGATATCTTTGTTTGAAAAAATTATCATTTAATAAATCTCCTGAGGAGATTAATATAACTCAATGGGAATGAATTAAGATGGTGTTTCTGGTCACTTTATATTTCACTTTTTTGATGCTCGAAATGCTGATTAGGGTTGTTTTTTTTTTTTACGTTTTTGATTTTATAACGTTTCAGAGACACGTGTGATAATGAGACCTTGCAGCTCAGATATCAAATCAATGTTACCCTCTGCTGTTAATTTATGACTCTTGTATCGTTTGAAAAGATGAATTAGAGTAGTCAAGATTTAAAATTATCATTTCATTTTTTATGCCATTCCAATCATTTGTAAGGTACATTTCTTATTAGTCAAGAAATACTAGAGTCAACATCTTTCTTGAAGATGGATTTTTCTAGGATATGAAGTTTTAGTCAATGAATTTATATGAAAGATTACTTTAGGAAGCTAATTTTCAGGCAAATACCTGAGTTCATGCCTATTAATATATTTTGGACCATTGAAAAGTTTTTTTGTGTATCAAATTCCTTTGTTTTATGTGATTTTCTGCTGTTCAATTAATTTCAAGTGCTTCCCTGCTTCTTTCAACAACAATAAAAAGGGGAAGCATTAAAAAGATTCTTGAATTAGAAGTGTTACAGGATATCAAACAAATAAGCAGAGGCTTTAAGAGATCCAGATCAAACGATAGATTAGAGGGGCAGCTTGCCTTTTCAATTCTTTGTAAATTCATAACCTTGTGATGCATCTGAAAAAGATTGATGTATTGTGAAAGGTTGCACTGAAGAGAAGGTTATCTAAACTTCCATCTTTTTCATTTCTGCATTATACTCTATTGAAAACATATTGTGAATGTCAAAATTGTTACAATTTTGTGATTAAAAAGCTCCTTCTGATATATGTAATATAGCACACAAGTCAGTCTTGCAAGAAAGCATGATGTACTGTACACATGAACAATAGAAATAGAATTGAAAAGTCATGTATGAAATCATCATAAACATACTATATTATTAAATTGTTTACGAGATCAGTTCTAGTTTATAAGTACCATTTCAATATTCTCATATTTTAATATACATGGGGTATTTTAAAGTACTGATAGTGAAAAATATTTGAAAATATTTTTGATTTTTTTTTTAAATTTAACTTTAAACTTTCAAGATATTTGAAAACTATATCATTTATTTTAACTTTCAGCTGTCACAGCAGCAGTTTCTATTTGCTTGTTCGATTTTAGAAAGAACCAATTTGGTTACTTATTAAATATTGTAAACAGATAAGTTATGATATTTAAACAAAAGTTAATAAAAATCTTACCCCAGTTCTTTTATTTAGCTCAAGATTTAGGCTGGCCAGAAGATAATTAGGCCGGCGCAAATCAACCCAATAAAAGTGCAGCTTTGCAAAGAGACATGCATGCATGGTCCTGTATTTTTGCAAAAAAAATGCAAAATGCTTCTGTGAATTTTAGCCATCTTGAAGGCTGGAATGGTAGTGTAAATGTTTCAAATTGAAACACAGGTAAATTAGTGTAATTTGGTCTTTTATAAGTTGAATATATGCCAAACAAATTTTAGACCAGGGGCCTGTTTCATAAAGACAAATTGTCATTATTGTAACTTCAATGTAAATCTTGTGATTGGCTAGTGAGTTTTGTTACTATAGAAAATGTCATTATAACTCTATATGAAAAGGGCCCCTGATTATGTAAAACATGTTTTATACATCTCTTATAGCTTGAACAGATTTCTGTGATCCCAAAGGCTTTGACCTAGATAAAGTAATCTCTATTTTTTTCACATAGTGAAAACCTGAATCAATGTATAAAAAATTGTATTTAATGATAGCCTTGATTGATTTCATTTCATGAAAAAGTTGTTTAAAATTTCGTCTCCTTATAATACATTCTCAAAGCTCTGTTATCTTACATATTTCATTCAAGTTTATATCAGTTTTAGGGTTATGGGGTTCTCGTAAAATCAATCTTTTGCCTATCTTATCTTCACTTGAATTTTTATTTGTTTTAATGTTAAATTATGTCCTTTTCAGTCTGATCAACGAAGCTATCAAAATTTGTATTATCAAACATTTCTTGCAGTTATTAGCCACTGAATTGTTTTGATTTGATTTTATGGAGAATTTCTGACCTGGGTCCCGTCTTACAAAGAGTTACAATTGATGCCATCAACCTCAACTATATGGAAATCCATCAGCGTCAGAATTTTTTCTTGAGGAAATTTTAAGAATGTCCTTTGTAAGATAAGCACACTGAATTTTCAAGGAAACAACGATTGTATGAATACACATCATATCTAGAAAATATTTTGAACATATGGCATTTCTTTCGAAAGCATAGTGGGATTGTTAACATTTTTCATGGGTTGTTTGTATGTGCATGAAGACAGGGGGAGCTCATATATTTTGTTACATACCATTAGTATCAGTATTCCATCTGAACACTTTATAAACTACATATGTGTACTTGGTAAGTTCTTTTTAATCTCTTAAAGAAGTTGTGATTTACCTTGAAAAATTATTTTATGATGAAATAGTTTAAAAGATAACATTTGTGTAAATTGATTTGTTAAAGTTTTGCTGTTGAACAGCCTATCATTCTCCTATTAAAATTCTATTTAGCTAATGAAGGAAACTGTTCATTAGAATTCTTTGTTACTTGTGTGTGATTTAAAGGGGACATCTGTCATGATTTCAAGTAGATTTGAAGAGTGGAATCGAAAATAACATCATATAGGATGAAATCCCCCAAAAATATCAATTTAATTGAAAAAAAAGTGGATAGAGAAATGTAAACTTTTAAAGAGTTCCATGAAATAAAATTGTTAAAATATAAAGTATAATGAAGATTTTAAAAGATTCAACCTAATTTTAATTGGTAATGTTGCTTCATAATGACAGGTTTTTGTAGTCCAACTCCAAATATGTTTTGTGCACAAAATGTCTTATTTTCTCTATCATCTCTAAAGATGCAGCTAAACTCTTTGTGACCTGAACATAAAAGTACATTGATTTTACCCAAGGTTTCTGCTTTTAAAAACAGTCAAGATATTGATATTAAAACAAAATATGAGAGCAATAGAGGGAGGAGCAAATCAAAATATATTTTGGTAATTCCTGTATTTCTGTTGACAATTTTTTTAACTGATTTTTTTCTACTGAGTAGCATGCAAGTATAGGGCATTAATGAATTTGCCAGAATTATGAAGTATCACAGATCCATCCCTCATAAATTTTGCCAAGCACTACAAATTGTGTATACTCGCGCGCCATAATGCAAAGATTTACTGTTGAAATTACAAATTTTCCTGTTCGGTCGCTACACACACCTCGCCCTGGGCGGACCCTCGCACAACACCCCTTTCTAAAGAAGATAAAATTACAGCCACGTACCCTGTGCCCTCTCTGCTATACCAAATTTTATTGTTTTCATGCTTTAAATAAAAGTGCTTATGTTGATTTCAAGCAAGGAGCCTTGTTTCAAGTCAATAAACCTAATTGTTCTCGCTCATGCTGTGCGATCGTAATATATTTTACGATGTCACGGATATGTTTTCACGACACCCGAAAAATTCTTCTCGCACTTCGCGCTCTGTTGCCAGGTATACTGACCTAATAGATACATTAATAGAGACAGTGCCATAAATGGATTTCTATCTCACAGATTCTCATATTGATCAAATAATGTGAGCGCGAAGCGGGATCTGACCATTTTTTATATTCAGACCTAGTAAAGGACATCATAAGCAAATTTTTGTTATCATAATTCGTACCTGTCTCGCTCAACAAACAATATGAGCGCGAGCTGAAATTTTTGTACATAAGTATTGACCCCAAACGGACATATTTTAGAAATCAATTAAGACTATGCATATCTCACTATATAGTCATCTAATGCAGTGACAAACGCTTCATGATGAATTTGTTAGTATTACATCTAAACACACGAAACATTTTGTATAGTCATTGTAATCTTGATTATCATACGCATCTCACTAGTCAAATATTGAGAAGCGCGGGCTAAAATGTAGGGAATTCAGACCTAAAGAGGTGCATTCTAAGGCTTGTTTGTAGGAAATCACTAAGATCATACGTATTTCACTAACCAAATGATGCGAGCGCGAGCTAATTTTTTTTTATATATATTTAGATCAGAAAGGGGAACATTTTAAGGATTGTTTCCAGAATTCATGAAGAGCAGGCATGTCTCACCAATCCACTAATGCGAACGTAAACACGGACAGGAAATGTTTTATATTAAGACTTTAAAATGGGGCAATCACTTTAAGTAAAGTCATAAAAAAGAAGCATATGTCACCAAATAAAACAATAATAACTCGAAGTGCGAGGAATTATAATTGGTTTATATTGATATGATTTATATATACTTGAAAACTATAGTGTTCCGAAAAAAAAAAATTGATCTATTATATTTAGTTAAACAGACAATGCGAGCACCAGGAACAATGAAGACATAGGCCCTGAGCAAATTATGTTTCATAAAGTTATGAAAAAAAATGTTTCTTATGATATATACAGTAACATAACATCATTATAATATAACATTATAAAGAACAATAATTTCTTCTTTCCTACTACATTTCTCTTCCTTTCTTCCTTTTTTCTCCTTTCTCCGTTTTTTTTTCTTCTTTGGCCAGCCGATGGGGGGGGGGAGGAGGGCGGCACGTGCCCCATGCCCCCCCCCGTAGTTACGCCACGTAGTGTTCATAATTACAGAATGTGCTCAACTGAAAAAATGTCCCACTTTTAGGTCAAGGTATCACAAATTTAAGTCCCGGATTCGAACTCACGTTTGAATTTTTTTGTCATTTAGTGAGATACGTATCATTTTCATGAATTTCTGCACATATTCCTTAAATTATTTTCTTCCGCTCCCGGGTCAAAAATGTAATCTCGAGCTTCATTATGGATATCATATTCATGAATCATACCCTGTCCGACGGGCTTGATAAACATGAGGGAACAAGTGTATAAAAGCGATTGTGAGCTGAACGACGGGCCCAGTTACATAATCAGCATGGGATCGATTTTTTTTCTTCAAAATTCTTCTTCACTATGGATACACTAAAATCAATCATAAGCAAAAATTGAGAGACAGTTTTCTATAACGAAGAAAGAGCAAAACAAGCCGGGGATAATAAGGTAGGTGAAAAGAATTCGAAAAAACGTGTAAGAACTAAGAACAAAATATAGAATAGACAGGCAGTAAAACATCAACAAAGGTATATTAAAGGTCGAGTTCACTACAGAAAAAATGTTGATTTGAATGAATAGAAAAAAAAATCAAACTAGCATAACGCTGAAAATTTCATCGAAATTGGATATAAAATAAGAAAGTTATGGCATTTTAAAGTTTCGCTTATATTTCACAAAACAGTGATCTGCACAAATCAATGACATGCAAATTAGTCAGTCGGTGATGTCCATCCCTCACAATTTCTTTTGTTTTTTATTGTTTGAATTAGACATTTATTTTTTACAAATTTGACTATAGGTACTAACTTGGCTAAACCATTTAGCATTAAGCAATGATAATTCCACGTGCTCAGAGAGGATTTAATTGTTTTACATAACAATGGGGAGAATATTAAAATATTTTATTTCATATAATAAAATACCAAAGAAATAGTGAGTGGATGATGTCACCAGTATCCTCATTTGCATACCGACCGGGATGTGCATATAACTGTTTTGTGAAATGAAGCGAAAATTTAAAATGTCATAACTTTCTTATTTTACATCTGATTTTGATGAATTTTTTTATGCTGGTTGGATTTTTCTCTTTTTATTAAAATTAACTTTTTTAGGGGTGGACTTGTCCTTTAATAAAACAAATAATGAAATCAAAATAGTATCAATGGATGATAGCAATCACGGAAATGTGTACGAAAAACTTAAGGGGGTCCTTGAACATGCCGATGGATACGATTTTGATTTATTTTATTTAAACACGGTAAAAAGCCCTCGATCAGCCAATAGCTGGTTATCAGAGAGGCCGTGCAATATGCAAACAATACCAAGATTAACAAATCATAATAAAGTAAAACAAAACCTATATACAAAACTAAAGAGGGAAGATGAAACAAAAAATAAAAACAGAAGAAGAAAAAAAACAGAATCATGACAAAAATATTTTTTTTTTAAAGGATAATCAAGATTTCAGGACGTTTTTAGGGGTCATACAGACCTTCGATTACAATGTGTTCATGGTTGTAATATTTGTTTCCCTATAGCATGTATAGCATTATACTATGTATTTATATACTTATACCATCAGTTTTCACTTTAAACTTTGCAAACCAGTGACAATATTTTGTATTTTGCAAAAAGAATCTATAAGAATTGGAATTTGGGGAGACGAAACAAGAAAGGAAAAAAAAGGAAAAACCAATGCCAGTGCCCCCCACACACACACACAACAAGAGGAGGGATGGAAAGTAAGAGAATAACAATAAAGAAAAAAAACATCGAGGAATATGGATATTTCTTTCTTTGTCATGTCTATATACAATGCAAATAACAACAACCAGACAATAACATGGTGATGAAACAACAGACAGAAGTAAGAATGGAATTAAAAACAAAAACAAAACAAAAGATTATGAAATAAACACGAAATATCATTGGGCTCCTATATCCACTGAACACCCTGAAAGTGATAGACAGAATTAAAGAAAAAGAAGGAAAACACATAAACACACACAAATAGGAATCCGGGAAAAAAGTATGATGGAAGAATGATAAACAATAATAAAGAAAAGAAATCGAGAATTAAAAAAAATCTTCTGATGACATTTCGACATCTGATTTTCTTCGTCAATATCGGCTCTTCCCTTGAAACTGTATCCATACATTTTGTGATAATATCTTATTGTTTCATTTTACCTCCTATCTGCCAGTTTCCATTTATCGTTTATTTTGTTGTAAATGTCTGTTTTTTACTCTTCTTGTTTCATAAATTCGCATTATGTCCCTTGCTTTACAGTTTTTTGTCATTCTGATTATTTTCAGTGATTTCATAAACACGCATACCCACATTGGATTAAGATTTACAAACTTTTTTTTCGCTTTATAACACTGCTCTTTGATACGATTATCAATTGACCTCGACACGTTTCGTATAGCCTTGTTGCCGATAACCCAAGACAAGAAGGATATTATATCAAATTTTGGTGTCATATCTGTCACACATAGGCCTACTCGATACATGCAGGTCTTTAATGAATATATTCTAGGCAAGTTTACATGACAGTAAACTAATTTTGCATCATTATTATACCACTAAAGGATCAATGCATTTCTGCAATTATTTAGGGCCTTCTGTCTATTTGAATATAACCTTTATAATTCTTTTCAAAATATGTAATTTTGTTGAACATCTGACTTTTTTCTCAGCAAAAAAGAATAGTCATTATAGCCCAATATAAGTCATGTCGGCCTATTATCTTCAAGTTAGGACATTAGAGGAAATCTGTCTTTTTAAGCACTACCTCTATTTGGATTTGAAATATGAAATTGCTTTAATGAAAATATTGTGTGCATGCATGCTGCCCCGGACGTAGCCTTTAAACTCTTGATAAGGTCAACAATCTCACTCTATATTATATCTGGGTCATTGACTCACTCCCGTGTGGTATCATTTGTCTCAGAAATAGCTTGCTTGTGATTTTCACCTTGGCCTTGACCTGGGTTTTTGTGTCCCTGGTCTATGGACTTTGAACAGATCTAGAGCATACAACGCAATAATAATGGAGTACAGAAGCAAGGTATCATATAAATACTGCATTTCTGTTCGTAAAGCTGCATAGTGTGACGATTTACAGAATTAGAACGTTGATATCATGAACATGGCCGAACAGCAAGATGAACGGGTTGAAGATCCTGCCGTGACTAACTTTAGACGATATCTTCGTATTAAGACAGTTGAACCTGAGCCAGACTATGGTGAGATTATCATGCATTATTAAAATATGTCTCAATTTTATTGCTAGTGGGGCTGAGATAGTATAGCAGGGGAGAAGTTTAAAATATCATCTAAAAAATAGTAAGATATGATTGTTGTACATACACCTATGAGTATTGTGCATATCTTTGTGAAACTTGATTATAATTTCTTGATCTTTCATTTTTTTAAAAATTAGATATGGGGCCTATCTAGCCAAAACACACTCCCTTTATCAATAACCGTTGGCCTATTGATTATCTTTTTAATAGCCTCATAACTTCAATTAAAGTAAGAAATGTGAGTTTATTGGAGAAATAATAATGTGGCTAAAAGAAAGGGGAGGTAGTTAAATGGAAAGAAAAAGAAAGAAAGAAAGAAAGAAAGAACGGGAAGGGAGAGGGGAGAGAGAGCATGCATGGGGGTGGTTAAAGGATGAATGAAACATGAAGGGAGGGGGCAGAGAATGAGGGATATTTATGTTCAGGGAATAACAAATAATGAATGTTTAATAAAACAGGTATTTTTTTGTGTAAAAGTTTTGATATTTTGTTGTTTAGAAAAATTCAGTAAAAGTTATCTTCTATCACACAGTTTGCTTTGCATTTTTTTTTAGATGGAGCAATAATATTTTTGAAAGAGATGGCTGGAGAAATGGGATTACCAGTGCAATGTGTTGAGGTTTGTTTAACTGTTTATAAAAACAAGAAGAGCAGACATGTATACCAAAGATGTTCAAAATGCAACATATACAATGTATTCATTTTTCTTGTTTTTTTTATAACTTACAACAAGTAATACATAACTTATTTATTTAGAACTCTTTAAAGAGGTTGGAGTTAAACCATATGCCCTATGAAAAGAATAAATTTGTTAAATTAAGAATCACAAAAGGATGCTTGCTAATTGGACCAAATTATGTTTTTAAACTGCCCTTTACAATGCTCTGAAGTCTATTTTCTGTTGTTTTTCAAGAACAAAATATATCTGAATATAAAAGTACATCTTTATATCTGACAAAAACAAACTCCTACAAACTTTGAACTAGTAATTAAAATCTTACCCTCATGAGTATGTAGAAACTTTGATGAATTAATATAAATTTTAGTTTAAAACTATTTTGTGACCATATTCCCTTGTAATTGACAGGTGCATCCTGGGAAGATTATTGTCATCATAACATGGGAAGGAACAGACCCCACCCTCAAGAGTATAGTATTGAATTCACATATAGATGTTGTTCCAGCATTTGCAGTAAGTATAAATGAGATTAAAAATCACTGACAAGTTAAAGTCAAATAGCTACAGGTGCAATCAGTGTACAAAAAAAATAATCACTATTATGCTTGGTTTGCTGCAAATAGTTTTTATTATCATTATTTGAAACAAAAGACCTATTAATGAAAACAGTCATCTATAGATTTAGATTTATTTCTGTTCAAACAAATTATATAATCCATACTAGCCAAATTTATAGATGCGTTTGAATGCATTATTACATAATTATTGATAAAGGGGGGGGGTCTCAAAAAGTGTAAAGGAGGAATGTTATTCAGCAATGTTACTTACATTAAATTCCATTTATTTTTCATAATTGATTACTTTTTTTTCTTTCAATCTTTATTGATCAAAAAACTAAATCACAGTACAAATCAAACAAATTAACAAGCTATTTACATGATTAAAAAGAGCAGCACTTACATACATGTAGGTATATACTTGTCAAGACAGATACATAAATCAAATTAGATATCAAATCTCCACTTTTTAAAATGTACAGGTAATTTACCATTCTTCTTCGCCAAAACATATCCTTAATACCTTTGATACGAGCTTTGAATTCCACAATATTTGGGGTTTTGTTATTAAATTTACAAAAGTGAACATAGTACTTGAAAGCAAGGAAAATGAATGTTAAAAAATTATCACCTTGAATACCAAAAATCTTTACAATTATTTTATTTCCTTTTATCACAAGGTCTCACAAATATTCTTTTGTATTTCTGGAAAAGCGCCCTGAGCACTCTCGAGAGTTGACAGTGTAGATTTGGTGTGATAAAAGTCAAATTTATCATTGTTATCATTATTTTTTCTCACTTGAGCAAGATTATATTTAGTCATTTTACAGACTTTTGGCCGACCATAGAATATCAGTAGGCCTACTTGTAATTTTTGGTCAATGTATTTACAATATTTTTACCTGATAGGACCATTGGAAATGTGATCCATTCGAAGCCAAGAAAATGGAAAATGGTGATATTTATGCAAGAGGCACCCAAGTAAGTGTCATATCTTTTATACCATAAATCTCAGTTAATGCCATATTAAGTGCTACTTTTAATGATCTTTATTTTATTTCAATAATTGATGCTAAAAATTAAAAAATGTATTGGAATTTTTTAGGGGTCAGACAGAAAGATTTAGAAAATAATCTTTATTTCCACAACTTGTGTTGTTCAGTGCAGAGAAGGGAGGCTCATAATTTCACTAACTCTGAGTATTTATCATTGATTCATTGAGAAAACAGAAACAAAAAGCTCTGAATAAATTCTAATATTAACATTTTCTGTTTAATTTTATTTCATTTCTTCTAGGACATGAAGAGTGTTGGAATTCAGTAAGCATTGAATATCTTCTTTAATATTAATCACATTTAAATAGACTTCTATTTACATTTACGTTAATTATTCTGAGGCATGTGCATTGTCTGAGGAAACTACACCCCTTCATTATTAAACCAACTTAAGGTTATTGATAATGTTATAGGGCCATGCTATCATTATATATTTTTTAAATGCGTTATATTGCTTGATCAAGTTTCGAATTTTTGAGCTTAAAGGGATTGTCCGGGCTGAAAATATTTATATCTTAATACATAGAGTAGAATTTACTGAGCAAAATGCTGAAAATTCCATCAAAATCGGATAATAATTAAAAAAGTTATTGAAGTCTAAAGTTTAGCAATATTTTGTGAAAACAGTCGTCATGAATATTTATTAGGAGGGCTGATGATGTCACATCCCCACTTTCCGTTTTCTTATGTTATTACATAAAGTCATAATTTTTTCATTATTTCATACTTGTGTGAATAATATGGCTCCCTTATAATGAAATGAGTTGCAGCAATAAATATCTAATGCACTAAATCAGTTGTCAATCCAATTTTTCTAGTCCTTGGAGGAAAAAATTTGAATAATCCTAATTTCATATAATAAAATACAAAAGAACAAGTGGGGATGTGACATCATCATCAGCCCACCTAATGAATATTCATGACAACTGTTTTCACAAAATATTGCTAAACTTTAAAATTCAATAACTTGTTGTATGTTATCCGATTTTGATGAAATTATTGGCATTTTGCTCAGAGAATTCTACTCTATTTATTAAACTATAAATACTTTCAGCCTAGACCATTCCTTTAAGATTTCTAAAGACTGCATTATCAATGTGTAGATGAAGATCATTTGTCCTTGCCTTCTCCTTTTTCAAAAATACCTGCTGGTTCATATCTTGTGAAGCTGATTGAGATGAAGTTTTACTATATGACAATATGACCTTGCCCTTGGAGGTAGTATATCATACCAATTTGTTAGCTTTTAATCACCTGATTATATTGTCCATGGTGGTATATTGTTTGTATAATGATAACCAGGTTCTAACTGACCTCAACAATGGATGATCAGATAAGTGTTTATAGGCCACCATAGGCCACCTTGGAGGTAGTATATCATACCAATTTGTTAGCTTTTAATCACCTGATTATATTGTCCATGGTGGTATATTGTTTGTATAATGATAACCAGGTTCTAACTGACCTCAACAGTGGATGATCAGATAAGTGTTTATAGGCCACCGTTGGTAATTAAAGTACACAGCTAGCTAGGTCTTCAATGTGACTTTTTATTTGTGGGGGGGGGGGGGCTTTGATATTCTGCATGTCTCAAATCATTTTATCTTTATTGGATACTATTATGTATGAAATAAGAATTCAGAATGTCAATATAATAGAGATAAATAGTTGGCTTCTAGTACATTTATATCCCTCAGATTGGATAGCCTATTTTAACAGCATGTATACCTCAATAAAAATGCATCAGCATTGACAGAAAAGTGACTTTCAGAATTTTATTATAAAGATGACCCCTGATTTCAAAGCCTCGCCACAGAAATCATAACAAACTTGAGAACCCTGCTCATTTTCACATGTTTTGGCCAAAATGTCTTGTGGGTTTTCTGTTTAGTTACCCCTTACATTAATCTTTGAAGAAAAACTATACCCAGAACAGTGGAAAAGCATAATTATTTTCATCCTCTTTTTCTGATATCACAGATACTTAGAGGCAATCCGAAGACTAATCAAGAAAGGAGAAAGATTACTTCGTACAATTCACATGCTCTTTGTACCAGGTAAATTAAAACTCTGCTAGATTTTTAATTAGTCTTGAAAAAAATATTTATGTAAAAAGTATATTGATATTATTAAAATGAAAGAGAATTTTGAATTATTACATGCAAAGCAAACCTTTAGTTTTACTTACCCCCCCCCTCCCCTTTATTCAAAATAATTATCCAAACTTCTTATTATCTATTGATAGTTCTTACCTTACATGATTTATACAATAATCTTGCTAAAGAGTAGTCCAGTAAATATATATATATTTTCTTATTATTCTATTAACAGATGAAGAACTTGGAGGATTTAAAGGCATGAAGTTATTTGTTCACACTCCTGAATTTAAGAAACTCAACATGGGTTTTGGACTAGATGAAGGTAAAAGTTGTTTGCTGCATTTATTATTTCTACTTCAGTTAAGAATATGAACTACTCATTGGGATAGTCTTCAATTAGCTATGTCTGAAAAGGGGATAAATCACTGTATATCAAAGGAGCCTTATTAGCAATTGAAAAGTCCTTCGGCTGTCAGTGTTGATATTTAGCTTTAATGGGAATTGGATGCTGTGAGCTCAGAACATAGGAGCCTGTTAACTGGTCTATAAATTTATAAGGATTTATTCCCATGAACTTGTTACTGTATACATTTACTTCTACGAATCCTCAATATATGGGATGTTGAAATGAGTAAGACAGCAAATCCATAATCAAAGATATTTCTTTATATTTGATTTTGTTTCTATTTAGGTCTTTGTAACCCAACAGAGAAATTTACCTTATTCTATGGAGAAAGAGCAACATGGTGTAAGTATTCTTAATACATTCATATACACCACTTTTATACATAGTGCATATACATGTAATATAATAATAATAATAATATAGGTATTTATATTGCGCACATATCCACCTTGTTAGGTGCTCAAGGCACTCCTATATTACCCGGCTAAGTTAGGCGTTCATAGCACACACAGCTTTTTAAGGAATGACTTCCTACCGGTACCCATTTACCTCACCTGGGTTGAGTGCAGCCCATTGTGGATCAGTTTATTGCTGAAGGAAATTACGCCATGGCTGGGATTCGAACCCACGACCCAAAGTCCGAAGACTAATCCACTAGGCCACAACGCTCCATGTAGTTCCTAAATTATAAAGTGATCAAGCCTATCAAAAGTAAACCGAGTTCATAGGTCTCTAGATCACTGGTGTGAACTGTGGCCTAAATGCCATATTTTTACATGCCAAACTAAATATTCAATAAAGTATTTACTGGTAACTGTCCCATGAATAGTCGTAAAGACACTATCAATACAGAGGAACAAAAATACAGAGGCCCGAATTCACAAAGGTGGTTTTGAAAACACACGGTGGAATCCATGGTTTATGCAGATTTCCTGTATAAATTACGCTTAATTGAGCGCGTATCAGGCGCATGTATAAAAAATTCGAATGCTGATGCGCGCTTTTGTCAAAGTGCGCCAAATTGACACCTGTTACCATGGTTAGATATGCTATTTTATTCATGAGTCAGCTGTTTGAAGAGTGGACTCATGAATAAAAACAGTGGACTCATGAATAAAATAGTGTGGATATATAACCATGGCAACAGGCATCAATATGGCGCACTGGGACAAAAGCGCGCATCAGCATTGGACATTTTTTATACACGTGCCCGATACGTGCTAAATTAAGCGTAATTCATACAGGAAATCAACATAAACCATGGATTCAACCGTGGGTTTTCAAAACCACCTTTGTGAATTCAGGCCAAAGTGATCTCCGTTTTATCCTGACAATGGGTATTCTCAGCTCATTTTGGTTCCTACGATTTGAGCATCTAAAAAAGTAAAATGAATTGATTTCTTTCCTTTAGTTCACATAATAATGATAATAATAATTTATTATCATTATTATTATTGTTATCATTATTATCATCATTATATTTGATTTAATATGGGGATTTTTTGGAGTATTTTTTTCTTACTCAACCATGCAATACTTCACCCTTTCTAACACCAATAATTCTACTATTTTTATTATTTCAAAGGGATTGATGTAATTTGCACAGGAGATCCAGGTCATGCCTCTAAGTTTGTAGAAGATACAGCTGCAGAAAAAGCAGTAAGTAAAAAAAATGAATTATATAGAATGTATGACTAGTTTTTACACCAAAAGTGTGTTGTATTTGGTGAGTTTATCGCGAGTCCAACTTTCCTAGCGTGTGCATCATCCACCACCATAACCATGTCACAAAAACTTATAAATCCCATGTCAATTTTTAGTTTCAAATGGTTAAATAAAAAATATAAATAAAAAAGTAATAAGAGTAGAAAACCCCCTAAATGTATTGTACATGAAACTTTATCTACCCTTTTTTCTTTATTCTGGTAAATAATTTGTTAGGAAACAACCTCTTTATTGATGTGAAACAAATCAAAACGCTGTGTTGGCACATGTTTCTTTGGGGAAAAACCTAGATGCACGATGACAAGGTTTTTTTTTATTGGTTCAAATTTGTTTGAAAGTAGATGGTGTGATAGGAAGATACCATTCAATAAAATGATTGGCACTGTCTATGGAAAACTTTTGGGCTGGTAAACTACATCTTGTGACTATTTTCTTAATTTAACTCTAAAAATTTTCCTCAGTTTTTTTAAATAGAAAACCTGTTTGAATGAAGCAAGGCTTTTACTGTACTATGTGTTCGGGCTGTCGCGATTAACATGCGCATCAACATCATTATCAGCCTAACCTGCGCCACCATTTTGATAATGGATTGCCCCTCCTAGCATCAGACTAAACCAGCACGCACAGCCAGCTGAGTGGGCTTCTGGTGACCTTCAACTATGCAACAAATCTGGCGAAACTTTTGTCTATTTTTATGGTACTTCAAATATTTCTTAACATATTCAAGACCCAGTTCCAATTATGATAAATTCAAGCAATAATATTTAAATGCGCATGCTGCCATAAACATGATATCAAATGTATACTGAGATATAAACAATGAATTGAGAAACTGTTGAAGCATTGATTTTTCTTGTCTTATGTATAACATCATCAGTGATAAAAGTTGTATCCATGAAATGCAGATGTGTTTACAAAGAGAGCAGTATGAAAACATATATGGCATAATTAGTGGAGGGATATTAACCAGCTCTTGCATATTTTTTCTGTTGTCATCCAGAGAAAAGTCATGAATGCATTCCTTGGCTACAGAGATGAAGAAATAAAAAGGTAAATTTTCATGAATCATTTGATTTAAAAATTGTTTGCTAAAATCCTTTGTTATGGTAAGTAATGAATTATTGTCATTTCAATTCAATTTGAACATTTTGTAAAATATGACTGTATGAAAACAGGATTCCAGTAAATTATGGATGTATCAATCTTAATTTAAAAAAGCTAAATGAGTATAACAATACACTTACAAATCTTTGGGCAAATTTGTATTCATCATTTAATAAAGGTCAATTAGTATTATGGAAGTTGCGCATATAAGTGTAGTGTAGGTCTCACTCTTGGTCAGTATGGTTACATTGTCCTTTAATAAGCAAGTTTTCTGTCTTTTTCAACAGGTTGAGTACTGAAAAACTGGGAGATATTCAGACAGTCAACTTGGTGCGGATGTCAGTAAGTTCCAGGAGTAAATTTTACTATTTTATCAAATGTGATTTATTTTTTTGTGTCCAAGAATATAACTTGATATTTCCAACCCCATTAAGATCCTGTTTTCTCACACAAACATAATGTGCATGCATTATTTCAAGGGTATATTGGATTGTCAATTTCATTATTTTTTACATGCTTTAAGTATTGTTTTGAATCACATGTACAAGAAATTTGTTAGATTGCAATCCTTTTCTGGGTATCGTCAAACTATTCAGATTGGTACAAAGTTGACGATACCCTCATTATTCTTATAGCAATAACCACTTCATCATAGCCATTTTTCTATCAAATTTTTGAACCTGAGGTTCTGAAACCAGTTTGATAACCCTGTATTTCAATAAGCTGAAAAGTTGTTGCAAATTTTGCACGCCCAACACAAAAAAAATACAAAATCTGGTAATCTTTAAAATTATGGTATTTTAGTAAATCTCCCCAATAATTGCTGTATCCATCTTGTAGTGTGAATAATAATTTATGAAATCTTTTCATAGGGAGGAGTAGCCAACAACATTGTACCTATTGAACTGAGACTGCGTTTTGATCTTCGACTGAGCCCAAAACAAACACCTGAGGTAATGGGTTTATACTTATTCACTAATCACATCCATTTTCACTCTTCATACCAGGTACCCAGTTTTTCCATATTTGTTAAAGAACAAGAACAAATTGTGTTTTATCTTTATCTTTACTATAAAGGTAGAAGTTGATTGTTCATAAGTCACATAATAGCTGTGAAACTTTGATCAATAAGGAGACAAATGCTTCAATAAAGATTGTTGATTTTCCCCCTCTACCAAGAAAAAGACAGGAAAGCTTACTATGGCCGATAACTCAACAGTATACTTGGATCTAATTCAGTCTACAGTGAAAAACTCTTTTGTCCAATATAGAAAAACTATCAGAGATGATCCTATAATAAATTGATCAAGCTTCTACGAATTTGTAGATATGAAGGCAAATTTTATCAGGGAAATATTTTTTCATACTATTATCACATTGTTTCAAAATGGCTTGTTCATTTTGGACATTTCTTTAATCATCTTTGGTATAACATTATGTATTTCAAATATTATACGTAACTATTCATAATTGAGTGATGAGATACAAAACTTAATAATGGTAAACATAATAGTGTAAAACTTTAAAAATTGTTGTTACTATTATTATTCTTAATTCTGGAAATATTGCACATACCTTAATATACAATATATTTCACTAAATTGCTTTATTTTTTTCTAATTTTCATTGTTTATTTGATTTAATCCAATTTAGTTTCTTGAGAACAAGATCAAGGAGATGATAGCATCAGCAGGAGAGGGTGTGAGCTTTGAATGGATTAGGGTGAGAGCTGATATCATTTACATTTGTTACGGTGTCAATCATGCTGCTGTGGCTATAATGATTGACAAAGTTTACCCTAACATCTAGTTGGTTAAAAGAAAAAAATAAAAATTAGAGTGGGTGTGTCCACAGAGGTTTGGCTAAAAACCCATCAAAGAAAAGTAGTTTCAATTTTTTTCTGATTTTAGTTTGGTGATGTCACATTTGGCAGTGCTTAGCTCCTTCATACCACTCAAATTAAAATAAAAATGCAAATTTAACCAATTGTACATATAATATACATTGCTTCTGTAAATAAAAAGGAATTTGAACATAAACCACTAAAATATGATAAATAATGAATTGATGTTTCATGATCATGGAAAGAGCTGCTTGCTAGTAATATGAAATAAGACTCAAATACATTATTCTTTGAGTTTTGATAAAACCTTAATGGAAGTTTCCTTTGTTTTGCTGCATTTATGAAAACCAACTTAATATATCAGGGACACCTTCCTGTTAAGATAAGTGCTTCTTTAACACTTCAAATGAAATTCTTTTAAATATCCTGCTTCTGATAATCTGACAGACATTATTATCTTAGTCAAAGCTAGATTGGACATTTTCTACAAAAATGGGCAATAATTAATGCTTAGCTAAATGAAAAAAATTGGATGGCCATATCAAAGTCTAGAGTTTACATCATTAATAACAGACAGGTGGGTGTTTTATAAAGCTGTTCATAAGATATGACATGACTTTACGCACAATTGGTGACCCCTTCTTGTGCTAGGTGATACATCCCTATGTAATTCATTTAGAACATAAGAACATGTTCCAGTCATGCGTAAAGTTGTGCGTAACTTAACAAACAGCTTTATGAAATACCCGCACATTACTTGAAATATGTGAACATAAACTATGCAAGTAATGACAATTCGTCGTCAAATCAATTAAGTTCAATTTGTTAGTTCTCTGTTTCTGTTGGTGGTTGTACATTAAGGAAGGTTCCACAAGACAGATATAAAATAAAGATTCTTGTTTTTGATCATGTTAATTTCCTTACTGATGTGCATTGATTTCATGATTTTGTACTAATAATATCAAAGTAGTATATAAATGAAATTTTCTGTTTCTCTGTTGGTTTATAGAAAGGGGTGTGCTACACAACTCCCCTTGATGATAAAAACGTATGGTGGCAAACCTTCAAACAAGTTTGTGATAACAGGTTAGTATCAAAACATTTTGCTGTATTCAGACACATATAGTAAAGGAGCATGGAAGTATTTATACATTTATACTGTATCAGCATACTACTACTTCATATATTCCTTGCAAAAGTATAATATAACAGAAAATGATCGATAGACTTTCCAAATCTATTACAATTATTCGTCACTTTATTCATCACCCAGTATAGCTTCCTGTATAAGCTGCCAAACGGATTACTACATCAGGTATCAAGTATAGGCTTTATATGGAAATACAGCTACTTCAGGGTTTTTCAAGTTCAAACATTGACTTGGAGAGCGACAACATTGATTGTTGTCACTCTCCATGTTATCTTTCAGGTGTTTCTCTCTAGTCGTTTGGTTTTTATAAATCATGGTCCTTTTTGTTAGTTACATGTGCTTTTAAAAATTCATTTTTTTACTCTCAAATATATTCCTTCTTTCAGGATATTCAAATAATCGATCATGTAGCTTATGTAGGTGACCAATATAATCCATCTAAATTACCAAATCCAAGTAAAACAATTTAAATATTTTTTTTTGCCAATTAATGCCCTTCAAATAAAGTCCATGTATGCTATGCCCTTATATGCTTATTTACAGTATGATTAAATTCTGATCATATCCTGCATATACAAAGCTTTTCTTTTTCCATTGTTTTTATTACAGGAAGCTTGAATTGGAGCTTGAAGTGTTTCAAGCAGCAACCGATAGTTGCTATATACGTGCCTTAGGAATCCCCGTTTTAGGTTTCTCTCCCATCAATAATACACCTATACTTCTTCATGATCATAATGAATTCCTGAATGAGGACGTCTTCTTACGAGGCATTGATATCTATGAATCTATCATTGCAGCTATAGCCAATGTGCCCCAGTAGTACATGCTTCCTTGCCCATGCTAGCCATTTATCATCCATTACATTATATCTGGAATATATATCTACCTTTTTAACTAATTACGATACTGCAATGATTTTATAGTATTCTTATACCTTCAAGGGGAAGTTCACCCTGACAAAAAGTTTATTGTAAAAATAGCAGAAAAAATATTTAAAAATATTGCCGAAGGTTTGAGAAAAATTCATCAAATAATTAAAAAATTATTAGAATTTCAATTATTTGATTTGTGACGTCATATGCGAGCAACATTTTTACATAGCGAATGGTAAAAAATCAATGAAATGTCATTTTCTCAGAAAATTGAAAATGGTTTTCACTGTACCTTTTGTATATCAATAGACAAATCATTTCACACCCGATCATGAATAGAAAACAAAATTAAGTCATCAGGAACCATACAAAATTTGAAATTCATGCATTTTATATTACATAACACACGGGGCAGCTGCTCGTTTATGACGTCACAAATCCAAAACTTTGACCTCTAATAACTTTCTTACTCTTTAACGGATTTTCCTCAAACCTTCACCAATATTTTTTACTATTTTTTCTGCTATTTTTACAACAGAGTTTTCTTCAGGGTGAACTTTCCCTTTAAACACGATATACTCCTGAGACATGTCCTCTCTTTTATTCATTTTTTGGTCTCTTTTAGTCAACAAGAAATATACCCTTTTTAAAATTGGTGGAAATTTTGACATCCTAACAAAACCATGTGTATATTAAATGTTGACCATAAAAGCTGGTTGCACAAATGCACAAGAAGAAGCAGTAGAATAGTACTCACAGAGTGATTGGAAAACATGTGTATTACTACTGTGAGTTACTTTAATAAGCAGTATCTGGAGAGTATCAACAACAGAAAAGATCTTGTCACACTGATATTTTCTTATGTTACATCAGCAAAATCAAAATTTCCTAGAATTTGTTATGTGAAACTGAATGCACTGGTCAGTGTAAACTATTCAAGAGCACCTTCAAATGACTAAATTCAGACACTACGAACTTTGCAACTGATGCGTTGATAATAATGGTATAACCATGGAGCTATCCATACAATAAATGAACAAAAACTGATAATTTGTTTAACAAACTCATCATATATTTTGCTAAATTTTGAAGAAATGATTAGTGCATAGCTTTTTAGCAGCCAGGAGGCAAACTAATGTCTCTTCTATTGGCTTTATATCCTATTGAATTGTATATTATGTAAGGGTTTGTCATACAGTACTCTAAGCAAGCCCCAACTGATCTCTCTCATGCAGTTTGTTACAACTCTTTGGCTAGCATTGGCTTTGAAGTGAACAGTTGAATTAAGTTATATTTTTGACAGATGAAAACCTACAAGGTGAACCTAAACAAAGAGTATATTTTCTACAAGAAAGATAATAATTGAATGTAGTTCTTAACAACATAAGCTTATGGCAATAGATGTTACCAACAAATTGTGTTCGGAAACTAGAGTCAGTAGAAGTTGACCTTTTATAAGTGACATAATCATGTTTTTAGACAAGGATATGTAAAGCATATCTTCCAAGTTGAATTTTGCCGAAGTCGAACAGACTGAGAGACCGAGGTAGATTCACCTGTATCAGCACCATTTATGTTTACTCTTGTGTCATACAGAAAGCTGGAATTGGATCCAATGGTGTGCCAAGGAGCCACCGATGCCTGTTACATCCGTCCTTTAGGAATTCCCGTTTTGGGTTTCTCACCCATTCCCTATACTCCAATGCTAGCCCATGATGATAATGAATACCTCAATGAAGATATCTTTCTCAGGGGAATCAGCATCTATGAATCACTCATTCAAGCCCTAGCCAATGTTAATTATGATCAGTGACTGACTGCCAAACATAACTTCAGCAGTTATGTCTAACAATGTATAAAATTTGTATATCTGTTGCTTTCCATAATACACCATCTTGTAAAATTGTGTAAACTTGTATTATGAGGTAAACACATAAGCAATAGCAAAACAAAATTTCCATTTCACTATGTCTCGCTGGTAGTATCCTTAACTATATAAGAACTGATATTCCATAATTATTTACATTAAAACACATCTCATAATTAATTTTTCTCTCAAAAGTTGGAATTACAAGAAATAATGCTGTGAATGATGAAATTGTTTTTTATACCCTGTATTACATTCGTATACAAGTAATTTGATTTTGTCACTTTATGTTGTGTTTTGCAATTCAAATGTTGATTAAACATTTTGATTTATTTCAATTATGCTGTGAATGATGAAATTGATTTCTTATACCCCTTATTACATTCGTATACAAGTATTGATTTTGTCACTTTATGTCATGTTTTGCAATCCAAATGTTGAATGAACATTTTAAGACCACAGAATGCCATTTCCATTGACTGATGGGAAGCAAACTGCACTTCTCTAGTGCAATTTGGTCATCAACAGTATTCTCTTACTGCATATGGAATATGAAAATATCCAAGAAACAATGTTTTCATACACGTGCAGAAATGAAATATACATTTTAATTCTTTTTATCACCAAACATCGTCAAAATTTGTGTGAAAATTTGCCAACAATCATTGCCAAGTGTATGAATAAAATGTTTGGTCATTCTTCATACACACAATTTATACAAGTACGCCTGTGATATCTTTTGAAATAATATGTGAATATATGTGTCATAGTGTACTGGAACAAATTCAGAGCTGAATTAAATTTTATATGCAAAACTATAATCTGTTTGTTTGAATTGTTGTCTTCCCCTGTCCTTGTAGTGACACAACATTGGCTCCTGCGACAATTGCTCCGGCTTTATTTCATAAGATATAATTAGCATAAAAGTAACAATCCTTTGCCAATTAATACAAAGCATTTATCTTGTCAATCTTGTAATGTAGCAGAAGATAGCATAAATCCCATCTTTAATATAAAAATAGACCTAGTTTTCTTTCCATATCAAATCATGATGAAATGGCTACATGATGTACATGTATTGTATGATTTGACATGTAATACTAGTAATTCATGTACTTGCAGTCCAATTCACTAATTTTTTTTTTTAGGTGTACTGCTTGTTTTGGTTTTTGTTCACTTAAAAGGGTACTCTATATATATAGTGTGAAAATTAATCAAGCAAAATGCTGAAAATTTTCATCAAAATATATAAATAATATAAATAATGTTATTGTACTTTAGGAATATTTTGTGAAAAGTTATATTCATGTCATGAATAATATTCATTAGGTGGGCTGATGATGTCATAATCCCAATTTCCCTTTTCTCATTTCATTACATGAAATAATAATTTCATATTTTCCTACAAGTGTGTTTGGTATGTGTCACTTGCAATAAAATAATTTGCAGCAATGAGTATTTAATACATTAAATGAGTTGTCATTCCATTTTTAGCTCAGGCCTGAAGGGCCAGATGAGCTTATGCTGTGGTGTGGCATCTATCGTCTGCCGTCCATCCACACTTTCAAAATGCTTTTTCTTTGTCATTTCAAGTCCAATTTCAATTCTGTTTGCTTTATATGATAGCACTAGGTGGGGAATTTAAAACTTCTACACAGAATTTTGAAATTTAGAGCAGAAAATTATTTATGCTAAATTATGCAAAATTTATTCAAAAATCACAGCAAATGCCTCTTTTTTATTTGTTGACCGAATTTCAAAATGCTTTTTCTTTGTCATTTCAAGTCCGATTCGAATTCTGTTTGCTTTATATGATAGCACTAGGTGGGGGATTCAAAACATATGCACAGAATTTTGATACTCATTAAAGGGGAATGAAACCTTTGGAATGAGTAGGCTTGTGTCGAAAAAGAAAAATCAAAGAAACAGATCTACGAAAGTTTGAGAAAAATTGGACAAACAATGAAAACATTATGAGCATTAGAATATTGCAATCACTAATGCTATAGGTAATGCGAACAAGGATGTGTGATGTCACATGTGAACAACTTTCCCTTTGATGAACTATAAAATACCGCAAAAATGTCTCTTTTTGCTTTTTCTTATGGTGATACAAACTCTTTATCCATAATGTAATCTTTAAAAATCTGTATTACATGCCCTCCTATAGAAAGAATATATGATCTACTGACAGATGTGATAAAAGTGGCAATTTAAGTGAAATATATACTGAAGTAATGGGGAGAGTTTTTCACAAGTGACATCACACATTCAAATGCTCACAACCTTCTTTTTTGTCCAATTTTTCTCAAACTTTTGTTGATCTGTTTCTTTGATTTTTCTGTTTTCACACAAGCTATCTTGTTCTAAAGGTTTCATTCTCCTTTAAATATGCTAATTTATTCAATTCATTAATTTTTCAAAATTCACATAAAGTGCTTCATCTTCTTTATTTGTTGACCAATTTGAGACTTTTGCTTCTTTCTGGTAGAGCTTCATGAGGTTCACAAATCTTCTACACAGAATTTTTGAAATTTTTACTAGAAAAATTTTAAGGCTAATTTATGCGTATTTTTTTTCAAATTCACATAAAATGCTTCTTCATTTGTTAATCGATTTTGGTTTTTTTTTCTTTCCGTCTAGTAAAGCTTCATGAGGTTCTCCAAACTCCTACACAGAATTTTGAAAAGAAAATGATTTATGCTAATTTATGCAAAATTATTCATAAATCACAGAAAATGCCTTTACTTCTTAATTTGTTGACTGATTTTGATTTTCTTCTTCCATCTTGTAGAGCTGCATGTGGTTCACCAAACTTGTACACAGTATTTTGACATTTTAACTAGAAAAATTACTTATGCTAATTTATGCAAAATTTATTCATAAATCACGAAAAATACTTTTTCTGCTTCATTTGTTGATCAATTTCAATTTTGTTTGCTTTATATGATAAAGCTCTAGGTGGGGAAACTAAATTTTTACACAAAATTTTAAAACTCATTAAATATGCTAATTTATGCATATTTTTCAAAACTCACAGAAAATATTTCTTATTTGTCGACTGATTTTTTTTTTTCCATCTAAGAGCCTCATGATGTTCCCCAAGATTCAAATGGTTAGTAAATGAACTGCTTGTAAACAAACTAGGATTAGACTATGTGTAATGAGACCATGTACATGAAGCAGGTCTAGACCAATCTGAATTTTACCATACGGTTTATCTTTTTTGTCAGAAAGCGGTTGCATGACATTTGCTCCACTCTAAATTCCACACACAAATGGAATGGCCTACCCTACCCTAACATGATATAAAACCCTATTGCAACCCTACATTGTGTCACTCAGAAAGCATGTGTACTTTTGAAAATAAAAAAATACAATTAAGGACATAAAATGAAGGAAGTCTAAGAAGAAATTTCTTGGAAGTTGCTTTTCTTGTATTACACACAAGGATCTAAAGTAAACAAGTCAATGTTCATCAACATTTCCAAATACGGTACTGAACTCTATATCAAACACATCTATTTGACCCTTGCATTGGAAAGCCATCTTTTGATCCAACCATTGGAAACATTCAAACACAACATGTCATTTATTCAATATTAACTTGTGATTCTACTTGGGTGAAGTAGTGAAAGAAGTTCATTCAGTATACAGTATATTCCACTCAGGACAACTCAACTCAAGTCTACATAACATCTTGATAACAAAATCACATTTAATTTCAATGTGATTTCATTGTGTACTTGGAGTTTGGAGAGCAGCTTGAAATGTGTGGAGGAAAAAAAAAATCACATTTGAGAAAATCAATAGCTACACATCTTTGTCATTTATGCATTTTCTCTCATCCTACTGTTAAATAATTTGCCTTTTATTTGGCTCATTAGTTTTCCCAAACTTCATAGGCTTGTTCCTAATTGTTCTTATTTATTGTATGAATTCATTTGGTGTATTATTTTTTACATATGCTTCAATTTTGCAAGTAAAAAAAAATCATCCTGTGAAAACACAATTCATGGAAAGGATTCCATGAAAATTCCAAATAGCTTTAAAGTAACAGTGATAAAAAGCTGCCTTGTTGACTAATAAAATCCAACATATTATATTACTTAGTGTCATTTTAAAACTCATGTTCACCTGACTGAAATTTTACTTCTAATTCAGACTTTTTTCTCTCTTTACATCAAATCATACTAAACAACAATTCAATCATTAGAAAGAATTACACTTTTTAGTAAAGTCCCTCTTGAATCAATCGATTTCATCTGGACTTCTCTATATCAAAATAAAAAATGAAATAATAATGTCTCAAATAAAGAATTTTTTTCAATAATTCAAAGCAATAAATTGCATAGCTCTAATTTGCCAATCTGTAAGTACAATTACATGAACAGATGAAGGATGAATGGAACGTATCCAGAGGCAGTCATGTTTGAAGACAAAAAATAAAAACCTCTGCATCAAACCATAATAAATCATTGTTTTTGTGGTCTAATAGTTTCTCTATGTTATACCCTCCACTGTGAGTCTGTGATGTCATCTGAGAACGCTCTTTAGTCCTTTTAAATAACTGTAATGAGCATGATGTTTTCGGCAATGGGTTAAATGATAGCCATCTAGTTTAATGCGGACAAGAGAAGTTTTTCCAAAAAAATGTAAATTAACTTAACCTAGGAGTTGTGTCACCTGGTTTATGCAGTCATTCATTAATATTAAAATTTATGTATACCAGGCAACATCTTCTTTTAAAACAAGGCAAAAGCGATTTCGTGTCTCGCCCACTTATGAAAATAACAGAAATATCGTGATTTGTGAAATTACTGGGATGGAATAACACTTGTCATAAGAGCCTTGCACGTAAACTTTAATGTTGACCTGAAAATGACCTTTGAACTTACCATGTGACCTCCCACTGCAGCAAAATATGCAGGTTGCCTAAGTACATCTACCATCCAAGTTTTGTTGAAAAGTGACTTACGGTTGCAGAGTTGGGTGTCACAAGAACGTCTTGCATGCAAACTTTAACATTTACCTGAAAATGACCTTTGACCTAACCATGTGACCTAAGACTGCAGCATCACATGCAGATCCCTCAATTTAATCTACCATCCAAGTTTGATTGAAGAGTGATTTACGGTTGTGGAGTTAGGTGTCATAAGAGTCTTGCATGTTAACTTTAACGTTGACCTAAAATTGACCTTTGACCTTATCATGTGACTTTCGACTGCAGCATAACATTCAGGTCCCCCAAGTCCATCTACCATCCAAGTTTGGTTGAAAAGCGACTTACGGTTGTGGAGTTATGTGTCATTAGATTTGTGACGGACGGACAACAGACGATGGACAACATTTGGATCCCTAAGTCTCGCCTTCACCTCTGGTGGGCAAGACAAAAATTACAATTATTACTTGTTTACCTATAGAACTGAAAGGTAATTTGCGAAAAAAAATCTTGATATAATTACAAAATGGCACATTAGGAAACTGCAATTCAAAGTATCTTCCAACATGAGATTGACGTTCAAGTTGAACAAACAGTTGGTAAATGAAACAAGAGTGTCGCTGGGGCGAGCACATAATAAGCTCGCCTGTAATGAGGAAAATGAAGTTATTGGTCATGCAAAAAGTGGAAGGTAGCGACTTGACCTTTGACCTTTTTACTTCAAAATTGATAGGCTTCCTGGGATCCATGCTAGTATCATACACACCAAATTATATGAGCTTAGGAAAGTTAAACAAAAGTTATCAGGTTAACAAGGAAAAGGTTAACGGACAGACATCAGGCATGATACCATAACATGTCCCGCCATGTTCCGTAGATGGTCGGGCGTATTATAAAAAAAAACATCTGATTATGAACTGATTTACAAACTAAATAATCCTTCAAAACAGCTATTAGTAACCTCAAGAGACAACCACAACATCCTCCTCCATCTCTATAAAATCTAACCAACAATATAGATACAAGACTAACATGGTAAAAGGGTCATCATGCATTGAAGATAACAGAGTATTTTTTTCTTACTTTTTAAGGAAAGGCTGATGATTTTTTTTTTTAATACACTTCTTGTATTCTAATCAAAATGAAAATTTCCTTCAAATTACCAATATTTAGCTCATTATTGATGTAAAAAATTAAGGGAACTATACATACATGATAATCTTTTCACTTTTAAAGGCATAAAGGCAATGCTGTGTTTAACACGCGGTCATCAGTGCCCTAAAATCGGATATATCTATCAAAGTACAAAAGCGTATCACGGAGAGGCAGATATTTTTGATGATTATTAACTTGCTGCTGTTGCAAAAGAGAATAGCAGGGCTTGAATGTGGGATAAACAAAAGAACAAGTATGGTATAACATGTACCTTAACACTAATTTTACAACCAAAAACACTCATTAGTCATGTATTTATAGCTCACATTTAACTTTTAATTGTGGTGTAGGTGGTTTATCTTTCAGTGGCCAAATCTGGCACAAATTTCACAACCATTAAAGCAACAAAAATATTAATGTAAAAAGACTGGGTATGCAAGCTTTTCGACAATTATCAGACTTGGTCAACCAGCGGTTATGCATATGGAGAAATATAATCAAGAGGAGAGGATTCTTTAATGCATGCTCAGATATTACAACTACAGGCTTAAAATCAATGCAACTTCTTTGAACTTTAACTGTTTCAAATCATTCTTTTTTAGTAAAAAAAAATGAGTAATCAAAAAGTGTCTGATAATTAATAAGGACTACTTAAGGCGGAAATACAGAACAATTTCTTTTACATCTACTCAACAGAAATCTACTTCTTAACATCTTTCTGTGATAAACTACATGCTTAGACAAGCTAACTAACTAATCAAGCAGTATTAAATGAAAAAAAAAAGATAAGGGAACAGTAAGTAATTTTTTACTCAATTTACCTAGTATTTCATTTCATACTAGAATGTATATTATCAATAGTGGTTTATCAAGTGAAATAAACTACCAATCCTGAATTACATAAATTGTCATAATATTGGATCTCACATTAGAAAGCAAATCATTGATGAGTACCAGAATGTGAGAACATCAAACTTGATTTCACACAATGTAATTATATTGGATCTCATATTAGAAAGTATATCAATGATGGGTGCTAGAAAAATAATAGCATCAAACTTGATTTCATACAATGTCATTATATTGGATCTCCATTAGAAAGCATATCAATGATGGGTGCTATAAAAGTTAGAACATCAATCTAGATTCCAAACATTGTCACTACATTGGATTTAGTATTAGAAAGCATATCAATGATGGCTGCTAGAATGCGAAAATATCAAACTTGATTTCATACATTGCCATTATATTGATACCAATATCAGAAAATACATTGATTCATCATTGAATTGACCAAATTATCTGAATTGTCATTCTTCTGGATCTTACATTGGAAAGATAGTAATGAAGAGTGATTCAACCAACCACAAAATTCAATGTCATACTTGTAAATGCATTTGAATTTGACATTGGAAAGCCTGCCACCAATTATATTTTCTAAAGCCCTCAAAATGTTATTAATATTATATTATATAAAAAAGTACATTATCAACGGTGGATGCGAGAATATACAAAATTTGATTGACTTCTTGCTTAGGATCTTACTTTTGAAAGAAACTCATCACGAGTGGTATTAAGGTCAACCATTCCATTGTTAATCCATGCTTGCCATGTATTAAATCTCAAACTGGAAAGAATGACGGTATTTACTAAATTCCATACATTGTCATTGTATTGGCTCTTACATTGGAAAGGACATCATCAAGAGTGGTTCCTCTCAGCTGGGCAATGCGTTCTGCAACCAGGAGGGCCATACCTGGGTGAGACCACTTTTGACACCTAACCTAATGAGATAGAAAAACATAAAGCAAAAAATTATGAGAAAAGATCAAGTACATGTCATGGCTCTTTGTCCACATCCTTGATAAATTTTGGATAGAAATCCACATTGGTCTATTTAACATATTCTATTCACAATGCATAACTTCACATGTTGACGTATTAGACACGAATACAAGGGAACTTAACAGTAAAATATCAAAATTAAAATTAGTATTACATTAGGTTGTTTCTTTAGTTAAATAGGTTTCATAAAGAATTTAAAAAACCTATGGAAACTATATAAAAAAAAGAGAGAAAGAAGTACTACAAAATTTTGCTACTGCTTCACATGACATAAGAATACATTACCGGGGGCCGTTTCATAAAGCTGTTCGTAAGTTCAGAGCGACTTTAACAACAACTGGTGATCCTTTCTTACACGCTAAACATTGCAAATGAAAATACCATCAACTACAAGAAAGGATCACCAGTCGTTATTAAAGTCGCTCTTAACTTATGAACAGCTTTATGAAACACCCACCCGGTATTCATCATACTGAACCTTATTTTTTATTGTAGACCCAACCTTTTTTTCTATAAATGACCATTCTAAATGAACAATAACATAAACAAACCTTCCTTGGAAGAAAGTAGGGTGTATCTGTTTCCAACAGAAGTCTATTGAGCGGGATAGCCCGGGCAGTCTGATGGGTGTTGGTAGCCGTAGGGAAGGTCACTAGAGCTGTCAGACCGATGAAAGAGTTCGGAAAAGCCCTCAGAAATTTTCTAAATTCAAGCAGAAAAGAGAGAATATAACTTATCAAGGTTTTCAACAACAAAAAATTCATACATACACGACTGCACCCTCACTCCTCATATTAGACAAAGGGTGCACTGGCTATGAAAAATATACAAAAATAAGAGACGCTAGTCATATCACTTGTCTTGATTTTTATCAACTGACTGCATTTCCCAGCCAGTGTCCCTCTTCAATTCTTCATCCAGTTTAACCCTTATTTAACTGCAAAAAAATGTCATCACTACGCTGTTGCGCAAAATGTTTTTACCTCGCTGACTTTTTACTTTCAAGTCTTGCTCATCTTTTGAGACAAAATTTGCGACGCCTGAGTACGCGGTTCCGAAATTACGTAACATTTTGTAAGTGCATGTCAGACGCTAAATTGCTCAATTCTGTCAATGCAAATTGTGTTTTTCAACCAAAAATCATAAAAGTATGATTATTTGGTTTAAATGGACTTATTTATGCTATTCCTGATTGCAAAAGGGTCCCTGACAAATTTCATCAGAAAAAACAATAAAAAACAAAGAAATACATAAGAATTTGAAAAACAATAGAATACATAAGAAATTAATTTCATTTTTGCAATTTTTTTAAAGATTTCTTAGAAATGTAAAAATTGATACTCTCACCAAAAACTAGCATTCTACTAGCAATATAAATTGAGTTAAAGGCAACAACATACACACTAAAAATATAGGGCAAATTTCATATGCTTATTTGCATAATTAATAAAAAAGCATAAACAATTAATTTTTGAAAATTTCACTAGTCTTGTAGTTTACATCCGGCTCGATGTGCATGCTTTTTTGGCCATCACACAATCAGCAGCGGAGATCTGAGGGGGGTCAAATTGACCCCCCCCCCTGTATGGTCTGAAATAGCCCAGTTCAGATAGTCACACACAAAAAAATAGTCACATATTTACAGGAATGCAGCAACTATAAATCATGACAGACAGCAGTCCATATAATCCCAAAACATCTGGTTAAGTGCAGTCATATTGTAAGATACATTACACCAAATATAAAGTCTCCTCTTACATGTAAATGTATATATTCTTTCAGGATATACAAAGGTATATACAATATGGAAGAATAAAACCAGATGATTAACAGTTTCTCTCCAGGTACATTTAGCCTGGTATTAGTGATGGAAATTTCTCCAAAATATTCTCTAATGATATTTCCTGATAAATGGTACTGGCATGCATAAGGAATTTATCATAAAGAATATGACAAAGTATTTGGAACAATTTGAAAGGATTAACTTGGGAGGATGAAAAACAAGTATCACTATAAAGAATTCATATGTTTAAAATTAAGAAAACACTCTTACATGGCATCCTGGGGAGGTCCTGTGAAACAGTGACGGTGTATCTTGTGATTTCTGGGCACCATCTTGGACATGATGCTGAGTGTGTCTTCTTCTGCATCCCTGCAATGGATGACTAAGGGCTTCTTTGTTTCCAGGGCAATCTGCAACTGACGTTGGAAGATCACCTTCTGAAGCTCATGATCTGATGTGATCTCTGCTGGCCTAAAAAACAGAAAACAATTGTTCAAGATATACAAACATGTCATTAACTTCACACATTGTTTCCTGAAACCTAAATTATGTAATTTTCTTTGCACAGCTACGCAAAACAAAGTGCTGCACATGAAGACATTTTTAGCAAAGGAAACTGAACAACCACAACTGATAGATTTTCAAAATCACACATCAGTCCATTTCTCGTATGATATTTTAGAAACTGCTATGATGAATATCTATAAAAACAATCTTAAACCCCAGAACATTCAAGTCTTTACATTATAAAAAAGAATGATTTAAGTCTTTTATTCACCTGTCAGAGTAATCCAATCCAATTTCTCCAAGTGCAACAGTCTTTGGATGATTCATCCAGTCTTTAATCTTCTGTTCCATGATGCCATCATAGTGCTTCACCTGGTGTGGATGACATCCAAATGATCCCCAGATGTTACTTTCTTTCAGTAGGTTATCAGCAAGAGAGTAACTATTTGAAAAGTTGACAGGATAACAGAAGATGGCCACACATCCAGCAAAATTGGTTGGGAAATTATTTACCAAGCAGAACTTTGCAAAGGTTCCCTTGAACATGTGCCGTTGAAAGAGTAGGTCAATGTGGGCATGAGTGTCCAGATAGTCTATATCACTGGATGGGTATTGGATTTCTGCAGAATCTTCAACCTCTGTTGATGAGCGCCATGAGTTAATAGTTGGTATTGTCTCCCCTCTCACCTCATCTTCAAGGGTTAGTCGTCTTGGTCGCTGCAGAATTTCGGCAAAGGTCTTTGGTTTAGGAGGTGCCGAGACTGGACGGGGAACTGGTGTGATATTGTAGCTACCCCATCCTTGAGATCCTGCAGACCAACTCTTGAATTTGCTAGTATCAGCATTGAATGCTTCAGGACGAGGAGTTGACTGCCAAAAAGGACTTTCTTGAGGCTTTTCTTTGGCTGGCCCTAGATTATTTTGTGGACTGACAAATTTTACAAGAGGATGACCAGATGCCCATCCACTGTGAGGAGCTATCACCCCAGGATACGACTTCCTCCTCTCTTCAAGATGGGCACTTGAAATGTAAGTTACTCTATCCTGACCATCGGGTGGCTCTGGTCTACCAGCACACACTGCAGCAGCATACGACGGAGGCTGTTGGCTGGAATTATTTGAATTATTTGGGATTGAAAAACTTGTTTCCTCTTTTTTCTGCCCAGGCCTGTCATATTCCATTTGCTTGAAATTCAGTCCCCACACTTTGCTTTTCCTACGAGTAGCACCAACACCAGTCGGAGGGGTTTCATACCAGTTATAGTTTTGCTGATCCCGCGACCCCCTCTCTATCTGAACTGATACACTAGAATCAGTACATGTAGGTGATGGTGTTTCACAAACTCTAGGATAGAAGTAATCCTTATCTTCAGTAGATATGAAATCACTCTGGTTATCAAAGCTCTTGTGGTGTTCACAGATGTCTGGTAGGGTAGTCTGAAGAAAAGGTACATTTTCATCAAATGATACATTTGGTTCTCTTTTTGAAGTCTCACAATTCAGCTCCTGGGAAATATATGATTGACTTCCAGAGGAATCAAAGACATCTTCACTATATGTCTCATCTTCCTCCACTGTATTTGCTTGGTAGGTATAATCTATGCCATCAAATGCATTCATACCGCAAGTTTGATTCATATTGTGCAGGTAACCTTCCCTTTCTGGTACCGACTCGTTTACTGTGTAGAACCTGTCCTGACATTCACTACCAGGAGACTGAGCAATGTGGGTAGGAGAAACTGTCTCAGCTGCTTGTTGAACACATTGAGGAAATCGATGAATGATAGGGTATCTGGCAATGGCATCTGGATGAAAACCTCTCATCATAGCTGGTCCATAGAAATAAGGATCTTGCATCATTGGCCATATAGGAGGGCAATAGGGGATAGGCGGTCTCATTGAAGGATAAGCATGATTGTAAGGCATGTATGCAGGTGGGGGATAAGTAAATCTAGCTCTGTAATCTTGCCTAAAGGACAAGGGGGCATCCATTGATGTGCTTTCATCAGTATGACTTTTATCTGTTGGTAACTCTGGTGGAAGTGGGCGCCTATCTTGGATTTCCTCTGCATCCACACCATCAGCTGAGAGTTTTTTGACAACCTTCTTCCAGTTTTCATCATCTGATAAAGAATCATCAGCTTGACAACCATCATCATCTTCAGCACGAAGTTTTTCCTTAGTTTTTTGTTTGATTTGGGTCTCATCACTCTTTCCTACCTCAGCTGTGGCGACGCCAAATTTCCTTTCAGATTCTTTCAAGGATTTAGAAGCAGAATTATATCCTTTCTTTTGTCTACAGCTTTTGGACCTCTCACCTTTAAGAAGTGTTCCCTGCATATTTTCATCAGTGTCATCATCAGTACTGCCTTGATATTCTGGAATTGTTGCTGCCCTTTGCTTCTTTTTAAGTTTACCCTTTTTCTTTGCACTCCCTTGAGAAAAAACAGAACCAGTCCAAGAATCTGACTTTGATTTATTTGGTATCAAGGGCCCTTTTAGTGAACCAGCTGTTGGACTGCTAAAGCTTCTCTCTCCCTTAGGATTACACAAAGCATGATCCTGCTTTCCTTCTTTGATCTTGAATGAATCTTCATCTGATGTGCAAGTACAATTCTCAGTAACAGCACTTGAAAGACAGTCAACCACTTTATCTCTGACAAATTTCCTTGGTGACATCAGTTTGACCTCACCATCACTTGGTAGCCCAACTTCCCAATCCAGGTTCATGGAATGCTGAGTACCAGTACTACCAGAAGATGTGTATGACCCCTGTAATAACGTCAATCCATCAATTTTCCCTGCAGTTGTTTTTTCACCATCATCTTTCTCTTTGACCATATCCACTGCATCACATAGAGTATTCTGCTTGGAATTTAACTTAGCAATCCGTATTTCTTCATCCCAGTCCTCTTTATCCACTGAAGATATCACTTCAGATCTTACTTTGTTTCCATTCAAATTTACCAAAGATATGCCATTATCTTCTTGAGAACAGGGGAAAGTACCAGCAAGGTTCTTCTTGCATCTTTTCTTAATGTGTACTTTTGATTCATTCTCCTCATTTTCTTCCATTTCTGTGCAACTTCTCTTTGATGATGAGCTGGATCCGGGACTCAACACCTCTTCTTTTATGCATGGCTTAGAACCTATTCCCAACTCAAGCTTGGGTAGCAGGTGGATTCCTTCTTGGTGATTAGTTTCTCTGCCCTCTAAATTCATGCAATCAAAAGTTCTTGGTCTTTGTGGTGGTTGCCCAACCTTGTTTGGATTATGTTTAGGTTGAAAGCGATAGCCACCTCTGCTTCCAGCCCAGCATTGCCCTCTTCCTCTTCCCCTTCCTCGCCTCTTGGTATTGTCTTGCCCCCATGGTTGGAAGGTGAAGTCTCCCCTTTCTGCCATTGTGTTCTATCCTGGGGTAATCTAAAACAAAATTCATAAAAGTCAACTTTCACGTATTACAATGCGTGTATATATACATACATAAACTAAAAAAAGTTTGGAAATCTGATTTTGATCGATTATCCCTCCTCGGTATTAGTGAATATCAATGTGTACTTAATATCAATGAATTGATCATTTAATTCTCTTTAAAATGATACCCTACATGACATGATTATGGTTCGCGACTTCGCATGGAGGTGCAGTGCCTTAAAATGTAGGGCAAGGTCAAAATTCAAAAGTTGCAAATTGACACAATTTTGAAAGTCACTGTTCTTTTTTCCTTGGTGATGAGTGCATTTATCAGCGGTTTCTTTCAATTGTTTTCATGCACCTTAACATCAACATTAATAATCAATCACACACACCTCTGCACAAGCAATCACATGAAAAAAAAAATACAAACATGCATGGGTATTTCAAACCACGGCTCAAACCATGTTATCTCACAGAACCATCACTACATAAATCACAAAAAACATAATAAAAAACGAAGATGCAGGGGCTTGATTTGAATAGATTTTCATCTCTTTGACACAGACAAAAGAATCATGTTCTGCATTGACCCTTCATAAATATTTCTGCTCGTTTTGCAGCTTTTCAATTCAGACCTCATCCAACACTTTTGAATCCTGTTCTTTTCGTGATGGCATGATCATAACAAGCATGGTATCATTTAAAAGAGAATTAAATGATCTTTTGAATGATGTCAAATATGCAATGTGCAAAATTGGGAGTTGGGAGAAATTAATGGCCAAACTCAGATTTCCAAACTTTTTTGAGTAGTTTATATAGGCTTTTTCATGTTGTTGTTTGTTATGCTGAGAATGTTTCTGATTCCACAACCTACATGTAATAATATAGCATACAATAGGTGCTCATTATCTTTACGTTGTTGCCTACTTAATGGCGCAATATAAATTACCCAGCTTAAGATCCAGCTGCTTTAAACCTTAATAGGACTGTGGGAGGGGCCAGGATGGCCCCCCTCAAAACTTTGCGTGATATTTCTGAAATGCAAAAAGATTTCCCTGCATATTTGTATGCCTTTTCAGGCCTCGAAATAGGATTTTTGGGGGCAAGGTCACTTTTTCACTGAGGCCAGGCAGCAGAGGGCACCAAGGCCACTTTTTAAGGGGCATGTAATAAATTATTTGTAGGTGTTACAGTTTTGCGGCGGGGGGGGGCTTTCCATAGTCGATGTTATACATCAGATTCATTACCAAACCACATTATTTACTTAAGAAAAAATGAACTTTACGCACGACTGGTGATACCTTCTTGAGCTACATGTAATTAAATGTGAATCTGATTAGCACCCAAGAAAGTATCAACGGTCGTTCGTAAGTTGTTCGTAACTGACGAACAGCTTCATGAAACACTCCCATTCAAAGTACTGTACTTACGCATCGCGCGCGCTCACCAGGACAGTACAGCGCGCGCGAAATTTGTGTAGTACACATGCGGAGCTCGCGCTCGTCCATTCTTATGCTGCAGCTTACATAGCATATGTAAAGCGCGCTAGCGGCCGGCCAGCTGTGTATAGCTAGCTCATCGTTCGGCGCGGCTTCGGACTAGACTGCATACATGCACTGGATGTCGCTGGTAAAGCTAAGGTATTGAATACTTTTTGAGATCGGAGAAGTTTTCCTCGCTCAGAAAAAAAGGTGCAGACTTTCAAAAGGGGTACATTATATATCAGAAAAAGGGCACATTTATGAGAAAAAAGGGCACCATGGCAATATAAAAAAGGGCACATTTTTAGTGGCCGTAACTTTTAGCAAAAAGAAGGGCATGACGGCTAGTAATAATCGACGGCCATGGCCGTCGATTATTTCGAGGCCTGCTTTTTTTAAGGTCCAAAATTTGCAATATATGGGTATAGCATTGTGACACCAAAAGACTTTTTATGAGACAATATCATTCCGAAAATGGGCGGCTCATTTTTATACATTGTGTACAAAGGCTATGGGAAATGAATTTCAGAAAAGGATGATTCTTTTTTGTAATTAGTCTGCTTAAATTAAAGTTAGTTGGCAAATGGTCTGTAATAATAACCATTAAAACACAAAAGACGGAAAAAAAAAACACATCGGAAATTCTAAACAACGAAATACATAAGGAAAATTTGGCTTTTGCAATTTTTCTTTGTGAAATATGCAAATAATAGTTTTCAAGAATAAATTTGCATATTTCATTCATAATAATTTTTTTCTTTTATTATTTTAGAATTTTTATTACTGGCTTGTAGTTTGTGTGGTAAGAAATGTGAGTGTCAATTTGCGGCACCATCGCACAAACGGCGGCCAGGATCACAATATTGCTAGGTGAATAAGCTCAAATTTTGGAATGAAAATGAAGAAATTTGTTTTGTTATTGAGAGTAAGACCCTAACATTATTCCTGTAGAATTAGGAATTATTTCTGGAGCTTTTTCTTGACTAATATTGTATTTGAAATAATGCGATATTGACATTAAAAAAGAATGAGATTGTTTTCATTTGCTTTCAAAGAAATCTATGTAAAGACACGCTAGCTAGCCTCCGGGAGGGGGGGGCACTCAAATTATTTTTTTGATGGGGGTGTGCTACACAAAACTCTGAAATGGGGGTCTAAGAAACTGACTAAAAGGGAATGTACAGAGTCTTGTGAATATATATCAGGCGGCGTGAAAAATATGATCCCTGGAACGGGATTGCGTCACTGTAGGTACGGTGCATGCACGCTAGCGCTGTGCATGGAGCGGCTACTAGTTATGTGGAGGGAGTTGCGAAGCTGTATGTGCATCTCTCGCGTGTGGTGCTTGCACTCAACAATTTTGGCAAGGCTTGGGAACTGAGATGTCTTGTAATGGGGGACTTACAAGCGGGGCTGGACGGCTTCTGAACTAAAATTTTGTCATTCAGAGTATCCAAAGAACTGAAAATTAGGTCTGAAAAGGGGGTTCATCACAGCGGCACTTCCCCATACCATCAATGAAGACCCAAACACTGTATAAAGTAAACAATGAAAAAGTCCTGAAGCTTAGGTTGGAAATTTTTATTTATGATTGGATACAGAGCAACCCAAAAGAGTAGATTTGCCCCCCCCCCTGAAAAATGGCCTTGAACCAAATGTCATGAAATTTGAGGCCTGGTCTCATCATTGTTTCATCTAAACTGACCAACTGGGCTACTATTTTAGTTTGCCCTTAATTTTTCTGACTTTGGAATATCCTCTGACCATTGAATTGAGGGAGAAAACAGATGTTCATATTACTAACAACAATCACACTAAAATTTAGAGTTCCTTGACCCTCCCCAATTGGGCCAGTTCTCCCAGCAGCTGGACTACAAATTAGCCACTGAAGTTTAGAAAGAAGAATGGATATTAGACCAAATATATATCATACCAAATCAACATTAGACCAAATGGTAAACTAATAATTTGACCAAATGGTCATTCCTATTAAGATTAGAATTAGACCATAGTATGGTTCTAATATATAAGCGATTACACCCTTCGGGTGTTAGACCAACAGAAACTAGGTTTTAAAAGACAAATGATAATTAACTATTAATTAATTAACACCTCAGAAAAATGTTGATTTGAATCAATAGAGAAAAATCTGACAAGCACAATGCTGAAAATTTCATCAAAATCGGATATAGGAAAGTTATGACATTCCAAAGTTTCGCTTATTTTTAACAAAATAGTTATATGAACGAGCCAGTTACATCCATTGATGATGTCACTGACTCATTATTTCTTTTGTTTTTGTTTGAATTATACAATATTTCAAGTTTTACGAATTTGCCGATTAGGACCTCCTTGCCTGAAGCACAAAATATTAAAATAATGGAATTCCACATGTTCAGGTAGGAATGAAACTTCATTTCACATGACAATGACGAGAAAATAAAAATATTTCATATAATACAATACAAAATAAATAGTGAGTGATGTCATCAGTTCCTCATTTGCATACCAACCGAGATGTGCATATAGAAGTGCTTTGTGAAATGAAGCAAAATTTTAAAATGCCATAACTTTCTTATTTCACATCCAATTTTGATGAAATTTTCAGTGTTTTGCTTGTTGAATTTTTCTCTTTTTATTCAAATCAAGTTTTTTGTTGGGGTGGACTTGTCCTTTCAATGAAATGATAGTGGACCAAATAGTTAAAAATGGTTTTTACAAGAATGGATGATGACTAGACCTACTGGTTATTAGACCAAATAATGCTAGACAAAGTACCGGTATTAGTATTACCGGTAGACCAACTGGCTGTAGACCAAGTGGTAATGAACTAATATGGATGTAAAGTCTCTTTGACATCGCTGTTTGACGGTCAACTTTTCCTTTTCTTGAAGGTCCAGTTGGTGCCTCGATGTCAGGATTCTGTATCACGATAGACCTTCATCCAAATCGAGGTAAAAGTGCATAATTTATTTTTTCCTCCTTTTCAGAGCCAAGTCTCACGCATTATGTGTGAGACTCAAGCATTTTGGACTCTTGTTCATCCCTTCAAATCTCTGTCTCACGCAACTATCACAGCCTATCCCCATATACATTGTAAACAATGTCTATGATCTCACTCAGATTCACAGAAAATCTCACGCATAGCTGGTCTTTGAAGTTTGAACTTGGCATCTCTGCCTTTTTATTTGGAGTGCTATTTATCACGACCCCATTCTACCCATTTTTACGGAGTATTCATGTCTGCCTACAGCAGCCTAGTAACATTAAATGGCTACGCATATGAATATTTTTCTGTGTTATCAAAATGAAAAAAATATTACTTAACACAAAGATACAGGCTACAGCCATTAGTTACTGGTACCTAACCCAGCCCAGGCCCAGGGTGCCCCGGCCCGCTTCCGGGCCGAAGCTCCATGGGTTAGGTACCAGTGAGCCCATATATTTGACTTTGTGTAAACTGTAAAGTGATATTTATTTTCATATTGATTATGATAACACACATTTTTTTTATAAATGTTCATTTGCGTAGCCGTAGGCTGTGAAAGTACAACGTACACGTACCTGGCTTGGTGAATTCAAACTCAAAGTAAGTATAATTTTGGCCTTCTCTTGGTCTCGAACGTGAACTTCTCAGCTCCGTGCAGCGCAGGCCGAGAACTTTCCTAATCCTATATCATCTCGAGCTAGTCCGATCCCAAGCTTTGATTACATGTACTATACCGCGTACCGGTAATTCGCGCCTCGCACGTGGCCTTCTCAATTTGGCATGCAGTCACAGGAAGGCCCGTTTCGGCTTCCAGCTGGATTCTACTCGTGTATCTCTTTGCTTGGATATTACATCACAATTTCTGTAACTTAGGATCAGCCAGCCAAGGGGGACAGGAAGAAAGGAGGCACTCGATCGAGGAATTCCGGGGGGGGGGGGGTTCTAACCGTAAATACTGGTGGCAATGATGATGACGATCATGATGATGATACACGGATGAAGATCCGGGATGCGATGACGATGATGATGATGAGTGGCGTAACAGGCGGGGGCAAACTGCATCCCCCCCTGGCGGATTTCACCGGGAAAATAAAAAAAGCGGGGAAAAGGGAGATCGATAAAGGAGAGTGAGAGAGAAAGGAAGGGAAGAAGAAATAACCAAGTGCTTAATTTAATTGGAAAATCAGAATATATAGAGAAGAGGGAAGAGAAAAATAGGTGAAACATGACCGGCCGGGGGGGGGGCGTTTCATCATCAAACAATTTGTCGGTGGTTTTCTCCGAATAGTATTGATTTTCACCGACTAAGTTTTGTTTTCACCGACAATTTTGCCATCACCGACTAAATACCATTTCATGAAAATTTGTCGGTGATTTTCATTGGAAACACCGACTAATTTTGTCGGTGGCTCACCTACTAAACTCATTTTCACCGACTAATCAGCCTTTTATATGGACTTAATAAGCAGCTATATTATCGATGAATTTCAGTTGATTTTGAATATAACATTTTAATAAATTGCTTATTTTTCATTTCATGTGATAGTATAGCTTTGGAAATTTAGCCAAAGTAAACAGGCTTTTTACGGTAAATCTAACCAACGCAAAGCTTTACTTATAGGTTAGGACATTAATATCGGGGGATATGACTATAGCCCTTCGCTAACCGTATACTTTGGCTAAGAATTTTTTGTCCTGATTGCGCGGCGACCATTATTGCATGAAATTTAGCAAGCTTATAGACGCCATCCACCTTTCTTACCGTTCTTTATTTTAAATCCTCGGCAACCCAGTCGTGTATCAGTTAGCTTATTTTTCTCCATATATTCTGATTTTCCATTTAAGCACTTGATTGTTCCTTCATTTCCCGTTTCCTTTTTGCCTCTAATTTCTCCCATTTTCCCGCCATTCTTATACCATGCATGCCATTGAGTCATCCATTTTGATTTTATATCGATATCTTGCTAATCATGCTAATGTATAGTATTTCAGAATATCTATTCTTTCTCACGTGTTCTTATCTCCTTCCTTCTCCCGCTTTCCTTCCATTTTCCATGTTTATGTTCTTCCTTTCTTTTCATTTTTCCCTTTCCCCTTTTCCCTTTCTTCTTTTTCTTTCTATATCGTTCCTTTCCCTTTTTTCTCTCTCTCTCCCTCTTCTCTTTTCTCCCGTTTTTTTTATTTTCCCAGTGAAATCCGCCTCTTACGCATGCACGGTTCTAGAGAGGCTGAGACCAAACTTGTTTCGAAAAGAGCCCTTTTGAGTAAGGTTTTGAAAGATTTTGTATATACGACAAGAGAGATAAAAAAAACAACAACGCACATGTAGAGACTGCAATTAGCTTGACGCGCAGCACCCCCTCCTTTTCGTTCATTTCTTAAAGTTCAGTGGCGTAGACAGGTCCTTAGACCTGGGGGGATGATCCCTAGCTGGGTCATATATGTATATATATATATATATATATATATATAATTAATATATAAATATAAAGAATGAAGGAGATAACGTACTCGATAAAAACAAAATATCATGGGCCAAAGGAGACGAGTTAAAGATAACAAAATAACACGATCTGCCTCATGGATTATCTCGTGTGTCTTTTAATCACTTTGCTTTCAGTAATAAACAGGGCATCCAGTAATAAACAAACTTCCTTGCACATTTTTCATGGCAGAAATCTTTTGTTCGATTAATGACAATGAGTAAAGATGATCATAAGAGAAATGTCATTTGTCGGATGTCTAGTTATCATCTTGGTCAAAACAGTCCTGCTAAACATGATCTAGAAAAACAAGTATTCCTTATTTTACTAGTATAGTAGTATACTCTTTTAAAAGTAGCGATATTGTTAATGATCAAACGAATGAATCAACAACTAAAGGAATAAACAAATAAACAGCCAAATAACTAAAAAAATATCAATTACAATTATAGTAATAGGGGTAAAATAAAAAAAGCTCAACATTATATTTCTTATCCACGTGCAGATATGCGGACACTAAAATGATATGCACACTCTGTTTAAAATTACCATGATTACAAAGGCTTGGTTGAATTAAGTATGGAAATGAAATAAACCTCACCGGGTTGTCGGAAGTGAACTGTATAGATTTATCGCGTATAAATGCGCGAGATGATTATGTTTTTTGTCAAAGGTCCGACAATGAACACGCTGAGGGTCGAGTTAGGCTTGTTCTGTGATCTTAGACCATAAATTAATCTTATCCATGGATTGATTCAATCTGCCTTCGTGGATTAAGGCATGTCTATATATTGGATGATTCTACCTTCTTTGAAAAGCGCAAAGTATACTCTGAAAAAATTAGTGAAATAGTTCACTCTTTAAGGAGTGAATATATGAAAGAGTGAATATTGAGAGAAAAAAACCTCGGATATCACTGAGGCCATCCAAAATTTGCACTTTCATTCCAAAATCATTCATTTACTAATTCGCTCCTTAGAGACTGAAAATTTTCACCTTTCCTTTGCAAAGTAGGGGTTGAGGACATGGCCAGCAGGGAAAAGGGTCAGTGTATGTGTATAGGTAATTTCTTATTAATTCGTTTGAACAGTGTTAATGTGTTATGAAAGCAATTGCTCTGAAAGGGAGTGATTAAGCGACACTTTCTTAAATCTGTAATGAAATATTTTGAACTTATCTCCTTTGCAAATACATAATTATTATAAGGAAATGTACTTGGTGAAACTCTGAATAACGATCCTTAAATGTATATGACGACGCAAGACAGTTGTTATTACTTAAAACTTGCAAGTTGTAAATGCATATAAGATGATTGACTCTGAATAACAGTCCAATTTTGATCATGTTTGTCATTGCTGTACGTTATGATTATTACTGCTATTATTATTGATTGATTTTAACTAGCATTCATTGCTTTATTACTGTATAGTTTTGCTTCTTCCCCCACAGAAACCTGGGGGGGATGATTGTACACACCATCCCCCCCCCCCACCTAAAATTCTGGGGGGAGATGCATCCCCCCATCCCCCCCGCTATCTACGCCCCTGTAAAGTTCCCCCCCCCCAGAAAAAAAATGCTCATTGACAAAGGCACGTACCTGTCTTTGTAGAATTAAACAAAACATTAAATAAGGAGAAACAAAATTTACCTATCTTTTGTACCTATTCTCCTTCATCTCTTTACATATTAACAATAAAAAATTGTACTGCAAGTTTTAATCAAAAATTAATGACGAAACTATATACGCTCATAAAAAAAAACAAATTCAAAACTATCAATCAACCTGTACTGTTTCCAGAAGAAGAAGAAGAAGACGAAGAAGAAAAAGAAGAATATTCATTGAGAAAACATCACAAGGCATGGCCGTCGACCAATTTTGTAACCTGACTTCAGTTAAGAAACAATGCATGCCCGAATAACAAGCCTTTCCGTTCTTGTCTTTTAAAACCATCAATAAAATCAAATCAAAATGCAATCTTTAAACAGCCAGGGCAAATTATTTCCTATGTTGATCTAATATGACTATTATTACAAAAACACTGGTTATTGAATTTAGTGAATTGAATTTATTACCAAATATCACTGTCAGGAATAGTACATCACATACAAACTAACATTTGGTAATTGGAGCTAACATAATAGCAAGATGCTAATCGAGGTTAGCCCCAAATAATGTCATCATAGTTTAAACAATACATTTAACTAAATCTCAATATTGTACAACAAGAAAGTTTCGATCGATCATTTTCAGTGAACATATTTACACTATTTACAAGGGAAAAAAATCTTAATTATTCACAAAATCTTTATATAGAATTATTTATTTTCAGGCAGTATTTTACCATACGAAATTAATTATAATCTTCCAGTAGCATTGATTTTAACGATTTGCTATATGTCTTACGATTGGGGGTGTTTCCAATACTTGGCAGAAGATTCCATAAATATAGGACCAGAAAATGAAATTGATTGTTTTCCCAAATTTGTATTATTTTTCTCAAGATTAACATTTCGCTTTTCTCTATTTCTTGTATTGTAAGGATGGTCTATAAATGAAAAATAATCAATAAAACTATGTGGCAACCGATTATCAATTAAATCGTGCATGAATACTCCTATCAAATATTGGTATTGTTTGAAAATATCGAGAATATTTAGATCATAAAATAAAGGAGCAGAGCGATAATATGATGGTTCACTGTTAGAAAAAATAGAAGAAGTTCCTGCAGCAGAGTCTCGAGAACACCTGTAATCTTACCGAATTGCGTAATCTTACAGGAAATTGGTATTTGATGTATGGAATCTTACAAATTTACTTGAATAAAACACCCTTTTCCCCCTTTTTAAACAGACCTGTTCTGTTAAATTGCAGAAAAATTCTTGTTTTATGAATTTACAGAATGATTATTACGCAATTCGGTAAGATTACAGGTGTTCTCGAGACTCTGCTGCAGGAACTTCTTTTATTTTTTCTAACAGTGTTGAACGCCATCATTCTATTCGTTTTTTAAGTAATAATATAGGGTTCAGGGTTGTTTTGCTCGTCCCACCCCAAACTTCCAGACCATACGTTATATGTGGTAAAATAAATGAGTTGTATAACATAACTAAGATTCTCTTTGTTACATATATAATTCCTCAATCTATAAAGTATTCCAAATTTTTTGCTTAGCACATTGCAGACAATGTCAACCTGTTTCTTCCATATAAGGTTTTTGTCGATACATATACCAAGAAATAATGTTGATTCAACACACTCTAATAAAGTTCCTTTCAGTAACGATTGTCCTGATATCAAAATATTTTTTCGTCTATTTTTAAACAACATATATTTAGTTTTCGTAACATTGATTGTCAATTTGTTTGCATTGCACCATGCTATTATATTGTTTAAATTGAGACTAATTTCTGATAAATCGATATGTTGTTCATCACGATTGAAAGTGTGAAATAAATTTGAGTCATCCGCAAAAATTCGGAAATTGAAATAATTTGATGACTTTGCCATATCGTTTATATACAACAAGAACAAAGTTGGACCCAAAACTGATCCTTGTGGAATACAGCATGAAATCGACATGTATTCGGAATTTACACCATCGTAACAAATTGCTTTCTGTTTCGTAAATAATCATTAAACCATTCTATTGCCTTACCACGAATGCCATAGTGTTCTAGTTTCTTAATGAGAACAGAATGATTAATCGTATCAAATGCTTTAGCAAAGTCGATGAATATTCCTACTGTCACCTTTCTTTCATCAGTATATCTTGTAATTTGATTAATAAGATTTATCAGTGAAAGTTTCGTACTGTATCAATTTCTAAAACCATATTGGTGTTTATACAATATTTCATTATTTTCTATGAATTTCATCAATCGTCCATTCACTAGTTTTTCAAATATTTTGCTAATCGCGGGTAAAATTGATATTGGTCTATAATTACCAGGTAATTCTTTATCTCCCTTTATGAAAACTGGAATAACTCTTGCAACTTTTAATTTATCTGGAAAAAATGCCTGTGGTAAATGATATATTGAATACGCGAAAGAGGTTTGCAAATACATATCAACAGTTACTGTAGAACTGATATATCATCATAGCCACTTGCTTTAAATTGATCAAGAGTGTATAACATTTCTTTAACTTCTGAACTTGTTATTGGCAGGAAGAAAAATGTTTGACTAATGTGTGGATCCATGAACTCTCGGTAACTAACATTTGGCTCCTCAATTTTCTCAGCTACATTTTTCCCAATACAAGTAGAGAAATAATATTGAGTGAATTTGCTATATCAACAGATGAAGTAATTTCGTAAGGTTATTTTTTTTTGGTTAACAACTAATTTGTTAATTCTTGAATTCAGATTCGAGCCACTTTTTTTATTCAAAAGTTCATTGATATGACTCCAAGTTTTCTTTGAATCTGTTTTGTCTGCTTCAAACTTATATTCATAATGCATTTGCTTTGCTTTCCTTCGGACGGTTGTTAACTGATTTCTGTATTTTTAAAAATATTTATTCAAACAATCTTTACTATAATTTGATTTTATAACTTTAGAAAAAAGTTTGTGCTTTGTTGCTATTGAACGCTTAATACATCGTGTTATCCAGGGTTTATTTTTCTTTTTCTGTTTAACACATTTTGTCTCAATAGGAGCATGCTTATTACAAACAAATAAGAACTGTCTTTGAAAAATATTATAAGCTTCATTAGGATCCATACATTCTAAAACGCTTTTCCAAAAATCAGTAGTGACATAAAGATCATTACAAAATGAATCTATCGAAAAATTATGAAAGTTTCTCCCCAGTGTTACACTATTTTTTTCTTTGTTTAACACACTTGAAGTTCTTAAAAACGGAGTAAACTGGGAGATGGTCAGAAATCTCTACGTCAACACACCCTGCTTGAATAGGATAGGCATATTAGTATAAAAATGGTCAAAGAGAGATATGCTAGAACTTGTTAGTATTGTTGGACTTGTTATCAACAGTAATCCATAACATTCTGGTTAAAACCCCACTATCAAAAAAAATCCCTTGAAACTTGTTAATTACCTTATAAAATAGAATCTAACCAAAATTTTACCATACCAAAAGCCCAGCGCTGGCTTTCAATGCAAATAATAACAAAGTATCCATGGAGCTTATTTAGCGGTCATGCAAAGCGTCAACCAGAGTGGAATACCTTCTTTAAGAACCATGCATTATCATTGCTCCATAGAAACATTTTTTCCTTTAAAAATCTTTGAATCAAATTTAACGTTTGTGCAGTGGCTTGTTTATTATTAGTGGCGTAACAGGGGTCGGTTGCCGGGGGGGGGGGACAATTAAGAGCCAAAAATTTCCCGGTCACATTTATGAACAGGCATAATGGTGTAATGAGGCGCCTATTTTGGGTTACAGCCCGATAGACCGCGGGTCCGATAGACCGCGGGTCCGATAGACCGCGGGCCCGATAGACCGCGGGCCCGATAGACCGCGGGTCCGATAGTCCGCGGTGTGTGTAAAATTATCATCATGACAATATAGTGAAATTCATGTCATAAAGAGGTCAAAAGGTCAATGATACGAGTCCATGGGGTTTTATAACGATGACCCACTGGACAATCGCCCCCTGACATCTACTTCAAGGAAAATATTATCCCCATATTTTTATCGTCGGGGACTGTTACCCCCCCCCCCGGAAATATACCCTCTAGACCATGGGTGTCGATCGGTATTCTTGGTTGGGGGGATGACTGACACAAATGTTCTTGTGGACGGGGATATTTCAACATTACCCCCACTAAAATAACAAGTTAGGACATTTGGGAGTGGTTGATATGCATGGTGTTCTTGGAAATTCCTTCATTGTTGTAGTGTACTATACTTGTATATTTTTTGTGAAAATTCAATTTGTGTTACAAGTAAGCCTATTCTAAACTCATACCGAGAAAAAAATGACAAAAATTGACTGGACCATGTACATAGTGATCTGTTTATTGAGCAGGGACCTGGGAAGCGGGGTGCTGAGGGTGCTGAAGCACCCCCAGAAATTTTCCTGGGGGTGCTGCGTGTATTATTTTCCATAGGCAGCACCCCCACGAAATCAGATTCCCCCTATATGTTATAATGTACATAATTATCACATCCAAAAATCGCAAATCATTTACATAATCTTTCACATATTCCAATAACATCGCTCCTATCATGCCTATAACGCGACTCAATCAGGCTCCGGCACTTCGATTTAGATTTAGATTTTATTCATTTTCCGTTCACAAAGCACAACAAAATCAAACAATACATAGTCAAATTTAAAGTACAACATCAATCGAAATGAGTTATAAACAATGAGAATTAATGCAAACTAAAGTAACTTTGACTATAATAACTATAATAACTATATAAAACAGATATAGACGTAGTCGCGCGCGATACGTATAACCTTAGTTTACACACTACGCGATAGCAGGGAGGGACACATGGGTGTGGCTGGACTTGAAATTTCCAGGTTTTATGTCGAATTAAGTGTGCGCTCGCCCGAACGCCCGTGTTTTGTATAAACAATTACAAATCAGACAATAGAAATCAAATTTCACAGTCTTTTTTGCCCTGCCCAGTGGCCCTGGGAAGCGAGAGTACTGGGGTGAAGCAGCCCCCGAATTTGGGGGTGCTGCATGTCATTTTCCATAGGCAGCACCTCCTGGAAAGCTAGTGGCAGGTATAATAAATGACAGAAATGTAATGAAAATGAACGACGTTTTGTAGAAACCCCCCCCCCCCTTCAGAATTTTCCAACACAGTACTTAAAATAGTGTTTAAATTTACCCTTTTTCAGATCGGAATATCAAATATTTTCTGCTCGCGCTTTGCGCTTGCACTATTGATTTTTATGTAAAAAAAAAATGTATTTAGAATGCCCAGATACTAAGTCTGTCTCTAAACACGCATACGCATGTTTTTTAAGATACGCAGCTTTTGGGGGTACTCCGGGTTGAAAATATATCAAATACATTTTATAAAAATAAATAAATTTTATGAAAATCTGATAACAAATAGTTCAGTTATTTAATTCTAAATTTCAGCAATATTTTATGAAAATGGTGATATGCATGTCATAATTAATAGGTGGGTTGACATGGGCGGAAATTTGTCCCCAAAGGTAGGGGGACCAGGGCCCGGAAAATTTGACAAGCAAAAAAAACCCAAAAGGATATCACCCTAAATGTTGGGTCATTTTAACCCTAACAAAATTTGACAAGCCCCCCCCCCCCTCCCTAAAAAAAAGTTTTCACCCAAAATCTAAGGTCATTTAGTCAAAAATATATGTATTATTTCGATTGGGAGGTGATGTATTTTCCTCCATAATGAAAGACCCCAAATAGGAGGGGGACATTTGATATTGTGTCCCCCTGTCCCCTCTGGGATTTCTGCCCATGTGGGTTGAAGATGTCACATCCCCACTATCCTGTTTCTGGTATTATTACATGGAATCAAAATTGTTTCAATTTTTTCAAACCAGTGTGAATGATATGTCTCCCTTATAATGAAATAAGTTGCAGCAAAGAATATCTAAATCAGTTGTCAATTCAACTGTTTTTGGTTCTTGAAGGGAAAATATTGAATAAACCTAATTCTACATAATGAAATACAGAAGAACAAGTGGGGATATGACATCATCAGTTTGCTCATTGAATATTAATTAAGACATGCTTAAAACTGTTTCACTGGAATAATGCTAATCTTTAAATGCAATAACTTTGATTTCCTTGTCGAATTTTTATCATATCTTTATTATTATGTTTGTCTGATTTTTATTTATCTGTTTAAGCCATATTACATTCAGTGCGGAGTTCCAGATCAGAATATCAAAAATTTTCTGTTCGCGCATTGCGCTCACATTATTAATATAAGAATATATCAAATTACCCATCACTTTCTTGATTTACAAAACATGAATAGAATGTCTCGTTTATAGGTCTGAAATCTCAATTTTGTTTCCGCTCGCGCTTCGCGCTCGCATCAATTGTATAATTCTATACCTACCCTGTTCATGATTAGAAAAGTGCTTAAGATGTCCCGTTTATAGGTCTGAAATCCCATTTTTTATTTCTGCTCGCGCTTCGCGCTCGCATCAATTGTGTAGTCATATACCTATCCTTTTCATAATTAGAAAAGTGCAGCTTAGAATGTCTCGTTTTTTTTTGTCTGAAATCTCAATTTTGTTTCCGCTCGCAGCAAATGTATAGTTATATACCTATCCTGATCATGATTACAAAAAGTGCTTAGAATGTCCAGTATTTAGGTCGGAATGTCAAAATTTTCAGCTCGCGCTTCGCGCTCGCATTATTTGATTGTTGATACATGTATCGTCTTAATGGGTAACTACAAACAGTTCTTAAAACACGTCCCTTTCGATCAGACCAGAGCGTATATGAAAAATATCTGCTCGCGCTGATCACGTTCGCAGTTATTATTTGTTACATACGCATCTTGTTCAGGAACACAAACATTGCTAAAAATGTTCAATTTTCAGGACAAAAAACATACCCCCCCCCAAAAAAAAAAAGCTCGCGCTTCGTGCTCGAGTTATCTAATTATATATCTATGTTATTTTATAAGAAGAAAGCTAAGAAGTAACTGTCATATACATGTATATATAGTATGTATAAATTATTCAATCTATATATGTGTGTATGTGTGTGTGTGTATTTGTGTGTGTAATTATGGAAAACTCAATTGTTTCCCCCCGGCCCCCCAACCACCGTTGAGGAGAGCTTCCAGCACCCCCACTGAAAAAATCGTTCCCAGGTCCCTGTTATTGAGCATGATGTATACACAGGGGCGTCGATCCATTTTTCAGAAGGGGGGGGGGGCAAAATTATGAATCAACGTTCCAAAGGCGCTCGATCACAATATATATATATAACTCATGAGAAAGAGACACATATCTCACCTTCACCAAATGCGAGCGCGAAGCGCGAGCTAAATCTTTTTAGTATGTCATGAAAACAGGAAAAATGGACCTGTTTAAGTTTGTTTGTAGTAACTCATGAGGAGGGTCGATACATGTATCTCACTAGAGAGCGAGCTGAAATTTCTTTATATTCTGACCTGAAAGCTTGATATTCTAAGCATTTTTGGTACCAATGATTAAGATGGGTATCTAGAAGAACAATAGATGCGAGCGCGAGCTGAAAATTTTGATATTTTGATCTGGAAAAAAAGGACACTTTAATGAAAGATATATATCCAACAAAAGATTATTGCAAAATCAAAGTTCTTTTGAGGTTTAGAATTGAGAACGGGACATTATATTCACCTATATAATCATGAAAAGTATGGGTTTTTTGGTACATTATGCGAGCGCGAAGCGCGAGCTGAAAATTTTTATATTCCAATCTGAAAAGCAGACATTTTGAGCACGATTTTAATTCAAAATCGAGTTGGTATCTCAATCTCCCTTGCTGATTTCAGTGTAGCATTACAATCTTATTTTATTTTTTAGTTGCACATGCGGAATTATTGGGGGGGGGGCAAAACGATATGTTTGCCCCCCAATATTTTATTGGTGGGGCGATCGCCCCCTGCCCCCCCCACCCAGGATCGTCGCCTCTGTGTATACAACTTCTCTCTTAAATCTAACCTGACTGGCAATATCTTTATTCTTCTTAATGCATGACGATAAAATGCAGATTCGGACCAATTAAGACTAGCACAAATTACAACCTGTGTGGCTTCTCGTGCGCCATCGGGCTTACTGTCATTCCTTTATTTATCTTGCCACCCTTTACTCCCTTTTATTTTTCCACCCTTTTGAGTTAATGATTTATTTAAATTAATTTATTCACCACTGGTGGGATGCAACACCTTAGCTATCAACAAAAGTTGATTTTCGTTGGGGTCCTTTTATGTCATGTGTTAAAAAATATCAGATACATAAACATTTCATTCTTTTTCATCTTGAACCTCCACCCATCTGTTTAATAGTCCTGAAAAAGAATATTTTTATTTAATAACAATATACACAAATTGCGAGGGAAACAAACTGATTGATGGCATACTATAATCATCATGATCAAACTTTTCATTTTTTCATCATCATTATTAAATTTTTCTACCCTAAATAATTGGGGGGATGATAATACAGGCCATCCCCCCACTTGAAATATTGGGGGGGATATATCCCCCCATCCCCCCCGTGATCGACACCCATGCTCTAGACGCCATACGGAGCCTCTAAAATGCCATGATCGACTTGACGACATGGCGAGACACTTTATCTTGCCATATCGACTAAATAAGCTTTATGTCCGCATGGCGAGATACGTTATCCTGCCAAGTCAGTCCACTTATAAAAAGTTATGTGTCAACAGTCAACATGACGAGAACATGGCGATTCAACGGGATTCTTGCCGGGACTTGTACACTTCATATCTCGCCATGTGGACATATGGACTTGACAAGATAGAATATATCGCTATGTCGAAATAATAAGCTTATTAATTACTTAGGCGGCGGAAGTGGGGGGGGGGGGGCTTTCCCCTCTAAATTTTTAGTTGAGAACCTTTTTTTTGGTCGTCAATATCTTTTCTGCGCCCCCTCTCCCTAAATTGAGGTAGACCACCCTAAAATATTTTTGCCCCCCCTAATTTTGGTTGATAACCTTCTTTTTTTTTCCTTGTCAAAATATTTTGGTGGTCCCTCCTAAAATTTTGGTTGATTTGCTTGTCAATAATTTTTTACCTGTGTCCATCCCAAAGTTTCAGGTGGATCCCCCTAAATGTTTTGCCTTCGGCCGCCAATGATTAATTAAGACATGGTAAGATAAAGTACCACGCCATGTCGTCACGTTAAGGCATTTTCACAATTATTATTTTCATAATTATCTGGGACAATTGTCTGGAGAGTAAATTTCTGGGGGGGGGGGTAACAGTCCCCGGCGGTAAAAAATATGGGGATAATATTTTCCTTGAAGTAGTTGTCAGGGGGTGATTGCCCTAATGGGTTATTGTTATAGAACCCATGCAGGCGCGGATCCAGGATTTCAAGGGGAGGGAGGGGAGCAAATTTGACCTGATGTTTGGCGCCCATGTGTACTTTTCGAAAAATGGCGCCTACTCCCTACCGGTCAGACTAACTTAAATTATCTTATAATCACATTAAAAAAGAAATAAAGACCACTTTTTAATGTGTTCTTGAAAAAAAATCCATGAATACATAAATACCAAAAGGTAGGGGGACACAGGGGCGGTTCCAGCCTTTGCCAATAGGGGGGGGTGGGGCGGAAATTTGTTTTCAGCCATATTTTCCCCGATCGGCAGCTCGAAGATAATTTTTGTTTGTTTCTTTGAAGGGGTAGTCCTTATTAGTCACTTCTTGGCTTTATTCTCATAAATTAATACATAATATCATAATCCTCATTTATATGATGCGAGCGCGAAGCGCGAGCTAATTTTTTGGGAAATTTTAAAGTTGAACTGATTCTGGGCAATGTTTGTTATCCTGAAAAAGACATGTATGCAACTTAATAATTACTACGAACGCAAAGCGCGAGGGGAAATGAACTGATGAAAAAGATAGCTGTTAAATTTGATTTGACAATCAAATAATGCGAGCGCGAAGCGCGAGCTGAATCTCTTCGAAATTTTCACCCAAAGAAAGGAAATTCTAAGCACTTTTTTATTAACTCAAGCAGAATAGGTATATGAGAAAACAAATAAATCAAGCGCGAAGCGCGAGCGGAAAATTTCTAGATTTAGTTCCATGATATTTACTGAACGAGACACTCTATTCATGATTTGTAAATCCTAAAAAAAAGAGATTTAGACGTAAAAGGGGGCCACTCTGTTCATGTTTTGTAAATCATCAAAAGGATGAGTAATATGGGGTCTTCCTACATTAATAATGCGAGCACAAAGCGCGAGCAGAAAATTTTTGATATTGTGATCTGAAACTGGATAATGATTTAAATTAGAGAACAAGTTGGGTATCTGAATAAACATGCTCGAGCGTGTTTCATATTTAGACCTAGAATGTAGGCATTCTAAATACAACTTTAATCATGAAAATTATGAAACTTTGATAGTCCGATCTGAAAAAAAGAGAGTCAATTTCAGCTTTATATTTCTAGCACTTTGTAAAAAAAATTGTAAGGTGGATATGGATCGCACTTAAAAAAGAGCTGATATTATTATGACTTTGAGTTTTGACATAGGACCGGGACATCCTTTCGACATGCCATCATATGAAAATGATGACTATCTTCCTATTAATCTTGCTAAGCGTGAGATGAAACAAAGGGACAATTTAATTATTAAATTGATATCATATTTATTAATGCCTATTGAGGGCACAAAATCTGATGATATCATGGCATAAAAACTGGATATTTCACTTTTGTGATTATGAATAGGATGCATCAGTTAATATATTTGTAACCATTAATGCGAGCGCAAGTCGCGACCTATAATTTTTGATAAACTGTCATGAAAAGGGGATTTTAAGTAGTTTGTTGTATAAACTATATTGAAACATTTATATAACTCGCCAATCAAAATGCGAGCGTGCAGCACGCTAGCTGATGCGTCTTAACAATCAGACAAGAAAAGTGATATTTTGAAAACTTTATGGAATCCCCAAAAATATAGGTACATGATAAATCAAAATTTGCAAGCGCGTAGCGCAAGCAGCAAATGTTAACATTCAAACCATAAAATTGACATTTTTACAGAGCACTTTTCAAAAACCAATTTTTAAATTACACAAAATAATGAAAGTTCGATTTCCGAGGTGAAATATATATGTGTTGTATATTGACTTCCAAACTTGATATTCGAACTACATTTTGAGCAAGATATGTAAATCACCTAATAGGCAATGCGAGCGCGAAGCGCGAGCGAAAGTTTTATATAGTTGCGCGAAAGATTCTTTTTATTTTCCAAGTCTTCCCCTCATCTTATTTCATGCCTTCGTCGTCCTCTTCCTTTTCTCCTCTCTTTTTCCTCATTTTTTCTTCTTTATTTCCTTTTTTTTCTTTTTTTGCTCCGCCAAGGGGGGGGGAGCTCGGCCCCCTGGATCCGCCTATGGGGAGAAGGGGCGGGAAAATATAACAAGCAAAAAAAAGGGTTATCATCGCCAAATTAAGGTCATCTCGTCCCAAAATACATGTTTTATTTCGATTTAGAATAATGTATTTCTATGATTATAAAAGACCAAAATAGTAGGGGGACATTTTATATTGTGCCCCCCGACTATTTTGAGTAGGTGGGACACGTTCCCCCCCCTTTCCCCCCTGGGATTTCCGCCCATGATGTAATATCAGTGGGAGCGCGAAGCACGAGTGATTTTGGGGGGTTTCAATTTGGTTTAACTTCTCACCAGATTAAGCCCTACCAGAATATTGTGAACCGGAGCTGTAGTTTCTGTACTGTTGTTTTAGTATACCCTTCAATATTATTAATGATAACCTCTAGGGAATATGCAATCTCGACTAATTATCCTCATCAGTGGCGTATTTATTCAGCATGGGTGCAGGGGGGGGGCGATCGAGGGCACCAAGATATAAAAATAGATGAAATGGGGGGTAGACGTTAAAGAAAATCTGAGATTTTATTCTTGAAAAACACATTGAGGTATCTCACAAGGCCTAAATAAATAATGAGAACCCGATGCGCGATCTGATTTTTTCCCTGTATTTTATCTTAAAAGCCTAAGTCAGGGGCGGTCCCAGCTTCCGCCAATGGGGGAGGGGCCATTTTTTCACCCATATTTTCCCCGATCGGCCGCTCAAAGTTGATTTGTCCAAGTGCCGTAATGAGCCAACAATTTCGAGGGGGCTCGATATGGCGTATCGCATAAAATTGATAAGAAGTTGGCAGTGAGCGAAGCGAGCAAGCAAATATGTTGACACTTTTATTACAAAAATACAAGGTTGTGATAGTATTATAGATTTTGACGTAATATTTGGAAAATGATAGTACATTTCATCCTAATATCCCTTTCATTTCTCTCTATTTTTTCTAGGCGTTGATTCTCTCTTTTTTGTTGGGGGGAAGGGCAAACGCCCATGTCTTGACAGTAATTTCCTAGATTTACTTTATAAGCAACATAAATGTGTTAAATCTCATAAGCCATATGCAAGCTAAAAATCAAATTTCATGTATATTGTCTTGAAAATTTAACATTCTGGGCAATGTTTGTGAACCTGAACAGGACGCGTATGTAACTAGATAATTACCACGAGCGCGAAGCGCGAGCAGAAATGTTACATATTATGGCCTGGTCGAAAAGTTAGCCATTAAGAAGATACATATTTCAACGATTAAACTGAACATTTTTGATATTCCAACCTAAAAAAAGATGAGATTTCAAATCCCCCAATGGGACATTCGACATTCATTTCCATCTCTCTCTTTCTTATCTTTCTTCCCATCTTTCTCTCTTTTTAATATTATTCTCTTCCTATTTTTGTCTTCTTCTTTTCCCCTTTTCCTTTATTTTCTTTTCTTTCTTTTCCCTCTTCCTCTTTTTTCTCTTTCCCCCATTACTTATCCCTCTTTCTTTTTCTTTCCTTTTCCCCTTTTTTCTCTTTTAATCTTTTTTTCTTCTCTCCCTCCCCCTTCCACACTCTCTCTCTCTTTATTCTCTTCTTTTCCCCTCTTCCTCTATCTCTCTTTTTCTTATCTTTCCTCCCATCTTCCTCTCTATTTAAATATTCTTCTCTTCCTTTCTCTTTTTTTCTTCTTCTTTTTCCTCCTTTTCCTTTCTCCTTTCTTTTCTTGTCTTCCTTTTCCCTCCTCTCTTTTTTCTCTTCTTTCCCCCTGTTCTTCTCCCTTTTTCCTTATCTTTCCTTTCCCCCTCTTACTCTCTTTTCTATTATCTTCTTTTCCCATCTTCCTCTCTCTTTTTATTCTCTCCTTTTCCCCTCTCCCCCTCTTTTTTTGAGCGGGGTGGGGAGAGGCAGTTCCCCCACGCCCCCATGGATCCGCACCTGATAGAACCCCATGGTCTTGTATCATTTGACCTTTGGACCTCTCGATGACATTTGATATACATGTATCTGATCATAATTTTACACGCACTGCGGACTATCGGACCCGCGGTCTATCGGACCCGCGGTCTAACGGACCCGCGGTCTATCGGACCCGCGGTCTATCGGACCCGCGGACTATCGGACCCGCGGTCTATCGGACCAGCGGTCTATCGGGATGTCCGCCTATTTTGAGATGCCAGACATTGCGTATCCCGCATTATTTATCTTTTTAGAAAATGTTGCGAGCGAGCGAAGCGAGCAATCAACAATTTTGACATTTTTAGAACAAAAATCCAATTTTGTGATAGATTTTGAATTGAATTGAATTTATTTTCATACTTCACAAGATAACAAAATAATAACTTTATACAAGAAATAGATTTGATTACATTCCAAAGATAATGGCAGTAAATAAAGTGAAATATGAAGGAACCTGCATATCAGGAAAAGCAGAGCTTGTAAAGTCTGCAGGTTCCTTAAAGTAATTATGAAGTTCGTAAGGAGACACCAAAGAAAGATTAGACTACAAAGGAAAAGCCAAAGATTAGCGCAAAATCACGGGGTAAAGAATTGGAGGAAAAGTGGATAATGTGAAATATATAGGAGGGGGATGAGCGAAGAATGAAAAAAAAATAAAAAATTATACCACATTATACCTTTAAAAGGTAATCAAATACATTATATATATTCAGCCAGTGCGTCTTAACGGTGTCCATAACTGGACAAAACAAATGATTTCAGTTTACATTTAAACATACTTAGAGATAAACAGCTCGTTATTTCGTTTGGATTTTTTTTTATTCCAAAGCCTTGGACCTTCGAATACATTTGTTCTTTGAGCAAATAACGTACGAGTACGTGGATGGTGAAATGAGTCCCTTTGGCGGGTATATAGGGTAAGAATGGATGAGGTTGTTCTTTAAAACATGGTAGAAAAAATTTCTGGTAGATCATCTTTTATGAGTTGAAATATGAATGTACCCAAATGAAATTCGTAAAGATCATGAATTTTCAGGATTTTATTTTTTTTATATAAATAATGGATTAATACAGTCTTGTTTGTATTACCCCAAGCCAATACCATAATTTAATCGTGATGAAATGAGAGTCATAATCGGAGAAAAGGAATTTAACTTGCTTAAAATACTTCTAGAAGTAAATTTATATCAAGTGTTAATGTGACACTTCCAAGACATTTTGACATGATATCCAGAGAACAATATATTTCACTCTCCGGCCTCTCTTTACCGTTTTTTGGTGGTCTGTACGCTGTGAACAGGATTCTTTGCGGCAGTTATCTATATAATTTATTTTATTTCCTCCAGAACCAATTATGCATGAAAAACAACCTGGGAATGACTTTCAAATCTTACATAAGTAAAAATATCTTAAAACCTTTTATAATACCAGTAGCAAAACGTTTTCAATGCCTTACAAAAAATATTGAGCTATGGGGGTCAAAAGTCACATCAAACTACAATAGAAACTGAGAATGTTGTTGACATGCCTGTCTTGCACTTAACAGTGGGTATGATACTCACAATTTCTAATAGTACCCTATCCAGTATTTTCTTAGCATAAAAAAATAAATAATAGGCCTAGGCCTATATCTTTTGAATTATACAATATGTCGTTGACTCATGCCTGTCTTACCGTTTACAGTGGGTGTGACACTCGGAATTGCTAATATTGCCCTATATTCAATATTTTAGTACATACACAATCTAAGGTACACAATAGAACTGAGAATGTATACAGGGGCCGCGGAACGGTTTTCAAAGTGGGGGGCTGAGCCAAAGGGGGGGGGGGGGGGCTGACCAATGCAAGAAATCACAATCGTATATTGTACATGATTTTGGAAAAAGTGGGGGCTGAAGCCCGGCCCCCGCCCCCCCCCCCGCTTCCGCGGCCCCTGATCGACACGCTGATCTTGCAATGGGGTAAAACCACTATCAAAAACATATCCCTAGCCCTTGAAACTTTTTAATTCCCTTAGAAAACAGAATCGAAATTACCGGGACCAAAAGATGCAGCGCTGCATTATGCAAATAGTAACAAAGTATGATACGGAGCAGCGGTCAAAGCCATTAAGTGTCAACCAGAGTGGAATACCTTCTTTAAGAAAGAACCAAGCATTGTCATTATTGCTCAAAGAAATATTTTTCTTTAAAATCTTTGAGTCAAATTGCAATCTTTGTACAGTGGCTTGCTCATTTATATGCCTATAAACCATACCCCCTTCACCAATTGTCATAGAGATGTATATTATTGACTCGCGCCTTTGCAGTATCTTTGATAGCGCGCGCTATGACTCTCTAGCTCTATGATTGTACGGTACCGGTACTGTACTGTATACTGTACATATACGGTACCGTACCCTGCCCAATCGTCGCTCAGTTTACGTATTTTCCTTTATGTTTCATTCAATTAGCTACGACAACCTTACTTCTATATGTCATCTGAAAGAAAAAATACTTTAAGATCGTTTCATAGGATAATAATTATATGTCTTCAAAGTACCACTGTGTAATTCGCCGTTCTCGTCACCCTTGCGCCTGCCCCATTGCCGCTCACCACTGCCCTAACCCCGCTCACTTAGCGCGCGCATTCATACATGTATATAAGGCCTGACTTATTCTTTTTTCTACCTTTTTACTTGCACTTCTGAGTGAAAAAAGTGTGTAATTTTGTTGTGATTGATTATATTGTTGACAAGTTTTATAGTACAATTCACTGTATAAAATGTTCCTTTCACCAAGTGCAATTATTTTTAGGATTTTTGTTACTGATCTACGCCTATATCATTTTTGTTTATCCTAAACTATATTCCGTATTTTTTATAAAATATATTTAAAAAAAACCTTTCCCGACAATTTTTTCACTGATTACAAATTGTCTAATTATATTAATATGATTCTAATCTGTTCATGAATTTTATGAGTTTATAATTATTATCTATTTATTTCGGAAATGAAAAGTATATGAAATTCAGTGGAACATAATTGTATGCTACAACATATCAGAGTATTGAGCACCCACTGGTCTGATAGGATCAAATAAATTACTGTAGTCAATAAAAACCATTTGACCCTGTCCAGTTCTTACATAAAATCGGAAGCGGATGAAAAGAGTCAGCATGAACAAAAAGCTTTAAAGAACAATATATATAATAGAATATAGTCAAGTTAACTTAACTTAAAATATCATTATTGATAATTTACATCTTATAAATAAAACGCTATAAAGCTCTTTTAGCACATTCACCATTCAAAGAAATCAACTTGAGTCCCCCCCCCCTCCCCATTTCGTCCCTTCCGCTCATTGCCCCCTGATGCTATTTACCATTGATTTCCATTATTTTTTTTTTACTATTAGAAATAATTATTTGCATTCTCCTTCAGGTTCTAATTCCAATTTGTTGCTTTTGCACTGTCTTGACTCATTATTTACAAGTATGTATTCGTGTATCCCCCTTTTTTGTTTACTTTTCGTTTACTCTTTTTTTATAATTATTTCCCTACTTTGATATTTTATGGGACTCTCACTGCATATTCTCAATTTGGAGCCTTCAACCAACAAGCTTTGCTTTTACGTTTAGCTCCCTCATATCCACAACTCACATTTTCTTTCTTTGTCATTATTTTATTTATATGAATCAAATAGGCCTACAGATAATGGGCCTATAACATGAAATATACGTATCATTAGGCTCGTAAGCTATCATAAAGGCACATCTATTTGATGTGACGTGGAGTCAAATCCTTGTTTAATTCCAATTAAATTATCCCTAAATTTCATACTCAGAGTAAGTAATCATAATAATCAAAATATGAATAGGCCACATAAAAACAGCATAACGATCGATATTATATTTTATAGACTTGCAGGGGCCGCGGAACCAGGGAGGGGCTTCATCCCGAACAAAACAAACCTATCCCTATTAATGTCTCTAAGTTATTTGTACATCGGTATGCAGTCTTTAATAAGAGTTGAAATTGATATACATCAATTAAAGTATCAATTTATAGCATTGATGACCCTACGATTCGTTATAGAGCAAGATAATTTTTGTAAAACCTTTTCCAAAACACTTTGGGCCCGGGCAATGATTACAATTAAATCTCGAGATACCTCTGGTGAACAGTGTTGAAATAATTGACAAATACTTTTGATTATCTTTCATTATTTCTGTAAACGTCAGCTTATCTGCCTGCTCCATGATAAATCGTTGACGACCGAGGGGCTTTTATTTGCCGTCACCCTCAGCTAAAGGAAAAGCGGAAGAGAGAGGGGGAGAAAAAATTGAAGGAGAAGTGAGAGAGGAAAATGTAAGAGTATAAAGAAGACAAAATGGCCGCGTCGCAAAAAAGACAACAACGGAAGGGATATAAATCGAGGCCGGAATAGGAAAATAATAAAATGAAATAAAAAATAATAGGAAGGAAAATAAAAGGAAGAATACAAGACGAAAATGAGAGTTGGGGGACCGACAAATACATTTCATTTAGAACAAAATAAACTATTCAGCTCGCGCTTCGCGCCCGCATTGCCCGTTTGTTTCATTATTCATGTCTTGTTTTCAAGTCATTCTCGGTTTGCAAGTTAAAACATCATTACAAAAGTGCTGAAAATGTCTCGTTTTTTCTCTGAATATAATACTCTCGTTGTGAATTTTGTTCATGACTGAATTTATATGAAACTCGATCTCTTTTTTTAAGACTTACTTTATTATTCACGTATATGCAGTTATAATCTGCCCTAGCTAGGCCTATTCTGAATTATGACCTGAAATAAATTCAGACATTCCTACATTGTTTACATTTAATTTTCATCTCATATTAGATTCACGAGTTAAATTAGTAAAGAAATCAGGTGTTACCATGGCAACTTACCATTACCATGCATTCAAGTGAACTTATCCATGCAGAACACTGTTGTGTTCGAAATTTAATTTAAATGAGTTGGTCGAATGTAGATTTTGGCATTTTCCACCATTTATCTTTTCCCACCATAATGTTGATTTATGATGACAATTCAATAAATGACCCCAACGTACAGGGCCAAAGTTCATTGACCTTAAATTACCTTTCACCGTGGCATGACCGGAACTCACTATAGGATTTTCACCGTGACTCCCTTATTTCTAAGTTTCAGGATAGCTATAGAAATCAATAGGCCTAGGCCTACTACAAACTTATGAATTCGACAACCTCATCCTGTTTTCAATGATTTCAATGTTTACGACGCCGCCCTCGCGGCGACGTCGGAAAAAGCGGCGTCCTGTCTCTGCAGTTAAGACAATTGTATTTTTCTGCGAAAAAGATAAGCCGTTACCATGGCAATGGATCTTTTGCAACTTATACTTTGATGACTTGATCAGGCATATATCTAGAAATTGATTTTGGAAGGCTAAGAATGATGATTATGGACCATTTAAATATTGACAGGGGAATATACCATATATATAGGCTCAATATGTTATTTTTTAAACATATTAATCCGTTGCCATGGCAACGGCGGAAGGAGGCATGTATAAAACTGGCAACAAGCGGATTGGTTCAGCACCCTCAAAATAAAGGAAATGACACAAAAATATCAGATTCTAAAGAAATGTCTACTTGAAAAATATGACGATTCCGTTAATAGGCCCTATACTCTAATAATGATTATCATATTATCATATATAATCAGGGTGAGCGGAGTTAGGGCAGGCTGCTATCTCAAGGTATGCCCTCGCTAATTCATTCACACAGCAAATATTCATTCCTTAGAATTTGTCATGTTGACATATCTAGGACCTCTCTCACCTGCGACTCACACATTTTCATTCATCATATAAAAATATAACAATTATCACGTGTTTTTAGGAGTATTTAGAGTGATTGGTGCAGTTTCGGTGCAATTGATCGAAGTTCAAACAGTTATCGGGTTACTTTACACTTTAACGCAGTATTTCACGATGATTTATGAAGGGATTAATTCTATTTTTCCACACTTTGTTTTTTCATGTAATGGTCTCCTCTTGGGTGCATAATCATGCTAGTATACAAAACAATAAGGAATTTGGGACGAATTTAAAATGATAATCAAAATAAGCAGCGTGCGCATCGCGCTTGTGAGGGTGAGCGAGAATTGGGCAGCGTACGGTACGTACCCAATCGTTACAGACCAATCATGGAGCTCTATGAATCAATCATCACGATCACGTACGAGAAACGGCGTAGGCCTAGGCCCTAAGTAGATTTTGATTTCTTGTTGTACGGATATGAAGGTATCTAATCTTCTCTTTCCTTTGCTTAACTTAGTTGCTTACGTAATACGGTACCGTATATTAATTAGAAATAGATCATGACTGAGTGTGACAATGATGAGCAGCTACGGTAACTAGCCATAGCTTACCAGGTAGCGTCCCCGGGGGGGCCACTTACATTGACGAGTGGATACCATGCGCGACCAAAAAAACACGTAAAAAGGATGTCCTTTTCACGACAGGGCACGTTACGTACGTAACGTGAAAAGGGTGTCAAAAACACAAAAATAATGAAAAAAGGGTATCTATTTCTCCAGGAAAATTACGTGCTTAGGGTCGAATTTGCGGGGATGATAAAACAAAATTAGAATGTTTTATAAAGGATGTCCTTTTTGCCCCAACACTACGTGTTTAGAGTCCTATTTGCACGAGGTGTAGAAGGTGGGGTCGTAGTAAACCAAAATAAGGTAAAGCCGACAACCAAAGGACCCGTAACAATAAAACATTCCTGTACTTGTTTAGGGGTTCATTTCGGAATATTTCATTTCATTTCATTCGTTTATTTCCATTTTCAACAATTACAGTTTCTTCTGTACATGTTGACATATATAAATAACAAAACATATTTCAATTATTCCTGTACAGAAAATTATATTCAAGATTATTACAAATCAGGTTGAAAATGGAGGAGGCTGCTAAAAAGCGGAGCTTGTAGAGTGCAGCCTCCTAAGAGTATCGTTTTGTTTCCAATACTTGTTAAGGGTAGGGTTTCACACGCCAATACTTGTTAAGGGGTGCATTTTCAGAATATGGAAATTACGTGTTTAGGGTGCTTTTCAAGACCCCATGGTCGCGCATGGTATCCACTCGTGAATGGAAGTGGCCCCCCCGGGGTAGCGTCAACATAGTGCGGTAACTGAATCTTTCTTGCGCCTTAACTTCGGGTGGGATTATCATGCGAGTGCAAGAGAGTCAAGATGCAACGACCTGCGACTGAGTACGCGTGAATATTATTGACATTACATTTGGCTCTACGTCCAGGGGCTGGAAAATTAAGGAAAGAAAAAAAAAGAAAAAGAGGTTATAAACCCTAATGTAAGGTAATTTCGGGATTATCGTGATATTGGGAACCACCGTTCACTTCATACACAAAGTGTGCGTATGGTACACAAATCTAGTAAGTTAAGAGTGGTTCCCAAAAACACAATTTGGCCGTAATTTCTCCGGGGGGGGGGGGGGGGCACTCGACCAACAAAAGTGGTGGGGGTTTGCCGCGGGTGAGACAAAAAATGGGCCTTGCACTCTGGGGCCCGTTTCTCAACACCGTCATAAGTCTATAACTTCTTGACTAAATCGGAGATAGTGATCTACTTGTCCGCTAACCGTTTCACGAAGCCCTCTTTACCAAGATCAGGTACAACAACCTCACTAAATATTTATGACACCTCCGAACCTGTCATAACTTCTTTCTAAAAGACGTAGTGGCATCACGTGGGTAGACTATGACATGCAAAGTGTAGAGAAATTTAAAAATTATAATCTTACGTAATCAATCATAGAGGTTGAAATTACATCCCAAAATAAGTGGGATAATGCATTCAATGATCATTGTAATACAAAGTAACTATGAAAACTGTTGGTACAACGCCACAAAACCATTCATTTTGAAATAGTAAATTAATTCAATCGATAAAAATTCTACCACGTCAGGCCATCCATAACTGGACTTGTATTTGTCGTTTTCAGACCCTATTGACATTTGGATAAATTCTAATCTCTAATTTATGCATAGAATTTGTCAAATCATAAGAACTATATTTCGATGATGGTTGGAATCGTAAAACATTGTATAATTATCATAATTTTACAAATAAAACCGTTATGGTTTACTTTCGTAAACTATTAAAATTTGATATCCCGGGGGTACCCATCTCAACGTCCACATGTGATTTTTTTTAGTCATGAAATAAATTTTTCATAATTCAATTTTTCAGCAATTGAATGCCCTAGTCTTCATGGTCTAAGTATGTATGATGCATAATTTACCTGTGCTATTATTTTTAAAAGATGTAATTCCCAATTCATCACAATATTTGCAATTTTGTCATTTGTCAAAAAATCTGATGCTATAGCATTGTGTGTTATCGTGCCTCACCACTGTTTTCAGTGCAGGTGTGAATGCAGTTGGAAAACACTCCGTCCATCGGACAGGACGCAAATGTTGGTCCCGTGTATAGGAGAGTCAAAACCTATGCACGTTAAAACCAACACACTATTCGTCAAAGAGTAGGGTGTTCACCCAATGTATTGCACCTGCCGGTCCCGGTAAGTCAAGTCAATCTTGACGTTCGTATGCCATAATAATCAATATAATGATTGTGGGCATTAACGGAAAGACAAGACGAGATTTTTCTTTTTGAAAATTATGCTATTTTGTGACTTAGGCTACATCTCGTCTGCTCTTTTTACCGATAGTATCGATATCAAGATATTTTAGTTAGGAAGCCTTTCGTGAAACAGGTTTAGGAAGATTGGAACTAACTCTGTAGTTTGTGGATAAAGATATGACTAACTTGTCCAGGTGTTGAGAAACGGGCCCCTGGAGTCCAAAGAGTTGGAGCAGGCTTATTGTAAAATGGAGGGTCCTCAGAACGGGCTTCAGAACTACAATAGTGGTGAAAACGGGAGTCTTTGGAACGGATTGCCAGCGTGTGAGTGCGTATGCAATAATGCATCCCTTGCTATGGAACGGGTAGGCCTATGCGTGTATGATGCAGCTAGCCAGGCGGCACGGCCGCGGGGTGCGCTCGAGCAGCGGTGATGGTCGGACAGTGCTCTGCGGCCGCTTTTTTCACCAAAATTGCAGCTCATTGTAGTGGATCAATGCGACCAGAATGGCGTAACGAAAAATATGTGAAGCTTTGGAGCGGATTTCTTCTTTTTTTTGATAAGAAGAAAATGCTATTCTTCGGAGCGGCTTTCTGTGTTTTTTTTCTCAATAAGACAAAAATGCTATGCCTTGGAACAGAAATTTAAGTGTAAAAATGGGGGTCCCCTATGCGGCACATACCCACTATGCAATATATACTGAGCGTCTGTAATTAGAAGGTTTGGCTTATGACATGAAACTCGCTTAGATATAAGAGTGTTGTGACTTTTATCACATTAAGTTACAAGTTGTCAAATGATATACTTTCAGAGAATTCGCAACTTGAAAAAAATTTTTGCGTCCCATACATAATGGCATATCTTTTCTCTCTAAAAAGTCAAGGTCATATGTCAATGATTATTCTAGATATCCATCATCATGAGTAGCTAGGCGGCTTCTAGAGAGTAAAAATCATTTACTAACGTAGCTTACTCAATGAAGCCAGGTATTCCTTCCCATTCATATGAACGAAGGGCCCCAAAACCTGAAAATTTCACCCCCCAGATTTCTACTTTCCTTCTAAAAGATCTAGCCCTACATGTAAATCGTGTACATGGGATAAAACTTCATTTTCGACATTTCTACACTATCGATTATATTTTTGAACAAGAATTCATGATAAAAAATGAGAAAAATATGAAAAGGCGGAAGAGACTTTCCCGATGTTTACGCCACCATCTTGTTTCCTATTGTGCTTCCCCAACGTTACAGACGCGTGTGTCGCATAACGTCGGCGTACCCTCATTTTTTTGATAAATTTTTGTTCAAAAATATAATGGATAGGATAATGTAGAAATGTCGGAAATGAAGTATTATCCCATGTACATGATTTAGGGCTAGATCTTTTAGAAGGAAAGTAGAAATCTAGGGGGTGAAAGTTTCAGGTTTTGGGGTCCTTCGTGCATATGAATGGGAAGGAATACTTGGGTTCATTGAGAGTAAGCTACGTTAGTAAATGATTTTTACTCTCTAGAAGCCGCCTGGCTAATCATGAGGGCATTGAATCTAATCAAAGTAATTAAACACTATTTTTCAGGTCAATAAAGCCTTTGAAATACGTAACGCGTGCAAATTTTTGGACGTGCCCTTAAGTAGGCCAAACAGTCTTTATTCGCAGAATATTCATAAGTTCGCAGCTTAGCAGAAGGTCTTTAGGGTTTTCAATATAAGAAACCTTCTGTGAGGTCTCTTTTCGTAAGCTTGCTGTCCATGTACGAATATCGTATAAAGAAACATGCAAGAATTGTTGGGTCGAGAGATAATTCTAGAAGCCTTTATTTCTTACGATTGTTAGATCGCCTAACATTATAGTTGTTCGTAGATGGCTGATTGAAATTTTGTCTTCTATTTCTCCCCTTATATAGATATAAATATTTTGCATCAAGATGTCATCTTCTAGTTCACCATCATGGTCAAGTTTCTTAGTTGGTGTGTCAGCAGGTGCAGTCACCGTGGCTTCAGTAGCTTTCATTTGGCATTATAGAAACAAACTCAGACAAAAGATGCAAGGCAACAATAATGGTGAGCTTTTGCTATTATATGGTGGATATCGTCCCTTTATTTTATACATTAGTAATATCTAATACGAAGTGTGGAGCAAAATTATCTGAAGAGCAATTCAATTAGAATGGTTTGATTGAATGTGGTAATGTAGAAAAAAAACTGTAGATGTGAATTAACTTGAAAAGGAGGAATGAGAGTTATATTTGGACAGGGAGATGAATAAGTCAATGCGAAATTCAAATAAATAGGTTGACACATGCAACACTGTAGGGACGACTCCTTAAGGTCATCGAACACCTTACCACTGGTTGACGATCCGATTTTGGAACAAATCACATTTTGCTCATTTTCTGAAAATGTGAAAGAAATGTATCTTATTTGAGGCTCAAATTAACTTTAAGAGTACTGATATGAAGATTTTGGATGATTGCAAGCCTTTATTTTGGAGTAAAATTCGAATAAGCTTCAAATCGTAGCCAATCATATGATTGCTATGACGTTATTATGACTAGATATTGAATTCACTTTTATAAGAATGACTGGATGGTCACAGAATTGAACATAAAAATTTGTACAATGATTTAGGACATTACACTGTAAAATATTCCATGTCTCAATAGTTGCATCAAATTCTACTACGTTTTATTTCAAAATTGGGTTGCAGAGCAGTCGTAAGGTGTGTGGTGGCCTTCACTTTTGAATTTGACATGTATTCTGATTGTTATGGTCCTCTTATATTTTAGAGATCAAATTCCTTTTAGTTTAAAAATAAATTTCTTTATTTAGGCCTACATAATCAGATATAAAATGGATGTACTCTACTACATGTAGATCATACTGTAGCTTGTTTGTTCCTATTGTAGATTGGTTGGATGATTAAATCCACAGGTAAATTATATAGATTAATAAGGTTGTTTTCATTATGTTGTAGATGGAAGAAACAGCAGTCTACCATTGGAGACCCATCCTGTGACTCCAGATAACATCGCCATGGATACCTTGGATGGGACTGCTGCATTCAGCACTCAGAGATCCCTCTTCCTTACTGATAATAATCCTGGCTTAACCTCACAGCATGCACTGACAGTAACTGACATGTCTGTGACGGCTGAAGTGATAGGGAGAGGAGGAGGAGGAGAGCGAAGAGGAGGAGGTGGTGAAGATGATCAGAGTGATGCAGACCAGTTGTATAGACATGAAGATAACCAAAGCCTACTCAATTTGCTGTTTAATATTGCAGAAGACCAGGCCAAAAAAGGTGAGAGAATAGTACATAATATATTTTTTGTTTTGGTTTAGTGAACCTTGGAAATCTGATAACATTGAGGCTCGGAATGAAAACCCGGACCAAAAGGTTTAGCAAAAGAAAATCTTGGTCCTGGATCAATCCGGAGCTCGGAGCCATCGCACAACACTGCCTCTACAGCAACAAGAAGCCTGGCCTCGTTAGGTGCAGCCTAGTGCAAGATTTAGGCCCTAGTGCACTTTTGCATCCCGCGATGTCAGCAAACTAATTAAACCTAAATATTTGCCTGAAGCAATTCCCAAGTATTGATCTTCATTGAGTTTCAACCGCATCAAGAACAGCTTCATTCTGTTTTTGATCTTGATTTCATTGTTCTAATTCTCAGATTAGGGTCTTAGTCTGCCATATATTCTTCTTGATATTATGCTTAACTTTGCGATAACATACGGCAAAAACATTGTCAACAAAAAGTGTTGCTGCCCTCTATGTTCATTTGGCAAAATCTTACTAAGAATTCGAACAAAGCCAAAATAAGGTTGTTTACGATGCTCGATGGGGTTGAAATTCATGTTAAGGATCGATTAAGTTAGATTATTTGGGGAGAAATATGAGCTCAGTCTAGGCACAGAGGTAAATGGTAAATCTCAATTTTAATTTATTTTCCCCAAGACTCAACAGCTTCCTGTCTTTGCTGTGTTTGCTCTCAACACGGACCGGCTTGACCCGGGGGGAAATCACCCCATTCGCCGGTTCCGAGTTCCAGCTTGGTCTGGCTCCCAGCATTCAAATCTGAGTTGCAATTTTTGTTTTAATTGGATGTCATCCCATTGCACATTATTTATGAATCTGAATACACATGTAGATACAAGGATTCAAATTAGTGCTGTAGCCGAACCGCCGAACCGACGAACCGAACGGAAGTTTGCTGAACTTGGCACTTCCGAACCGGACCGAACGGAACACAAAGGCCTGGTTCGGTAGTTCGGTAAAAAAAAAAAAAAGTATGTTAATTTGCAATGCATGAGTACGATGACTACATGGATTTAAGTATAAAATTAAAATATATATATATTGGTTAGTGATTGTGCATGAAAAGAATTCCACTCAATATATTTTTAAAATCTATGATAGCTCCCATCTCGTCTTTGATTGAACTATTATCAACTTAAGAATATTTTATTAACCTGAATATATTTTTTCTTGATAAAATGAGGGGACATTTTGAAGCTAAACTCGGTATAAAAGTGTGGTGTAATTACGTATTGCAGTAATCGATAGTGATCGTAATCAGACCTAATCATTTTGTATTTAATAAAGAAAACGAACCATTCCTCGTAAATGACAAAGTATGACAGCTTCAGTCTCGTGTTTGATTAAATTTTTATCATTTTCAATTTCTTTTTATAAACATGAATTTATTTTTTTCTTCATTAAATTTAGGGACATTTTAAGCTTAACTCTTTTAAAAGTGTAGTTGAAGTACATATTACTCGAATCGGACGTACATTTAATTGTTTTGTATTTAAAAAAGAAAAAGACAAGACATAAATTAATTCCTTGTGACTGACAAAGTAATGGTAAAGTATATATTCAACCTGAAATTTCCATATTAATATAAAAGATAAATAAAAGAAGAGATGAAGGAATGAGGTTGAAAAAACAGAAAAGATAAAAATTCAAACCAAATCAACGCATGTTCCCTGATCAATGTTCCGGAAATGGTTGGTAAGGAAAGTTGAAACAGGAAGTCCAAAGAACCTGCTCTCAGTTGCTATTATACAGGTAAAATTTGTATTCCGAACTTGAAACGTTTTTCTGTTGTCAATATTTTCTAAAAAGTGGTTTAATCTGGTCAATTACTGAAAATGAAATGATAAATTATCAGTTCCTTCTTGGTTCTAACGATCATCGCTGAGTGATTTCACAACACTAAAATACACAGTACAGTCCCATGTACTCATTTTCGTGTTGGAAATATGTTTGAAGTCACGTAGCATCGATCTTTCTGGACCACGAATGGACGGATATTTTATCTTTTTAAAGTAATTGATTAACCAGATTTAACCACTTTTCGGAAAATAGGGACTTTCTAAAACATTTCATACTCTGTGGAATGTGAATTTTACCAGTATGATAACAGTTTAGTGGAGGTTGTTTGTCTACTGTTTTGACATTCCCGATCAACACTTTCCAATTTGAGAAGCTGCGTTGGCAATGACATTGTAATCGATCATGATCTTCGGTGCATGAAATAATCATGAAAAAAATATTCTGATCTTTGTAATTCTGTTAATGTCCTGATTCTCTCGTTATCAATAATTTTTCTTTTGATTTTTTTTCATTTTAAAAATGAAAGTAGAAATGACTCATATTTTTTGTTTGAATATTAAAACAAAAGAAAGTTATGCAACAAATTTCATAACTATTCTTTTTAGAAACAAAATTTATTACAAATATATGACAGATCATTCAGCAAATTATCTTTTCGTGGGTTGGCGAACTTTTTTCTTATATGTTAAATTTAATTTGGCATTTATTGCCGAACCCCTGAACCGAACCAAAGTTCGGAAAAAAATTGCCAAACCCCGCCGAACCGAACCTTAACATGCCACCTGACTTGCAGCACTAATTCAAATCTTCAAAGTAATGATAATGTCTCTCTTGATTGATAGCTGGAATACAACTTTATTTACAAGCTTTCAGCTCTTCTTGCATTTTTCAGGTTTTGAAGACAGTGATCCATAATTTGTTTATGATGTATGAGCATGGAAAGTAGGAATGTTATTCATGTAGAATAATTCAAATGATTTACTGTGTTAACTATTAGAAAGTAACAGTGACCAAAAACTAAAATACATTCCAAAATAGTGTTTTGTTGAATGAAACTGACTGATCCATTATGTGGTTCTTTGTTTAGTCAAGTGATGAATGTATATAACTGACCTATGGCAATCTTTCTTCTGCAGTTCTCTGGGTTATTGAGACAGAAAAAGAAATGTGAAATTTCTGTGTAAATCTTTTTCTGCTCTTCGACTGTTTTTTGTGTAAAAAAACTGCATTTTGGAAGGGTAAACACTTCGTGATATGTCTGTTAAATATTGGTTTCTCCTCTTCGCTTCAGCTTTTGTGATGGTTCAGTCTTAATCATTGTGAGCACCATGAATATTCTGATGTTTATGCTGGGACCTAAAGACAAACTACCTCAAAATGGTCCAAGTAAAACCTTTCTATTTATCTTTTCCTGTAGAGGGCTTTATACATCGAGGAATAACATGTAATATGTGCCAAGCTAGTCCAATATGTGGAATAAGATATAAGGTAAGTGACATGCATGTATCTGTTTGATTAATTGAAAAAAAAAGAAAAAATGAAATTGAGAAATTCTCACATTGGCTTCGTCTTTATGTAACACCTGCATAGCACAGTGAGACTATAGGCGACGCTTTTACGACATCGTCAACACCAAATCTTAACTGAAAGTTTTTGAAATGACAGCATAACTTAGAAAGTATATGGACCTAGTTCATGAAACTTGGCCATAAGGTTAATCAAGTATTACTGAACATCCTTCTTGAGTTTCATGTGACATGACCAAGGTCAACGGTCATTTAGGGTCAATGAACTTAGACCGTGTTAGGTGAATCAACATCGAAATCTTAACCTAAGGTTAAGTTTTTGAAATGACAGCATTACTTAGAAAGTATATGGATCTAGTTCATTGAACTTGGACATAAGGTTAATCAAGTATCACTGAACATCCTGCATGAGTTTCACATCACATGACCAAGGTCAAAGGTCAATGAACTTTGGCCGAATTGGGGTATCTGTTGAATTACTATCATAACTTTGAAACTTTATGGAACTGACTCATGAAACTTGGACATAATAGTAATCAAGTATTACTGAACATCCTGTGCAAGTTTCAGGTCACATTATCAAGGTCAAATGTCATGTGAGGTCAATGAACTTTGACCATGTGGGGGGGGGGTATTTGTTGAATCACCATCATATCTCTGTAAGTGTATTGGTCTAGTTCATAAAATATGGAAATAAGAGTAACCAAGTATCACTGAACATCTTGTGCGAGTTATAGTAGTTTTCAAAGTCAGCACTGCTGCTTTATTGAATCGCGTGATGCAGGTGATACTGATAGCAGTATAAAGTGAAAGATTCATACCCTTAGATGTTGCAGTATTTTAAGGATATGAAATTGTTATGTGTTGAAAGAGAGCATGGGATATTAAGACTTTTCTTTCATGTAATGCTTTGTGTTTCTTTTTCTAGTGTGCTAATTGTGTTGACTTTGACATCTGTGAGCGATGTGAACCCCATGATAGACACAACAGACTGCATACCTTCATTAAGATTAAGATTCCAATACCTCCTTTGGCAAATCCTAGAACTGTGCTCTTCAAACCATTCTATCCAGGTAAGATAATATCTAAAGCCAAGAATCTTTGTAGAATACATGGCTTATGTAAGCATCCCAAGTCTCCTTTATTCCAGGTTATAAATTGAGTCTTCATTAAATATTTTTTCCACTGAATTTACATCAATCAAGATTGAAATTTCAATAAAACCATTGGACATGCACTGGGTCACTCCCTGTGCTGTTTGATCCACATTTAGTATGGAAAATGAATGGAATAAATTCCCCATTCTTCCCAGATCTGAAACCTCTTGTGAAATATTTCAGAAAGTTGAAAAGTTTAATGAAAACTAATCTCTACACAGCGTAGATGTATTGTCCTTTAGGATTTCAATTTGATTTTTTGTGTGTGTGTTTATTGAATGGTTTACCCTATTCCACAAAAACCCATTAGGTGCTGTGTATCTGTGCTTTTGGCCAGTCTGGGTAAAATGAAGTAATATGATGATGGATTATGGTGATGATGTTCAGCATTTTTCAGATGATGTTATTTAATTATAATTCTGTGGTTTAAAATCCCCATTCCTCAGAGAGCAAGGCCTCTGAAAGACTTCTGTAAGACCATGAAACTTGCTTGATCTTACAAAGGTCTTTCAATGGTCTTCGTGGTCCTTGTGAATCCCAAAACTTTTTGAAATGATTCAAAACAGTCTTTTAACAGTCTTTCAGGAAAGTGAAAGTTCTTATTAGTCTTTCCATGATCTTTTGACAGTCTCTCAAGATTTTTGTGGAGATCACTGAAAGACCAGGAAAAGTCCATGGAAGAATTCTGAAAGATCAATTGTTGCATAGCAGATCTCTGAAAGACCATTGAAAGATATGTATAGGACTAGTCTAAGTATCAATCAGTCTTTCAGAGTTCTTTGAGTAGTCTTTATGAGCCATTCCACAGAGATGACAAATTTCATTGATCTTGGAGACTGCTGTAAGACCTTGCCAACTTTCAGGTCCTTCAAAGGTCTCTCTGTGGAATGGGGCTACAATTGTCTTGTATAGATCATTTATTGTTATACTCATTTTGAGCGTTATTGAATAATACAGCATGTATGTATTTTTCTTCCAGGAAAAGAGAAAGTAATTAAACGATGCACATGGGATGATATCAATACCTTGAAGAAAATCACTCATTGTAAGTATCTAGCATTTACTTCACACAACAGCGAAACAAGTTGTAATATGTGACCATCAAACTAAAAACCCATGATTGATTGCAAAATGAGAATCACAGCCTCAAATTAATTTTTTCCATGGGGGTTCTTTACAAATAAAAGTAGCCCCTTTAGCCCTGACACTGGTGCTAGTATTTTATTCATGTCATTGGCTCTTGTATGATATGCAGATTTTCTGCTATATTTAACTTTTTATGAAGTAAATTTGTCTCTATTATCAAGGTAGCCCTGGATGTCAACTTGATAGATTGTCAACACAGATAAACACATGTGGGACAGTGTATTGCATGGAAAAATACCTCATAGTTATCCATGAAATTCGTAATGCAAGCCCATATTTATGACTTCACTGTGCATTGTGTGCTGCACTGCGCTGACTTTTCATGGCCACACATTGAAACTTCAACAATTCAAGTTTTGACAACGCTCAGATAATCTTGACAATATTGAACAAATATACCCCTAAAATAATCCAAGATTGTGGCGAAACTTGAAATGAGCTATCAAAATATTTGAATTATTGACAGATTTGAGCTTTTTTTGAACAGATGGATTGTGGAACTAAATTCAATATAAACATCTGACTGAAATACAGCCATTCTTGATGTCGCAAAGAACAAATTTTGTGCACGTGCACGATAGTACTATCTAGTGCTCATTGCCGATACACTACGCAGTGAGCCGCGCATGGCAGTCTGGGATTTATTTACAGTATGACAGCCTCTAAATGAATCGAGGCAAATTTCATTGCAATAATAATCTGATAAAAAAACTCAGAACGTGAAATTTAGCATTTGAATTTAAGGTAGGTTCAAATTTGTAATGAAGGAATTTACAACAAGTAAATTAACCATATTGTCTGTTTTCTCCAAGGGTGATTTTCAATTTTACATTTGCCAAAGTACATGTAAGCCTGCTTATTAGTGCTATTTTGTTTCATGTGGGGCGAATAGCATTACGTCTTCATGTATTTCGGGCAGAAAAAATACCCTTTTCCAATTACGTATTGTTTTATCTTATTTCATTTTCTCTACAGTTGATCAATATGAAATTGAAGCCTTGCATGAACAATTCAGGGTACTTTGTAACAAAGAGCAAGGAATCACCAGAGAAGTGTATGATCAGTGTTTAGGACCTCTTGGTTTAGAGAAGAGCTTACTCTTAGAGAGGTTATTCAAAGTGAGTACATGAATAAGAAGCAAGAGATTATCAGAGAAGTGTGTGATCAGTATATAGGTCCTCTTGATTATGTGCTTGTGGAGTGTATGTTTAAAGTGAATGAATACCTCTGTGTTATGACAGTTATCTTTTGTTTGCCTTTCTTAAAAAATAATTTTTTTTGTCTCACCTGCATAGCAGAGTGAGACCATAGGCGCCGCTTTTCCGACGGTGGCGGCGGCGTCAACATCAAATCTTAACCTAAGGTTAAGTTTTTGAAATGACATCATAACTTAGAAAGTATATGGACCTAGTTCATGAAACTTGGCCATAAGGTTAACCAAGTATTACTGAACATCCTGTTAGAGTTTCATGTCACATGACCAAGGTCAAAGGTCATTTAGGGTCAATGAACTTTGGACCAATTGGGGGTATTTGTTGAATTACCATCATAACTTTGAAAGTATATTGATCTAGTTCATAAAACTTGGACATAAGAGTAATCAAGTATCACTGAACATCCTGTGCGCATTTTAGGTCACATGACCAAGGTCAAAGGTCAATGAACTTTGGCCATAATGGGACTATCTGTTGAATTCCCATCATAACTTTGAAAGTTTATGGATCTGATTCATGAAACTTGGACATAATAGTAATCAAGCATCACTGAACATTTTTTGCAAGGTTCAGGTCTCATGATTAAGGTCAAAGGTCATTTAGGGTCAATGAACTTTGGCCGAATTGGGGGTATCTGTTGAATTACTATCATAACTTTGAAAGTTTATTGGTCTAGTTCGTTAAACTTGGACATTAGAGTAGTCAAGTATCACGGAACATCCTGTGCGCATTTCAGGTCACATGACTAAGGTCAAAGGTCAATGAACTTTGGCCAAATTGGGTGTATCTGTTGAATTACCATCATAACTTTGAAAGTTTATGGATCTGATTCATGAAACTTTAACATAAGAGTAATCAAGTATCACTGAACATATTGCGCGAGTTTCAGGTCACATGATCAAGGTCAAAGGTCATGTAAGGTCAATGAACTTTGGCAATGGTGGGTTTTTTTGTTGAATAACCATCATATCTCTGTAAGTTTATTGGTCTAGTTCATAATAAGTGGACATAAGAGTAACCATGTATAACTGAACATCTTGTGCGAGTTAGAGTAGTTTTCAAAGTCAGCACTGCTGCTATATTGAACCGCGTGATGCAGGTGAGACGGCCGGAGGCATTCCACTTGTTTAAGATACATGGTCGTTGTCCCAGCAGCAACAAACTATTCATTTCCTAGGCAAACTCTTTTCATGCAAATGGGATTGTCTCAAGTAATTCACATAGGCTCATTAAATTTAGATGCATTTACAGCCAGTCGAAAATTGGTACTATGTGGTCTCTGGTCATGGTAGATTTCCTGATCAGAGAATTGTTGCCAGTATAAAAGCATATTACTGTTAAATGTCCCTGAAAGAAAATACTTGTTAATTAGCTGGTAAGTTACAAAATTATGCAAACTTTTACTGGAATTTTTTCAAGGTCTTGGTAATTCTTACATTGTAAAAGAACTTTTCAATCCTTAAAGTACGCTAGGTGTGACCGCGAGATTGCTCTGCTAGCGATATTGAATTGCTTGCATCGACTGCTACTCGGGCTGTATTGTGCGCACTTATAAGGTTCTGATTTTGGTGGGTATGAGTGCATGATATAATTATTGGCATTTTGAGGCCTGAAAAACTTTGTTTTGATGTTTTGATGATTATGTGGGCCTGAAAGTACCTTTTGATATGTGTAAGTTTATGTTTGCATATTTTTTCATATCAGTCAAATATCTTTTTTTGTCCAATCAGTGGTACAGAAGTAGCACCAATGTTTTCATTGCATAGGTAATAATTTGTGTATTTTGTTTTTTTATTTGTAGTTCTATGATGCTAATGGAGATGGCTACATTGATTTCACAGAATTCACTTGTGGCCTGTCAACATTGGTCAAAGGTTCATTTCAGGAAAAGGTCAAATGTAAGTCACAGCTTGAAGGTGACATTTTTAGTGGGTTATTATTTCATGTCATAAAATAAACTGCTGTTTCAACATGTTATTAACCTGTGACATGTGAAGCACCTGTATTATGTTGTTTGGGATTTGAGAAATGCTACCGTGGATGCTACAGATGATTTATATGTTATTCATGGGGAGCATCCAGTAGTTTTTGGTTAAATTTTAACTTATTTTTACCAGCTAAGCATTTTATGATAAGTTACTTCCTAAATATACTCAGAAATAGTGGGAATTATTTACAGAGTTATCAAAATATTATTTCATACTTGAAGTTTTTTTTCAAAGTAAAAATCAATATAATATAACATAATCCCTTTGAGATGAAAGAAAATCTCTCCATTTAAATTTATATCTTTGATTTTTACGATAGACATTTCTTATTACTGAATGACAAAGATTGTACTGACCACTGCTTCTTGTTATTTTTTTGTGTTGTAGATGCCTTTGAGGGATACGACCTTGAAGGAGTCGGCAGTATTAGCAGAGATAACCTGAGACAGATGTTCAAGGCTTACTTCTATGTTACTATTGAGCTTGTTAGAGATGTAGTGAAGGCATGCGAAGAAGAAATGGCAAGTCAAAGAACTATTATAGATTATATCACTGAACGTCTTTAGAATTACAATAAAGTCCCTACGAATTGATTCAGCACAAACCTCCGCCATCTCTACAGAGTGGTATTCTAAAAGCGACTTTAGAAAATTTAACTCCTTGTGCTACACCATTGTCTCTGGAGACAAACAAATGCTGATGATGATGAAAGTTCCCAAAGATAGATAAAACCACTAAGAAAATGTATCTACATTAGCAGTAAGAAATATTGATGAAGACATGGATAATGTATGCACGAAAAGAACAACATAAACTCTGAGGTCAATTTCTGTAAGTCAAATAAGTCAATTTTTCGAAACCGTAATATGCTGGAATGTGTTTTATACATCTCATATGTCAATTTTTGCCTAAGTCAAACAGATGTCTATAGCTCCAAGATGTTCAATTTGGACAGATTCACCTGTAGATACATTTTGTGAAATTTGACATTATTATATTTGATTCATCCAAGGTAACCATTTTTGTGGGTGTTTTCTTGTTCCTTCGAATTTTTAGATGGCAAACTTTGATGATAACCAGGGTCGTCCAGTTTCCTCTCTGTTTAGTGCACCCATCCCATCAGATACTGGGTCCCAGATAACAACTACCAATGGAAAGATCCCATTCCCGGGAAATCCTGGAAGCAAGTAGGTCATCATCTTTTGCAACACTCCATGTCAATGTGAATAAATATGAAGTCAGCAATTTAGTTGACGTTTTCATGGCTTGAAGTTGCAGATACTAAGAATATACATGAATGGCCATGTTTGATTACCTTGTCAAATAGTACTTTGAATGTAAGTCAGGTAGGCTCACTTACAGAATGTATGAAGGAGAGAGAGAGAGGGGGGGGGGGGGGGTGGAGTGTGAGAAATAGATATCGGAGAGAGGTGAGAAGGAGAAGAAAGAATGCTAGCTAGGGGAGGGGCAGTTATTGACATGTTAATCTCCAAAAACTGATAAAGGTGGTTGAATAAGAGATCTTTTAGGTACCGGCACTTTTGTGAATTGAATAGATTGAGCTGAAACTTGACTGTATTTTTGCATTGGCTACTGTTTTTTCCCTTGAAAAGTTAAAGTTAAACCATTTTGTAATTATCTTCCTATTTGATATTCTTGATTTTTTGTGGTGAAAATGAATGAAACAAGATGATTTAAAAAGGTGGATGGTTAAATAGATGTATGGTTTAATCAACTGATTGTTTGATTGACAGGGAAGACACATGGCCAGTGATGGAAGCTATGTCACAGGATGCCATTGAAGAGATGGTGGACAATGTCTTTAAGATGGCAAAGATTGATCCAGATCACAGGTATGTGGAGAGATTAAAAAGTAAATGTGACACAAAAACTAAGTTCCCCTTACACAGAAATGGGATATCTCTTTGATAAAATAGTTGTAAGTTAGATATTTTGATCCTCCTTGATCTGGAATAGCAAAAATCCTCCCAGATTATTGAAAAAAAAACAACATCAGATATAAAACCCATATTATAACGTATCTAAGCACGAGAAGTAATTATTGTATCGTGCTTGAATGAGCATTCTTAAAATTAATCTGTAAATGCTAAAATTTACTGTTCATATTCATTAAAAAATGTCTCCTTGACTTTGAAAAGTGAAAAAGGTTTATTTTATGCATGCTCACTCATTAATAAGTGTCATTTTCTTTGCACATGACATAATCTTATATAAAATACTGTGGACTATGGCTCTTTTTCAAATGCAGTTTCTTTATCAAAATGTGCATGAAAGGTGATGATCCATGCTTTAAACTGTATTACATGCATATGTTGGTTTAAGTTGATTGATATTAAAATTAACCGTAGAGAAAATATTTGCCTAATGTACGACCAAGTAAAATCACTCTCATTCAGCCTATTATCCTAAATTGTTAATGAATTAATTGTATCCATGCCTATTTTACCCTATAGAATAACTTTGGAGCAGTTCAGAAATCTAGCTATTGTAGATAGCAGTCTAGTTGCCTGGTTTGACTCACTGGGACCCATTTTCTGATCTTAACAGGTACATGTTTTTAACAAGTTCACAGTTTGAGTCAGTTGCACCATTTTGCTTTCTGTGTTTGTCTTTTAACTCATTTTAATCCATTGCTGTTTTAAAATTGTTTTATTTCTTTGATGGCATATTTTGTTATGAAATAATTAAATTGTCATATTAGATATTTTCTATTTTTTTAAGATGAACTCAAGATGAAAGATAAAGCATATTGCTAAATTAAGTGGTCTTAATTGACTTTGAATTTGTTCGGATCATTTTGATTTTTTTTTAATCAAATAATATTTATGAACCAAGATTACAAGACTTACACAATGTCACACCATAAACTTATAGAGGAGAGTGGGGTAAATAAGGCTGCCTGATATTTTTCAGTTCACTGAAGAATGGTAGGGTCAAATGGATGACTATTTTTGTAGTATTTGAGACAGTTCGTGATACCTTGGATGTTGTCTCGTAAAACCTTGCGATGACGTCTCACAGCCCAGTGCACAGTCCAGAAGGAGCACAAACCCAGCAACACCTGGGTACTTTGTACTGTACATATCTATTACGTAATGTGTATTGAATTATCTTAGTTTACTTGTGTAAGGTATTATTATGCATGCCAGAACTGTAGTAAATTTCACTACTTTCCTTCTTTTTTTCTGACTGGATGCCTATGAACTCGACATGTCCTAAGAGGCAAATGAGGCCACCTGGATTTATACATAATTGAAACTCTATGATTAAATCTGTTAAAACTTTAAAATGTAGTGTAGACATCACCCCTCTTGACTACAGTATATAATGTGTCCACTACCAATCATACACATAGATACACAATAATAACTGACAGTAGAAAACACAATCCAAGAATCTTTTTTCCCATAATATTGGATAGGATTAATAAATTAATCCCAAAATGGGGTTGTTTTGGAAAATAACTTAATGTTAATATGATTGTTACTAGTAAATATTAAGTGGTTGTATAAAACCAACTGAACTATGTTACTTCAAATATAGCATCAAGAAATAGGTGTTAATCAGACGGCCTCATTTGCCCCATTTCGATTGGGTAGATAAGGCCACCTGACAAAAATGTTTATGGCTCATTAATATGCAAATTAGGCTGATAAGTTCTCAAAATTTCTAATGGATAATGTCGGTCTACTCTACATCTAGTAATAGACATCTCATCATGTTTCTGCTGCTTTGCATTAAAAAGATATAATTGGAATTATTCAAAAGGTGGCCTTATTTACTCTACTCTCGGATTTCTTAAAAGTAATAGAATTTGTGTTCTTGTTTTATTATTATTTTGTGACAAGTTGGTTTCTATTTCACTGTTATTAATTATTTTTTATTGTTTTTATTTTTTGTTTTCTTTCAGCTTCATGATCATCTTCATTATCATTCTGTCTTGTCTTGTTGACAGAGGATTCCAGTCTTTCAATCATTGCATGATTTGGCCAATGTTTGGCTTTTGCATTGTAAATCATCACATTCACTATTGATACCCCAGTCACACTAGCAGATTCATTTTAACAGTGACACGAAAAGGTCTTCTGCCATTCAGTGTTATACTATATTACTGTTTTGTTAATGTGACTAGGGTTTCGTAACTGTTTGGTTATTCCATTGTTCATTTGTTGTTTTTAAACCAGATAAGTCATTGATTAAAGAAAGTCTGCTGCAGAATTGTTTTCCTCTCTGCATTCCTCTCTGCATAGTTCTGTGTAATGTGACATTACACATAGGATTATTTGCCATTTGTTGCCTGTATCTCTTTTGAATTTGCCACTGCAGTTGAACATTCATACAAGAATAGCTACAAATGTGAATCTTATACAGATATTGGTATAAATTATCATGTCTTAGCTCTTAACTTTACTATGCACCTTAGCTCTGCTATCTGGAAGCACCTGTTATAGTTGTTAACTGTGCTTTAAGTATTGGCATAGCTTGTGCAGTTTCAAATATGCCTAAAGCTGGAATCCTATGTCTATAATGTTCATTATTATTTCACTTCCACAAACACAAAGTCAAATATATATAGTGTAAGAAAATGAAACAGTCAAAAGGGAAACAAATGTTGAACAAGTATGTCTATGGTGCTTGGAAAGAGAAAAAGTAAACCTGATAACTGTATGCCTCAAGATTAATGTCCCAACCTGGATAGGTATACCAACATTCATAAGAATGAAATCATATTCACTTTATACAAAACCGTGTAATAGATATTAAGTAAAAGTATTCAATGGTATTGAAATCGTAATACTTGATTAAGAGCAGATTTTTACAACAGAAACATAATGATATTAACAGTGTGTCAAATCACCTCTGCAGTGTGCTCATGGTGCAATGTAAAAAGAAAAAGAATGTAAAGAAAAGTAATGCAGTAAGACATCTAAGGAAAGAGCTGAGGACAAATAAGAATCAAAAGCCTGTACATGCAATACCAGAAATATGTTTAGAGTAATGTTATTTCCTATAACAAGAGGAAGATCATTCTCATGTGAAGAACCACCACCATGTGTAAGAGCTAATAGCAGTTTTGTACTAGTTATAACGTTTTATGAATTGGGGTGCAGATATTGCTTTGCAATGTCCTAAGACATTTATTAGTTCATAATAATTCCATACTATTGTACAGTGAAATATTCTGTAATAGAAATGATATGGCCAATAGGGATTCTTTAGCTTTTAAAGCTGTGTGTATGTGAGAAAACCATTAACTCAGGGATTACAATGGCATGGTATGCGCAAATAATATTTATTTACTCCACTGTAGATTATCTTGTGGTAAAAGTGATGACTCCTCCAATATCCGCTCATCAAGAGCCTATAGACCAATTTCACGGCCGGTTTATGTATTTGGCCCTCTATCGGCGACGCCATTGCTGCGGTGTGCAAGTGCGCTGCTCGCGATTGGCTCTGTGTACAAATTCAATGAAAGATTACAGATAAACTCTGATATTGTGTCATTAACTTCATCATAAATAAATAAAATGAAGCATGGACACCTGGGTAGACGATGTAAGACAATGGCCATATCTGACCGATGAAGGTATGATGAATTTTTGCACTTTGGCTACCTTTTCCCCTTAGTTTTGTCAGTAAAAGTGAGTTGATGATGACCAAGAATCGCTGTTGGTTTTCATCAGGGAGCTCACTTCTTGTTGCTAGTATTGTGTTAGAGTAGCGGGAGAGTGAACGAGACATAGAGAGAGAGAGAGAGAGGATAAGAGAGAGGATGAGAGAGGGGAGAGAGAGTATGTGTGAGAGGAGGGGGATAGTGAGAGGGAAGAGGGGAATAGTGAGAAAGGGGGGGGGGGTATAGTGAGAGAGAGAGAGGGGGGGGGGAGCTAGCGAGAGAGTGTGTGAGAGAGGGGGAGAGAGAGGGATAGTGTAATACAGAGAAGGGGATAGTGAGAGGGAGAGAGGGATAGTGTGTGTGTGTGTGTGTGTGAGAGAGAGAGAGAGAGGGACTGATATTTCCACCTAAGCATTATCAAACAAATCCCCCCTCCCTCCCCCCCCCCCCACAAAAAAAAAACACCACCACCACATTTTATGCAGGCCAAAAAGTATCCAAAAGGAGGGGGCAAGGCAAGAGAATAAAACTGAGAGGAAGGATAAAGGAGGAAGGGGAAGAGAGATCCACTGGCGACGCATTCCTTCATCACGGCCTGGAAACCTATGCAGGGAGTACGGCTTCACACACAAACAGGCTTCATAAGTCCAAGGCGAGTGAATTTCACATTCACTTTGCTTCCAATCCTGAAGCTTTCTCCACTTGTTGTGGCAATTGAACACAGCACAGCTGCGACCTGAACTTCTCCGATTAATGCTCATTGTGAATTTTACAAGAAATCTGCTCAATTGGTTCAAAATAAAAAAAAATCGAACGAATGTACCAAATACCCTATTGACTTGTGTACTATAAAAGTTGATTCGCCCACCGCAGCATGGCGACCAGTCTGCTGCCCTCTCACGTTGTGAAATTGGTCTAGCCTATTGAATGATATTATGCAAATAATCTCTAAATCAGTAATAAGGTGTAGTTACAAAATACCCCCTTTTATGATTTCACTTATTCATCATTGTATTTGTCACTGGTAGAGATCAATGAAAGGAGAGAAGGTGACAGGGGGGGGGGGGGGGGGGAGATAGAGTGGGGGATTTATTATCAAATTATGGTTGTTGACCTATTTTACGAAGTGTTTATTCAATCCATCTTTATTTATGTGTGTGCCAAAGAAGACTTGTGATTGTTAATTTTTAATTTTCCCATCATTTCTGTTCAATATTTGGATTTGAAATCCAAATTTTCATATTTTTGTAAGTTGAAAATTGATAAATTTTCCACATTTTGGCAGTGTTTTCACCTTGTTTGTATCTGAAATTTTGAAGAGATGTAGTGAAATGAAGTGAGATTCTATTTATAATTTATTATTTGAAATAAATGTGTCATTCCAATAATGCCCATACTTTGTATCGTTGTATTTGACTGAATATTTTTTTTTTATAAAGTTTGCCAATAAACTAATATTTTCATTAACTGAAGCCATATTTGAAAAAAAAAATTGTGTATGAATGTAAGCACTCAGTGTTAAATATACAAATAATGCATGTTAGCACTTCATTCATGACCAAATAATGAATGATGTGCAAGAAGAGTTGATTAATGTGGCACAGAATTAATAATTCATTATTTCTGTCCCTAAATGCACAAACAAACATGCATCATCTGTTTTATTGCACATCAATATGAAGGGCTTGATAGGACCTTTAATGTGCAGTCATTGGAATATTAATAGATATTTTGCATTACAAATTTGATTCCTTGCTTAGGAGAAAGTTGGGGGTATCCTTTGTCTATGCAGTCCACCCAGTTGACAGGTCATGAAACATGTCTGTGAGATAGGATATTTCATTAGTGTGATTTTAGTTGACCTTTCATAGATTCAGCCGTGTCTCATCTAATTGCTGTATCGCCCTGGCCCAACATACAAATAATCCTGTATAGTACCCATTGCAGGGTAGTTGGATTTTGTTAGAAGGGCAAAAACTACTCATGAAAATTCATTTGTCGTATGCCATTGGTGAAAATATGAGAAACCTTCAACCCCCCCTCAGAAGAGGAAGAAGTTATGGTTTTGATAAATATCATTGTAGGCTGATAAAATGAGGGAATATTCCCATCTGTAAGATTTAGATTATTAGTTAGAAAATAGTAATTACCTAGATAATGTTGATAGCTACTAATCAGTTGAGTGGTAATGAAGTGATACTTCAAGTTTCCATTTTTTCCCCATGCTATTGGGGTCCATTTCATGAAAATTGTTGTAATAAAAAAATTACAATAATAGTTTAAAGCTCATGAAAGCATTTATCTGATTGACAGATTGTAAATTTGTTATTGAAATAAGACTTTGTGAAACAAGACCATGTTCTGTTTCATAAATTACTGTATGTTCCAGAGAAAATATATTATTTTGAAGCATTATTTTACCTGAGCTAATATAAGGGGCATAATTTTGCAAATGTTTGTTTTCACTGTGTATTTGAAGCTTCATTGTAAAGAAGTTTCTTGCAACTGCCCCCCATATGAAGAATGGATCTAACTGTAGTTTCAGGATCTAAATATATGTTAATTGTCTTAATATATTTTGAAAAATAAAAGTATCAAGCGCCTTTGACAGAATATGTACTGGCTTTTTAAATATCTACCTTAATTTTTTTTTTTGGGGGGGCTAAAAAATACATGGTTTAAACATGGAGTGCCTGCATCTAATGTATTGATGGGGTTTAACTATAAGTTCACTGTTATTAGCTAACATCCATTAACCCTCAAATGTTGATCCATTGAAAGCTAGCCTCTGTAAGATAGAAACCTTTATTTGTTATCAAGAAATCAGGCTGTTTAAAAGCTTTTCTAATGCAGACTTTCTCAAGCAAGATGAGATAAAGGTATTGCAGTAAATATGTCTGGTTCCATCACATCTCATTGTGTTGTTTAGAGCAAGAAAGGATTTATTTCTCAGTTGTAGGATATATAAGGAGCGTTTTAGTTCTAACAAGACAATTTACATGAGAAAGACAGTTGATGAGAGAAATTGATCAGGAAATTAGGATCATTCAGACAATTTACAATCAAGACAGATGAAAAGGAAGATATAGAGAAAGGTAGAGTTTACAAGAAGATGGAAGAGGGAATCTATATTGGTGGAGAAAAAAACCCTAAGGTATATAGGAAGAAAGATGGGGGAGAGGAAGGGATAGGACAAGATGGAAAGAAAGAAGAAAGGATGGGACAGAAACAAAGCTGTTCTATCACTCAAAGGTGGTTGTAGTTTTCACTTAATTGTAAAGAAGAGATTTAGAAATTTACATTTTGACTTTGGGTTGTTACTTGCAAATAAGATAAATTGGATTAAGTGGGTAAAATGAACCCTGTAGACCTATAACATTATACATTCTCTCCATGGAAGATAAAAGGTGTAAGGGAAATAACCCCTACTAACAGACTCTGACATCTCATACCCAGCAAGGAAAATTATCTCTAACAAGGATGAAAGGTAATGCGATCTAGTCCACCTCGTTTTGCCCTAAGGCCAAGAGGAGTACCCCAATAAAGCACTTGCTATAAGTGGATTATTTCTTTCCACATGCTCAGCTGAGTTGTTGGTGTATACTAAGTAGTTTCTGCCCGCAAGTAAGGCATCTCTATGAATGTTTCAGACGAGGAATGTGCATCCAGGTAGTATCTTGTAGAATGAGTGGGTGGTGCTGAACTAGGAAATCAGAAGGGGGACTGTATATGCCTTGGAGAGTCTATGAATGAATTTTCATCCTTCTCATGTTGTCTTATTCGTTTTCCGTCTTGAAATAAAATATATCAAAGAAAACTAATCCACAACCAATCAGACCCCTGGAGAATATTGCTGGTGTTATAGTAATGTATTTCCCCCCCCCCCTCTTGAGATGAAAAACAAAACAATTTCATTATCATAGTGTTTTATATTTTTGGTACTAGTAATGACAGTTTGGCTCGATGGGATCTCTTTGAGACATTTGGAATGTGCTTTTATATTTTATATATTTTGTATATTCATTTCTTAAGAAGAAAGTATGTCTTTGATCCATGAGGGGGTTCTATGATGTTAGGGATTGGACAACCCAATAGACCAGTTCGTAGTTACTCCATGGACAATTTTGGTCAAATGGCCTTTTGTTTCTTTCATTGATAGGCAGATTTCAAAGCAAGATATTACGTAAGCATGCCTTACATAGCAGGATGAAGAAATTGAATATACCAGGTGACTAGAATAGCACACCAATGAACACTTTGGGAAGGTATTTGTTGCATTTCTACTTTGAATGCATATCATAGCATGTTGCACAAAGTACTTGGCACACTGTGAAACACAAGTCGTTCGTGGACACATTGTTGTTTTTTGGATGTAAATGTAAAACACAATTCAAAAGAATATATGAATAATCAAGACATCAAAGTTGGTGCTTATCTCATTAGATTTTAAACCACCATGTCACTTTAGTACAAATGACCTTCCTCTGATCATGCGCAGAACCTTTTGATCATGCTATGAACTGGCTTATTCCATTTAGTAATGGTTTAAAGAAGGAGTAAATTTCCTTTGAATGATTCACATTGATGATATGCCATTAAGGCATTGGAAACTTTTGCCATCTTGGTACATGACTTAATCTATAATTGTTTGCTCTGTCCAATTATCCATAGGAAGGATGCAAATTATTCTATTCTCATTATTTTTAAAGAGATGAAAGAATGGCCCTATAGTAAATTAACAGGTAGCAATAGCTCAAGCTTTAGTCGAGAATAAAGTAAATCTCACAAAAGTACCAACATACATTCTACATATGTGCATTTTGTTACATGAAGTGGTAATTAATTTTCTTTAAAAAGTAAGTATTTTTCCCCATAGTTTTCATCTGTTAAAGATAGCAGTATGTGTATTGAAGATATTAGTATGTGAGATCGTGTTCTTTCCCAGGGGTAAAGTTATTTGATTACTATTAAGTCTTTTATGAGAGATGAGTTTAAAGATTGATAAACAGTTTTGCTTCTAATGGACGGTTGCCAATGACTACACCATGTACTGCTTAATCACTAATGCCATAAAATCAGCATCTTTGATGCTGAAGACTTATCAGCTATGGGAAGTATTTAGTATTCGCAGTTTTCAATTGAACACTTGATATGTTATGATATTAATATGAATCCCATTGAATAAGGAATGAAATTGATTAGAATGCAAGATTCTAATTTGACTCTAAATCAATTAGAATTCAAAATTCTAATTTGAGCTTGTTATAACCTCATCGTATGTAATAATTCAATGTAAGTATAATGTTTTCTGTAGTCCATAGCTTAAGTTATCTCGGGTGTTAAGGCTCAACATGTGAATTTGTCATTCTGGAGGAGAAAAGAGAAAATTTATATATATATCATAGTCACTGATATCAAATTCATTGATATTTATTTCAGCCCCCTTTTGCAAATATGGCTTCTACTATGATCAAGTAACATGCTATTTTGTTATCTTTGTGTTTTGATATCTGTCTAGTTATTCAGGAAAGATTTCAAATAAAAGAATGAACGTTGTGTGTAATCATCATTGTAAATTGGTTTCAAAATATGATTTGAAAATCATAATATAATCCATACATGATTTGCAAATAATGAACAAATGAATTACATGTTCTGTATCCTCATAGGATATATATTGTCACATTTCTTACTATCAAATTTCTTGAAAGTTGACAGAAAATGTAGCTCTTAATGGAATTCAATAAATATTCAAATCATATTAGCAGTGACTACACGGGCACTTAGTCTGATCCTACTCAATTGAGGCAGCATTAATGTGTGGATTTAGATTCAAGTTGAGACAAGCTGTGGAATCTAAACCGAATATTATCAAACATTAGAAGGAGCCGTAAGAAGATGAGCATCGTCTATACATCTTGACTGAGACGCCAGGATGCGGTCTGCTTTCAGACCAACGTAGAATCCCCTGGCTCTTTTGATGAATTTTGAATGATTTGAGCAAACTAGTTGCTTAGAGGTAATGAAGGAGAGAGAGGAAATTGAAGACTGACTTCCTAAGGGGTCATGTAACATTGTGAAGCTCAGCTATTTTTCTTCACTTTGATGTATATTTGGATGGGTACACAAGGGGAAATGAGGCTATAATCAGATTAGAGGCAGTTTTGTAATCTTGTATGTTGTGCAATTTCCCCCAAGTAAAATTTGTTTGCATGCAAGAAAGCTTTAGAAGTGTGATATTTTTGTTGTGAAATCAAAAAAAGCTTTTAAAACCCCCCAAACCCCAGAACACCTAAGTATTTGATTTTTTGCAATGAAAAAAAAATGTGTCTGTTGTTTGATCGCTTGGTGTAATTGTAAATAATACTTGTTTTGGTATCTGAACATACTGCCGAGTTAGTTTCTTATATCCATGGATAATTAATTTAATACTTAGCCAAACTTATCATACATTAATGATAATTTTTTTTGTAATGAGATATAAAGTGCTTTTGGAATATAGAGTTTAGGATTACATGAGTTGAAGTTCATCACCTTGTTTGATTATTCTATATTTTGATTAATGAAATTGTTTAAATGGCAAAATAAGATTCCTCTCTCTATTGTGTGATTAGGGACTTATATAAAGGCAACTCAAAATATCAAATGCAAGCTCCACAGAATTCTTTCTGATTGGTTTAAAATCTTAGTTCGCCCTTTGGCCAATGAGGGCATAATAAGCCCTTGTTCATTTCTTTGAAAATTGATTTTAAAATTCTAGAAATGTCATTTTGCTATTATTCTTATTTGTTGTATTTAATTCACCCTAGTAATTATAAGCTTTCTAATAGCCTTAATCACCAACCCTTGATTCAATCCTATAAATGATAAATAATTAATCAGACCTATTGAGACCCTTCAAGACTTCTCCTTGAATATTATTATTATAATAGGATCTCGAATCTTATATCAGAGGGATGGTAGTGTCTTTTGATACAGAGCATGTCGTCTGAATGTATGTAATAGGGGGAAACAGATGTTGATATAATGTGCATTTGCCTAAAACTAAATTGCCTAACACAATGCAGGCTTCATTCATCCACCAAGCTTCATCATATTATTTATTCTGAGATGCATCATCAATTTTCTAAAGTACAATGAAAAAAAAACCTACAATATTCGGTAAACCACTTCACCTCAGTCATAAACTCACAAAGCTAGTATGCCAAACTATATTTTTGAAAATAATATTTTCATATTATGCACCATTGTATTGAGGCATGGTGCCAAATGCTCCAGCAATCATTGTTCCTAATCAAAACACTGCTGAAATGAAAACAATCTTCTTCATTCCTGGTTACTCATAGCATATACACCATCTCTCTCCCAGCTATATCTGCAACTGGAAAGAATAATTCCTTCCAGGGTAGATGTAAGGAGGGCATCAGCAGCTACCAAGCTCTTCTGTTTATTCTGTCTAGCACTAGCCCGTACCAGGGGCACTAGTGGTTAAACTGAAATAGCAGTAAGCGGGGGAGGGATATATGATTTTATTGTGGTATAGATGTTCATTCTATTATGTGCCTTATTGATTTATGCAGGTGGTTTAAGTCTGGTAGCTTGAGTGGAGACGGCAGAGGAGAAAGAAAACTGCCTTGCATTATTTCTTGGCCTTGTATAAAATGAGCTTTAATGAAATATGTCGCTTAATCATATTACTGACTCAAGTTCCTTACTTCAGTATTATGGAAAGCATTGTTATATCCTGTGTCACTGTGTAGCGTTAGTAGCTATTATAGGCTGATACTGAAATTTATGGTATGCTGGTATGTTAAAATAGTCAATAATGTTAATCCATTAGAGTAAAATTGTATTATGCATTATATAAATCCATTTAAAGTTCTTGATACATTTTTTGCATAACAAAAGCTTTTGTTAGATGTGTCTTTGTTGATTTTTGTAGTGCTTTTAATACCATAATGCCTCATAAATTGGCTGAGTATTTATCAAAATTTGATGTCTCTCCAAAATTATGTCAGAATCATCTTGAATTTTCTGGTTAATAGGCCTCAATGGGTTAGACACAATGGAGTTTCCTCAAATATTATATCCAACAGCATCGGAGCTCCTCAAGGTTGTGTAATCTCTCCCTTTCTCTACTCCATTTACTCCAGTGGAAGCAGCTCTCTGTTTTCCAACTATTCTGTAATTAAATATGCTGATGACATGGTTATTTGTGGCTTTTTAAAGCATGGACCAGAGAGCTACTTCCAAGAAGTACAGAGTTTTGTAGACTGGTGTAATCAATCAAATCTATTCGTCAATGTACAAAAGACAAAGGAAATTATTTTTGATTTCCGTCGCTCTTCACATTTTCATGAGCCTCTTACCATGCATGGACATCCCATAGACCAGGTTCCTGAACATAAATATTTAGGAACGATTATCGACAATAAATTAAACTGGAATTCAAATACACAAGTACTTGCTGTAAAAGCTAATCAAAGGATGTACTTCCTCAGAAAACTAAATGAATTTCGAGTCGACAACAAAATACTGTTATTATTCTACAAATCATTGATACGGAGTATCCTCACCTTCAACTTAATCTGTATGTTTGGGAATTTGTCAAATGAAAAATGTGAAGAAGCTTGAGAGAGCTAGGAAAACTGCTCAGCGAATTACTCACGTAGAGCTCCCTACATTTGGTGATCTGTATGAAAAACAGATTCTTCTGAAGATTCATAAAATAATGCAAGACTCATCTCATACACTCCATGATCTGTTTAAGTTCAATCGATCTGGTGTACGTCTTACAGTGCCTAAAACAATACGATGCAGGTTCAGACAATCTTTTGTCCCTAATGCCATACATATTTTTGATAGACATGTGAAACGATAAATTATCTTTGCCATCACTCTTCTCTTCTATCTTTTTTTTCTGACTCTGCATCTCTTGTTATGGATACAATGATATTGGAAATAATAATAAATAATACTATGATTTGCAACATAAATTAAGTGCAATATTATATGCATAACTTAGGAAGTTATTACAGTTTACATGTAAGTTATTCCCAATTCAAATTCTAAGATTGTGAACATGGTGAAGCAGTGGTGTTCCCAATAAATGATGTACATGTACTTTAAATAACTTATGATCATAGAACTTAAATACTGTCCATTCTGCATACACTTGCAATTTATTTATATATATAGATAAAATAGTATAGATAAAATAGTATTTAGATTTTGCATGCATCATGCCGGATTGCCGGTTCAATTTACTTTCACTGACTTGCCATCCATACAATACAATATAATGTTTTTAAAAATTGCTCCTATCACAGTCAGCTGTAGGACTTGCATGTTTTATAAGGCTTATTTCTGGTACTTTTTTTTGTTTAAGGAATTCTGTCACTGTCCCATGACTTTCTGTTCCTGTGCCAGTTACAGGTTCTAAAAACTATTATCTCCATCTTTTGAGTGAAATACATACAAACATTTAAACACGACTTTAACTCTTGATAGGTTGTAACTATGTGTAATGTTGAATGATCAGATTTTCCATTCCTTATAAACAAGCGATTCACGTATCCTTGACTTCTCTGGCCCTTGATGACAAGATATGCTGTCTAAGATAAATGTAAAGCAAGTATTATCTCTTTTTGAAAATTATCTTTGAAAAAAAATCTTAATTGATTTGAAGTAACTGATTTCTGTGAGAGTATAGTGCACATTATATTTTGAAAGCAAAAAATAATGTAACTCGTAGTCTGTACTAGTACCCAGGTTGCCAATCATTTTGATAAAGAGATGGTAATTGTGAACTGGTTTTGTTACATTAGAATCTGCCAGATTACTTCATTGATATTTCTGAAGTACTTGTAAAGGAGGGATGTTGTTGTCAGAGGGCATGGTATTGAATCATCTGTAGTCCCTAGTGCCCCATCAACACATTCTGGTTGTTTAAGTTTGAATCAATATATCTCTTAACCTTGGTTTATCTATCCTTCCTGGTCCCTCTGCATAGAAGGGGTTAAGTATGGGACCAGAGGGATAGTGATGTGGCAATCTATGAAAGAAAGAGAAAGAGAGAGAGGGGGCAGGGGTAGAGAAAATTTGAATTTGCACACACACACACACGCACTCCCACAAAGACACTTTCACACAAACACAACCCCTTTTCAACCTCTCACATGCATACTTATAGACTTAATGCACTCGTTTGCATTCTGTTTTGGTATGGGTCATGTAGAAGGCCACTCACGTGGCATGTCTATCTGAGGCATCAGTGCGCTATGCTTAAGCGATGAGTTTACAGCATTTATTGATTATTAGTCAATTAGCAGTCACCGGGTGGAATCGGGTGGTTGGATGTAAGAAAGTGAAGGAGTAGGAGGGAGAGAAATAGGGTTCATGCAAGTGTATTATTGTACATGTGTGTGTGTGTGCATAAGGGTAAGAGAGATAGGGAGAGAGAAAGAGTGAAGGAGAGCAGAGAGATGAAATATTGTTTAGGATTGATGGATCAAGGAAGGATAATTGAAGAATTTTATAATAAGAAAAAAAAAATGATTGAGGAACAAAAACTTGAATTTGTATAGATCTAATGAATATGGAAATGGAATATATTAGGAATAGGTTAGTTAGTACCTTAGGAGAAATGTTATCAAAACAATAATTAGAAAATGAAAAAAAAATCATTGTAGATTGGTATGAAGATAGAAGCAAGCAAGGACATGTATTTAAAAAGTAGTTGATATGTAAAGAGAGAAATTGAGAGAGAGAGAGACAGAGTCTGATGTATTTGTATTTTAAAAGCCATTCATAATATCGAGGAGAAAATGTGATTGTATTTTGAAGGTGCCTAAAATGTCATTGTTTTACAAGTCAAAATAAAAGACAGGTGAATTACATAGAAAAGAAAATGACAAAAAGATAAAGAGAATTAGGGAGAGAGAAAAACAGGGAGAGGGAGAGAGAGAGCGAGGGATGTGTTAATAGCGTGTAAGGCTTTGTGCTAAATATAGTGTAAGGGGCATAGTAAGAGATGCTATACTCTATGAGATCCTACTCATAGCAGTGGCTGTAATGCAATTCATCCCACAGTAGTTTTTGGAGGTGGTGGCGTCGTCATCCCCCAATCGCTGAAAAGCAATTTACTCTTTTTTTCCTTTGGTGGCCGGTGTATGAGCATCAGAGTGTGACACAGCATTAGCTTCATAGTAGTATTGTACCGGTTCTCATGGACGCATGCTGGATAGTATAGTTTCATTGCATTCTGCTCATTTGAGGTTTCTCTTGGAGTCTGGTTGCACTATAAGTGTAGGTTCATATTGCCTTGGAATTCATTATTTTTATTCTGTGGATATATCATACAGCAGCTGAATATATTTCAAAGTGAGTGAGTATATATGAAGTGATGGAGTATTGTAGCGTTGTAGAAATTTGTATTATTATGGTTGAATTTTAAATTTTGTTTAATTTCAAAGGCCATGTAGAGCAATTTTTTTATGATCTTGTGTAGTGCATATACTGAAAATTTTCTAAATATTTTTTTCATTTTCACCAAATTCAAATGTCAAATAGCCCGAGTTCCCAGTTTTGTTTGTTGATATTGTTGCACCTGAAAGAACTGAAGATTTACTCATGAAAAAAATGATTGGTTTACTTTTCATGCGTTTAGTGATCACAAATATTTCAAGTGCAATCTTCATCTCACTTTTTCATTTTATTTATCTCCTTTTTCTCTCTGAAAAATCGATTGATTGACAGGTATGGATGAATTTCCCTGATGGTTTTCAATTGATTTCTGTTGTAATTCCTACAGATATTTGATTGTTGTCCCTTGCCAAGGTAATGAAAAATAGTGAAAAAACAAGTTGACATCTATAACTTAATTTGATCTCTAACTGGGTTACGTGATGTATGTCCTCTGGCGGGTTTACAGTCTCGATTCAGCTTGTACTGGAGTAAAGGCCAGCTTAATATGTATTGCTTGTCTTTTTTTAATGTTCCTCAAGAGTTTTAGGAAATTGTCTTTAGAAGTTGTAAATATTGGTTATTGTTATCTACTTACATTTTTAAAGAATAATGAAAATTATAAAAAATATTAGTGATAAGGGATACAATGTTATCGGTATGTCTATTGTTGATATTAGTATCATAATTGTTTTTCATCTTATAGACTGATAATCATTTGATATAAAGCAGTTTTGAAATGATATGACTAGGGCTGAGTCATAACGTTTTTATTCCATCCACCAGTGATTTTTTCAGTGTAGACCAATAAAGTGGTGAAATAAAGAAAAATGTCTTGGAAACCCAGGACTTTAATTTCCTTATCTAGATCTATCTACTAAACTTTCACAGGCAGCTATATTTCAAATCTTTAATCAACCATAGAACTATGGAAATGTGAGTACAGTGCAGGATTTCTCATTTTTTTAGCTTGAATTTTCAGACCGTAATGTTATCCTGCGAAATGGGTGCAGCAATTTTGTCATGGGTAACTCCGCTACAGAATTGCAGAGGAATAACAAAGAGTCATGTTTCATGTACATGTGTGATTGGATTACTCATCCAATTTGATACCTACCCTCTTCCATCCTATGATTCACAATGCACACATTCTAACCCACCCCTCTATGATATCTGATTTAGGGGTGAACATGTCCCTACAAACCCTTATCTCGTCGAAGGGGGGGGGGGGTGGTTGTCACTCTTCATATCTACCCTCTTCTTCCATCCCAATTTGCACAATACATATACTACCTCTTTCCTTCTAACATCCAAGTTAGATGTGAACATGTTTCTACATACCCTGGGAGAATCCCTCTCCATACCTACCCTCTTCAACCCTATGATTCACAATCCACACAACCATCCCTTCTTAATAGACATTAACATGTCTTGTACTAACCCTTACCTCATTGTCCACAAAGGGACATCTAGAGAATCCCTCTCCATAACTTAATAAATAACTAACACTTTTCATCATTCACAATTCACTCATTCCCCTAATCCCATCCTAATATCTCTGGTTAGTTATGTGTGTCCCAGCTAGCACAACCCTTATATGCCAAATAAAATGGGTGTAGAAAATCTTAAAGGGCTTTCACATCGAACTTTAAATGTCCCTTTTTGTTCCAGACATACATTGTACTAGTGGCGTGAAAAAAGGGAAAGGGTGTAATGGCTCCTCAGTTCTGTACAAAAGTCATGAAAAGGTATTCTGCCTAGGGAACTTGGTATGATAATGCTGATGGACCATCAGTGGTTGACTTCCAATTAATCTATTTGCTTCATAAAACCCCATATTTTTTGTCACCAAACAAATCCCAATCTTCTGAAACTGCAATATTGAAATTAATGTTAATCACCTGATATATGAAGAAATGTGCTCTTATTCATCTCTAAAATTATGGATATTTTTAGAATAGATTTGTTGCTTCATTGCATTTCTGTAAGACAACCAGATCCTAGTTATTATGGTTTTCTGTATGGTGCATGGGTAACAGCAGATGTCTATCCATGCTTGTACCTTCCAATTAAGGGACTAAATGCTGGTATAGAATGGTTGTGACATTGTTTCACACCACTGAGAATGTGGTTCCTGCTTTTATTTGACCATAAACAACTTATAAATGCATGATTAATCCAAGGCTAGTGAGCTATATTTTCCATGCCTCAGTAAGAATCCTAATTAGTTATTCAATGTAAAAAAAAAAAACCTAAAACTCATTTATTTTTTGTAGTTGTTTGTGTTACATTTGCTGCTCTAACAAGATCATAACTGCTCCAGACCTGACCTTTTGTTTATACCAACATCCTGAATACAGCACTGTAAACATGTAAATTCTTACAAATCTTATATTGAAGGCAAAATTGAATAAGGAAAGAATTGAATTGTCAGTTTTCTGGGTACTGTTACATAAACACTTGTTAAGGTAACGTTGACATTTTAATTATAGCATGGAAATGTTTACTGTGATTGGATACTAAGCTCTTTTACTATGGTAGTTGCCTAAAAAGCATAATTTTATATGCAACAAGAATTCAGTTGATCTACTTTATCGCAAAGGTATTGGTTCATATTGTTTATTCATCCAAAATCCACTTTAAACTATTACTGGATAAACTGATTTTTTTGTTGAATATTTTTGTTTGACCTTATAATCATTGTCCGTTTGGAGCTAGAAGGGTACACCAGAAGCTCTCTTCTATATCTTAGCATATCTTATTGTATGCCTTCTTATTTATACCTTGGTCACATTTGCTCTACGACGGCCATACGGCGGGTCAAAAACTGCCATTTTGTTGATTTTTATATAAACCATTTATATGTAGCTAAAACCGCTGTTTTATTGATTTTTATTTAAACCATGTATATGTAGCTATTACCAAAAATGTCTAAATGGCTGTGTTTGGCTCGCCGTAGAGCAAATGTGACTGAGGTATTATTAGACAACGCTTATATTATTTTGGTTTAATTTCTACATTAGATGTGAAACAATTCTTATATTGCATTGGTTCACTTTCTACAATAGATGTAAGGGAGCACAACTCTTATCGCATTTGTTCACTTTCTGTGTTAAATGATAAACAACTCTGATATTGCATTTGTTCACTTTCTACATTAGCTGTGAAATAACTGTCATATCACAATGGTTTACTTTCTACATAAGATGTGAAACAACTCTTATATCACATTTGTTCACTTTCTGCATTAAATGTGAAACAACTCGTATCGTATTGGTTTACTTTCTACATTAGATGTGAAACAACTCTTACATTGAATTGGTTTACTCTCTACATTAGATGTGAAACAACTCTTATATTGCATTGGTTTACTTTCTGCATTAGATGTGAAGTAAAACAACTCTTATATTACATTTGTTCACTTTCTACATTGGAAGTGAAACAACTGAAAACAATATGGGGCGTTGTGGCCCAGTGGATTAGTATTTTGACTTTGAAACATAGGGCTGTGGGTTTGAATCCTAGCCATGGCGTAATTTCCTTCAGCAAGAAATTTATCAACATTGTGTTGCATTCAACCAGGTGAGATGAATGGGTACCTGGCAGGAATTTATTCCTTAAAATGCAACCGTGCTATAAAAAAGGCTGCGGGGCTAAAGCCAGGGTAATAATATCCAAGTCCTTTGGAAGCAAAAAGGGACGTTATGACAAAATGCGGTATACAAGAACTGCATTATTATTATTATTAACTCTTACATTTCATTGGTTTACTTTCTACATTAGATGTGAAACAACTCTCAAATTGCATTTGTTCATTATTTGTGTTTGATGAATCTTTTGTTAAATTGGTTCACTTCATCACATTGGTTCTCTGTTTACAATAGATGTGGAACAAATTCTACATCTTATCAGCTCACTTTTTGTGTCAGATGTGAAACAGCTCTTATATCATTTCTGCTCAGATTCTTTGTGAGTTGTGAACAATTATATTGCTTCGTACACACCATCTATGATTTGGAATTAAATTAGGTTTCCTGCAGAAGCTTTTAGTGGTTCACATTCTTTTTACGTAGACATCACCAGGTTAAAAGTGGTAGTGTTAAGTTTTGGTATACATTTTTAATGAATGATATATTTTATCAGGTTTCTAATGAATGAGTTTTAACACTATTTATGCCAGGCAAATTAGGCAATAGTCATTTGAATTGGCTTTGGAAGTTAATGGTTTTATTCTTGATAAACTGTTTTGCTTCAGCTGTAAGTGGAAACTTGGTTATAAAAATGAAACCTTTTTTTTCTCTGATGGTATAATTCCAATATTGAATATTGATGCATCTTTATTGGCCATTTGCCATCTTACCTTAAGATCTTGCAGGTGCATTCAAATCTTGAAGCATTTGTTGTATTCAGTATTTTGAATAGAATATTTTCATCCTTTTGATATATTAAAGTATGCTATTGACATATAATTTCAAATTGATTTTTCATCTTGGAAGCTAGCAGTCTGAAACCTTTTTCACCTGTTAGAGTTTTGTAGATATTATCTCTTTATTGATTGTTATTAGAGGTCAGTTTCTTCAAGGCTGCCTGTTGATGGCAATATTTTATGATCTTAATAATTATGCCTCACCCACAGATGAAATGTTCATATCATTCAAGGTCAAGTATATTGGATTCATTGTATTGCTTGTCCCACATTCATCACCTCTCTGTGATTGTATAAACTGTAATGTTACCACCATTACTACTATAATTATACTAATATATCACCTCTACTGATTTTTACATGTAATAAGAAATTTACAAAATCTTTCATCAATTCCAAAGAGACTAAATGATATCAGGCAGAGCTCTACTCTAGTGCATGATAACAAGCATCAAAAGAATCCTCTTTCAAATACATGCAATCAGCATATGAAATTGGCAATCATCAAGATAGCAATTTTTTATTCCTATCAAAGTGTCTCGGAAATCATGCTTTTGTTGCTTTCAATAGACAATATTTTCTATGCCATCAATGGCAAATCTTGAGTCTTTGATATAACAAGGTACCTAGCAAAGTCTAATAAAGAAATCTATAGGGTCTTCATTCACTTGGGTAGCCTTGCTCCTGCATTACATGAATGCTATCTGTGCCTGTGTATTATCTTCTGGATGGAAGTGGCATATATCAGGAGAAATAAGTTGATCCCTAATAGAAAGTAGACAGGAGGATAGACTTTGGTATATGGGGTCTTACTCTTAGCCCATGGCTAAAATTAGTCTTGCTGGATTGAACAGATTTGGTGATATTGAATCAATACTGCCCAGATTGTCTGTCATTATGGCTGTTGAAGATGTTGGAGACCCTGCTCGTTTGAAAGGGAAGGGTTGATGTAATGCCTATTGAAGTGTAGAGTATAGATGCCTTGGGGCATCACTTGTTTTGAAGGTTCCTGTGATCTTATCTAATCTGAGCTGGGCCAGGTTTCTACTTACTTTGATATAAGGCTTCAATAGGTGTCTCTTTCTGAATTGATCTTATCCTGTTTGCTGTAAAATACTTAGATTACACAAGCTAGTTTTCAAAAATAAATTCATTTTATAAGAATAACTGTTTTTTTATATATATAATTCAAGCATTATTTTTTCTTGGTGAAATCTGAGAAATGGGGGAGGGGTTGTGAAATTGTGAAATTCCTGGAGTTATAGAAGCATTTTGAACTTAACTTAATATGACACTAGCTTTAAAAATATATATCATAGTTTATATAATGCTTCAGACTGCACATTCAATCCGCACTGACAAATAATTTGCTGTGAATTGCTTAGCTTACAAAGAGAGTTCTATGCTCATGTGTACAAAAATTTGCTAATTGCAATTATTATACACCATGTCAGCCTATCCATCTTATTATGTTGCATCAATACTCTTGGTTGTAAAAGATTGTGCATCATTACGTTAAGATATAAAATAGTTATTATTCCATGGAAATATGACTGATGTAGTAGAACTTTCTGCAGAAATATTTAAAACAGTAATTCTAACCTCAAAGCAACTTTATTTCATGATCATCAACGATTAGTTACACTTCGCTTGAATGCATGACTTGAATTGAATAAGCAAATACTGATTTGTCCACTCTTCACTTACGAGTATAGCCTATTTTATGGCTCAATTTATTAGCTGTGTGTTTCTATTAGAGCTAGATTTTATGGGATGTGTAATCTCAAGGGGAAGGTGTTTTAATGAACATATTTTGATTTAGCTACCATTAACACTAAGTATTCAAATTTCCTAAATTCTTAGTAGTTGAGGATATCAATGGAATATAAGTAAATGATACTCTTCAGGAGATTGATATCTGAACTGAAATAGGTTTTAAAATATGATTTGTTGGTGCCTCCTTCATATATTTCTTTGGAATAGCATAGTCATATGCTTACCTATTATATATTCCTCTGTTGATATGAGATGAATGATAAAGTAATCCATACAAAATAGGAATATGTTTAGTGTTTTTCTTGACATAAATCAAAGATATTTCTGTAACAGAAATATATCAATTCATTTACAGATCCCAAGGCTTAAATGAGTTCATGACTATCAGGGCCCATGCCCATGGATGCTTTTTGATTTGCTATGATACCCCTTTCATAGGCATTGGTGGTTCTTCTTTCCTTTTTAAATGTTTCCATTTATGCTGTAATGTGGAAATGTCCCCTATGGAAAGTGGCTTTTGCATTAATATAGTCTTTGCGGTAGAATATTTGATCTTGTTATTTTCAACGGAATGAGGTTTTTTTTCCAATGATATTTGATTGGTAGTATATTCTTTGAGTGATCATGTTGTAATATGCACATGATATACAAAGCCTTACTTTCTCTTAGTATAGATTATGTTACTGAATGGATATGGATGGCTTATTAAATCATGAATATTTCATGAATCGATTATGACTCATCTCATTTATTTTTTTCAATAAAGAAATTTTGTTGAGATAAAGGGCAGGTTTTTGTATACTCTGTTGCATGTAGTGATGTGAGCAACTAATAGTGCAGGACTGTATATTTTGATATTATCAGAATTATGTGATAGTGACAAAATATTGAATATTCAATAATGGTTTTATGATCATTTTGATATACAGCAGTAACTCGTTGGCCAAAATATTGTCGATTATGAAAAATTGAGCACTATTTATAGACCACAAATGCTGCTCTGATATTGCTGTAAACCAAATGAAAACTTTGTAAGTTAGTACCTAAATGCCTGCTCTTCATGGACAAGCACCAATGAAACCCTTACTTTAATTTACCCTTTCCCTGCTCTCACATGAACGTAATATAGTGAACTTTCAGAGTCTGTGATATACTGTAGTAACGGCAATAGTTTGCAGGCAATAATCACCATTCTAATCAAATAAAATAATGATTTTTTTATATAGAATTGCATGAAATATTGAACTCCTTTAGTTTTGAGATGGATAGTCATGTACTGGACATTGAATTTTATTTGCTAGTTTGTGTTTTACATTTTTGTGTTATGCTGCAATCATTCAATGCCTTCTTGCTTACATCTGTGCATAACATACACTAGCTTCACCTAAATAGCAGTGTGCATTCTTAATGTACAGATGGCATTTTTATGACTATGACCCCATCTGTACTTTCCATTGTTTATTTAAGAGGTATACTCTCCATCACTTATGATGAATAGTGATTGCAATGTTTAAGAATAATATTTTATTTGGCATTCAAGGACTGGTGAATATTTGATACATGTTTAAATCAGTCTCTACAGTTCTGAGATGTCATTGTCTGTCTTGAATTGTATGTTGATATTCTCTCGATTGATAAAGGCAATCCTATTAAAAATATAAGCAATATCGGTTTTCGACTGAGCACAGTCTAAATTTATACCTTCACCATTATTAGAAAAATTATATTACACATTACCCAACTTCTGAAATCTCTAAAAAATGACCTATATGACCTTTGAACTCATTACAAAAAAATCCTACTGGATCATCACATATAGTACATACCGTCGTATTGGTGCAAGAATGCCCTTAGCAAAACATTTTTAGTGCAGAAATGCCCTTATGCAATGCGCTTATGTGTGCTGCTAAGGGTGTTTTTGCGTGCATATGAAATGCATAAATGTGGGCTTTCTTGCACCAAGACAATGATACATTAGCCAATTCTAATGAGATCTGATTTCTTTCTGACTGTAGCTGGGAATAAAGGTTAACACCTTTCTGTTTTGCCCCTTTAAAGATGGAATTTATTATCTAGATTTCTAACACTTTGTGCAGGTATGGAAAAAGTGCAATCTTGTACGTTCCTTGTGAAGAGAGTGAAATATTGGAATGTGATCAGAATGTTAATCTATTCCTTGCCTATCCATGCATTGCTAATGGTTATTGCACAAGATTAAAATATTATCCAAGAGATCCCATGCATCACAAGAATATAGACATGAGCAACGGTACTTGCCCTTATGTATTCACAAACATGATGGGTGTGTGCTTTTATAATGTCATTTGAGGCAGAAATTGACAATTTTGTGATGTGAACTAGGTCTCATTTGATTTTTATGGTAATGGAAATATATTGAATCACTGTGCTTATTATTTATGCACTGTAAAAACTGTGGTGTTAAAACTGACACCAATTGGTGTTAATAGAGGACTACACCCTGAGGTGTCAAAATAACACCCTAGAGATTGAACATAACACTAAAGAGTGTAAATGTAACAACCATAGGTGTTGTAATAACGCCTATAGGTGTAAAACTAACACCACCAATTTAACACCGGTGTAAAATAACTGGTGTGGTCCTCTATGTACACCGGTTAACACCACAGTTTTTGCTGTGTGCTTGCCTAACAGGCATGTCACTATTATGTATGAATGCATGCCTTGCTCCAATGAGATTATCATGAATTAATCTGATGGATCAAATTAAATGCATAATGTACCTTGATAGGGGGCATGTGGTCTAGTGGAAAAATTAAGATACCTTTGGTGAGAACAGATGTAGATACTCTGCTTAAAAATATAGATTGGAGTTGGATCATATATATCCTATAATAAAACTGTTTTAGCATTTACAATTCATATTTTCTTGATTGAATATGGTTTTATTTAAAATAATTTTGGAATAATAAGTAGTGATAATTACACAATATAGAAAGGCACAAACAAAATGTGTTGTCTCAATTCTGTAGACTTTGATATCAGTATCTAATGTATCATTTAAACTTATGATATGTAGCATTTTACATGCATGTTTACCAGTCAGCTCTTCTGATTCAGGTTATTCTGACAAGTATTTAATCCAGATGATTGTGCCTTAAAAAGTAAAATTCAGAGATTAAACTGGTCTGATTTCAGATAACAGAGAACGTTCATATCTAAATCACATGCTCATGATCAAATAAGGATTACAAAAAAGGCACAAATGTTCTCACTGAAAATATCACTTTCTGCCTGTTTCTTTTCAGTTGACCAATTTATTTCACGAGAGATATAAATGACAAGACACCATACATAGGTTCTTGTAATTTAGTTAAGTGCCTTTGGTTGAGTGATTGAATAAACTCTTGTCTATATTAACCTTCTTTGGCAATTGATGTATGAGTATGATGAAAATGCATTGTAACAAACAGCGTGAACAGCACCAGTCCAAAAACAACCAGAATATTGAGATATGCTGTTTGTATTATTGGTAGAATATTATTAATAAATGATTTTAAGCCTGTCAGTACAATTGTTCTTGATGACTGGAAACCATGGGGACAAACCTATCATTCTCTGTATATATTAGGAGTTTAGAGTGAATTTGATGTCCTTGGCAGTTGACATGCTCGCAACACATTCTTTTGTAAAATATAAACTATTGAGATAAACAAAAAAAAAACTGTTCATGACTCTAAGCAAAGTGCCTCCATTACAGTATATCCCATTCTCATGTTAATACTTGTCTAGAGCAAGAAAGTATGAAGTTGCAGCATATATAGAGTGGAGCTTTCGTTTTACATCCTTTAGCAGACTAATATCTTCCCTAGAAGATAAACATACCCACTCATCTTATAGGGGTATATATGTTTCTCTCACGACTAGGCAATATATTTATCACAGCCCCAACTAATGTATATATATTACCGGTCTGCTCAAATCCAATTTGATTAAATCGCTTGACACGGTTCCTCTTCCTACGTGACCTGTCGGTTTGAAGTAAACCAGCTCCCAGAAGATGAGAAGGGAATTAAATTACAGCTTTTTTAGAGCTGAAAGGGCATATTGTACACCCAAGCATTGTGCTTTTTTAAGACAAAGATTGAGTCATGTTTATCAGGTTAATCACTTATTAAGCACTGACATATTGTTTTCTGTACGAGGGCTACCCTTTTTGTTTTGAACCCATAGTAATGTAAGGGAGTTATTATGTAAACAACTGGGGCTGTTTAAAAAGATTTTTGGTACTAAATTTCCCTCACCCCCTTATATTTTGTGCCATATTCAAATATCAATGTTGAAGATAAAATTACATGTACTTGAACAATAGGCAGTGTTTCTGCGTGAGCTTTCATGCTGAACAAATTTATGAAATTAAATGAACAAATACTTCATGATCATGTTTGTGAAGAGATAACTTTGATTGTAATTGTAAATAACCAGTTTGTAGTCTGTTTCCCATTTTCATATCGTAATAAAATGCTTAAGTGAAACTTTGTGCTGAAATAATGTCGTAATGAATTATGTCCCTCTCTGTTTTATCCCTTAGAAGTTGCAGTATGTCCGTTAGGGTTTATTGAAGGAGATTCTCTTATCTACTATCTTTATTTTAATCAATAAGTAGTTTGAAAGATCATATAAATCAAGTTATTTTTCTAGAACACTCATTACTGTGTAATTATCTGTTTATTATTTCACACATTTTAAGTAAGCACTATCAGCTTGTATATGGCAGTTGCCGAGTTTGAATGCAAGGTATTTTTAAAACTTTGCAATTCCTTGGTGAATGAGGAACTGACATGAAGTATATTATGTACAAGTGTGTAGGCTCCATTTCTATGTACGTCAAAATTGAGTCAAATCCATGAATCCCCCCATTATGTATGGTGTTCATTTATGGGTTTGTCACAAGAGATTCAGACACCAATATCCTGTTCTTTCTCTCATATATATCCCCTTCTATATCAGTGGATTTCTCGTTTTCTACATCTCTCAATGCCAAGTACAATTGCCATTCATGTTTCGTACCCATGGGGCCACATCATCGTGTCAGAAATGGTCTGGGGAAAAGAGTGAGTCATAGGGAACATTCAAACATAGATTCCACACGGATCAAAATGATATAACCATGATAATCTCTTAAGCTATCATTGCAACCTTGCCCAAGAAGTAATTACTTTGTACAACCAGATACAATGATTGAAGACACTTAATATACTGTCACCATTTCAATTTCTTTTCATTTCTCATTCTTTAACATTCTTCTTTATAAAGTTAGGGATGGTGTGTGTTGAAATGTTCTTTCAATTATCTCCATAGCCTCCTATTCAGGAAGCTTTGTTACCGTTTTCATGTAAAATTCAAGATATATACCTTAGGAATGAGGGTATCTCATAAATCTTTAATGATTAATTATCCTTTTTGTTGAATTGATTGATGCAGGGATCTGATAAATACTGCATGTAATTAGCATGATGTGAATGGATAGGGGATCAATACTGATTAGCATGACCCAGTAATAAAGACTCATTCTCACAGAGACGGTATCATGAAAGATCAAGAAAATTAAATCCAAAATGATCTACAGTATATTAGGTTCTCAAAACACTGAAGTATAATTTTACTGCAATTTGTATTGCTTCTGTCTCTTTAATTACTCTTTTTATACGCCCGTCCTATGGGACTTATTATGGTATCACATTCAGTGTCCGTCCGTCCATCTGTCTGTCTGTTCGTCAATTTATCCTGGTAAATGTTATAACTTCAATTTAACTTAACATAGGCTCATATGATACTAGCATGGATCCTAGGAAGACTTTTTATTTCGAGGTCAAAAAGTCAAAGGTAAAGGTCACATTGACATGTCATCTTACCCTTCTGCAATCCTTTCAAATGCGATGACTTAAGTTTAACCTACTAGAAACCTTGTCTCATATAGTTTGGGGTGTATGATACTAGCATGGATCCCAGAAAGTCTATTGATTTTGAGGTCAAAAGGTCAATGACACAGTGACATGTTTTCATCTTACCCTTCTGAAGTTGTAAATGCAATAACTTCAGTGTTACTTAACCAAGGCTCATATAATTTGGTGTGTATGATACTAGCATAGATTCCAGGAAGCCTCTTGATTTTGAGGTCAATAGGTCAAAGGTGAAGTTGCCACCTTCCACTTTTCTTGCTTGACCAATAGCTACACTTTCCGCATAACAGGCGGGCCTATTTTGAGCTCGCCTTAGCGACACTTGTTCATTGTTTATAGTTACCTTGATACTTTTTATGTTGCAAATTGATCATGCTATAAATAACCATTTGTGCTTAGTGTATAATATTCATTATGAAAAGTACATTTTAATGAATTAAATATGACCTGATTAATTAAGTGTTTAGGATCATGCAGGGAGATATTTGTGCAAAATTATTCAATTTTGATCATAAACCGGGGCACTTTGATTCAGGATGGCAATAACAATCATCTTGAATAAAAAATTGTTTCCCCCCTGTAGCTAATTTCGTTTCACAATTTAATATCTTCCGATTAAAAAAACAACTTCCATCAATAACATTAATTCCATGAAAATTTGCACAATAGCTTAACTTTTTGTACGCATTTTTCCTTCTATTCCCTACATTGTTCACAGCAATATTCATGAATAAATGTATGAACAATTAAAAAATATTATGCAGCCTTCTGTCTACTATGCTAGATGAAGAAAATTTGATGTGGGATGAAAGCCTTGGTGTCAGTGGGCTTTGATCTGAAGTTGATGTTAGAGGCGGGCAAGCCATTAGTAGGACTCCATTGCTTACCCCTTCAACCTATTACATGTGATATATGGCTTTCTCCTCCAATCCTTTGTCTGATCAAAAATTTCAGTACTTCTGGATGAAAAGAAAAAGTTGTTATGAAAGTAATACTGCAGAAATGGCTGGTCACACATTTATTCATTATTATATGATGACAAAATAATATGGTTAATAATGCTAGAATTTCTAAAGAATAACTTGATTTGAGTCAATGCCATGATGTATAAAGAAATATGATTAATAATCTTCGTTAGAATGTGAGTGCCTGAAAATTTTGCTTCAGAAAAAAATACAATACTATAATAAAATGTATGATATAAGCCCCTGTGGCTTTCATTAGATTGTGTGTCACAGTTATTATATTACACCATAATAAAATTGCAAGCCCCAGGTGAAAGCAAAAATAAGTGTGTTTCTATTTCATTACTTTCACTCTTAGTTACATGTCTTATCTTTCAGAATGTTCTTCAGGAATAAGCATTTGTCATTATAAAGCTTCTTGTATGGGACTTAAATATATATTTATCAACATGTTCTGTTTCCTAACAGATACTATTCCTTACTTCATGGGCTTGCTCATTATAAATCTCATTGCATGGGACTTAAATACATGTGTACATTTTCATATTCTGTTTTGTTTTCGATCATGTTTTTAAAGTTTTTATTTTAATTTACACTTAATTCTCAATAGCCTTGATTAATGCATTTCTTATGTTTAAGATCTCTAAAAGTAGTCAAATTTTATCTATCATGGATGCATGTGACATATTTCTAAGAGATGGTAGTTGAAAGATACTACTCAATGTGAAAGAATCTGAAATATTGTTTTGAAAAAAAAGTCTTCTGAAATGTCATATTTTTTTAATCAGGTATTCTATAAGTTTCAGTCAAGTCTTCATTCACTTTATTTATTAGGCTTTTTCTGTGACTTGCAGATCTGAATAGATCTTTCATATAGCATGTACTGGAATAATTCATTTGACCTGCATTTGTTAAGTCTTTATCAAATTAGGCCAAAAAATTGGAGGCAGTGGCTGAATTCTAAATGACCATTTCTGATATGGTGAGTGATACATGGTGGAGACAATGTTTTTTTTAATCATGATAGGGTAAAACTTTTTTCTAAGTCCATAGTAAATATATAAGAATTATTAAATTGATTTAAGCCAGAGTAATTCACTTAGTGGAGAATGATTAAAAATCAGTTTTTTATTGATCAATGAATTAACTGTAAATATTTTTTTACAGTATAGGCCTACTGGGTTGTCTCGGAGTCAAGATCACTATACCAGTGAACACTATATAATACCCCCATTACACCAACACTATGTCCATACAGTTCTCGCTACGTCAAAGAAAAATTGCCATGACGCAGTGGGAACTGCTGCAGCGTACTGAGAGCGTAGAGAGAACTGTTATTGACGTGGCAAAGTCTGCATGATCTCTGAAAAACAAATTTTCCGCTACGTGGACTTTGAACATGTCCAAAGTCCGTGTAGCGGAAGCGCCGTCTAAACTGAGTGTAGTAATGACGCAGTAAAGACCTACCAACAGCTTCAGAGACGTAGCAGACACCGAGAGAACATGGCAACAACTCTGTCCATGTCTACTGCACTGCCACTACGCGGCCACCACGTAAACTCGGTTGGCTCTACGTCCAAATAGAGGAAGGTACAGAAAGTCGCGCAATCTGCTGGATGTAGTCGGAACGTAGCGGGAACCGTTTTGACACAGCATGGACCGGCTCTGCACGCAGAATGAACTTTGTGGGCACACTACACACGCAGCATAAACGTCACATTAACGTGAAGCGGACGTAGCACACACGGGACAATTTCACATCTTTCGAGAAATTCAAAGTTGGCGCCACGTCCCAGGGTTTCTTCTGAACTTCGAGAACGTAGCGGGAACTTTGTCTGGTGTAAAGGGGGTATTACAAACTCTGGCATGGTTATTTTTAATATTCTGTCTGTCTATTGTAACTGGGTGGTCCATGCATAAAGCTGATATGAGAATTTCATAATAGAGTAGTCAATTGTTTAATGAATTGGAAAATAAAAAAGAGAGCTTGATTTTCTGTAAACTTGTGCAGATAACAGTACTTCAAAACATGTGAAAAACTAATTGATCATTAAAAAACGAGATTCTCTTGTTGATAACATGACCAATTTCATTTAATTTTCCAAGTGAAAAAAATGAGCTGAATGAACTCAACCTATGTTATCAGTGTGACAATCCCTTTTAATTGGCCTAGATAATTGGAACAGCGTGGAAATCAAATTCTTGCGGCAAAGAAGAAACAAAACTTGGTACATTTTAATGTAATTAGATACAACAGTGATATGTCAAAATGAAGCTTGAATTACAATAGTAGCTAATAAGATAGATTTCTGTCTGAGGAAATTGTCATGATTGCTGGATTTATTGGTGATAATGTAGAAATGTATTGAGGACAGTGAACTACCAGAATTGATACATTCATTTGCAAATGTGATGCATTCAACTACCTTCAAGGGTAGATTATAAAAAGTAGATTACATTTAGTACACTCAGATAATACAATATATCTTATTGAGAATATGATTATATGAACAATGTCATGAAAGAGCTTGTTGGTTTGGGGAATGAATGCATTTTGACAAATCTTTTGAGGCTTGTTAACAGTTTAATGGTAAAAACATGACCTAGCTTAACATGATAAGCCATTCAATACCTTCATGTTTTTTTTTCTAGATATTGTTCATAGAATAATATTGAGGCAGATGAAGTTTAGAACATAACAAAGGTAGATTATGAGCTGTTTATGAAAGTAAGGAAAACAAACTTATGGCACTTTCACTAGGAACTACAAAGATTACTCAAAGTACATCGAAGATGAATCCTTGGGGAATAAACATGCAATTTTTTTAGACGTTGACCAGGAGAATACTGGGCTTGAATGGTAGTTGTATTCTCCTCACCATTGAATCTACAGCTTAAGATTAATAAATCTTTTTCATATAAACTTGATGCATCTAGAGCACATATTGACCAAGTAATCCATACTTGCTCGTCAGCAACACTGATTCCTACTTCAGATATAAACTACCCTTTCATTGTGCTGTCAATCGATAAGAGCAAGACAATTATCAACAGGAAGTTGACCAGGAAATTGGACTACGCTGGAGTGAGAATCAGATATGATTTCAAGTCAAAGTTTGCTAAAATTATATATACCATGAAATATTTGGGAAGGTTGTGTGGATAGTATATTGTCTGCTGAGAGCTAGATAGGAGTTTGCTCTAAACGTTAACTAAACAGTTTCATTCTACTAGCTTTTACCACCTGATATCAACTCCATGTAATTCATATCAGAAGGTAAACTTATCTATATCCCTGCCCATTCATAAACATTTCATTATAAAAGTTTCACAGATTTCAGATGGACATTGAGCTCATCTTGATGCTTGCATTTGAAAAAAAAATTTACAGTCTGAAAGATATAAAATGGTGTTGGTAATATTTTGGAGATGATACATGTTAATGTAGAAGAAAGTGATGATCATAACCAGTGATGATGGGAACTGTTGAGCCAAAATTCACATAAAAGTGATTAACTATAGTCTCACATTATCCAAATTGCATGAAGTTATTATCTGAACTCTCTAGAATATTTTGGTGGCATATACTCTGAATAAATTGTATAGTATATATGATAAAATGTTCCACCCTTTGCTTTTGATAATGCCAGAATAGTGCCTGCATATTTGTCTTGGACTATGTCTGAGAGTCCAACACTTTCTGTAAGCAACTTTAACTATACATGTGAAATTGGGTTCAATTGATATAAACCCTTCCTTATTGTAGAAAAAAGAAAGAACTTGATATAAGCACAAACTAGCAAATAAATATTTATTTATTTATTCATTCTTATTTTATTTTGATTTATTTTTATTATTATTATGTATTCTGTTTCATGTTTTTTCATTTTTTATTTCATTCATTTATTATCATTTTTGTGGGGAGGGGGGGGGGGTGTAAACCAATTCCTTGCATTTTTTGATATCTGTGAGAAAGTGGTGATGGCCACAGCTTTACATTCATTGTGATTGCAGGGAAATGTAATTCTATGTTAATTGTTATGATGTTAAATTTGGTGCGTGTTATTAGATTTCAGTGGGAAAAATGAGAATAGGAATGTACTCATATGTGTATAATTCAATCATTGAAGTTGACCAGGTAGAGCCTAAAGTGGCACATAATACTTCAAAACTGAAAGTGCATTATTGGATGCAACAAGATGAGTTAATGTACTAGAAATACTCATTTGATCATTTTCAGCTTGGCTTGAGTCTGGCTACAAGTTTTTCCTGCATGGAGTAGTATTCAATATCAATCAATTAAAACAGCAGTCAGAGAGGTCAAGAATAGCAGAGGAGTTAGTTAAAGTAGTTTGATTGGATGGTGGATGGAGTAGACCTAGATGAGTTATAAGGAGGTGTGTATTATTTGAAAGAATCATTCAATGAGAATATTGATTGGAAAGTTGTTGACCATTACCCAGATGCGAACACTGGAGAAAAAATTCTGTCAATTTGATGGAAAGTAGGAAATGAATGTCAGAATATGATTGATGAAAGTTTTTGAAATGGACTGTTTTCAATCTGATGATTGAGAATGAATTGAAAAAAAATGTTAATGGAAGTTAGCAATAACTTACTGATAAAGATGGAGAAGTTTTGAAAAGAGGTTGATAAAATTAGCTGAGTGACCAAGTATGTTGACAGGAAAAGGGTACCAATTGTTAAAAGGGTTAGATTTCTATGTGAATTTGAGCAAGTAAGATTTCAGGAGTCTGTTTGTTAAAGTAGTAGGCAAAGAAATGTAGGATATTGGAGATGGCATTGATTAGTTTGCATTGCAGAGAGTTAGATGAAGGGATTTTGAAGAGATTTTCAATAAATAGGCCTAACCATTAAACAGCAATCTTAGGGACAAGGACATAGAAAAACCAAGAGAAATTGAGAGCATGGGTATGAAGTAGTTTGTTCCAACATCAATTGAAGATGGAAGGAGATGGGTCAGAGTGGATGGGGATTGGAGAGGGCTGAGAAGAGTTGGGATGGGGTGTATGTTCAATACAGATCAATGAAGCTTGGAGTCAGAGGTGGAAGGAAGCCAATAGAAGTAGAGGAGTTTGGCTGAAGTGCTTGAGATAGAGAAGAGGTTAGAGGGTTTCTCAAGGTTTAGAGGATGGAGGAGAAGTAGTTGGACATCAATTCACCAGGACTTAAAGAGTAAGATCAAGAGGAAGATTGGAAGAGTAATTTTGACCTGCAGGAGTGTTGAGGGGACAAAAAAATGTGGATTAACATTGATGATAAGAATTGGGAACTTGGATGCAAATATTCAGGATATCAGTGGATTTTGATTGAGGATCGAGGGAGAAATGCCATTGATATCGAAAAACAAACAAACAACTATGAAAAGATGTGCTCCTTTGAGACGGGTGTCACTCGGACTACTAATCGATCAGTTGGATAGAGTTAAAGAATTAGGTTTACTTTGAATTTAGAGGAATCTGTTTGAGGCATTAAATTGCATTAAATTGCCTGTTGTAATTCACTTCACAAATTGAGAAGGATCTTACTCAACCATTACAATGAAGGAAAGTATTAAATGTTTATTTAAAAAAAATTATAATTTGAATCCATTATTAGTGGTGTTTGGTATAGGTTAGGAAATGCGCCTTGTGTTGAATTCTATATACCATTATGCACCGTAAGTCATTTCTTTGCATAGGATATTCATTGCTTTTATGCAGTTTTGTTTTGTGAAACTTTCAGTGAGTAAATATATCTGATCTTTAATGCTTCCATTATGTTTTTTGGTGTCTGAAATTTTTATCTAAAACTAACAGTGATTTAAATTACAACAAATCATAATCCAATAAAATAGATAACATCAAATGAAAACAAAAGCCACAGAAGCCGCCACTTCTTGTAAGAATGTGTAAGATATACGGCAGATTGAACCTTCCATTCTACAGACAGAATATAGGCAGTCCAGTTTCATATAAATCGTAATGTCTGTAACGATTCCAGAGGGGCGCTCATTCTGTAAATTGATATCAGCAAACACCCTTTTGCATTAAACAGATAGAATGGTGATAACACTTTTCAATCTATCTGTATTGAACATTCATAGTCTAGTGTATAAACAAAATTATTTATAGATGTAATCATTTGGAAAAGGATTAAGTTGATAGAGGAAATTATGATCCAATCTCTTTTGGTAACAGCTTTATGAAAATATAAGATTCATTGTAAAAAGAGAAAGGATCTTTTTCTATGAACACTTTGTGCAGAAAGTATGTGTGCTTAAAAAAAATCATAAAATTGCATGAGCATGTATGCCACACTGTGCAGTCAATAATATTCCCTAACCATCATTGCTCAAGTGACATTACTGTATGTACATTAGTGTAGCAAGAAGTGTGACCATGGGAAGCAGGGGTGCTTGGGGTACTGCATGTGTTATTTTCCATAGGCAGCACCCCCAGCAATTCCAAACGGTGTGACAAAATGTAACCAAAGTGATTTTTTTTCAACAGAAACCTTTTTGTCTCACCTGCGAAGCAGAGTGAGACTATAGGCGCCGCTTTTCCGACGTCGGCGGCGTCAACATCAAATCTTAACCTGAGGTTAAGTTTTTGAAATGACATCATAACTTAGAAAGTATATGGACCTAGTTCATGAAACTTGACCATAAGATTAATCAAGTATTACTAAACATCCTATTAGAGTTTCATGTCACATGACTAAGGTCAAAGGTCATTTAGGGTTAATGAACTTAGACCATGTTGGGGGAATCAACATCGAAATCTTAACCTGAGGTTAAGTTTTTGAAATGTCATCATAACTTAGAAAATATATGGACCTAGTTCATTGAACTTGGACATAAGGTCAAATATGTATCACCAAATATCCTGCATGAGTTTCATGTCACTTGACCAAGGTCAAAGGTCATTTAGGGTCAATGAACTTTGGCCAATTTGTGGGTATCTTTTGAATTAAAATCAAAACTTTAGAAGTTTTTGGATCTGATTCATGAAACTTGGACATAATAGTAATCAAGTATCACTGAACATCCTGTGCAGGTTTCAGGTCACATGATCAAGGTCAAAGGTCATTTAGGGTCAATGAACTTTGGCCGAATTGGGGGTATTTGTTGAATTACCATCATAACTTGAAAGTATGTTGGTCTCGTTCATAAATCTTGGACATAAGAGTAATCAAGTATCACTGAACATCCTGTGCACATTTTAGGTTATATGACCAAGGTCAAAGGTCAATGAACTTTGGCTAAATGGGTTATCTTTTGAATTACCATCATAACTTTGCAAGTTTATTGATCTGACTTTTGAAACTTGGACATAAGTGTAATCAAGTATCACTGAATATCCTGTGCAAGTTTCAGGTCACATGATCAAGGCCAAAGGTCATGTGAAGTCAATGAATTTTGGCCACATTGGGGGTATTTGTTGAATTACCATCCTATCTCTGTAAGTGTATTGGTCTAGTACATAAAACGTGGAAATGAGAGTAACCAAGTATCACTGAACATCTTTTGCGAGTTATGGTAGTTTTCAAAGTCAGCAATGCTGCTATGTTGAATCGCGTGATGCAGGTGAGACGGCCAGAGGCATTCCACTTGTTTATTTTATTGCTTGTCGAATTGCTCTGGACGAAAAAGATTTATTTAGTGATAAAACCTTTTTTTTTTTGCATGTCAAATTTTTCGGGACAAAAATGACCTTCCTGTTGGAGTGAAACTTTTTTTTTCATGTCAAATTGACGTCAGCACCCCCAGTCAAAAAATTGTTCCCAGACCCCTGTTAAACAGGGTACTCGAGAAACATTTTTTTTCACAGTTTTTCAAGCTTGTATTTGTATCTTTGCGCTTTAATTGATCTCATTGATGAGTAAGATCTTAGAAATGAATGAAATGTAGAGTTTTGTCAAATAAATTGAGAATGATGAATCTAATTTGATGTGATTTTTATATCTGTTCATATCTACCATAGATAGGTCTGTAAGTGATCATCTATTTAGTGTCTATGATCTTCCTTGTAGTCTAATGTGTCAATGCTTTGTAGTAGTGCAAATTCTACTGTGTAAGGTGGGAATTACGATCTGGAAATCAAAAAGAATTTGAATGTTAGTGGTTAGCTATTCATTAAATAAATGAAAGATCAGGGAAAGAGAGAGAAAGGATGAAGAAAGAGAAAGGGGGAGCGATGGTTTGGTGGGAGCTTAGCATAAATATCTTATGATATTGCCCTGTTTAAGCATAATCAAGATAAAATGTATTTTCCTAGTAGCATGAAACTCCAGATATTTATGATAACATAGCTATGTTGAGATCGGTTAAGATGATTAGACAGGAAATGTTGATAATTATTTGAATCAATCTTCAATATCTTGGTTTTAAATGTCAAAGTTGTTGTCATGTTTCCTTGTATTATACTTCATTACTTATACATCCTTGACTGCAATTCATTTGTAATTTCTACATGGGCAGTTTAATTACATGAGATCAACCTTGAGTGCATTAATTGCAGTTTGGAAATTGGAATGATATCTCATGCATTCATCTCTCTATCTGATCAAACATTCCTGATAAATAATAACGCAGAGTGCATTGATATGCACCATCACACTGTTCTATTTAGGATCTTTCAAAGGCTTGTCTTAGGGATTTGAATTTCCATTAATGTATATGGACAACAAATCAATTTTTATAAAGTTATTTTTCCTTGAAGAAAATAATTTGTTTATTATTGAAGGTATATCATAGCCATTTTTGTTTGTAAAACTGAAATAAAGTAAACTGTCTTGGCTATATTGATTTAGTAGAACAATTATGAATACGGAATATCAAGGTTGATATCTTAATGCTTTAGAAATTATAATGTACAAGCAGGTGGGCTTTTAATGGTCATTACGTTAATTTGATTCTCAGCCAAGATGTTTCAAATTGAATGAGAGGGGATGGTTTATAATGAAGGATGGAAATCAAATTACAATCAGTACTTGTGATATTATGGATGTCTATAAAGTAATTGCTTTCATTCTAATTTAGGTCATAATATTAGCGTGGTCTAGGTATCCTATATTCATAATAGAATCACTCATTTACAGCAATCATAATGGCAAGAGCTTTATAACTTGATAATTACTAAAAGGAATAGATTGCTTATGTACAAACAGGAATTAAAAAAAAAGAGCAACAGCCTTTGCAATAACAAATTTATAAAATCTTGAAAATATTTTTTTTTACTTTTCCTTTTTTGCATTTAGATTTTTTTCTTCATTTCACTTTATTGGTATTTACATTAAGATATTGACCATCAGTAAAGGGTGAAGGGGTCAATGCAAAAATAAGTGGATTACAAATATTATTACAAATCAAATATTAAAAAACAATAATGGTAATGATTTAATTGTACTTAAAGATTAAACACCATTGCAACTTGTTTCCTAGGATCATCTTTGCTATTATTTTTAAGCAAAAAAAATGCTAAAATGTTGACAGTTCTATGGAAATTTCACTAGATTTGTATTCAAATTTGTGCAGAACATAAGTTATCAAAGACAAAGCTCAAATTTGAATCTTCACACTGATGTTGAAAACATATTTCTGTTCCATTATGAAACTTACTATAGACTTTGTATTACTTACTACATACACTGTCATGCTTGTTAGTGACCTTGATAGGTGCAAATTTCATAATATCAAGAAGTTCATTTCATTTGCTCCACTCTCTGGTATCTTATAACCACTTCTGCTACAACATTCAAAGAATATGTGTTGGTTAAAGTGAGTATGGGGAAAAAAAATTAGGTGAATCTTAAATGGGTCAAAGCAAGCTTGTGAGTGCAAGAAATAATTTTGGAGTGTTGAAGCATGGTTTGTTACCACTTCTGTCAACAGCTTCTATTGATAGGTGTACCGTATCCATTTCATTTTGGTTTTACAAGTCTTGTTAATTGGAGTGAGACCATACCAGACGAGTACAACCAGACAATCCTGGAAGTACAATCAGTTTTCAATTGACTGACCAAGGCCTCAGCTGGAAAAATATCTTATGATTAAGAATTAGTCTTGTCACTTTCAACATTTAAGGTACATGTGGTTTGAATGAAACTGAAACATGGGGATGGAATTTTCAGTTACTAGTAGCTACTGCAAGGGTTTTTTTTTCTTGGTTTATTGTTTAAGTCATTAGTATATACTATGAAGACTCTGTTGAATAGAAAATCAATATAATTTGTTCAATCAATTTTATTGTCTCAAAAATATTGACACATTTTTTATATCCAAGATCTATTGTAGCATTCCCTTATTTTGTTGGGTGATATTCCACTTTTGGATGAATGGAGGTTAGGTATTTATGCAGGTCAGAAAAAAATTCTCTGTCATTTTGGTTATTGCAAAATTCAGAAACAGCAAGTCATTTTCTGAGTTGCTCTGTAATTCAAATTTAGTTTTTCCCCATGAAGGCATTTCTTCAACTCTATTGACTTTCCCAATTTCATGTCAAAAGTTTTACTATTTAAAGAAAAAATATGAGAAGATTAAAATTTTGTTTGAATATTACTATCCCCCTTTTTTCTATCATGAAGTGTCCTAAACCATTGTTTCTACACTATAGCAATTTCCTGCATGTATGCATCAAGTGATTTTACCAACTTGCATCATGGATTATGCACATGAAAACTATGTGCATGATGTGTGTGGTTTTTCAGTGTGTTCTAAATCCCCTGGCTTTTCAGAAAACAGTTTATAAAATGCCTACCTCCCCTTCATTTCAAATATTGGAAATTATAAATTCGAATTGTGAGAATTTTGCACATCATAAATTGATAGAATTTCTGCATTAGAATGATATGAATTCTTTATAACTTCTTTCATTATGAGTGTCAGAATAACATCCAAACTTTGATTGAATGTCATAATAATAGTGTTTTCGAGACCAGCAGCGGTTTAAGCAGGTTCCGGTTTTGTAAAATCAGATATTTGCAGACATGGAGATGAGGCTATCATCACAAAGTAATGCAGACATGGATGATCTTATTTCATCTGCCCTAAATTGATTGATAAACCATGGAATCAATAATTAAGAATCTACTAAGCTCAACCATCTTATCTGCCATCCACACCACCATGTGAATAAATCATACTGATTAAAAATTGACCAAGTCCTCATCATATTACCATTAAAACTTCATTGTAGTCTAGATAGACATAATGGTGCTTTGCTACATGTCTAGGTGATGATGCTACATACAAAATAGATCCACTTGAAATCTCCAAGGAGTCTATCTAATGTTCATTTTAAAATTAAAGAAAATAAAAGAAAAGTGACTCAAATGACATCGTTGAGATTGGGGAAATCTTTAATTATATTCCTTACAATTTTACTCTTGTCTGGCAGATTTGTGTAAATAGACCGGGGTCCCATTGCATAAAAGTGACTATTATAGTAACTTTGCCATTCTGTGGTAAAAGGACCCAAAAGTCAATCAGAATCAAGGATTCTATGAAAGTTACCATTGGATGGCAAAGTTACTATCATATTAACTTTTATGCAATAGGACCCAGGTGCTTGTTTTATATAGTTTCAATTATTGTAACTTTGAAATAATGGTACCTATCATGGTAACAGGGCTTGGCTGTCAATCACAATCAAGGTTTCCATGGTAGTTCCCAAAATGGCAAGGTTACCATTTAGTTCTAATTCTCTATGAAATTGTCCCTAGAAGAAAAATCATTTTAAAATGATGCTCTTTCATATGAAAAGACACCATTGTGTGTTGATCAGAGAGAGAAAGAGAAAAGAGGGAAGGAATCAGTTGTATATATATATATATATTTTTTCCTGAATCATTCAATTACCGAAGCTAGAAAGCAAAACACATTCATATTTTCACAGTTGGATATTGTATCTTTATTGATTTCTGTGCTATGGAAAAAAAAACAAAGAACCTAGATATCATGGTTTGTCAAATCTTGTTGTCAAGTGTTTTCACATTTTGATCTTTTTTTAATATCAATTTCAGTTACCAAAAAAAGATGTAAAAAATGTAGCTTAGGGTCATTCCTGTATATCTTGAACCATGTTTCAAATTTTGTGTTACTCAAATTGCCTTTGTCAGTTGGCTATGTGAATGTAGCCCTATTTTTTTTTCATTGAAGCTCAGTCAACAACTGTAAAATCTATACTTGAGCCCTCTTAATTAGCATGCATTAAAGGCTATAGATGTACAGTGCCATGGCTCTTCTAATTGAGATGAAATTATCAAGCAAATACTGGCTGAGCTCTCCTGTCTACAAATCTGATCTAATTAACCAATCTGAAATGCAGGATAAAGGGGACTAATGAATATTCCAGTTAAAATCTTATTCTGGTGGAATATCTAGTCTTGTAATGCAATGAAATATATTGACTGAGGTGAGTTTGTACTTAATGGTCAAGTCCACCCCTGGAAAATGCTGACTTGAATAAATAAAGAATTTAAATCAAACTAGAATTTTAATTCGTCATGAGGACGAATTAGGTGATCTGTCTCTGATTTTATGAACATGAAGACAATCAGCATGTTTATTGAGATAAATATGATCATCATGATGAAAACTGAACTTTTCTTACGAAAAGAATATGTTGAATACTCTTGAAAAAGAGGGAAATGAGAATATGTGAAATACATGTAGGTGTAGGCGATACACATTGTACATGGTATAGGCTTATTAAAAACGATTTTAATCTACTTAATTGTGCGATATTTGAACTTATATACCTTGTAATGGTGATTAAGGAACATTTGCGAAATGTTAAAAAGAAAAAAAATTTATGTCCACTTTTGGGTTCGAACCGGGGACCCTAAGGACGCAAGTCTGATGCCTTACCCATTGAGCTACACGCTTCCCATAGACTTAACACATAAGCAAAACGAGAAGATCTGAAATCCAATTTTGCAAGTGAAATACGGGCATGATCCCGGCATCTGATCGGAAAATGGAGACCACATTTGCAATAGCTTACAATCTCAGCTACAACATACTCAAAGCTCAGAGAAAACCAACAAACAGAAATGGAGATATGGCTCGCGAAATAGAGGAATGTAAAATCCAGTTTTGAGAAAAAGTCATTTCCCATAGAGATTGCACACAAAATGAGCGAAAATGACATGCCTCTATAACTTGCCATTTTTCAGGATGATCCATTCCTTTAAAAGTGAATAAAGCCATTTAATTAGAAAGAGTTTGTCCTCAGCTACAACATATTGAAAACTGAGCGAGAATTGACCAATATTAACAGATTTAGAGTCAAATTTGCATAATTATGATGACGTCATAAGTAGCAAAATGGGAATTTTGAGTTCCGACGCCATTTTGATGACGTCATGATAAAATTTTGGGTCAAATGTGACATGAAATCACATTTCCCATCCATACTCTATTCGAATATGAAAAAAAAATGGGGGTCAACGGACTACCTTAAGAGCTATAATGAATTTTGTATAGGCATGTTTTTGCACATATATTGTCTATGGTTAGTGCGCGCGCGCGCGCGTGCTGTAAACTTTGATGGAGGCTAATTCCTTTATTACTTGTCGTAGAAGGTTGATCAAGGTATCAAATTGTTCAGAATTATATTATCGGTGCATTGATATGAAAAAAATGGCGATCCTATGTTTTATAGTGCCGTTACGCGCGGGAACGTGCGCGTAACCGTGCGCGCGCGCAAATTTTTGAAATGCTTAAAATGACCTGATTCGTACTCTGTTTTGGTCAAAAAGTGATTTTGGGCATTTTAAAATTTTGACGCGCGCATACGCGCACGTCGTGACCTTTACATGACCTTTGATGACATGGGCGGTTGACCCTTGACCTGAAGTTAATGTGATGTAAATATTGTTAATTTTCGATCATTGATAATGAAGATATGATTGATAATGTGATTTTACAAAATGGCGTCTAGATGACGTCATGATGACCTTTTGACCTTGAACTTGCTTTATACACATCACATGATAAGTCCCCATATCTGATGATATTTTGAAGATAATTGATGATGTAGATTTGGAGATTTAGTACTAACAAGAAAAGGGCGGAAAAATAAAAATAAATAAAGAAATAAAGAAAAAAGAAAATTCGTACGAAATTAATAGTTGATCTGTCAATTGACAGATCACCAAACTAGCATAGTGCTGACAATTTCATCAAAATTGGATGTAAGATAAGAAAGTTATGACATCTTAAAGTTTTGCTTAATTTTCACAAAACAGTGATATGCACAATGAGGTGAGTCAGTCGATGATGTCCATCACTCACTATTTCCTTTTTCTTTGAATTATACAATATTCATTTTTTATAGATTTGACAATAAGGACCAACTTGACTGAACCATATAGTATTGAACAATGCTAATTCTACATGTTTAGGGAGGAATTAATCGTTGTATCACTTGACAATGAGGAGAAAATTAGAAAATTTCATATAGTAAAATACAAAAGAAATAGTGAGTGGATGATGTCATCGTCTCCTCATTTGCATACCAACCAGGATGTGCATATAACTGTTTCGTGAAATTAAACAAAACTTTAAAATGTCATAACTTTCTACTTTTACATCCGATTTTGATGAAATTTTCAGTGTTATGCTTGTTGGATTTTCCTCTTTTTATTCAAATCAACTTTTTGTTGGGGTGGACTTGTCCTTTAAAGATAATTGAAAATAGTTGCAGTAAACACTGATTTCACAAGAAAGTGTGTAAAACCAAGCTTAATAGTCACTTTATCATCGAGGATCGAAATCTGGTACAGTTACATAAACTGAACTTTGTGAAATCTTGAAATCTACGCTGAAAAATGTTCCCACTGAAGATCACCAACACAGATAAGCTCACGTGGGACAGTGTGTTATTGATTTAAATGTCAGCCCGACGCTTGACCAGAATCCCATGCTTATTTGCTAATTTCTCAGCAATTACACAATTTTTTCCAGAATCCTTTGGCACATATTTTTTATTCATACAAATAGACAATTTGTGGTCATTTCATTGGATTCTGTACGAACTCATTTTAAAATCGTTACCACATCTGGCATTTATCTTTAATGTAATAATGGCAGCTAGTTTTAGAGATTGGAGATGTATCATGAGACAAGAAATTTGTTGCCTTTTGTTATATGTGATAGCTTTTATTGAGATTCCTAATCATACATGTATATGCCCAGGCATTTACACTTATTCTCTGAAGGTTTTTTTTTGTTAGGGGGGTTGTCTTAGGGTGCATTTATGTGCCATGTTTTACTCTAGAATCATGATTTCAAACATGATTCAAATCATGATTCTGCAGAATCACAGTTGTGTTTATTCAATAATGAAAATTAACGTCTTTCAAACCACAAAAATGAAACGGAAAAAAGGTCATTAGGAAAGACATTTCTTTATAATCACAAATGGAAAAAGGTTGTATAAACGCAATCGTGATTTGAATCATGATTCAATGACGTCACTGTGTCAGGCTTCTTCCAATTTGACTCTTGCCAAGCTCAAGGTATGTGCTATTAAGTGCTATGCATGCATTTCTTGTCACATGCATTTAACTTCAAGTTCTCTGTTGGTCATTGAACCGTCCACTGCTTTTCATTATTTTTTTGTCATGGCTTCAACTTCAAGTTCTAGTAAATGAACTAACTGGACAGGCAATGATCTCAGGTGTTGTTGAGTTAACAGGGTCAGTATTTAATTGGATCTTTGCTGAAATATTCTCCAAACACCGACAAAATGAATAGAAGTAAACAAAATGAGGTATAATCAGACTGATCTATGGAAGCAAAAGAGCACAAAACATGCAAGAAAATGTTGACCTTTACTTTGGGTGTTGGGTGAATCCAAGGAGAAACAGCATTAAAATGAAGGTCATCAAAATCCTAATTCTGTGGTATTGTGATTTGAATCACGATTCAAATCATAATTCTGGCTTGAGGTCACATAAATGCAGCCTTAGCAATATATATATATATTTTTACATTGGGTATCATTGGAGGAATCACCTTACAAATGAAGAAGGGCATTTACATGGTTACGGAATGACATTCAGAAACAAGTTTTTAGCATTCAAACAAAGATATCACCCATATTTAAATTGTTATTTGCAAAGAAATGGTACCTGACAGTAGTTGATGAAACCCACTTTTCAAAATGATAACATTTGTTATTTTGATCCACTGAATTAATGAGATATGAATATTCATAATCATGGTTACAAAGTGACATAAAATGGACATGCATATTTGAGGAGAAAACATATTGCTCAAACTCTGTGAACTTTAAATGGCTATCACAATGTTGAGTTATTAACTGGATTCTATGTTGTTCTAGCTTTAATATGCTGCATTACATAAAAAAATTGTGTATTTTTTCATTAATTACAACTTAAAACATAAACACATACCCGGTTACGGAGTGACATCTGAAATATTCACACACAGGCAACGTAAAATTAACTTGTATTCTAAAATTTTCTTTTGATATGATGTAAAATGAAACCTTCAGATTATCCAAAAGAAAATTCTACAAAACAAGCAATAATTTTCTGTTCAATTGAAATTAAGTAAAAAACAATATATGTAGTCCCACGTATAGAGTTTTTGTATGTTTGGGTTCTCCTACAAGGAGATGCGTAAGAAAAAAAAATTGTGGCTAATTATGTTTCCCTTTTGTATTTATGAAATCCCATATGAGTTTTAATAGAAAAATTTGATCCAGATTTAAAATAGAGGCAATATAAATTTTGGAAAATGTCCACTTTTCCTTGGAATTGCCCAGAAGTAAAGGATAACTGGAAAAATATTTACATTAAATTGAGTCTGTTAGAGCACAATTGATTCATTCTCTATTAGTTATTGAGTTTTCCACTCATATTCACTGATTTAGTTTTAAGTATTGGCACATGAATTTCTGTGATTTGTTACATTCATTTGTAATGCAGATTTTCAAATGAGTCATAAGGAACAGGTGTTTTGGGTAATGTTTTAATTTTTTTAGTTACCTCTACTTTACCAGATATTGGGTATCACAAGGAGGAACTTCCATGTTTGTTACTAGCTAAGAGCACATCAAATGATGTTCACATTTTACACTGTAATGAGTAAATAAGAATTTGCACTCAATGTCTTACCCATCTAACTTGCATGTTACCTTTTTAACCAATATTGGATCAATTCTTACTATTTTTATAGGTAGTTCATGTGTTTCTGTGATATTCAACAGATCTGTAACAGAGGTTAGTTGGGTGAGGTATGGTCTGATTTATAAGTCAGCAGAGCAGATAGTGAGGTCTACCTCAAATGTAAATCATAATAATACAGATATCTGACACTTTGCAAAAGAAAAAATTCACATTTCCAGGTATTGCCAAAGTTATGTGAAATGTATGTTTTATGCTTTCACATTTTATGAGGAAAAACTCAATTCAAATATGTAAGAAAAGGATTAAAAAAGTTACCCACATATTTTCATTTTTGTCTTATTATGAAACAAAGAATCAATTGAACTTGCAATTGAGATGGCTTTGTATCTAATGTAGATGTGAAGTAAGTTATGAAATGAGTTGATCAGAGACCATACTCTAAACTAAATGGGAAGGTATTCTGAAAGACATCATGCAGTTAAACCTTGGTTAACTTAGATCACACTTTTATGGAGTGCCACTTGTCAACTCATTTACCAATTGAAATTTAATCTTATGCTGCTACAAACAGTTGTCAGTAAATTAATTGAACTGTGAAATGGGAAGAACACGGAAATGCATTGATATAAAGAATTTTAAATAATAAATTGGTACATTACTAATTGCCACTAATATAGAAGAAATATTATGAAGCCAGCATTCTATAGAAGTATGGATTAAACTTCTAGTTTATGCTAGGATTAAACCTAGGAATAGCACCTTATATGTTCAGCAAGGTAGATAAACTTTTTGTCTTAGTGGAGTACTGTTGCAGAAATGACTAAGTTTGTCTTTCTTATCCTTATTCGAAATAAAAAAATACTTTATAACTAGAGCTCCTATAACCATTGACTCATCTGTCCTTCATATAGCTTTGGAATATATCTGCTATACAGAATATAGCTTTCAATGACTACAGACTCCATCAGACATTAAAGGTCTTTATGTTGTGTAAAAATAGAGCTGTGAATCTTCTTTCCATTTTCATCCTGTATTCTTCTGTGATGATTCAATGGTAAAGCAGCTGCAAACACAATGTTTGATTTCCATTCCATCCTGTGGCAATGGTGTATAACAACACCATAGGATGACTCCTTGGGGTAAAAAAAAAGAACCTCAACTTTTATATCTTGTTAACAGGGACATCTTATGTTGTATCACCTGAAAATTGGACTTGTAAGCACGTGACTGATGGTTGGTTTCAATTACCATTCATCACTATACATCACTGTTCTGAAAATTGTATGAAAGATTGCTGTTGGTACATTTGCATATTAAGTACATTTGACAAAATCAATAATAAAGAATGAAAAAAATAAGAACATAAAAAATGAAATAAAACTGGAAACATACATGGTAAATTTTTATTAAAAGGGTGGGAAATACGAAACATGCTAATATTTGAAAAGTTCATTTTAGTGTTAAAGAGAAAAGTAACTATCTTGATTATAGTTGTAAAGGCAGATTGTGTAGAATGTAGATAGAAGAGAAATGGGATATGTTTAGGAAAAGAAACCCTTTCAGTGATATAATAAAATATGTATATAATTAAACATCCATATACAGACTCTGGCTTTTGGTAGGTTTTCATTTGATTTGTGATAAATTTTGCTCTGTTATGAAAAAAAAAACTTATCAAATTTGAAAGGTATCTGTGCTCATGTAGTTAAATATTTCAGATTGATAGAGAACCATCTGAACAATTGTATTTTTCTGTAAATAAATTGATCAGACATACACTATCTTCATTTTCTACAATCCACTTATAAGAGAAAAGCACATGCGAACATTGTTAATAAGTATGTAATGGATAATGCTGAATGACACTCTATCAAAGAATCGTGCAGAGGGTGAAGATGTCTTTCACCCTTCACATCATGCTGTTAGAGCCATCAAGGGATATGGGATGTATAGTGAGTAAGTCACGTTGCAGATTCATACTATTCCATCCTAGGCGCCAGTCATTGCCTCAAGCATAGATCATGACCTGACATATCAAACCTTCCTTCAAAGTCTTAGCAGCATTGACTAAGGTCTAACCCTAAGATTTCAAAGTGGAATATTTCTTGTAGCTAGATGTTTGGGATGAAAGCTATCATGGAGTTATCTGGTAATTCTTTTTCATTAGATAAATTTATTTTTTTCAGGATTCTTTATTTTTTTTAGCAGTGAATATACTGAGTTGTTAGCTCAGGACCAGGAAGGGGGTTAAATTTATCATCAATGAATAGACCAGTTCATAGTTACTTCATGGGCAATTTTGGTCAAATGACCTTTCATTTCTTTCATCATGATAGGCAGATTTCAAAGCAAGATATTACGTAAGCTTGCCTTACATAGCAGGATGAAGAAATTGAATAGACCAGGTGACTAGAATAGCACACCAATGAACAAGGTATTTGTTGCACTCCTACTTTGAATGCATATCTTAGCATGTTGCACAATGTACTTGACAAACTGTGAAATACCAGTCGTTCACGGAAGCATTGTTGTTTATTTGTGGATGTAAATGAAAACAACAATTCAAAAGAATATATGAATAATCAAGACATCAAAGTTGGTGCTTATCTCATTAGATTTTAAAGCACCATGTCACTTTAGTACAAATGACCTTCTTCTGATCATGCGTAGAATCTTTTGATCATGCGCAGAAAGGAACTACGAACTGGCTTATAGGTGCGAGTCGGGAGCTGAATAAATCCTTAATAGAATTTAAAAAAAAAACATTCATGTCACTGAAAATAGTACACAATGAGTGAGTAAGGACATTGTATATGAGCAGCACATGGAAAACTGCCAACATGGCAATCATGTTGAGATCATGCGGTGTTAGCAAGCATGTTAAGGCCACCGCACACCTCACGACTGTTCGTGATCCGAATTTGGAACAAATTGCACTTTTCTAATTTTGTGAAAATGTGAATAGAACATATCATTTTATTTGAGGTTAAGATTAATTGAAAGAATACTAATATAACAATTTTGAAAGATTGCAAACCTTTATTTTGGATTAAAGGCCAAATTAGTTTCAAATCGTAGCCAATCATACGACTGCTATGACGTCATTACGACTAGATATTAAATTCGTTTTTATTCTAAGAAGGATGATAGCATAGTCACAGATTTGAACATAGATATTTGTACGATGATTTCGAACATTACACAGTAAGACATTCCAAGTCTCAATATTAGCATCAAATTCTACATTTTATTCTGAAATTGAGTCGCAGACCAATTGTAAGGTGTGTGGTCGCCTTTAGAAGCACATTGTTAGCACATACAATTCACTTGACCATGTGCTCAACATACATTGCACTGAACTTTGCAAGTCATCTGTGTTGAAGTCTGTGCACTCTGCTCTTAAGTACCCCTCCCCAAGTTGTCATTAGTGAGTTTTCGCCATCACAATGGATGGATTCTACAACATAGCAAATCTATTAAATCTTCCTGTCAAATCGCAGTGAACAGCTGAGATTACTTTGTTACAAACTGGTGAACCGGGACAACTGATCATTGTTAAATTCTGAGCTGACAGAAAATTGCAAATTGACATTAGTCCAGAGTCCAGGTCAAAATTTTTGTTTTGATTAGCCAACTTTGGATAAAGACTGCTTTGTCATGAAGGTATTTTGACAATTGATTTTCTATGTTATAGAATCTGTTCCCATCACAGTTGTGGAAACTCCTGAGAAAATTTTTTTGGTGGCTATGGCATTAAAAAAACAGATTTATGTACAACATGCACCTTGGCAGAGCTGCCAAGTAGTACAGATTTTCCGTATTTAGTACTGAAAAATGAGAAGAATACTGATGGTTTCATGCAAAATACTGATTTTTCAAGTTTCAGTTGTATGTGTTGTCCTATGGTATTTCTTTGAAAATACTGATTTCCTTGCCAAAATACTGATTTTCAGCTTTAAAAATACTGAAATGTTCTTGTTCAGGTTAGCAGCTCTGCCTTGGGTTGCGACCAGGGCTGTCACTGGATTCTTCTCTTCATTTGCTGCTTTTGAAGTTTAATTTTGATTATTATTATTATCATATCTTTGGAACAAAAAATTGCACAAATTAATTCAAAATCATGTCAATTACATCAGATTAAGAATCAAAAGAATTCTTTATTGATATATTCATGACATGCATTAAACTCCCTTTGATGTTTGTTCGCCATTTTGTGCTATTATTTCAAAAGTAGGAAATGGATCCATTACGGTATTAGAATTCAAATCTCCATTATTCATTTATTCCTTAGGGTGTTATTGAAAGCAGGCATCACTTTCAAATTTAAAACCCATAGAAATGCAATAGAACCATTGCCCCAAGCATTTTATTTCAAACTGTGTGTTGATTCTAGAGCAGCAGTGCCTGTAGGATGGAATCTAAGAAACATGTATTAAGCGCAAGAACAGTAAATTTAGACATAGTATTCTAGATTTGTGAAGAGTGTAAGGGTGTATGTAGGCATTTTCTTATTTATGAATTGTCATAGTGAACTGTTTCAATATGGCAGATGTAGGAAGAGTTGAAAGAAGATATTAGGGAGATAGATGTACACTTTACTCTAAACATATTTATACCCTCTATGGCATGGGGGTGGGGGTAGCAAGAGAGAAAAGAGAAACCGAAGACAAATTTGAGAGGGAGGGAGAGAGAGAAGGGAGAAGATGGAGAGTATTTTGAAGGAAATGCCCCTTTTAAAATAGCAGTGGCCTTTTCCATTGTGTGTTCTGCGTGCTGTGGCGGTCAATACCATGTGCCCTTGTTTTTAATCTCCAATGATGCATACGCTCTAGGGTGTTTGGTAAGTAAATGCACGATCAGTAGGAAAATCAATGCTGATTATCATGTCACTCACCCTCTTTGTGCATGAATACCATCCAAAATACTCCCTCAATAATTTATCTTTATATTTTTGAAAACCTTGAATAATTCAACTACTGGGGCAAAAATTTGGGTCTATTTGAAATGTTTAATGTGGAATACATTTCATAATTGGAAAATACAAGTATTGATAAGATTTTTTCAGTGTTAATTGCATTTGATTCACAGGGGAGTTTTACCAAATTGTGTGGTTTTAACCTGTTAAGAATGAAATGTTGGTATTGATGTTTGGTGCAAATCTGTATGATTTTTCTCTGTGTTTAATGAATGTAATTTCATATGTATGATTAAAGAATCAGATTTAATGGTGTACCAAGTCACTTATAACAAGTTTTGATCTGATCTGAAAAGTACCTGCAAGTAAATTGTAGCATTAACATCCTGTCTGGAAATACTTATTTATTTTTAGAAGGAAATTTATTTGCTTACTTTTTTAAAGCATCTTTACAGAAAAAATGTTTAACCGGGAAAGCTTTTATCAGCATCATGAATTATCTCTTGCAATACAGCTGGAGAAACCTGTTTCAATGTAAATTGATGGTTGTAGTGATTGTGACTTGTGTTCATGGGTTCAAAACTTCAGATCCCAACCTTGGGTGTTAATTTCCTTAAGTGTAATTCATCAATATTGTGCTGCACTCTCAATACAGCACTCTCAGCTGAGAGTGTTCTGAAAGACTTTTAATGAAATAAGTTTCAGTGCTGTGTAAGCAGTGTTTTCTATTATAATAGAATGTTTTTATAATTCATTAAATCATTGCATGAATTGAAATAAGAGTATTTATCAGTAGTAATTGTTACACTACCTTTTACTCTATCATGAAAATTGATATTTTGACATAGCTTGTATTTTTATAAAAATGGGTTAATTGAGAATGTGTGATTTTATCAGCTTTTATGATTTTGCTCTTCCATTTAATATAACGCGACCTTGCAGTTGAGATATTTCAACAGCCTTAATTGAATTTCAGTCTGTTTGACAATTCACCCTTATCAAGAAGGATTGGTTCATGTTGTGTCATGGGAATTTGCTTGAAGGTAAATGATTATTCACCTAAATGGGTTATTTGATCTGTCATGTAGGTGTAGAAGCATGAAATACACTCAGGAGACTATTTAAGTGCTACAAGTAGAACCTTAACAACACTCACATTCTATGAATTTTCAGTGCCTTATTTTTATATTCTCTAGGAAATACCTGCACTTAAACTGTCTTTATTAGATTTTATTGCTTGAATAGGTCATGTAATCTGTTCTGCCATTAGGAATCCATTTAGATGGTTCTAGGTAGTATATTTGTTTCCTTTATGTTTTGATGTTTAGTGTTCCTATTTCATCAAGTTCTAGGTTTTTCTACAGCAGTCATTGCATTTTGCAATACTCAACCATATTATTGAGATAGTGGGAAATATATTAAGGAAAGATTTGGAAATAATATCTAAGGGTTAAATTAATTCAGCCATGAAATATCATTCTCAGGCATAATTATTGGAAACTAACTCATCAGGCTAGACGATTAAAAAAAGAAATTCTTTATGCGTGATAAAATTAAAGGCTTTCTTACATTTTAGTCACTACTCTAGTTTATTATTATTCCATGATATGAATCTGTATATCCTTTAATATGTTATATCATATGGATTTATAACATTGAAAATCCAAGAATCACTGGTAACTTTGATCTAGGCATGAATTTGAAATGGAAATATTCTACCATAAGTATTATCTACATATTTACTTGTCCTTTTCTACCCCAATGGATTGATAACCTATGTATTTTAAGCATTTTCCCTGTGATCTAGTACTAGACATCATATCTTGGCCAATGCCAGGTAGCTATGACAACACTTTAGAAATAATTTTATGTTGGTATACTGTTTATGCATTGTTGATTTGCATTTTAAGCAGTGATCTAATAACCTCTTCATTTTTGTTGATAAATCCATCTTATATCCACTACACATTATCAATAAGACTTCTACATGATACTTGGCAACTTCAAGAATTACCAATCCACTGTGTGCAAACTGTATAAATGAACCTGCATGCTTGGCAATCTCTACAAAAGGCCAGAGCGTTTTATAGATATGAGAGTGAAGTACGTTCAAGATCTGAATCAATATTTGCTTATCCCCAAATGAGGGAGCCATATCTGTAATGTGACCAAGCCGACACACAGGAGACATTCCTTTGGTGCTTTTTATGAGGTTGTCAAATAGCAGATTATGCTGGAGATGGATCAGTGCTTTACTTAATGACAAGTGCACTTTTTCTTCAAACCATATTCACTGGTTGTATTTTGGTTGACTTTTATCTATTATCAATTTTTATCTCATTTCAGACATATGGTAAAAATGTTTTCCTACATGTATAACAATCAGTTACTTGAAGGAATCCAGTGTATTCAGGACATGTATATTATTTTCCCCTATAATTTATAATGTAACAGTTATTGGTTATATATAAGTAGTTCCCTTTATTTCATCATTCATGTTATAGTCTTCATCAGTTTGTAATCATTCTGTACAGCTCATCAATTCAATTTATGTGTTTACTTTAAAAATTATATGTGTAATAAGCCTGTGAATGACTCTTCTAAACTATTCATATCAATGTGTATGATGTTTTCTCATTAAAATATCACATAGGCTGATGAATACAGTGACGTATTCGCAGTTTGTGGTTTTGTGAGGCTTGACATTTCATTTCATATGATAACGTTTCATGAATGATTACCAGTGATCTACTGGTTGAACTTCCCCCAAATCAAAGTAATTTTTATTGATATGCAGCATTCGATTCCACTTGGATTCCTCTTGTAAGTTCTTTAAATATATCTCCTCCATCATTTCATGCATTTCATAATAAATGCACTCAAGTGGCATATTCTGAGAGATTAGTCAACCACAGTGTACTCAACACCAAACATTAATCAGTTTTTCCTTCTACATTGATTACAAATCTCATTTAGACACATTAGTTTCCCTTAGATCTCACATATAGTTTACTGATTAATACTTATTCTTCTCTGTATTTGGGATTCAACGTTTTGTTAAAATATGTATTTTTTGCATTTGAAATGCACATTTGGTAGTAAAGCCTCAATATAACAGCTCCCTATACTTCTACCACAATAAACATGTATAGTTGTTAATAACCCCCCCTTCATCCTATATTTAATTAGTCACTTATATCCGGGTAGAGGAAAGCTGTAAAGAATAATCTCTATTAAGCTTGGAGAGATCTCAACTAAGTTTTAAGTCTGAATTCATTTGACCCAGTGCTATACTTCTTTTTCCTGTAAAATGTATTCATATCTCATGAAGAAAGCATCAAGTCCCAATTCATATAGTATGATGGTGGTCTCCAAGTCTGCATACCTAACAATTTGAGTTAATATTTAACATGAATTTCTTGTTATTTCACAAAATCTTTCAGTTAAATAATGTTCTTTATATTATTTTGAGTAAGTGTTCCAAATATCTCATAAAAAGTTTAAAAGAAATACAGGATTTTCTTGGAAAAAACCTCGGGCAGTCATTGAAATTGAAAAGAAAATGGTACCCCATGTCTGCGCACCGATTCACTTTGCACTCGATTCGAGGATTTTTATGAGAAAGGCTGCATTTTGAGGTTGTCACATAAAATGCCCTAAATTCATTACTTTTCCACCATTTTGAGCCAGATTTTAGATAAATATCTGTCTATGTATTCCATGTGTAAAGTCTGTGTTCGTTGCGTATTTTCTTTTACTAGAATCTTGCAGATACGCCCTATAATTTCTTTCATGTCAATTAAAATAAATAAATATAAGCTTTATGGTATCAGCCTACTATACTGGCTTTGAGCTTGTAATGAGATCTATGAAATTTTTTTCCAACCTTATCAACTAAATTTCACTCAATCTTTTTGTATATGATTAAGCCTTGAAAATTCGATCTGCCAGATAGATTGATTGAAAATGTAGCTTTAAATATATGTTTACACAAATCAGATTTGAGGTGAAATAGTCGAGGGTTTCTCATTTGAACTTTGGAAATATGAATGTTATGAAAGGGCATTCTATGTCTCTCAGGTTTAGTTTTATGACCACCTGCGTGAGGTTATTGATTAGGAATCTCTTCTCAAGGCTCATTTTATGCTACTAGAGTAGTAGGGTTTTCTGTGATGTTTCAACCCTGTTCAGACTATTCTTAACTTGGTCTTATTTTGCTTGTTCAAGCAATTTTCCGAAAATATAAAAGCCCCTATTTTTTTTGTCTCACCTGCGAAGCAAAGTGAGACTATAGGTGCCGCTTTTCCGACGGTGGCGGCGACGGCGGCGTCAACATCAAATCTTAACCTGAGGTTAAGTTTTTGAAATGACGTCATAACTTAGAAAGTATATGGACCTAGTTAATAAAACTTGGCCGTAAGGTTAATCAAGTATTACTGAACATCCTATTAGAGTTTCATGTCACATGACCAAGGTCAAAGGTCATTTAGGGTCAATGAACTTAGACCATGTTGGAGGAATCAACATCGAAATCTTAACCTGAGGTTAAGTTTTTGAAATGTCATCATAACTTAGAAAATATATGGACCTAGTTCATGAAACTTGGACATTAGGTTAATCAAGTATCACTTAACATCCTACATGAGTTTCACGTCACATGACCAAGGTCAAAGGTCATTTAGGGTCAATGAACTTTGGCCGAATTGGGGATATCTGTTGAATTCCCATCATAACTTTGAAAGTTCATGGATCTGATTCATGAAACTTGGACACAATAGTAATCAAGCATCACTAAAAATTTTGTGCAAGTTTCAGGTCTCATGATTAAGGTCAAAGGTCATTTAGGGTCAATGAACTTTTGCCGAATCGGGGGTATCTGTTGAATTACCATCATAACTTTGAAAGTTTATTGGTCTAGTTCATTAAACTTGGACATTAGAGTAATCAAGTATCACTGAACATCCTGTGCGCGTTTCAGGTCACATGACCAAGGTCAAAGGTCAATGAACTTTGGCCGAATTGGGTGTATCTGTTGAATTACCATCATAACTTTGAAAGTTTATGGATCTGATTCATGAAACTTGTACATAAGAGTAATCAAGTATCACTGAACATCCTGTTCGAGTTTCAGGTCACATGATCAAGGTCAAAGGTCATGTAAGGTCAATGAACTTTGGCCATGTTGGGGTTTTTTGTTGAATAACCATCATATCTCTGTAAGTTTATTGGTCTAGTTCATAAAAAGTGGACATAAGAGTAACCATGTATCACTGAACATCTTGTGCGAGTTAGAGTAGTATTCAAAGTCAGCACTGCTGCTATATTGAAACGCGTGATGCAGGTGAGACGGCCAGAGGCATTCCACTTGTTTTACTATATTGTGGTTCTGTCCCTTACTTTCTTAGGTGTGGATCCAGGGGATTGAAGGAAGGTACACAGTATGTAAAATTTGAAAATTTAATAATGCATCACATAGTATGCTTTCATTGCCAACACAGTAATATGAGCGATTACTTTTGGGGGGCTTGTCAAATTTTTCAGACAAATTTGCACCCTGTAAAATTCCTACTCTCGATCCGCGCCTGTGTCTGATGACAAAAAGCAAACAGGAGAAATTGTCTTCAAATTAATCAATCTTATTTTGAATGCAAAAGGAATGATTTTGATTCTAAAAATATTTTGTTTAAGGGGAATCAAATCTGAGTGGAAAACTCTTTTTAAAAATGCAGAGCAAACAGATGTAAGTTTAAATGAAAACGGACAAAGTTGTTCATTTGTAATGTTTGTAAGAATTCGTAATGACAACATGTAATTATATGTATGTGCCACATGTATATTCATTTTCATTTTGATGTAGGGTATATAGGTGCACCTACATTTGTTCACCCAATACTCAAAATGACATCTTTAAACAAAACCTTACCCAGAATTATATTTGTTCTTCATTAAAACAGATAAAAATATTCTAAACATATTTTAATTACTGCCCCAAGGAAAAGAAGAAAACCACAAAATCCTGACAAAAAAGAACATGAATAAAACCAAATAGGGAAAAAGTTCTCATCCAGGCTCAATAAATCTATGAATTTAAATTTAAATAATTTTGTTGATTTTAATTTGTTTGAAACAGCCATAACTTCTTATCTCTGGTCCATCTATTTTCACTATTGAATAGTATTATGAATTTCTGGTCTTATTTTTCAAACTTTCATTCAAATCATTTTATAACCAAGGCTGGATTCCCATTTAAAGCACCCACATTTTGTCTTCTGGAAGAATATTGATTTCATTATTAATGTAAATGGTTTTGGTTTAATGGATGACTATTTCCTATCTATTTTTCCTATGTAGAGTAATTCCAATCAGTCAAATGCTAACATATCTTATCATCCAGACAGGATGTGCACCTGTGATACCTACTTTTACATGATGAGATGAAGAAACACTTTGATGTAATCATTTTGAGACTGGATTGATAAGTTATCAACAACACATGCACTGCTATTTTATGCTGGTTCTTTTTAAAAATGTTATATACTATTCTCAATACCTGATAATGCATTCATTAAAAAAGTATGAATACTATATATTTCAAAGTATTCCAGATTAAGAAAGCATGATCTGAGTGATAGATTCTGGAATTGCAGACATGATAAAGTAGATTAATTGCCCATTACATTTGAAATTCATGTCACATTACTGGGCACTGTCTTTTGTTGTAAAGATATTGTTAAATCATAAATGATAGTTATATGTTTGGGGGTAGTATATATCTAAAAACCCATCCAGTCTTCTTTCAATATGGCATAAATTGTAAAATGAAATAACCATGGAGTGATATTTTGGATGAGTTGATTAGTTGCTTAGCTTGCATGAAATCTGAAATGTCATCTGGTATTGGTATTAGCTTGAGGTGTTTTTATTAAAGGCCACAAGAGGTGAGAAGGGTTGGGCTTACCTTAGCCAATCTAATATTGTGCCACCTGCATTACAAAAAAGAGATTATGTATGGGCTGTTCAGAGCTGAAAGGCTACACCTACTATTTAACTGCCATTTAATTTGTATATCATACATTTTATTGAAATAAATCAATGTTAATATGTTGATTTGTGTACACTAATGCTAATGATATTGTGAAGGTAAGGGTGGTGTTTACACTCACTGAATTTCTTCAGAAGGACTTACTCACCTACTCTCCTCAATGTTATAATTTTTTCTTTAACATTATTAGGCCTGTAGACTATATTGATAAATTTCATATCAGTGGAAGGCTAATGTCCTTATAACATTCCATCAGAGGAAAGAACTCTTTTTTTCAAAATTTTATAATCATATGCTCTTTGTTGATGACAATACCTAACAATATTTAAAAAATTTCTATATAAAATGATGTCGTGATTTGCTGGGCTGCTTCACTCCCTTGTTTTTATGGTCTTGAATACTATAAATGCTTTCTTATCTATGACCAAGATGTATTGGAAGATTCAGCCCTAGAGTGAATTTAGCCTTTTGCTATACCAGTAACATAGATTTTTGAAAGCACAAAATTAAGAATATATGAAGTAAGTCCTCATGCATTTTTTTTTTTTTACAAAAGTCTTTTTAAAGCTTTTTCTTAGATGTGACTTTTTTTCTCTGGATAGCATCTTAATGGATGACTAGAGACAAAAAGAGACAGATACATTGAAAGCAGTGAATATGACAAGCCTGAAAGTATTTCACTTCTACATTCATAATCCTACTGACTCTAATGCACTGTTCTTGATCCCTGAGATGGATAGCAATCTTCCAGCCCTGTTCTAAGAAATCATCAGCAACATTTTTTATGAATTTTTTTGTGATATCTTGGTGATACTAGTGACAGACATGTAACATGGTAGCTACATACCTTTAAAACAAACGATAGTATTTAAATTTGCAGATATAGTAAAGAGTTATTCTATATTCTAGAAATGACTTTCATAGAGTTTCTCAAATTGACCTTAAAATTGGTTTAAGTAGTATGGGTGGGATCTTTTTATTAATCCTTTTACACCCAAATATTGCTGTGTACTTTAGTTTAATGGGATATGTGATATGTGAGTTTAGTTGAATATATACTTAAACAATATAGGCTTTAGAGATTTATGATAACCAAACTTCCATGCAATTTTTCTGACCATCCTGTTAGGTAACCTATTTTAATCTATTTTTCTATTTTATTGCTTTTAGTTTGTAAGACTATACGTATAAAGAGTTAAGAACATAAAGATGATACATGATCTTGAACTTATGTTCAAATTCTTCCAATGGTTAATGATGGCATTAATTTTGTTCAAGGGAGAGGTGGAAATTAACCATAATGCAAGCTTGCTTCAAATAACATTCTGAGGGTAGTGCATATTTGACTGTGTTAAAGGTGAATTTTAGCTTAACAATCACAAAATGAATTTCAACAAATTCATTCAAAATGACCACTGAAGGGTTTATGTTTATTAATAACAATGCTGTGCCAAATAATGCTAGCATGAAAATAACAATTGCTCATTAATTAGCCAATAAAACTTGCATTTTATCATTACATTGGCCTTTGCCCAAGCTATCGTAAATAATAGTATCCACACATGTGCATTAAATTCTAGATTTCATTATTTCACGGTTGGGTGCTTAAGCTATGTCAAAAGCTACTATATCTAGATCTATGATGATGTTTAAAAAGTCACCTTAATTCGAAAGACTCTCTTCCAATATTATTTCTCTTTACAACTACTCAGTTTTACTGTAATGACCATCTCTTCAATCTAACCTCACGTCCTTAACCTCATGATAGATGGCCATCTTCCTCTCCTATTCTTCTTCATTATTTCAAGTTCCTTGTTGAAATCCATTTACTCAGGTCCTGAGCAGCAGTGATTTCATTTGCCCCAGTTTATTTGCAAAGTACTCTAAAGGTAAATTTTAAGTGGTGCTTTCTTTAACCCATTGTTTACTGATTTCTCTAATACACCTATGCTTTGTATATGGACCATCCAAATTCTATGCACAATGGGTAAACTCTGACACGAGTTCAAATAAATTGGGTATATCAAGAATATTGTTTTGTTTTTAACTTTAAATATTCAAAATGTAGAGGAATATTGATTAACCACCATACTTCATTATTGTTCAGATGTGTAAGGTATTTTGCCATTGTCATAGACAAGTTTACTCTTGAAGTTTTATTTGTTGTTATATTTACAAGAAACATTTATCAGGATTTCTGTTTCTTCTCATTCCGATCATATTGCATCCTTTAATATCTAAAAATATATCCTGACAAATTCAGGCCTTAATACAGTCAATCAAATTCTTGTTGCTTAGGTATTCCTACTGAATCATCCAGAAAAAAATGAAGTATTTTTGGCATATTACAAGTTTAGTATCTATATTAAAAGAGACACACAAGAAATTACTTATAGATTATTCATATTGAAGTGCCAATGGGACTTAATTGCTCGGTCAAATTTGTGGTTACTTAAAGCACCCTGACACTCATAGGATAGTATGTAGTGATAGGGTGTATGTAGGACCTAAGGAAATGTGTAGTGAATCTGCTGTGGCCACATGGTGTATTATGTCCATGTTCATGAAATTTTTAGATAAGAAATTTATTTCTTGCATACCCCCCAAAAACGACATCATCGTATGAAATAAAATTTTAATTTTCACCAAACTGAGAACTATGATCTGTCAGATTAGTTTACTACTATGAGCCGGGGCCCCACCTTACAAAGTGTTGCAATTGATCCATCAATGTCATAATTTTTTCTTCAGAAAATTTGCTCAATGTGCTTTGAAAACAAAGAGAAGCATACTGAATTGTCCAGAAAAAACAGTGAATGTATGAATATACTTCATTTCTGAAAAATACAAGCATGTATTTTTGATGTTGACATTGCTGGCTTTCCATAGTTGCAATTGATTGGATTAATTGCAGCTCTGTAAGACCGGGCCCTGGTGTATAATACAATACCATTAGTGGAGAAAAGGCAGATTTCAAAAATAGAGAAAACATTAAGATACATTTATGATGAGAGATTTCACTTCCAAGATGTTTGACTGCGTAAGAAAAATAAAAAAAGAAAATTCCAACAGTTCAACGATAGATAACATCCAAACTTCCCCTGTTCTTGTTCAAAGTCCATTCTGCCCTAACAAAATACAAATCTTGTCACGTTTGCAAAAGACAATTTACAGAGTCAGTGACACTCTGTTTTAAACGAAGATGCCCCAAGCAGTATAAGTATAATTCATCATCTTGAGTTATATAGCCCTGTAAATAGATACAGTAGCAAGTAAATATTTAGAGGTATATAATTGGTAAAGAGAATGTAGAATATACACTAATACTATAGAGCACCCAAAGGGGTGCTTTATCTACATGATGCATTGCTGGTTGAGAGATTGATTAAAAATTGACGGAATGGTATGGACCAAGCTAGACGGATCCTGTCTGCTTCATCAGACTGTAATGAGATGATGGTTTTCTAGAAGAAACTCATTTTGTGATCCGTCTTAATAAAGCTGGCATGAAATCCCCAGAAGGCTTTAGCCTCTCACCATGCATGTGTAACTTTGATAACGTGCTTTTCTCAAAATATCTTTATTTTCTTACATGAGGCCTGAATTAAAGCTATTTTTCTTGCTGTTAAATATTTTGGATAAATCCTTTATATTTCTGTTGTTACAATCACCATAGTAGACATATTTTAGAACAGTGTATATCAATCCAAACATGTCATTTATGTAAAGTAGTTAGCATTTCTAATATTTTTCACAATGATTAACAAGTGTTTGTGCAGTGGTGTTATTTATATATTTTTTTAAATTGCTTCTAATCAAAATAATGTTTTAGGCCTCTGGTAATACTGTAAGTCTATAAAAGTCACATGTTTGCACTATTTGCAATTTTGAGTTAAATTGCTGGCAATAAGGTTGCAGATTTTTTTATTCTCAGTTGAAATTCTTTATTCCCTTTAGTCTTCTTTGAGCAAAATATGGTTTATTTATTATATAGATCATGATTCATATTGGTCTATGTCATGATGCAATAACTATTGGATTTTCTTGTCTTAGAAGACTCAATGAGTGTTAGATCTCTTCACACATTCATCTGTATATGTATTTATTATCATTGTCTTTCAATCTTTTGACTATTTTCTTTGTCTGATAAAGTACTAGCCAATGATCATTTTTTCATTCATCATCGTTGTATAGCAAGTATCATGTGCTTTGAACATAGTTGATTAAAACAACACTACTGTCTTGATAAAATGAGCAGCTGAGAATGTGTGCAATCATCTTAAACACCTCACACATTTGAATATGTACAGCCTCCCCCTGGAAATGTTGAATTATGAAATACAGCTGTCATTGTTGCACCTCTGTGAGTCATAGCGTTACATTCCACCTGCTTCTACTTTCTTCCATGTTACTGCTTGCTTTTTGTCTCGCCTGACAAAGTTTAGCAGAGACCTTGTATCACTTTCCTGTTAGTCTGTTAAAAAATGTTAGTTTTTTTTACAACTTGCTCCCATTGCTTTATTTCTGCATCAATTATATTCATACTTGATAATATGATCCTTTGGTAATACCACTTGTGAGACTATGGGAACGATTGGGTCAAATGTCATCTAGGGGTCAAATGATGAGGTCATGTTCATCTTTTTTTAAGGTTTTGTCCAATTTGCTCTCATATCATTTCTGCATCAATTATGCTCACACTGTGTACAAATAATCATCCTTGGCTAATACCACGTGTCTGCTGTTCAGAATGATGAGGTCAAAGGTCATCTAGGGGTCAAAATGTCAAGTTTTTGTTAAAACTGCTATCATTTTTTTGTATTTCTGGGTCAATTTTGTTTACACATGGTACAAATGCTCCTTGGGTAATAGCACATGCGCGCCCATGAGGGTGAGGGGTCAGAGGTCATCTAGGGGTCTAAAGGTCAAATTGCTCTCATTTCTTTATTTCTACATCAATTATGTTCACATTTGGTACAAATGATCCTTGGGTAATACAACATGTGTGTCCATGAGAATGATGGGGTCAGAGGTCATCTAGGGCTCAAAAGATCATATTGCATATTTTCTTGATTGCAAAATCAGGTGAGACTCATGCTTTGTGAACCATCATGTTTAAAGTTTAGATTATTTCAGAGATTCTGAATTATAGTTGGAAACCCTTCCAATTCGCAAATGACAGTTGTCAAATTAAATGGAATAGCATGTGTACAGTATTGTAATTTACAAAATTTGTTTCATACTTCGGATTTAGAAATCTTAAGTTTAACTAGTTGGAATGTTTATATGTAATATAAGACTGATGAATAAAATTGATGTTTTTCTAAGCCAGATTAAGAAGAACACGGTACTGCTTAACATAATGAAGGCTTTATGAAAGTTGTTGGATGTAGTAGTTTAATATCTTAGTGAGATAACACCAGCATTATTATGGATCACCTGAGACAGACTGCCCTGTTTCAACTATTCTATCATTAAGGGTCATTCACATTTGTTAAACTGCATATAACATCTAAAATAATTTGAATATAACATCAATCAATTTGCAAACAATACAGTTATTGGTGGTTATCATTCTTCTACATAATGACCAGTTTTCCAATCGCTGTCTGTATTGATTTGATATTGATACATTTCTTACCATGCCAGTCTCCATCAAACTAATTTGAATTGACGCCCTAGGAAGAAATTCTTTAATTGCAAGAAGGTTGGCATTTTGTTCCTTGTCATCATAGGTGGTTGATAGTTTAGATGTTCTTGCTACATAATCAGACTCACATACTTAATTCAGTGTTCAATGCATCTAAATAAGGTTTATAGTTGCTTATTGTGTCATGTCTGAATGGCATCATTGTAGGGGTAACTGAGGAAACCAGCGTGGGTGACAAATTACCTCATGCTTTATTGGTTAGAGAGACAAAACCCAATGGGCCATGGCAAGTTACATGCCATTTAAACATTCCATGGCTGTTATACCATGGTATATGGCCAAAGTCACACCATTTCAACTACCCATTTATACAATATGTGAAAGGTTAGGTGAAATAGAGTCATGAAGATTGGATCTCTGAGAGTATGATAGTCACTGTACTTTTTATTTCATTAATGCTTAGATGGTCTTAGGCTCTAACTAAAAAAAACCCATGAAACTACTTTGTATTATTGCATTTAGGTCACCTCCAAAGTTATCAAATGCAGCAAATATATCATATTAGAATAGCAGTGTACATCCAATCCCAACATCTAATCACATTGGATTTATAAGTTTAGGCATAATAAAGAGAATTTCTTTAAGGACAGAGTTATTCTGTGAAAACTTAGCATGGCATTTTTGTTTATTGCAAAGACTACAGACACATGTACATAATACATAAACAAGTAAAAAAAAATAAATCTTGAAATTGACAGTAAATTCTAATGCAATATCTCTGATGTGTCAGAATAATTCAGGCAATATTTGTAAATTATTTAGTTTTGCATATCTATTGTATAGTCTTATACCAAGAATATTTTAAAATCCTAGCATATTCATTTCATCTTGAATTTTGTCAGTAGAATGCCAGACTTTGCGCTAAGCATCTCATTTTCACCTCATTTCCTCCTTTCTCTCTGATAACAATATAATTGTGTAATGCAAACCTTACACACAGCCATTAACCTATATTCTACTCTCAAACAGGAGATGAATTATAAGAGATTTGGAAGAAAAATAAAGGCATCAGCTTAGAGAATCATGGAGAACAAGTATCATATGGGGCACCACACATTCCACAGGAATATGCAGGAATTGTTTTCACCCAATCAAACTAGTGCCATACAAGCCCTGTGTAACCTTGAAAGATTCATAGTGGACATTGACACTTGGTTGAAGTCAAACTCATTACTTTTGAACCATAGTAAATATGAGTTTTTATTTTTTTGCTCAAAGTTTCAACTTAACAAATTCAAAATTGATTCCATTTCTCTCTCAAGCAATGACATCCCCTTGTTAAAATCATGTCGCAATATTGGAGTTATTTTTGATTCTCACATGTCCATGTCCAACCAGATTACAAACATTTGCAGATCAGGGAAACGGGCCTTTGCACATGCAGGGCCTAGCCTGTGGAATTCTCTCCCACACAGTTTGAAAACCCAGACTTCAATGGCAACCTTCAAGGGCAACCTGAAAACATACCTGTATAAGATTGTTTTTTTGATAAACATTGACTTATTGTTCAGACATGTATTATATGTAAATAGTTTTTGTTGTTCTGCCTGAAGTGCCTTGAGCATCTAATCAAGATGGAAAGTCCGATATACAAATCTCATGTATTATTATTATTATTGTGTTTATGCTTATTTTATAGATTATAACTTTTGTTTTATCTTATATTAATTTTCATTTGTGTTTAGGTTAATATTATCATGTTTATGTTCTATAGTCTGTTTGTAAAGGTGGAGGGCTCTGATGTAAAGCAGTATCTATATCTGAATTGGACTACTCTCCACCTTATTTTATCATTTGCTATAAATAAAACGTAAATAAATAAATAAATGATTTTCATACATGAGATGGCAAGGTTTATTGCAAGCCAATGAACTTTGTCATTCCACGTATGGAAATCAATTACTGATATTTACCTTGCCTATACCTTGAATATCTATAGCTTAATTTTCCTCACATGCCATTGAATTGAAAAATCTTAATGCCACACATTAAATAAAAGAACTTATACATTTCTTTTTACAAAAAAACATAGTATACCTTTAAATAGCTTATAGGTTGATATTTGTATTTTTTGTTTACTCTGAATTTCAGCCATTTTCTTTATGAATATACATGTATATTGGAAGTATGATTCGTGTATCATATTAGACTTCATCTTGTGTATATTTTTCTCTTTTATACAGGTACCAAAGCTTTGAGGGAGGGAAAGATTCAGTCCGATGTATGTACTTCCCAAGGGTAATAATCACAGTCTTGCTTAGGACAACACTAAATTGGCAACACGTCTAGCCGATGTTTCTCTTGGAGCTCGTGAAATAGGCACATTCTCAAGCATCACATTGCCAGGCAATGAGTTGGCGATGACACACCTGTTTGCCAATGCAATGATATTGAATGATCCAGCGGTTCTAAAACTGAACTCTACCTTGCTTGTCGGTTTCTAATTTGATATGAACACATCCTAATTCATGGCATCATTGAGGAATGTCTCATGTTACAAAGAGTGAAGATATTTGATTTATGAATCAGTGTTGATTTCTTTCTTTGTGAAATCACCTCCAGCCTAATTGGTAGTCAATAGTGCACTCACATCAGAGGAGGATAAGGAAAAATCGCTTTGGGATTGCATTGAGAACCTTGAAAGAGTCTGACTGCAGATGGTCTCCAGGGACCAAAACGTCACAGATGGACAGAGATCATTGTATGCTTGCCAAGTACTTTGGATGGGAATATTAAGTGAGCATTGAATCACTCCAGGCTGTACATCCCTTTGAGATTTCTTTGTTTGAGCTGGAATACTTCAACAGGTACTTTACAAAACTTGTTTGTTTCTTGATCATTGATAGGGTCTCTTGTCTGCAATTGATTCTTCTTTCTTCATTCAGCATTTCAAATAGATTCAATTAACATAAAAAAACCTTGGGAAGGACAGCCAATTGTACAATTCCAAATATCATGAACAATATTGTTGATTTCATTTTACATTGATCAGCATATGATTACCACTATTTTTCTTTACTTGAGAACATTTGATGCACCAACAATGGTATTTTGAGCCATTAGAATCTTTAAAATCAAGTGTCTCTCCAATTGATTGGAAATAAATCTGTTTGTCTCACCATCAGTCTCCCACGCCTTACTCATTTTCCACAGGATCTCTTGGATTTACCAGGATCTATAATTTGGATATATAACAAAGGTTCTGTCACAGCTGCAAGACAATCAATTGAGAAGTCTGAAAACTTACACCAGGTAGTAGAGTGAGACAAAGTGTGATTTTTTTTGCAAGAAAAATGCTTGAAAACCTTCTGATTGATGTCTTTGTTGCTGGAAGGTTATAAGGATAAACAGAGGTGAGCTAAGATTGAATTACCTGCGTAATTGATTTGAAGAGGAGAGTTGTGATCATTGTATACATCGTACCCCCTGGCATCACTTGTAAGGAAGAACCCTGACAGCGATCCGAAGCATAGTGCATCCTGGGATTGAATTTCTTGATTGACATCTTTACATCTTAGAGGTGAGTTAGGTGTTTGTTTCTTCAATTTAATACTCAATGAGTCATCTCTAGTTGGATTAAATGATTTCCACCTCAGCAAATTTTACTAAATTAGTGGGACATTAGAAATAATGTGTTTTCTTTCAGATAAATTCTGATATAGTGTTCAACTTCAAACAGTTAAAACATTCTGTTAATGACTTAAAGAAGGTTTAACATTTCTTTGCAGCAATTGTATAGCTGTCTTAATGTAGATGAATGACTATCGTACGGAAGAATAAGATAGAGGAGAAAAACAAGAAAAAAGATGGAAAATGTAGAGGCAAATTAGGAGAAGAAAGGAAAATGATACTGATGAGAAAAAGGAGGAGGCATATGAAATGAGAGGATGATTTCTGTGAGAAAGAGAAAGAGAGAGAGTAAACATTAAAAAAATATAGAGAACAAAATAGTGAAGGAAAAATTAGAATAAAAGAATATAAATCAATTTAAATAAAAAAGCAGAAAAAAGAGGTGTAAAATCCATTAATAGCTAGACAGAAATCATGAAAGTGAGATTTTCTTGTAAAACAGAAATGTAGGGTACTGGAGAACAGTGACATATTTTCAACATTGAAAATAGGTTTGAGTGAGCGAGTAATGCATCATGAGATATTTGTTTATTGATGAAGCACTAGATTTGGACCAAAATAGAATCATTCTCAAGAGGCATTTTATCCTGATAAGTTCACATCTTCAGCTGAAGTACATTGCACTCTCTGTGTTGAGTACATCATATTCTATTTCAAATATCATTGCTCAGCTTTTTGCATTAATTGTTAATGTTTAATTTATTTCTATTAATTTATTTCTATTTTTTTAGACATTTTTTGTAAAAGTAAGATTCAATAAAAAAATCCAATGTGGGATGGATGCAAGATTACCGTAAATCCATTTTGTTTTTTATTGTATTTTTAGTCATTATATCATTGGTCACCATACATGTGCTTATTGTATTTCTTTTACTTATGTACAGCCTCTCTTCAAAAGTGATACAGCCTGACCACAATGATGAATTACCTTCGCCGAAGATTCTCAGACCCTAATGCAATGACCGGCCTTCCTGATGGCTACTTTCAGAACATAGGCCGAGAGGAAGTAGTTGAGAAGCGCACTGCCATCAGCACATCCAATAGCCCGACTATGCCTAGAAGAGACAATAGCATGGGGTTCTTGAGTTCTATTGCACCAAGACAAGAGAAAGGTAACCAGAAGACACTACTAGTGATTGATGACCCTCATACAGACTGGTGAGTAACCTCTTCTCAACTAAAGCTTTGAGGATATGCATGTGTAGGGAGAAAATAAATGACTTGATAAAAAAAAAAGAATTGAGCATTGACTTTTAAAATAAGGTTAAGTGAATTTTAAAGATTACTATGATATATACCCTTGCAACTGAAGTATCACTTTAATTTGTATTGTTTGATAAGTTGATCAGAAGTAGCCCTTTAAAAAGCAATGCCTCTAAGAGACAGAAAAGGGCAAACTTGGGAAGGGAAAAAAATTACATATTTCTAAATGCACTCAGTGGCATCTAAATTCTGGTGTGGGCATACTGATAAACATTTGAATTAAACTGTATACTTACAATATGTAAAGAGTTAAGTCGAACACCTTACCAAAAGTCTGCCCTGACTCTAAGCAGGAATCCTGCTAGATTGACGTTATGCATCTTTTTACATCAATTCTCCAACATTTTCCTATTGGTTTGGCTTTGATAAAATGAGAGGATTACCCATAGAAAGATGCTTGCAGGATTTCGGCATGAAAGACGTGGCTCATATTTTTCAGCGAGGTGCCTCTCTGAAAAGTATCAGTATCAGTGTGCATTTTAGATTATTCAAATCCTTGATATCTTTGTTTTAGAGAATGTTATATATGTTATCAGATTAATACATTTTGAAAAGCTTGGTTGTTTTATTGTAATGTATTATTTGATTGGACAGTATGTATTTATTACATGTTCATTTTATGATGTTGATTCTGTCTTAAAAAGATTTTTTAAAAAACTGTGAGATAACTATGACATGAATCACAAAAACATATTATGTAATATACATTGACTGTTTCCACAATGCAATCAATGAGTGTAGCTTGAAGCCTACAAAAGTCTGTAGAAAATGGAGTGTGTATGGCCTATGATGTTTGCAATGACTTGAGGGAGATTAAACAGAAACCTGGCAGAATCTTCAAAATCAAATTGCTCTGAACCACCATTGGGACATAAGTATCTGCTGAATACATTAACAAGTACTTGCTAAAAATAGAATAAAATATAAAGGTGAAAAAATGGTGCTTGTTGTATTATCCAGGGTGATTCATAAAAAATACTGAATTGCTTTAATCAAACTATCATTATTAGGACATTACTTAATTTATTGAACCACGAGAATTAGTATACTCAGTCAACAATATATGAATGAGTTTGTTAGACTTAGAAAAAAATTATGAATAAGATATACAAAAAAAGTTTTTCAATTTCTGCGTCATGTTCAACTTGAAGGATCTTTCGCTTGGTTTGTTGTTCTGCAATTGTATGCCATTCTGTTCCATTCTTTACTGTTAGTGTAGTAGTTTTCATGGTACACCATGTACCTTTTGGGGCAATAGTTGTTTGATATCTAGCTTGATAATTGTGTGATAACTGTATAATGGAAGTGTATGCTCTAAAAATTCTGCATTTACCCCCCCCCCCTCTCCCATACAGGGAATGATTTTCCTGGTATTACATTTCAATTTATTCCCCCCTTTTTTTTAACTGCTAAATAAAACGTCTTTTGGGTACCTTATTTTACAAAAGGATGTTACAGAACTTAGTCAAGATCTTTTCTATCATGACCAAAGATGCAAATCGAATAAAGCAAACTTATTCCCTGTAGTGACTGATAATAATTGCTGAAAGTTGTTACTACTTTGGTCCTTCATACTTTTATACATTGTGACATCTTCTTGGGGTGATATCAAATTAAAGATGTAGCATATTTGTCATATGTATGTGTGACACTGGAACTGTAAAGTTTCAGGAGGTTGCATTTACTTTTGTATGAATTAATAAGTGGTCTTGTGTCTTCCAAAAATGTGAATATTCCTACTTAAGGTAATTTTTAGCCATTTTGATTGGTACATCTGTTTTAAGATATCAGTGCTAAAAAATAGTCTTCGTATAAAGGATGTGTTGAATTTTGGAAATTTTGATAAATTGTCAGTTTATAATAAAACGTGAACCATTGCCTCATCTGAAAATTTCAATAAAAGTTTTCCATAGTAGGTAAGTATTTCACTGAATAAGCAATTATGTGTATTTCGGGAATCAGATTGATCTGTTCATTAAGTCAAGATTGTGTAGATTAGGGGCACATGATCCGAAAATCCATATACATAAGACGTTTAGAGTTCCACCAGAAGCTGTGCTTATGCATTGCGTTGTGTAATGCAATAGGTAGGGTTGTTTTTCTTCCCATTCCACTCTGTAATGTGATTTAGCTTTAAAATAGGGCAAAGGGTAGATAGAAATGTATAAGAGATGGGCAGCAAGGGGAAAAGGGGATGAGAGGGATTTTAGTTTTCAGAATTTGATTAAAGAATGCAGCAGAGTGGAAAGCTTTAAACCATTTGTCAAAAATTCCTGCCATCCTTTATTATGTGAAAGTTGAAAATAATGCTTTCCCCCTATCATATTTTGTTTCAGGGACACAAATATATTTGGCCTCCAAATAGGGGTGGAGCAGAAGGTTTGCTAGTGTAACATCCCACTCGTAAATTTTGAGAGGCAAATTAATTTCTGCTTTGTAGAGCAGCTAAATATCTTCCAGTATTCTGCAGTAATGTATTCATATAAAAAAAATTTTTTTTTTAAGTTGTGGGGTTTTGGAAGATATATCAGAATAAATGAATATATTTGAAAAAAAATGAGCATCCTCTTTTCATCTTTCTTTAGGGCCAAGTATTTCAGAGGGAAACTAATCCATGGAGAATATGAGATAAGAGTTGAGCAGGTAAGAACATTTTTATTAAATGTCTGCATGTCAAAAGTCATATCCTAGTGCATCTGAGAACGAATACAGGAATCATTTTTGAAATATGTGGGATTGAGAGTAGTGGGAGGACTCAGTTCTCTATCCCAGTCTAAAATCTACTTATCAGTACCTTTGATAAAACTTTATAGTTCAAAAAACGAGCAAATTTAGTATAATTTTATGCCTGGCTATTATTACTTTTTTACCTGAAACATTAAACCAAGTATAAAAGTATAACATCTCTAAAGAACCAGGATCCTGTCATATGAATTATTTATTGAATTCAATTTGATAATCACAAAATTTGACTCTGGTGTATGTGATTATGAATTTTGTCAAGTTATGATCAAGTTGATGTAAGGCTCATGTTATACTTGCAATTAATTGCAAGGTGTCTTAATATTTAGAAAGTATTTACACATTAGACTTTTTGATGGCAATATTGCAAAGCTTTAAATCTTTTCATATTTAAAAGTAAGGTGAGGTGCAAATTTTATTGTATATTAGTTTGAGCACAGATATGCTTCAAGACAACTTATGGAAATTAAATCAGTTTAAGTGACATTGCTGGAGCCTCTACACTGATTGGTAGTGACTATTATCTCATTAACATGGATAACTGTCTTTGTAGATACATGATAAAAAAAATAGTGTGAAATATTACTTGAGACTATACTTCTCTACATGTACATTAAGCATACCATGTGCCTGTTCTAATCTTTAGATTCTCTATTTTTTTATTGCAATGTACCATGAGAAACCTAATTCGAGGCTCGTAGTAGTATATAGATATTCTTCCATTTTACATCATACCAGTGAAAGTGTGTGTATCCTAGACATTGATAAAGAAAATTGTGATACTTGGGATGCTGGTGGCAATGTAATAATCATAATGATGTTGGTGCTGCTTACTATGAATGGAGATTATAATAGTGATGGTTGCTACTTCAGTTACTGCTGCTGCTGCTGCTGCTGCTGCATCTGATTGTGGCAGTGTTGTTTCTAGTAAGGATAATGGTTATACAGAAGGTGACCATTGTGATGATGATTACAGTGATGATAACTGGTAATGGTGGTGGTTCTAATGATGATGATAATGGTGATAGTGGAAGTAGTAGTGATGATGATTGATTGATCAATGAATTGACTGTTTGATCCCGGAGGGGCCACTTACATTGACGAGTGGATACCATGCGCGACCAAAAAAACACGTAAAAGGATGTCTTTTTCACGATAGGGCACGTTACGTACGTAACGTGATAAGGGTGTCAAAAACACAAAAATAATGAAAAAAGGGTATCTATTTCGCTAGGAAAATTACGTGTTTAGGGTCGAATTTGCGGGGATGATAAAACAAAATTCAAATGTTTTATAAAGGATGTCCTTTTTGCCCCAACACTTTGTATTTAGAGTCCGATTTGCGCGAGGTGTAGAAGGGGTCGTACTAAACCAAATAAGGTAAAGCCGACGACCGAAGGACCCGTAACAATGAAACATTCCTGTACTTGTTTAGGGGTTCATTTCAGGGAATATTTGCCAAGAGTATATCGTTTTGTTTCCAATACTTGTTAAGGGTAGTGTTTCACGTGCCAATACTTGTTAAGGGGTGCATTTTCAGATTATGAAAATTACGTGTTTAGGGTGCTTTTCGAGACCACATGGTCGCGCATGGTATCCACTTGTGAATGGAAGTGGCCCCCCCGGGTGTTTGATACATTGATAATTATGTTGATGATGTTGATGATGGTAATGATGATAAAAGAGATTTGGGTAGTGACTATTATATTGGTAATTATATTAAACTTCACACGAGCCTATGCCGGTAGAGCATTTTTAACACCCCTGTCCATTTAACAAGTGTCTTATTCATGTTTCAGCGTTTGTAATTTTTCCAGGTGGCAATTTCATAAAGCTGTTTGTAAGTTGAGAGTTACTTTAAGAATGACATATGATTTGTTCTTGTGGTAAATGGTATTACCATTAAATGTTCATTGGTGATTATTTATCGTGTAAGAAAGGTTCACAAGTCATTTTTAAAGTTGCTCTTGATGTACAGCTTTATGAAACACCCACCTGGTATGTTTACAATACATGCATAAAAAGATTAGATTGATGTATGTCAAAGAGAGATATGGATAGGGTAGGACAACAGAGAGACACTGATACAATTATTCTTGTGATTTCAGTAATATTGCTTATATTTATTCAAAATGTATCGTGGGATGAGAAATGACCAGCTAGCAATTATTTGCAATCAGTATATCTGTCGTGTCAGGGTATTATGAGTTTTTATCAGAATACTGAAAAATAGTACTTAGTTCATGTTATTTTTTTTTACCCTATTGAATAAATTGGAAGGTATTTGATATTCTCGTGCATAAATATATTATAAGTGTGATTCTATTCATTTACCATCATTCACAAATCAATCTTGTCCTTTAAAGTAAGGAGATATTCAAAAGTAAAAAAAACAAATAACTTACCAGTTTGAATCTTTTTATATTAATATGGTAAATAAAATACTTCCAAGCTCTTTGTGTAAAAATAATAGCTATTAGTGTGTAAAAGCAGCTTGCCTCTTCAGCACATTTCTCATTAACAAATCTCGATTAAGAGATTTTTTAATGACAAGAGAGGCGAAAAAAATAATCACCTATGTTCTTTTTTAATGGATTTATGATCCATTATGTTCTGATAAAATTAGGTGATGAAATGTTCAATAAGTTGAACGATTCTGCACCTTTAGAAACCATTGTCGGTCTATCAGTGAAAGTAATTTGAAAAACCCTAGGGATCATTGCACTAAATGCACTAAATGTGCCACCATTCTTGGTGATAGGGGCATATAAATATATAAGAAATTACACATTAATCATTCCAAGTATATCAATATGATCACACATTTCTACATTATATCTTCAAAACTCATATAAGATAATTTGGTTAAGTCTGTGTGTGACTGCTTAGCAATTTATTTTCTCTTTGTAATAACAACAGTACCATATTGAAAATAAAAACCTCTCCAATTTATTATTGCTTATTAGCATAATTGAAAATCAGCACTAAGTGTTTGGAATCAGTAAAATGGGCCATGGCAGATCAGGTTCTATTTCAATGACTTTTCAGAGTCTGGCGCCTGAACATGTAAATCACCCCCTTGTTTGTTTATTCAGAGACATTCAAGATAAAGGACTTCCAGCACGGGACATCCAAATGAAATATTCAACAGGATCATGTTTATGATAATTTATGGACTTATCACTGAACCCTTTGGTTAGGGTTTTGGTGGTTTGGGATAGTAGAGAGTGGATTCTTATGACTTGTACCTGTCTATCAAAAATAATATGAAGTTAAGTGCGATCATGCTCCTCTGTCTTTTAGAAAAGGTTTTACAAAGTGTCTTTAGAAAAAGCAGGAATCTAGGTATGAATTATTATCAATAGCTAATTAAAAAAAAGTTTGGGTGTTATGTTCAAGATGAACCACAAAAGCTGAATAGAAAATACTATGTTTTTAACATCAAATTTTTTCCTGAGATCCTCATACATGATATAGCAGAAAATGCTGTGATAAAATCCAGCATAGCAAGCTATTCGGAAGTTAAGAGCCACTTTAAAAATGACTGGTAATCCTTTCTTGTGGAAAATGGTATATTCATTTGCAATGATTAAGCGCGTACGAAAGGTTCACAGTCGTTCTTAAAGTTACTCCTAACTTACGAACAGCTTTATGAATCGGTCCCAGGAATGTTAGAGATTAAGGGAATTAAACAAGATAAGCATTCACTTTTGTCTGTAGAGTGTTTAGATATTATAATAAAGGTTTAAGGTTAATGAAATTCATTTATAAAGCTGATAAAATGGGAGAAGTCAGTTACAATTGAGGAACTGACTGAAGAGGTAAAAAGCAGCAAGCAAGAGGGAATGATGGGTGATGAATGGTCAACCAATAAATTGATGATGATTAATAACCTGAAAGCTTTTTGATAAAAGCTTTCCCATTATTGCATTTCCTTGGTACTTTTCTCATCTTGTATTTCCACCCTTTCAACTCAAAACCAAGGCACTGGTACCCTCTATTTCCTGAATGTAAGGTTTCTCATATGCGATCTGGTCTTGTTATTCAAATCTTATGCCCCTTTCATAGTTAGCTCTTCTAAGTTTGTCTTGCAATGTAAAATCATACCTAGGTAATGAAACTATTTGTGTGAATGGAGAAAAAAAAAGTAGTGAAAGTTTTGGGAAAATTGGTCATATGAATAATAAAGTTATGTCTGTGGAAAATGAGATCACTAAGACTATGTAAATAGTAACTTAAGTGATTATGACAAGTGGTAAAGACAGCTTTCCTATTTTCTTGTGCTTAATTGTCAGGAACCTATTGTTTTCTCATCATAACCATTTTTACCCTCTGGGTAATTAGAATAAAATGTATTGATCTGGGTAATTAGAATAAAACAGCTTATTGTTCTATATTGTTTTCTTTCTTCCTTTGTAATAATCTTTCTATTTTGACTTCTCATGACACATAGTCTCTTCTGGTGATTTTTTTTAATTAGCATCTGTAAATGGATATCAAGAATAATATCAATCTCTATAGAGTTACAAAAGAAATTAAATACTAATTTTTGGTTTAGTTTCTTTAGATTTTTTACTGAAACCACCTGATTCCTTTGATCAAAGTGTAAAGTTCTATTTGTTAACAAGTAATACTTCATTTCTATGATTTCATAAAAAGACAGAAGAGTTGTCACATGTGTAGAACGTGTATTTAAAATGAGAATAAAATTTTCTAGGATTTTCATTTTCTCTTACTTTGTCAATTGATGATTAATTTTTCAGTCTTTCTGATCATGATCATTTTTATTTTCTAAGGAGCATGTAAATTACCACTGTATATGCCCTTTAAAATATTGAAATGATACGCTTTCTAACTTCAATACTTCTCATACACAGAGAGATGTTGGTTTCATTAATCAAGACTCCAAGCTGTCTCAAGTTGATATCATTTTATTGGATGTAGGCCTAATCTATAGCTTGCCTTATATAGCTGTGACTGGGAATAATATGAATTCATTATAGATGTTCATTCAATATCATTTGATCCTTTGGTGAGGGATAAGATGACATTCAGTCCATATTGTTTAGATGCATCACTTTTGGTTGTGGATCATGTACATGTAAAATGATTGCAATGGAACTGGGTATGGTTTCATAGAATAAAACCCTCTCTGTCATTCTGATCACGGTCATGAAAGCTTTAGGATACAAAATTGTTATGCATTTTTGCATCATAACTGAATATCAAAAAGTAAAAATACATTAAGGAAATTGAGGTGAGATCATGTGCATGAACATTCCTTCCATAAATATTATATTTTCAATGTTAATTTTTATCTTGCATCAAATTATTAAAATATTGAATTATTTAGTAATATCAGTATGAGTTATCCTTCAAACAATTTTATATATCTTAATATAATTTTTTGAGGAAAAAGTTTATTTTACGTCTTCATGAAATGTGTATTCCTGTTTTTCGTTTAAGAAATAGAAATGTAATTACAGTCAAACTCTATACATGTATAGAACAAATTGTGTTAAATCATTAAATCCATATTTAAAGGACAAGTCCACCCAAACCAAAAGTGGATTTGAATAATAAGAGAAAATTTCAACAAGCACAACACCGAAAATTTCATCAAAATCGGATGGACAATAAGAAAGTTATGACAATTCTAAGTTTTGCTTAATTTCACAAAATAGTTATGTTCACATCCTGGTCGGTATGCAAATGAGGGAACTGATGACATCACAAATTCGCTATTTCTTTTGTATTCTATTATATGAAATATGAAATATCTTAATTTTCTCTTCATTGTCCTGTGAACAAAGTTTTATTTCTCCCTGAACATGTGGAATTGCCATTGTTTAACATTATATGTTTTAGTCAAGTTGGTCTTTATTGTCAAATCTGTAAAAGTTGAAATACTGCATGATTCAAACAATAAAAAACAAAAGAAATAGTGAGTGAGGGACATCGATTCTCTCATTTGCATGTGACTTATTGTGCATATAACTATTTTGTGAAAAATAAGCAAAACTTTAAAATGTCATAACTTTCTTCATTTACATCTGATTTTGATGTCAAATTTTCAGCATTATGCTTGTCTGATTTTTCTCTTTTGATTCAAATCAACATTTTCTGAGGTGGACTTGACCTTTAAGTCACTTTTTCAATCCTGTGATATAAGAATCTCCTAATGGTGATAATCATCTATGAAATAGTCCAAATCATGTATTTTTTCTCATTATTTTGTATGACTCATTTATTGACTGCCCAGTCAAACTCTCAAAGTGAGAATTTGAATTGTTTACAATCTTTACTTCCTCTATCATTTATTTCCCTTATTTATTTTGATACAGTGTGAGTTTTCTGAGTTAAACCTTGCTTCATACAGCGACGCTGGGGTGACCGTAGACATGCGAGGAATCAGACAGGGACAAAGAGTTGTCAGGTAACCATACCAACCACTTCAATCATTTCATAAGTGGAGTTCAATATCCTCAAAAAACAAACGATAATCATTTTAGGAATCTCTACCTGCAAATGTCAGGCTTGAATTGTGACAGAAATTTAAATAAATGAGTAAGAGTTTAACAACACCTTTAGTTTGCCTAAGTGACGATAAAGCCATCTATACAGGAAGCCAGATCATCTCACTTTATATTCCAGTCAGGTAATATACCAATGTTGTATAATTGCATGATCAATGAATCGCTGCCTCAAGAATGGAGGTGTTTTTAAAGATTTATCATTAATCATGAAATGCCATTGGACATTCACCTATCTTTAGGGGAGAAAACAATTATAGAAATATATATACCCACTTGTTTATCCCTATGAATACATGAGGACTATCGAGAGAATGTGTTGTATGAAGGAGAAACTATGTGTGGTAGTTGGCAACAGAGGGCAGTATTTCACAACTGATCTTGTCATGCATTGATTATATGTAATACCCTGCAAGATCAGCTTTCATGTTAGTTGCAGCTTTAAGAAAAATGTTCAACATTTCATACTCTATGTTTGTTGTTTGTCGCTCTTACCTACTCCCCATCACTCTCTCTCTCTTTCTTTATATGTGTAGTAGATACCATTCTGTCTATTAATGAAATTGATCTTGATCTGTCTCCTTTTCCCATTCTCTAAAATATAAAACAAAAATATTCTTATGCTTCAGAAGTGCATAAATCTTAAAATAACATGTGTGTTAAAAATGTATAATTTTTTTGTTACATGCAATTAGTGTGTGTAGGAATTCTATATTAAGTGGTGAATATCACAAAAAATCAACTCCTTTCCAGTGATTCAGGAATATTTTACAGATTTGTTTACAATTGACTTTCCTTTGTAAGATTTAAGTTTAAAAAAATCAGTTGGTCAGTTAAAACTACATATGTTATTGGTCTTTCAGAACATTTAAGCCTGATTTTGTCTTGGTACGCCAGCATGCTCGCAGTATGGAAGTACAGGAAGATTGGAGAAACCTTGTGATTGGATTTCAGTATGGTAATGTGCCAAGTGTTAACTCATGGCAGGTAGTCTACAACTTCATGGACAAACCATGGGTGGTAAGTTGTCATTATAAACGAAATTGAAATGTCAGAATCTTAAAATTACAAATACATATACACATAATGTTCAAGTCCACCCCTGAAAAATATTGATTTGAATCAGTAACAAGAATGACAATGAAAATTTCATCAAAATTGGATGTAAAATGTTGTTTGGTATATAAAGTTGTGATTATAAATTTTGAAGAAAAAAAAATTATGACAATTTAAAGTAAAATAGTTATTATATGCACGACTCAGTGACATGCAAATGAGAGTCAATGATGTCCATCACTCACTATTCCTTTTGTATTTAATTTTTTGAATTATACAGTATTTCAATTTTTTAGATATTTGACAATAAGAACCAATTTGACTGAACCATTAAGTAATAAACTATGGTAATTCCACCTGTTCAGAGAGGAGTAAAACTTTGTTTCCCAGGACAATGGGGGGGAAATTAGAATGTTTCATATTTCATGTGATAAAGTACAAAATAAATAATGAATGGATGACACCACCAGTTCATCATTTGCATACCGACCAGGATGTACAAATAACTGTTTTGTGAAATTAAGCAAGACTTTAAAATGTCATAACTTTATTATTTTACATCCGATTTTGATCAAATTTTCAGTATCATGCTTGTTGGATTTTTCTTTTTTTTTTCAAAATAACTATTAATTTAAAAATAACTTTTTTTTTGGGGGGGGGTGGACTTTGATATGAAAAAATGAATGATTTGAATTAACATGTGTATAGAAATCCATGTGTTTATTAGTAATGATATCAGAAATGAGTCAAACAGAGAAGGGAATAATTTCATCTTGTTTATCACAAAGGTATCTTTATAAAGACCCCCTTCATTTAAAAAAGGTGTCTGAACAGATGATTTATTATTCTATTATATTATCTTAGAGAATTATCTTCTTTTAATATAGTTTTCACAGCTGAGTACTCGCCAGGAGAAGCACGGCAAGGAGAAGTTCCCTCTCATCGACCAAGCTTTCTTTCCTAATCATCGGGAAATGGTAAGTATACAGGGGATAAAGAAAGCAATTTGAAGATTGAGGGTTTTGGAATGATAAAAGTGATTGGTAATAATAGAATGAACAACCAGCTAGAGGGAGGGTGTGTGTATGTGATAGAGAGAGAGAGAGAGAAAGAGAATGAGACAAAAAGATAGACAATAAGTAGGTAAATGTGAGAGGTAGGGAAAAACTAAACCCAGAAGAGAATACGTGAAAACAAGAAAGGAGAAATAGTTTCATGGAGAATGGATTTTCAAGTACTGTAGAACAAAGTGATGATTTATGAAGAGTATTAAATCAGCTAACACTTTTTAAAAATAGTTGTGTTGGTTAGCAGATCAGTGTTAACAGACATCATAAATTCATTTTGGAGAGGATCCCATGAAACTGTCAGTGTCAACAGAGGGCGATCTGTAGCAAGCGTGGATGTTAGCGTTAGAGCTGTGCATCCGGACAACACGTTCTCCTTGAAACGTAGGCAAAACAGAAGCTAGCCATCCATTATCTTGTTTAAAAAATTTTCAATAATGAGAGGTTGATGACAAGACCTGATGCAGGGATCCATAGCATCACGTCACTGTCATGCCATGCACCAACTCTGTGGTGCTCACCAATCAATGAACGGACGGACATTGCTTTCCCCTTCACTTGATGGAATGAGGTCAGCATACAGTGCTCTGCTGATTGGTTAGATTTCCTAACAAGGTTTCTGATTGGTCTAAGGAGATAAGGAAGACTTTTAGTGATAGAGTTTTCATTCAAGCCAAGGTCCTGTTTATATTTCTTAAGTCTAACTTTTTTTTGAGATCTGCTCCTTTTCTCTCTCTCCATGTTCATGTTAAGGCTTTCTCAATTCTCATCCTATTCATTTCTTTTTTGTTGTACTGAATTTTGTTTTATTACTCCACTCTGTTTATGTCTATCTTTCTACATTTCTAAGGTATGCTCTATTTGTGAAATCTTATATCTCATCTAGTGTATTGTCTGTCTCTTTACAGTCTTGATGCTTAAATTTTCTCATCTCTTTCTTCTCTCTTTGTTTCTCTTCTTTCTGTCTGCCAATCTGTCTCTCTTCCATTCTCTCTTTCCTCTTTCATTTCAGTCTCTCTTTCTCTTCCTATCTCCTTTCCTCTCTCTTTCACTTTCTTCTGGTTCATACCTCCCCTCATACACGTATGCCAATTAACCCCTCCTCCTATCCAACTTGCATCCCTTTATATATCTCTGTTATGTTACCTCCATTCATTGCCTCGTGCCAGACCCCATGCAGTCAGTCAACCAATGCTTTATCACCCCGCTCCACTGCATTCATTTCCGTTAAACCCCCAACAACAATTATTCATTTATCCCCAACTGAACATGTTTGCCTACATGTTATTATATTTGTATGATTATATCATAATTAATTTCTTGTATTATATTGATAATGCATAAGAAATGACTTTTTGTTACCAGTAACATACAATTCATATGTATTTGATTGATAAAGTTAAAGACTTAAAGTTAAACACTTAAAGTTAAAGTATGCAATATATGATGTTCTGAGGGTGCATGGACCATCTTACGAGGGAGATATGTGCACTATACAGAAACTTTATATTTTGATTGTTATTTAAAAAAACCCCATTATTTTACTCCAATAATTGATTTGATAGCTTTGAAACTGGTTTTATCCTGTTTCTGGTGAGAATTCAGTGGTTTCATGGTTTGCGCTCTTCTAAATTCATTTACCAAAATGAATTATACTTCCTGTTTTGTTTATCAAATGAGAACCATTGGTATTTCTACTGGTATGTCTATTCAGAACCCTTTGTTGAAATTATGTATGAGTAATAAATTAAAGTGAGATTAATTCATTTCCATCTCACTCACTTCTATTGAATTCTTCATGCCCAATTTAATATGATTATATTTTAAGAAAATATCTGAAAAATAAAATCAATTAACTTTAATAGCACAACCCTACTCTAGATTGATTTTGTGAATCAGTTTTGTTCTTTTAATGATAATCCATTTTGTATACAATAATAATAAACTTATATTTTTTTTTAGATATTTATTGTTTGCCTCATTTAATTTTCATGCCCATATTATTATATAGGTTGATATCTCATTTATATCCACATTAGTCTACTTAGACTGCTTTAGATAAATAAGCCACAATTTCATAGCTACTTGTTGTTGAATTTTGTTGTTGTTTCTCCAACATCTTTGGTTAAATCTTTTGAATATGAATACCCCATTACCCCCAAAAAAGAATTTCTGAATAGTAATAAACTTTGAATGAATCTAAATAAAATATCCGCAAATAACATGCCCTGAAATTATGTTTTGAGGATGATATAGTATAACATTATATTGCTGATTTACTCTTAAATATTAGTCTTTTTTATATCAAGATTAATTGGTCTTTGTGGATGGGGAAGGAAAGTGCTTTGAAAGCTGTTGAGTTAGCGTTAGGAGTCCCATCAATCAATGAAAGAAGCTCTTGGTTTTCTTTAAGCAGCGGCCAACACATGCTCAGATCAGCAGAGTTGATAATTAATCTAGTGTCGTTAATCATTGAAGAGACGGCAAGTGTCACTGACATTCAATATCAGAATGAGCAATGTGGAGATAAAGATAGGGTAGAGAGGGTGGAGAGAAATATTTTAAAGAGAGTAGGGATGGGTGATTTAGAGAGAAAACATTCAAAGGCAGAAAGGAAAGGCATGGCAATTAAAATTCAAATAAGCACCATGTCACAAAATATCATTGAGCTTGCAGGATGTATAATGAAATATATTTTCTAATTATATTTTCTAATTCTAAGTGTTTTTTCTTTTGCCTTTAGTGTCTTTAATACACAAACGTTGAAGAAAAATATAAAACATTCCCCTCATTTATGGCCTTTAAATGTCTGATGTATGAGAACATAAATGATGTACCATCCTTGTATTAAGTGGTTACTACATAACACCATTGCTCATTAAATTAGGTTGCCGTTGGAAGCCTATAGTGAGTCATGCATCTTATATGATTTATACTACACTGTTTTGCTTTGTTCTTTTCTTATATTCATTTAGTTTCTTTATGATGCATAGCAGACAATATTATGTTAACGTTGATATGATTTTTTTTTTCACATTTGACATGTTGCACTTCAAACCACGTTTCTTTGATTTATTATGTATCCTTTCATCGATGTTTGATCTCGTCTTCTATTTGTGAACCTTATGTTCATGAATATTAGCATCATATTGGTATTGCCTATTTTAATCAGTTTTACTGCCTTTACCATCTTAATTTCCTAGTAAAAATTGTGAATAGTTTTCTATAAGGGCACACATGCGCATGTAGGCTTGTGTATGCTAATTCACTTTGCGGATATATTTGAACATTATGCAAACATTCCTAAGTTACCCCCCTCCCCTTCTCTCTCCTGTTCACTCTTCAATTTTTCCTTTCTTCATCCTTATCCCCCATCTTCCTCTCTTTCTCTTGCTATTTCATTCATACACCTCATTACCATTAATCTTTTTTGCATTCAATAGCTTCTAGTTTGCTAAATAAAAAGAAGACAATAAAACCAAGAATTTTGTTAGTTTTTCCAAATGTTTATTTTTTTAATAAAAAAGAAGGTTTGTAAAAAGACATGATAAATTTTACTGATAAGTGCACAAAGCAGAATATACAACATGAATGAACCTTCACCTTCCGAATTGATCTAAATTTGGAACTTGTTGAACACTAATATGCACTGCATATAATCTCTAAGTTTCCCATGGAAATCTTGTTTAGAATATGCTCTATAGTACAATTCCATACCTTTATTATTGCATTATGATAACTATATCATTAAGCAGATCTTAATTTCTCTGAAAATGCAATTAAAGAGTACATTTATTCAGGTGATTCAGGTGTGCATTATTTAATTATAAATCTGTAGTATCCACCTAATTAGGTTGGTTTCAACATACATTCATTTGGGAAATATGTCATTGCTACATGTATTTTTAATTTGTTTTATTTTTATACAAAATATGAAATTTTAAAAGTTGATTTTCGCTTTTGAATTCAATTATTTCCATGGTGTTGCTTCAGTATTTTATTTTTCCATCAGCAATCTTTACTTTTTTTCTTTTTTAATTCTCCTACCTTCATATATGCCTCTCCATCATTTATTAATTTACAAACATCAAATAAAATAGCACAAACATCACATCACAATATAATGATTATACAGTATTTAGCACATTGCACATGGTACATGATAACATTGAAAAAAAAACATTACAAAGGTATAAGAAAGAAAATAAGAAGATTACTTGTATGATTTACACAAACTGCTATTTGTTTTTCTTTCTTAGCATGTTAAGTGTGATTACTGTCTAGTCTTTGTTCAGTCCCTAAAATAAACCCACATTGTACGCAAAGGTATGCAATGAATGATGGATTATTTAGAAGTTGAGGATTCATTTGATGTTTTTTTTTTCATTTTTAAAGAATTTTTCAGTGTGAATGTTTACAATTATTTTGAAACAAAAGTTGAGTTCACAATACTTTGTAATAAAAGCAATGAAGAATAGACAAAGCAAAATATGAAGAAATAGAAAAATGTGTATATAAAAACATTTTTTGTACAAAATTATACAATATACATGTTAAAAAACTAAACAAAAAACAGCTATTAAACATCTAATCTTTTCATCCCTTATGTACAGTTTGTGATACAAAATGTAAAGATTAATTGAAATCAAGGCATATTCACATTTTAACATGTTTTGAAGATATCTCAAATAGAGAAATAATGCATATGGTTATGAATGAGAAATGAACAATTTAAGACACATGCAGGTTATCATTTCTAATGCTGATTTTGATTTCATGATACCTAAATATTTTAATTAAAAATATCTGACTTCATAAAAAATAGAATGTGTGTCTAGTTTCACCAACTCATTCTTTCTGGGATGGGGGGGGGGAGTCTTTAGTTTTGATCTACTATTTGGACTTAAAGATAGATTTCCTTGACTTTCATAGTGAAGTGAAATCATGAATTTTCATAAATAAATCACCTACAAGAAAATAACAGGCTTCTGGAATGGCGTTGCTTTGAAATGCACAATTCTTAGCCTCAGACTGCTTCAGGAAGAATACTCCTTTTTAAAATATGATTTGTTTATTTCATCTGAAAACAAGTGAGGAGCAGTTCCTTTAAAGTGAAATGTGTAGTTATAAAAACCCTGCAGCCTCAGACACTCAGAGGTTTAAGCCATAACTTCAGAACCAATAAGAAAACTTGCTATCTCTTATTAATACTATAGTATATATATATACTATAGTTTAGATGAAAATTTTCATCCCAAACATATCAATTTGATCAATTTTATAAAGATCTTTGCCAGCTGAAGGATGAATGATGGTAAAGGTGTCATCACATGCTTAAGGTGTTAAACACTTGAGTGTAGAGTAGTGTTCAGTGTGTTGATCCATATCAAGGTGATTTTAAACACTGTTTTAAGTCTTTTGATTGATGCCATTGGCAGCCTTGTGCAGTCATTACGCATGCTGTATGTTGATTGGTACATCTACTATGCCACGCATCCCATTCACAACTAGTAGGTAAGGTGTTTGGTTCCGCTTCCCGACATGGATGCTGTAGTCCACAGGTATCAATCTAATCAAGAAAAAAATACAGCATAAGTTAGTATACATTTTAATACAATTCAAATTCAGATTTGTCATTTATGTGGTGATTTTCAACAATAACTGTAATTTTACAAGTGTATTCAAGTTGATATTTTTTTAATCTGTACATTTAAAACTGCATGTAATAGATATCATTTATTACATCTCTCAATGTCACAGTGACACAAAGGAAATCATATTGTAGACCAATCAAAGCTAAGATGTTATGTTGAATAGTATGCTGCTGGTTGGTATGGAATCAGTTTCATTGGTGTGAATAGGGCATTATCTCTCTTCTAAAACAAACAATTCTTCCAAGTCAAAACACAGACAGATATGATATCTGCTCCTGATATCACAAATGTCTTACATTCTCAGCAATCAAGAAATCTAGACTTGCTACAAGACTCAGTCACCCCTTCATTGTAAAAAAGAAAGTATTTCCACCAGTGAGTATGTATATAAAGAAGAGCATGCACGCATGATCAAGAAGGTATCATCCATTTCAGTCTTAAATTCAAGCTATTATCAATAAACCCTCTTCATCTCTCTTATCTGTTGATTTGATATTGGAATTCATCAAGTTGAAAACTGGAACATATTGATAATATTGTAGAACATTCTAAAAACACTTTTTTAGCTATCAGATTACTTTTTTTTTCATTTCACTCACTGATAAAAACTTTTGTTTTCTTCACATTTTTCCTTTTTCAAAGATAGACCATACTTAGTAAGTTATAGTGAAATTATTATGTGGTAAAACATAATATGTTATAAGAATTGTCTTATATTAATGAATATGAAATATGCTGTTTTACAATTCTAAAAGGGAAGTGGAGTAACATTTTGTTAGGGGAAGGATTGCAGAAACCCTTTTTTGGGCAAAGACAATTTGACCCTCATATTACCTCTTAATATATTTCTTTAGGCATATGATATATATATAATGAAATTAACAACCTAGTGACCTTGATGTCCAGTATTTGACATGTATTCCTATGCTCAGCAAGTAGATATTGCTTGATGCCATATCAAGACTCAATTTTTCATTAAGAGAATGTATGAGAGGATGAAAAATTGAGTTTATTGTATTTTAGATAAAAACTGATCTGCTGATAGTTTTGAAAAGAGATCAGCTAGATCTTATCAATAGTAGATGTAGAATCAGTGATATATTTGAAGAAAAAAGTGAAATCAAATCTAAACCTCAATTAAATTTAAAAAAATCTTAAGAGTGTACATGATGTGTTTGGCTTAAGCCAGAAACATGTGGTCTACACTCTGTCAAGCAGTAGGCTATATAAGGCTTTGTAATATACTAGGCATCCCGCTGAGCTCTATTTGCTTCAGGACTGGGCTTTGGTCCATGAAAATGTGCATTATACTTCAATAAAATTGTATCATAACATGTTAATACACTGACAGAGGATTGAAAAAAAAAATCAACTCACCTGACAACTACAGTTTTCAGCATACCAGTATCTGAGTCCTTTTCTTTGCTTTGGTGTGATGGTCTTCCATGAATGATGCCAATCACAGAATTCAAAATTAAGTCCTCCATGACCAAATGTACCTGATGATGAATAAACAATAAAAGGGATGAGGTTATTTGAAGATATCAAACATAAAATTATGGTGGTTTTCTAACTTAAATACATGTGTTTAATTTATTGGAAATGAATAAATGTTGCTCTTTTCAACTGGTATTTCTACATCTACTTTTGATAAGAAGGGGAAAAATCCTCTATAGTGTTCTAGATATCGAGAAATTGATCAAGTTTTTAATGGGATTAGATGGGGTGTACTTGCTTTATATGCAGTGTATTTGCTCTTACTCTTTGGGGTGTAGATTTGAGTTTTAATGTGTATAGTTTGTAATGATTACATTCAAATAATTTCAGACATTTTTAGGGGGACATTTTTTCCCGAAAAGCACTAAGAATATTAATAAGAGGAAAACAGAGTGTATTTGTTTAAATTTTATTGAATATCTTTTGATTACTTACCCATGATAACATAGATTTCATCATTAATGAGAGTTCCAACTCCGCATAATGAATCATAGAAAGGTGAATAGATGTTAACCGTTGTGGTATGTTTGAGTTTCTCAAATCCTTTATAAACTTTCTGGATTACCCCAGACCATTCCCTGCGTGACTGACTGAGTACTTCAATAGGTAGGTCAGGTATCTCCGGGTCGTTTATCTCGTATCGTTTTCCATTTGGTAGCTTCAACTTTTGCTTGAAAATTTTCACTCGGATTGCTGTGATACAGGAGAAAAAAAAAGAATAATGGGTTAGCCATGGAGAATACTCAAGTAAAAGAATTCCTTTGACAGCCAATAAGAATCGGCCAGTATTACTATGTTGGATGCAATCCATCTTCTCTTTTTCCTTTTTAGGGGGTTAAGTACTAATTTTTTTTTAGAACACCTTGGTTGGGCAATTGGTTTACACTTCGTAATTCCGAAGGTTCCGAAACACTTAAATTGCCTATAACCTCGACGTTCGTTAATCCGAAAATGTAAAAGGGTTCGTTAATCCGAAAAAAAAAAAAGAAATAAGGTTCGATGTTTCGAAGGTTCGTTAGTCTGAAAAACAAAATATGGTTCGGTATTCCGAAGGTTCGTTAATTCGAAAATGAAATAAGGTTCGTTGTTCCAAAGGATCATTTGCCCGAAAACGAAAAAGGTTCGTTAATCATTACGACTTCGGACTAACGAACATTCCCAATTACGAACGTCATTTCGTTTCGGATTAATGAACCTTCGGAATTACGAACCTCATTTTGTTTTCAGACAAACGAACCTCATTTCGTTTTCGGACTAACGAACCTTCGCAAATATGAACCTTCGGAATAACGAAGCTTCGGAATTACGAATGTATGCGGGGCAATTGTACATGCATGTGATAAGGTGAAGCAAAAGGGTGTGATATTTTTAACAACCAAACCATAGAAATATTTCACAGAAAAAAAATGAAATAATGAGAATGACTTGTAGTGTGCCAATTATGGTGCTACTGATTGTAAGTCAAATCCATGCCTGGAGGCTTATACACCCTTTTAATCAGTATTTTGCTCTCTAATTGCTGTCCCATGCTGGGATTCGGTTCACTTGTCTTAAAGTCACACTCTATTCAGACTTTTTATCGCTGCATTAGAGTTGCAGTAATCACAGCACGACACTGATACCAACATATGGGACTGTTATCCCCCTCAGGGTCAAGCGGTAAAAGTAAGGAATTTAGAAATAATTTTAATGAGGCTGTATTTCAGGAAAATGTAAAGTTATAACTTGTAGCATCACCAAAAATTGTTAGGTTTTTTCAGTCATAAATGTGTTTTTCAATCTACAATGTACTGCTTTTTTAATGAGACAGAAAAGAGTAGATTTTTCCACATGGCAATTTTAGCTTAACAAATAAATCCTGTAATGGTAATTCTTTTGGGACTTACCTACATATGTGGCCATTTGATCATTAGCCTCTATAAAAGGGTAATTAACAGTATGTTTTGTTTTTTGAGCCCCCAGATGTGTGTCTTTGTAGTTGACGTACTCATGAAGTGCAGCTCATTACTATCCAAATTGGGAATGGTAATCTTTTTAATAGATGTTTCATGCAAGATTGGTTTTAAAGAATTCAGAACCAGCAATTTTCATTGTTACCCCCCCCCTCAATTTTGCAGCATTAACATTGTATTGCTAAAAGTTTATATCTAGTATGTCTATAGGCATGCTTAAAACTATCAAACACAGTAAATCAAGTTTGTTTTAATTTAATAAAGTTACTTCATTAAAAAAAAAAATTTGCAAGGGATGTAGTGAGGGAAGGGAAAGGGGTTACAATGAATGCATGGGATTGTCAGGAGAGAGAAGAGAGAGAACTTTGCCATCATGCCAAATTTGGTAGATAATATTGGACTCCTTTTTGGAACTTACACCTGACCATATATGGTATCACTTCTTGCTTATGTTAGGACTCTTGCCATGAACTCTTGTATATAGCTCAGTGACCTGCTCTGGTCATATAAATTTCCTATTATTTGCCTCGAGGTATAAAGTATTTTGATGGTGCTAGCAGAAGATAAGCATTAGTTTTGTCTCCCCCCCCACAGAAGAAATGAAAAGATATTGATAAGAATTGCTGTTATGGAGTAATTATTTGAAATTTAAGACTTCATTGTCATAAATGGATTTGTGACTATTTCAGGATAAACTCATTTTTTATGAAACATACTGTACACCTATATATACCGGTGAGCTTTAAATGAAAGCAAAACAAATCAAAAAGAAAATAATGTGATATTCGTAGAATTATAACAAATTTTTATTACAAATTGAACCTTCCCAATGAATTTAAATTGCCCAGTTTTCTTATCTTTCATTCTTATAAACGAGTTATTAATAATGTACTGTTTCTTTGGTAAGGACAGGGTAGCCTATTCTTATCGTTTAAATGTGAAGGACATCATGTTTGATTATCAGATTTCATTCTTTGTTGTAATTCATTGTTCACAGCTTCATCAAGCACAAAGTTAACAAATATCATTGTCAGAAAGGTCCAAAATCCATTTTTCATGGTCTCTTTCTATTTACTTCTACCCAGATTTCTCTTTCATTATTATTGACTCTCGAGACTAATCCAACTGATAAATACCTAACTACCAGGTGCAACTTACTGCTGCTATTCAATTTATTTTGCATCAATGTTTTTAAATGAAAGGTTATGAATCATTTTGCTAAAAATCTTCCAAAACCTGTCATCTGTGACAAGCTCAATTGAAGATAAATGGTACCAGATCTGGCTCTATTCTCAAACATGACAATTGTCGGTGCAAATGATTTCCCCTGCATTTGAATCGTTGATATAAAAGATCTGACATGATTTGTTATTGGGTTTTTATAGATTTAATGAGGCGTGTGGCAAGAAGCGTCTTTTATTGGTAATTGCTTACCGGAACTATATCCTTTCTAAAAAAAAATATTTTAATTGGATTAATGGCTCTTATTGTGCAAAGATTTTAATATTGATCAATCATTCACACCACAATATTAGTAAATTTTCTAAAAACACAAGTCCTAATCTTGCATCAATTTTTTGATATTCACTCATTTCTCTCAAGCAAGCAAAGAATTGTGAGGATTTCTCTGGAATGCTTTTAGAAAGATAGGTTTTGTAAGTCCAGTCTTTTGGGCTATCTTTTCTTAACCTCTTTACTTATTGATATCTCCATCTGTGTTTACTACACACTATTTAAAGTGCCATACAAAATTGTTTAGAATTACACTTGCCCTCCCCACCCCCTCATATTAAGTAAACTGTATATTGCATATCTGGCAGGATAGTGATCATATTGAGCATAAAAATCAAGACAACCTTCATCACACGGTAGATAAACTTGACAATGGTATTCTGGTCCAGGGGTCGTAATGGTCAAGAGCGCTGATGATGTCATGTGAATGGTGGATTGTGGGTAAAGAATTACTGGAATGTAAGAGATAGCAACAATTGCCGCAGGTCACTTTTTGTGTTGATAGATCTCTTGTTTAAGAAATAATATCAAGGAAAGCTCTTCCTCACCTTCTTAAAACATTAAAAAGATCATCATTGGGTATCAAGTTGTATTTATTTTACACAACATATGAATATAATTTTCAGAGACAATTTGAAGTATATTTCATTTTTATCATAATTTTATCAGAAACAGTAAAACATATTGATTTATTATTTTCCATATAGAGCTAATCAAGAAAATTTTTCATTGATGAATTCAGAATAAAGCTTTTTCATAGATGATTCCATAATTTCTAAGATAATCCATAAATTTCCATTAGATACATCATTTAGTAATTTATTTTTCATAAAGGTAATTTTTTCCAAACACTGGTATAATATATGCATCTCTAATGTATTATAAAGTATTTTAAGCTCATGGATCGTGACTTCAGTCAACAGAAGGAATGGTCATCCAATCACTACATTCTTGGATTTAAGATCAAGTGTCGCATAGATTCTTGTGTGAGGTACGTGGACGTCACGCTACACCAATAGGTCAGTGATAGAGTTGAACTACGCTTGCGTTACCCTTGATTGATGGTTTCAAACTCACTATATGATTACTCCCAATATTTGATTTCAATCATTAAGGATTTACAAGGGATTACTGCTAAATCAGTAGGGTTGAAGTGTTAAAGGAATAGGGTTGTATTCTGCAGAACAGGGCAGCAAAAGGTGTTCAAATATTATTAAATATAACTGCTAATGGATGAGATAAAAGGTAGATATATCCCATCTTTTGGTGATCATGTCAAAAGAACATTAGAGCTTACAAAATTCATAACAGGAAAATGAACTTGATGTCTTTGTGATTTTTCAAGGGAAGGGGGCTAGAATTACATTTCCACTCAATATTAGAACAAAGCATGAAACTTTAAAATGTTTCACGATGATGGATTAAGGAGTGAGACCTTTCATTTTACACATGGTAAAATCATTAGGAGTAACACTTTTTGTTTGATGTGATCTTTTTTCACAAGCAACTGTTCAATCGTAGATGTACTTTCAATTCCATGTTAAACTGTTAGACAACCAGCCGATGGAAATTCTTTTTGTGCATTATCTACATTATGTTTTATAAAAGTTTATGAAAGAGCTTATATTCGAAACCACTTTGAAATGAATATCATAATTTGGCAGTGATATGCGCTATATAAGCATGATGGTATTATAATGTTTGAGACATTTGCAATTATTTCCTTTTAAAGTTATAGATTCTCAAAGTAGTGTGAATGTATTAGATTTGTAAACAAAGAAAATTGTGTAGTAAAAACTATTAATGCAGACCTGCCAACCTGAAAAAGAACATTTCAGTATTTTAAAGTTGAAAATCAGTATTTCGGTGAGGAAATCAGTATTTAAAAAAAAATAGGACCACGCATACAACTGAAACTTTAGAAATCAGTATATTACATGAAACTGTCAGTATTCTTCTCACTTTTCAGTACTCAATACTGAAAATCAGTACTAATTGGCAGCTCTGTAAATAATGTATATGGAAGCATGGTGCATTTTATCTGACAATGTATTAAGTGAGCAGGTTCAAACTCAGAAGGCTGTTAACAACAACAGTGATGGCCCACTTGAGCAAATATCCACAGCTGTTCATTTACTATCATCAATCTTCTACCACCATGGATGGTAATACTAGGAGGCTGTAATTAGAAGATGGCTATTAACACCTTGGCTTGTATCATCTGTTGCTTGTTTGAAGACAAAGATCAACTCCTGCATCATTGTGAAGTCATCTATTGTGCTACAAAGCTTTACTTGAATTGTTTGACATCACAAACCCCCACACATCCACTGCCCATTCATAAACTCCTTTGAAGTCACCTATTGCTGCCCTAAGGCTTAAAACTTAAGCAATTCACACTTCACTATTATCTTACACCAACCTCACAAAAAGACCCCTAAGTCATCATCTATGAATGAGTTGAATCTTTTCAGTCTTACAATAGATGCTTCCTTTATTGTTCCTTAAGTTTACCAGGAACTCCTTATAGCCTGTGTGCCATGTTTGCCCTTTGTAGTAATTAGTTGTGCCAGGAGTGGAGCTCAGTTATGAATATACACAAAGAGGAACAACCAGGGTGCTTGATATCAAAACTGTAAAGCAACGTCTGCTTCTCATTAAAACAAACCCACCCAGATCATTATATTCATTTTCATTAACATCACAATCAGCATTTGTTTCTGTTTGATATGATATTGGAGGGGGGGGGGGGGGTGATAATGTATTTCACTTTATTAAACCCCAACATCTGCAGACTGATAATGCCTTTAATCTTTCTTTTTTAATTAATTAGTTCAATCTACCAACATGCTTGTAAGTCAGTAAAGATATTGAAAGAGAAAGGGGTAACAAAATTGACAGATTGCTGGGGGAATGAGCAAATGTAATAAAATACATGCATCTTTAGGGTACAGAGAGAAAGCAAATGATAATCTTTGATCTGGTTAAAATCTCTTTATAAGAGTAATTGTCTTAAAATGGATTGGAGTTCTTCATATTTCCAAATCATCCATAATCTCCTGAATGGAAAGTTCATTTACACACATTAGATATGTTTTTATTTCTCTCTTTCCAACTCCCCTGAACCAATAGTTATTATCTAAACTCTTATGATTTCCCTCCAAAATGATATTTACTCTCTCACCATCTGGTACTAGGTTTGTCAATAAGTCTTGTTTGTCAAAGACACTTTATCCCCCTGTACCCCATCCCTTGGCTATACAAACAACTGCTGTCTATTGCAAACCTACTGCTATTACACAGCCTTCAATTCTGTTTAATTTAACACCAGAAGAACCAATATCAAGAACCAATTTTTTTTTTGGTATTTGAGAGGATAGCAACAATAGGAAACCTGTAAGCTGTTTCAATCAGGCAAAAGTGTTTATTTAGTTTTTAATCTAAAGATAGTTAACCGTTGTTCAACCCCTTGACTGGTGAGATCAGCCATTTCAAATGCACACGGAGCATTACTCTGTAATCATACAATTTAATGCAATGTAGAGTAGACCAAAATGATAAATATTTTCCCTCACTTCCCGTTTCTGGAGTCATTAGCTTCATTCAGCCATTTTGTGACATCAGTGCTCTTTAAATTTATGAGAAATGGGTTTTTAATAACTTTATTTGAAATGGAGCCAGTAGAATTATCTTCCTAGCCACTGTTCAGAAGCATCCTATATGCAGCATCCTCCTATGGGTTTATGTGGTTAGAGTGGTTTTAGATGGGACCTTTGTACTGTCTACTGTTCTTTTGTTTGGGATGATAGATAAAGATGGGCTGTCACAACATCAGCGTATGATCGTCAACCAATGTGAGAAGAGTATGGGGTAGAATGAATGGATGATGTTAGTGCTGGGGTGGAGTTAAAAGATGCCTTCCTATCATCTGAGTGTAGTCCAATTATTAGCCCCTCTTGAGAGACTCATTCATGAAAAATATCAGTGGAAAGCCAAGCAGACATTAACAGTGCTTTGAGTGTGGTCTTTGTGCTTGTATGGGTATATGTAAAATGAAACTGAATGAATAAACAAAGACAATTCTCTGTACTCACTCAGCAATAAGATGAGTCTATATCTTGATTAGATATCACATATGAAACATATGATTCATTTTATCTCAAAGACAACTGACAAGCTTGTATGTACAGTAATATAAATTCTCCACAAAACCCTTGCTTATCTTGGGATTTTAAATTCAGGATTGATTCTAAAGGTGGATGTGGTTATAATAAGAGCTGTTTGAATGTTATTACACTGAGACTGCTTTTTTTACCATCCTACCAGCAAGAAAGAATTAAAATTAAACAATGCAGAATTTATTCTTATGGAATAGAAATTGTGGTTTTATGCTCTACAAGAGTTGGAGTGACCTAGTGGGAAGTGAAATATCAATTTAATGTGATTAACAATTATCCTCTATTCTGAAGCCATACACTATATATCAAGAGTGCTAAACCTCAAATGACCCTAGCAAATTAAACTACAATGTGGTGAAACCATACAAAGGTTCGTTGGGTTAACAGGATAAGAGTACTTGTAGCAATCTCAAGATGAATTTGTTACATAGGACTGGACCATGTGGGAGTTCTTAGTTCAATAAATGGGTTAGGAGCACACAATTAGGACCATGCTGTGTGTTTAAATTGGCAACCAGTATGACATCACACCTTAAACCATATTCACCTTCACTTCCCCAGCTGCATACTAACATTCTTATCCACTCTGAATAAGACCTGAATGAACATCTGCTACCCAGGCTACCCCCAGAGTAGTGTCTTTCTATTAATCCAACTCTACTCATCTCAGTTTAGAGAATAATGAAATAGAATGCATAAAAATATGGATTTTTCTCCATCTAAGCCCCCAACCCCTTTTTCATTCCTTAACACACTGTCATCTATTGTATTATCTTGGCTTTGGTAGAGGCACGTGCCACCCCTAGCTTCAGCTCCACACCCTCCCCACGCTACCCCCAGACAATGGCCCATGCCAAGCGACAATTGTTTGGCTTTGATGACTCCTAAGCTCTGGATGAAGGGATGCAAAAAATCAATAAAAGACTGGCGTTAGGGGCGCATGCTGGTCACAAGACCAAGACACACTGTTAAGAAAAAATAATAATCTGATGGTCTGCCATGTATTATTACTGATCTTTATTTGCCCTAATGGAATTTGTTGTTTTTATAAGATTTGCATGATAATTAAGGAAAGGTTGTGGTTGTTTAGGTAAACTCAGAAACTGATGCAAGTTGTTCTTACAAGGTTTTACCATGGGATTAATCTTGTATTCCTTAAAGGCAAGATTAAGTTAGAAAGAGAAAGGATATGAAGAGGAGAGAGATACAGAGAGAACGAATTAATACAAATCACAAGGATAACAAAGTAAAAATCTAAAGTTGGGGAAGGAGATAAAGAGGAATAGGGGACAAAAACAGCCAATAAGACCACTTTGAAGTTGTTTTCATATTCAGAATATGGAGCTAGTATGATGCCTGGAGGCATAACTGACTGAAAAGAACCTCATTATCAGAGAGGAAGAAAGACCCTTGCCTTATAAAGAAAAAGTTTCAAACAGTGATCAGAAACCTGCAAAGTGTTTGTGAAAAAGCCAATTGTGCTGAAAATTTAGACATGTCAGATTTAAGCAAGTCAAAGAGAGACAGAAAGCCAGCATTTCTTTACAGTAACGCTTTTCCTCACAGTGTCTAATAATACCTATTTGGAGTTGTCTCGAGGGAATGGTTACACTTTCAATCATCGATTTTCAAACTTTTTGGAATGCAAAATTCCCTTTGTCACATGTAATTGAAAATAGAGTTATCATCATGAGTAAAGCCGAAAATTACCATTGAAGTGTTAAAAATTGAAGTGTTAAAAATATTCTGTAAAATCATGGACAGCTTTCAGTTAAAGGAATCTCATCTATTTTATCACCATTTTAAGATATTCAGATGCTTATTGGTGTAAATTGTAAGATTAAAACATAAAAATTTATGGTGAAAAGAAAATTTACTGTTTGATTTTTATGTTTTATAATAGATGATTTTCTTTACTTTTCAATTCTGATGATTTAGGGGAAAGTGAATAGCATCGAGAGTTGATTTTATGAGATTCCATCCTTCTAAATTGTTCCTTCTCCAATAAACCATAGAAATAGAGAATATGAATAGATAAATGATTTTACTTCATACATCAAGCAAAGTATTGTATGCAAACAATATTTTCTCAATATTGCCCCTCTTAGAAAAGACTTAAGCCCCAGGCAATTTATTGGATAATCTGCCCTCAAGTTAAACTCCCCTAATTTGAGTAATTGTCCCAGGACATCCTTGTTTTCACAATAACTTTACCAAAGCCATCTGCCTAGTTCCTGCTATTGAATCCATGTTTTTGTGAGAGGTAGATGTGAAAGACACAGAGGGGAGGGAAACCTTTGTTAGTAAGACTATTAACTGAAACCTAAGTAGTTTTAAGGAGGGTTTAAGATGGGGAGCATCAGAGACTCTGCAAACATAGTTGGGATAAGAATCTTAAAATCAAACATTGGTTCAATGAAAGAAGAAACTAGCAAATGAGTAAACTTAACTACAGTACCTTCCATAACAATTTCTACTTGTCCATCTTGTTCAATTTCATCTTCATTTGATTGAGAGTCAACCTTATCACAAATATGGTGATGACAATTTGCATTCTAATAATTCAGTTTTTGGAGTAGAACCATTTCTTTTATAAAGCTTAAAGCTATTAACAATAATCAGTCCTAATCAATCATCAATCCTTTATGTAATATAAATTCATACATATTTAGAATCTTTCATCAAATGTTAAGTATTTGTTTTGAGAGTGTATTTGATCAAGTAATTAAAAAAAGTGAAATTTAATGAAAGACAAAAACTGCATAAAACACTTCTTTGTCTTGATTTCTGAGCAAAAATTCCAAAAATATGATTCAACATTTCAAGCATAGTTGTCTCATTAATCTAAGAAATTTCCATTTTGATATGTATACATGTTATCATAATTATTAAGTCAGATGGTAAGGTGGAAATGCAGTAATCAATTTCCTGCTTAGATTAATGAGAAACTATACATATTGACCTTCCCAGTAGTAGTAGTTTATGCCAGACCAAATGCAATAATCCTTAAGGTGTGGGGTGAACATTGTGGTATCTTATTATCGATCAGAACTTGCACCTAATAATATGTTTCATTGTCAGAGTCTTCCAGTTGATGTGTCGGTGAAATTAAAATAAGTAGTTTGATTATACACCAACTTGGTGGACTGTACTTTCGTGGATAATAATGATGAATTCTCTTTAGATTTAAAAATAATTGAAAATCATATTTTCAATTTTAGTGAGGGATGCATATGGAACTCTTGCCAAAATCATTATTATGATTATATAATTGATCCGAAAAAAATATCTTGTCTGATAATTATTTGATTGAGAAAATCATATACTGCTAAAGTAACAGATTTTTGTGATGAGAAATTATTGATAAAACCATGAATAATAATGGAACATTTTTTAATGCTAGTCAGAGTCTTCTACAATCACAATTACCTGAAATTGAAAAAAAGGCTCTTGTATTATATCTAGTACAAATTTTGAAGACATTTTGTGAATGTAACAATGATGTTCAATTGGAGAGAAGTTCAAGTAAGTTTTACTCACCATAATCTGAGTCACAGTAATGCTGCTGAGGATGCTTTGGTAAACAGGTACAAGCTTGGACAAAGTCAGCTTCCAGAAGAAAACAAGACAGGAGTAAGATAATGAACATCACCATCATCATCATGCTTTTTCTTATTGCCGGACATAACACTTCCATCTTAAATCTGATGAGTTGTTTACGAGTGTCAGCTTTGCTATGGATGGTATACCTCTGAATATGTTCTTCAACAGAGTGTAACTTTAGGCGTGGAATTCTTCTCCTGTAAGCTTACACCTGATAGGCGTCTCATTCAAGTTTGGAAGAGATCTACTTGTAGCTATGACCGCCTTGCTTGATGTTTTCAAACTCAAGTGAAGGCGGGGTTGCCAATATTGCGATTGTTCTTATCCTAAGCCCTTCTAGCTCAGCTGGAGATGGCTTATTAGGCGGACTGGACCAAATGAAGTCAACATATGAACTAAATACTGATTTGACTTACTGAGTTAATAGAATGCAGTAAATCGGTATATATAATTCAAAATAAAAAACAGTTTGTTCTATCAGGATGCAATATTTTTAAAGATTTCTCCCATCATAGGCTTATACCAGTGACTGCATGGAGTTGAGGCTTGCTCTGACTGCTCTAAAAGCTAAAGTTGTTTTACTTTTTCTACTCCCTGCGATGAGATGAAAAAAGACGATGATAGGCTGCCAGTGAAGACAATTAATTCGGCACGCGAGGGCACGTGGGCCTTTGATAGCTCTCGCATGAATAACTCTCTTCAACCACAGCTACACTTCAAACAATAGTCTGGCCAACGCGTGGAAGTGAAAAAAAAAGTGGGAACAGAGCTGAATAAATGCTGCTGCACCCCTCTAATGAGTTACGATACTGAATGATCGGTAGAGGAGAGAGGGAAGAAGAGGGAGAGAGACAGGGAGAATGAGAATAGTCCTGGTGCTTAGCGCAAGAGCAAACCTCGCAAACAAGCACCCTGTTTCTAAAGTAAGTTCCCTTTGACTCTACCTAACCCAATGTAGAGTAGAGAACAAAAGAAGTCGCGTGGCTGAAGGATCAAAGGGCACATCAGACCCTAAGCACAATGAACTTCCAGTCGCGCTTGGCTGGCTGGCTTGTGGTAGTAGCATTGAACATTAAACCCCCTCGCTACTGCTACTATACCATGGTCTTTAGTATGCATTATCAATGCAGGGGGTGTATACATGCATATTTAGTAGAGTTTTAATGGGCTTTGGGCACGCGCCTATAGCACCTGGTGTGGGTCTTTGTTTACTCACGCACTCATGCCTGCTCAACCAAATAGACCCCCTTCCTATCTTTTATCATTTTATGTCCACATAGACCTCATAAATAGAGATAGAATAGATGAAACCAACCAGACAGGGACCCTTTGATGGAGTACATAACTATAGTGTGGTAGCTCGGTGCAGGTGCAAGTTAGATCGATGATAAACCATTTGCTACTCTGTCAAGGACTTACTTAAATTCAATTAAAACTGTAAATTAACATCTTATTTTTCAAGAATAATTTCTTTTATTAGTAAATTACATATAATTCATGGGTAATGGGAAGGGAGGAATGGAAATGGATAAATGACACTCAGTGGGCCACAACTAGTTGGTGGACACATTGGCAACCAGAAAAACAAGTAAAAAATGGGTTGGCCTGTAGCTTTTTCTGTGTGAGACATGTCATAGCTTGCACTTTTAGGTTGTCAAATACTCCCAAAATTGAACGAATGGGTATTTTTTTCTAAGAAAAGATATAGAAAAATAAAGAAGGAAAAGGATAAGTTTTTACAGTTTATTCACTCACGCACAGAAAAATGTAGTCATGACTTTTTAAAGGTTTGATACGTCACAAGCAGCTCCTCCACAAGTTGTGTTATATGTTTTTGAGAAAATGCTTTTTTCTGAAGAATTTGAAAGCAGTTTTATTTTTGTGATGGATCCATCACAATGTGAGTTTAGATACAGTATATCCACTATCAGATGGTCCAGACACAGTATTTCATACCCCATTCTAACAGAAAATATTTTTATTCACCATATTCAATTATAAAATTATAACTTATGGAAACAATATTATATTATGTATTGTGAAGCTGCTTGCATATAATGTCACAATTCTTTTTTGAATGAATTTGCAGGGTTGGCGATTTTTTTGATTTTTTAAAAAAAATAAAAAAAATCGGATTTATTTGATTTAAATCAGATTTTTTTGATTTTTTTAAAGTTCCTTCGAAAAAAAAGGGTAATTATCCCCCCCCCCCTTACTCTTACAATGACATCAATATTGATGTTATACATTTCACCCCTAATATTGTTCTTAACCACATATTTTGTAATTAAAATCCAGTAAAAATGGACAATTAAAAATAAATTTGAGGAATCATGTATCTGAACTTAATTCTATCATACATAGGCCTATGAAGGAATATTCCACAGGGAATTCCCAGTGAGTAGAGAAAATTCCCCTCTGGGATTTTTCATTCAAATATTTAAAAAAATCCAAGAGAAAAATCCCTTATCAAAACTGCCAACAAACCCTTTGCCAATTACTAGTATTCATGTATATTGTAAGAGAAATAATTCAAATCAATGATTTTTTTCAATTAGTCACAGCTTTACAATAGTCAAAGAGAGACTACAACTGTATATGTTCAGGATCTTTTTGATAAAAAGCTCTTCTCTTGCTACAAATATAGATGCAAAACTCTCAGTTTTGGAGAACAATATAGGAGATAGCTTAGTCAAAGGGTGACTATACTACATTCTGTTACTGTGATTTTTTTACATTAATCTACAATTTTTATTCCCATATTCTCTACAAAAAAATCTGTTTGATCCATGAAGTATGAAAAAAAATCTACTTACTTTTAACTTAAAGGATAAAAACTGCAAAACTGCTTAAATTACAACATATGTATTACAAAAAGAAGTATTTTATTTTAAATGAGACACAGCTTACAACTGCCAATGATTGTAACTGAAGTACCTGCATCTTAACGTTAAAATACAGTGTTAAATGTTTATTCTGAGTTTTGCAAATTGTTGTTATAGAGCTATTTCCATTATTACATGCAGATACAAAACTTCCATTATTTGTAGCACTGAACATAAAATGGGCTGCAGTGACTTAAAAGGTTTATAAGAGAAAGCTTTTCTCAACAGTCAAATTATGACTGTACTATATTATGTTAATGTGATTTTTATAATTATGTTATTCAAAACATCAAATGTATGATAAATGTAACAATACGAAATAAGAGGCATGTTAAATATGGTGATTACATGCAGGTATCATTTTTTATTTTACACGACAGAAGTAGTTATGTGTAGGCGAAGGATCAAAACTGGAAAACTGCCAACAAACCTTTTCTCATCGACTTTTATATATTATATTTTTTTTTTACAAACTGCTCTCTGAAAAGTCTTTGGATTATGTGAAAACTTTACGTTAAGAAAGAAATTGACTAATAATAACTGACAAAGAATGTAAAATTTCAGAAGAAAAAACTCGACAAAATTTACAAAAAATTAGTACCTATTGACAACATACATCTGTAGTTTTCAAGGAATTACCTGATTTTATTAATTTGATTTTAATTTGTTTTAAGTAGATATGAAGACTTTGTTGATCTTTTATTGATAAAAAGTTAATTCAAAGTTTTTCAGTTGACTTGAAGAATTAAAACTGCATTGAACAAATACTTTGTCCATGATTTGTACATGTTTCAATGGAAGTGATTTAAATCAATGATTTTTTAAAAAAAATCATGGTGATTTAAATCGCGATTTAAATCACGATTTAAATCAACGTGATTTAAATCCGCCAACCCTGTGAATTTGTATCAAACCTTCAGTTTTTTTGTCCTATAATTTTTCTGCTTTTAATAAGCCCATTAATAGTGGAAGAATCTGAATTAAAGGTTTACCATTGTATATGCAAAAAATAGTATATTAGAAATTGATAATTATTGCCTGTAATTTGGGAGTAAGTTTAGATATATCCTTCATTTTCCTTTATTGAATTTGTCTCATTCTGATATTCAATTGTTATTCAGTTGCAGATCAATGGGTGAAATGAGTTTATAAATCAAAGTTGCATATCACCTCTCTTTCTACTTTAATCCTCAAAGTACCCCCTTTTACACAAGTTCCATAGTTTGCTAAAGCTTTGCCTTTCTTCATTTAAAAAAAAATTCCCTTACCCCCATCTGTTTATTGATACTGACACTGCATTTTCTTCTCTGCCTCGTCACTCTATGTCTCTCTCTCTCTCTCTCTTCATGTCTATGTATCTATCTATCTCTCTCCCTCATTGCACTCTTGTCTTTCTCTCTTTTCCTCTTCACCTTTTCATACTTCTCATCTCCCCCTCCCCCCACTCTCTGCCTTCCATCTTACTCTTTTCCTATTTGCATGTGACAGCAAGATATTCTTATTAGATATATTCAGCTAATATTTTCTCACCACTTCAAGATGGTATCTAACATCTATCTTCAGAGCTTTTGTGCATCACCAACCCTTTGATCCTTTTCCTTTATGCCCATTACAAATCTTCAGACCAAGATGTGAACTAATACCCCTTTCATAAACCCAATTATGCAGATAATAGCCGCATAATTTGGTTGTAAAATCGGAGGAGGACCAGAGTTATCCGCATCATTTTGATGCTGCTATAATCCGCATAATAGCAGCATCGGGACCAGATTTTGACTTTATGAACGCATTTCCAAAGTAATGCGGATAATTGCTATGGTGTGGTCACAAGGTCACCCTTTTCCAACGCAACCCCATCGGAGGGGGCGTGTGCAGTTGCCATGACAATTATCCGCCTTTTTCAGGTCGGGCGCTCCACGCTCGTAAAAAAAAGTGTGGATTATTTTTGGAGTTTGTGAACGCAATTTTTATTGAATTATCCGCATTACTCTTAGGCACATAATTGGAGGATGGATTTATGAAAGGAGCCTTCCTTGGTAAAGTTATTGAATAAACATTACAATCTCCAGCTGTTAGGTCTCCCCTTCTTATCTCCATACCATAGGCTTTACTAGAAGTTTACCTGCTAATTTGTTTCTACTATGAATACTACGCTATTATTGATCTCCAGTAGTACTGTTGAAAATTTACTAGATATTGCCAAGCAGGTTATTAAATTAAGTGGGGGTATTTGCTAACCCTTTCCGAATATCCCCAAATTTGAATATGTATATATATAAACAGTAAATAAGATCATTTTAATGGATGGAGTGAAATTAAATGAACAATGCCAAAATTATATCAATAAATCATTGATCAGAACTTTCATTTATATTCATGCAACTATGAATATATTTATACCATAAATTTTCCATTGTAACTTTGATAGTGAATTTACTGATCATAATTTGACAAACAAACTTTGGATTCAGGCGTTTGTTAACAACATGAATTTAATTCTGGATGATGAACCAATATGATTAGGGCCGTCTGCACCATTTCAAGTTTTCAAATTAGCTGCTATTTCTTATCCAGCAAATTATCCCAATCTAAACAATCTCAAGATTATTTGCAATGGAGATGCAATTATCGCACTAGTTCGTAGGATTAATCTCGAGATTGCAATTCCAAGTCAACTTGGGATTATTTGCAAAATAGCACGCTATTTTATGAATTATTGTGCTAATTTGTAGGTGCAGACGCACTCGGGATTATTTATTCACAGCGTCAGACCATAATGCATCGATGCCCCACTCGAGCAGGAATTGCTCTTCTTGCAATGGTGGAGACGGGGTTTCTTGAATCTCGAGATTAATCGCGAAGAGGACCGATCGGGTTAAAATCTCAAGATTGAGCAAACTCGGGATGGTGCAGCACCGGCTATTGAGAATCTGATATATACCACCTGATAACATGTCAACAATCACATGATGAGCTGTGTGTAACTTGTGAATGGCTGTATACAACACCAACCTGAATGAAGTTTTGATATTTTTTTTTCTTGGTCTACAAATGCAATGTCAAAAGAAAGGAACACAAAGATGATAAAGATCTATCAAAGAACATTTAGTTTAATTGAATATTTTTAGAGCAAGCAAGACATTGACAAAGTTGAATGAGACAAATATAGACACATTGGTTACTTGGCAAAACATTCAATGAATTTCAGCCAATTTCACATATATAATCCACTTCTAGTTCTCTGGTGTTAATAAGAAATATATATTAATTTGCCTCTTACTATCTTGATAAATGCCAACCAGATTGAATTAGCTCATTCTATTATTATGAATATGAATATTCTTAAAATTATATGAGTGAATAACATAGAATATGCATTAAAATTGGAAATGTGCACAAACAGGAAAAGGAAAAGCAACACATTTGAAGAATAAGACAACTTAGAAGGGATTTCCTTAATTTTTTCACAGAGGTTGATAGAGGTAGGTATGAACATGATGAAGAGATGAAGTATTATTTGTACAAGATGATCATTCAGCCAAATAAATTCTATTTTGTTTTTCACTTTCAGCTTTGATCATCTTTTTTAATCAGCACATGAAGATGAGAGCTATTTATCCTATCATGATATACAATATACACACTGGTTTTTTAAAATGGTGGTTATTCATATGAAATATACACATTACTTATGAACATCACAAATTATTTAGAATATATACATGTACTACCTTTGATATGATGCTCATCAAATCGTTAAATTCTTCTTTTTTTTCTTGCAATCAATTTTGTCTTAATCAAAGACTGAACACTTTTATGGAAGACAAAAAAAATTATACTCTAGATGAACCAAACACTCTGATTTACATCAAAAGAATATTCAATAAACATACCAAAGAAATAAAATAAGTAATATTTACAACAAAAAGTAGACATCAAAAGAAATAACAACAGCAGAGGAAGCCTTTGTTTATATTCACAATGTTCAATAAATTTTTAATACTAAAATTTTTTTTTCCTTATTTGAAGTACATTTGAATATCAGATAGGAAGATATTGGTTAAAATGAGATTTAACATTATACCCATACACTCTAAAGATCAAATGTGAAATCATCATATAAATTGGCCTAAAAGTATGAATTTTAAAAAAAAAGTAATCACTTTCTGTTCCTTATTCAACTTAATGGTTGGTTCTAAAATTGTGTCTTTCTTATTTTGTTTTTAGAGTGTATATGCTAATAGTTTTGTACAGCATTTTATTACAGTTCTTCATAAAATGTTGATCATATAAATAAACTTAGTCATATTATAATTTCAGTTAAAGTTTAATAATAATGCAAAGAACTTTTCATTCTTGACAAAAAATGAATATTTCTGAATTTTCTTTCAGACCTCATTTCTTTTATTAAAGGAAGACCATGTGTTGTATTTTGAGGTTAAAAATCAATATCAAAATGTGAAAAAGGTTGTAGTTTGATATTTGATCAAACCCAAAAATATGAGGGGTTATAAGCAATAAATTTGAAATATCCAATAAGAAAATTCCTTTCTGTAGTTGAACATCATTGTGGTATAGAAAAATTATGAGCGTGCTACATTTAAAGTTGTATTAAACCTCTTTTCCTTTCTTTGTGTCTGTTCAATTGAGAGCAAGTCAACAAAAAATCAAATGACATTTATGACATCTATACTTTAAAGTCTAATAATACCTTTTCACTAAATATACAGTACCTTCATTTGTTAAAGAATAGCCAAAAGTCTTTGACCAATTCCCTGTTAATCTATTCTGTGCAATTAGAAATATGATGTATACAATAGAGTAAAAAGGGGTGTTAATGCTATCTAGGAGTTCACACTCTTCTAGTTCTAGCTCTCGGCAGTTAATTTTATTACTTTTTCACATAAAAATAATCCAAAAAAAAATTTCTGAATGGGTGTCTCCCAGTTTTCATTTTTATTGTGTGTGTCTAAAAAATAAAATGGTTTATTTAATGATTATCTAGAAATTAACAGTTTAAAAGTTGATTGTTAGAGATGATGACCAAACACTGAAATCTTCAAAGGGGAGTGTCCATGAATAGTAGATTATGTACATTGTACACAAGAGCACTTCACTCCAGCATGATGAAGAGAATCAGGCATGATGGGTAAAAAGAGGGTGCCCTCTGTTGGTGGTTTATGGCATAAATCCTCGGCTCTGTGTCCTTCCCTTAGCTCGTCTCCTCATACATCGGCGCATGTCTGTCTTTCCATTCCAGAAACACTGTCCACTTGCATCTGGTGAGCAGTAAGCGTATTCACTCTCACAATCATCCCTTAGGTGAGCCAAGTCCCACATACACACACCCGATACAGGCTCAGTCGGGCAGTAACGACCGTAGCAAGGCGAAATCTGATAAAAGAAACAAATATTAAGCTAATGGTTCTCATGAACTTTTTTTGATAATAGGGTTGAGTTCTTCACTCTCAAATAAAATAACATCCTCGGATTGCTGCACTTATTTGTTAAGTTATTACAAGTGGATATTTTATGGTATTTCTTCGAATTTTGATACCAATTACAATATTTCCTTCTTCGTCCTTTATCTTTAATGCTTGGTGAAGGGTCAACATTGGAATATATGTCGTTGATTAACTTGTCTGTCAATACAAATTGGTTGATTAAAAACTTTTATATAGCACCCCGTTGTTAGTATGTCTGTTAATCACTTTGAAGGGGAGGAAGAACTGTAAGAGCTAACAAGACTTTTTCTGTCTCTCCACAGGAGAAGTACACTCTTTTTCTAAAGATTTAAAAAGTATATTCCCGTCAACAGAATATATCTGTCATTTTGACCCACCCCCACCCACCTAAAAACTGAAATCTCATGACAGCTTTATGATTGTTGATGAGCGATAAGGTTTCAGAATAGATTCCCCATGGATTAAGGTCAGGATATAATTAGTGTATCATTAAGAATGACTTCCTCCTAGTCCCTGGATAATCTGTCTTTCTTACTGACATTGTATCATGTGTCTCCTGGACAGGATATCAAGACCACAACGTGCCACATTTAGCCACCTGTACTTTTAACTTTCTCAACTAGGCTCAACCAGCACTTGTTCCATTTCTGGTTCCATTTGCCAGCTTTTATGAAATGACTATACATTAAATAGTGTTTACGTTCTTTGTGTTGTTGGCGGTGTATTAAATTATTTGTTAATTGATTAGTTAATTCATTTATTCATGCGACTGAACATGTGATTTAAAGATCGTACATTTTCAGCTCAAAATCAACTCTCATGAAATTTCAGTTTGTCCCTTTGAATAAGAGCTGTTAATTATCACTGACTTTTTGGTAATATTTCATTTTAATATCTGGCAGGTATAGCAATACAGGATGCTTACATACTGTATATAAGGCTATTTTTTTCTTTCAACCCAAGGGAAGATGTAGTTGAATGTCAATATGCTTCCCTATGAACTATCAGTTGACAGAGAGTGAAAGCTCAATAAGGGCTGTTCAAGAAGTTGACATACTCCCTCTTGTGATGGAATCCAATACATTGTGGTTTATCCATGAACAGTAAGAGGTGCACTCATAGCGATTTAAAGATACATTCCAGTTGTATTAACAATCACAAATAAAATTAATAAGAATTTAACAAAATGACCGCAAACTGCTAGTCTATACAAATCAGCATTTTAGAAGAAAAGCAGTAATTTCTAAGTAATTTACGAAATAAGCATGATATTGAATTATTGACTGGCGTATTTTTTACAAAATGCACGGACCCACTTGTACTTGTCTTGATTATTTCCAGCTCACTTAGATTTAAACATAATTTTTCTTGCTCCAGTCATTTCAGAACTCAATAAATCTGGATCTATAATGATATGATTTCAATTGAAAGACTCTCTAAAAAACTATTGCCCATTAAAAGTACTAAGAAATACTCAGGCTTTTAGGAATTGAGGATTATGAATAAAAGGATGACTAAAATTTGACTTAAACATTAAAAATTGTTGCTTTTTCATAAACCAGTCTTGTGTGCAATTTATACCTCCAAGGTGCCCTTAATGAATTAAAATCACCCCAGTGACACTTGCTTTAATTTACTCTGAAAAAAATCGTTTCTTACATATTTTGAACAATAGAATATGGATTTTTTCAAAGTTGTTCTTATATTTATATACTGAATTGTTACAAAGAATGGTAAAGCAGAATAGCACTTACTTCACATTTTCCACATTGTAGTTTGTAGTTGTGTTTGATTCCTTGTCTTTGTCTCTTTGTTATGTTCTTGTATCCCTCCTTCCAGTTGCATGATGAAATTCTTAGCTCAGCATTGTAAAAGGTTCCTGAAAAAGAAAATTTTCATGAATATTATATCTCTAGTTGATAATTAATTTGTCTCTACCAGTTATTACTTGGTAGCTTCAGAGAAAATGTCCCCTGGCTGAAATTGATTCTAGTGATTACCTTTAATCATTGTCAACTTTTGTTGTGTAGACCAGATGATATTTTGAGTGTATTTATTTGCATGTAACATATAGGATCTGAGGTTTTCTGGCTCTATGCCTAGAGAATGCAGCCGAGAGCATGACGTCAGCTTTGCTCTTCGGCCAGGTATGCCTATGGTCGACGCCCTTACTATTAAAGGTGAATTTAACTTGTAATTATACAAACTATGTAGGGATTCCCTGAGAGTTATCACTTGTCAGATACATTAAGTGCGTTAGCATTTATAGCATTGGCAGAGAATGATATACAAATAGCGAATAGGCATGAGTGCGATGGTGCGAGATTTCGCATGAGGTGAAAGAAAGATGCTCTATTCAACGAGGCGTTAGCCGAGTTGAATAGAACGTTTCTTTCTTTCACCGAATGCGAAATCTCGCACCATTGCACGAATAAGAATATTCGCTATTTGTGTTGTGCAACGCCTCGGAATCTAGCGAAAATATGAAAAAAAGACAAGTTTTTCCCTCCAGTAATCTATGAAAAAGGAGCAAAAATATTGAAAGCGAAAAGCAAAATCCCACAAGCGCACATGATCTTGGACAGCATTGCACATTTAGCCAGCGGGTTGTATGCGCATCGTCATCTTATTCAATGAAATCGCATTGTGACGTCACCTCCTAAAGCTGTGCGATGGTACATTTTGGACGGTACATTTTGGATGGTACGTCTTGTGTGCAACGGTACGAATGTGTGACATTCAGCCTCCCATTTGATCGCGTACAACAAGCTAAGTAGGCGTTGTACATTATATACTAGCCCATGCAGATATCATTCAACTTGGTATTACTTCTTGCTTTGATGAGTTTATGTCAGTATCCTGTTAATCAATTTTTTGATATGTACGTCAGTTGTCAGTAATATATAGTTTGCTTGTAGCATCATCAAATCAAATTTTGTCACAAATTATTAAGGAGCTAAATGTGATTGGATCTTGAGCGCAAGAAATTCTGTACTAAAAAACTATTAATTTTCATGGTGGTTTATTGGTAGAGCGCTCGCCTCATGAATGGGGAGGACGCGGATTCGATCTCTGGCTGAGTCATACCATAGACTTTAAAAACGGGACCTTTTGCCATCATGTCTGGTGCTCAACTTATGAGAATGGATAAGGGTAATGATATGCAGGGGTGTGAGAGTTCAGCTATTTAGCTGATTTCAGCTATATTTGTTCTTAATTGTCAAGCTTATTTCAGCATTCTTTGTTTTTTGTCTGTAAAAAAGTATAGGAGCTTTTAATTTGTTGTTGCTCACACCCCTGGATATGTGATGTTTCATAGGGCCCCCTAGTAGAGCAGTTTTATAACTGAAGTGGCTACCCTTAGTAAATAAAACATTATTATTATTATTCATTATTATTATCATTATCATCCTCCATTCTTCAATTTTTTCCATATGCTCGAACTTTGATAGAGATCATGCTTCTTGTCATGGTCTTATCTCATGTTCTTCCACTTTTTTGCTCACATTTTAGTAACAGTTTAAAATTGGGATAAATCTAAAGGTTATTTAATTTTTAATTTTTGAATTAATTGAAAAAATATATATACTATTGTTTCATAAAACATTTTCTAGAACTTGACATATGCAGTAACAATTACTGCATACAAAATCCACAGCCCTTGCCTCTATGAAGAGAAGGGTAAGGATGCAGTAGATTTTACAATTCTATTGTTTGACTTCATGAGAAATGTTGGCGCAAGTCAGAATGATGATACTTCATTAGTGTCTTAATGTTGACAGCTCAAATTTGTGCATTTTTGAAGCGTTATTGTTTAAAATCATAATATCATGTAATTATTTTAATTATCGAGCATGTTGACATGCATGCTGTATTTGTCAGACACAGAGCAATATAATTGTCATAATTTCTATGTTTATTCCTGAGGTGGTGGGGGGATATGAGCATTATATCAGGCAAAATCTTTTTAAATTCATATCTTCTCTAAATTCTCCCATACTCTTTTTAGTAAATGACAGAATGACAAATTGGCAGGCACTATGATGGCAATCTCCCTCTCTCTTTCTCCGTCTCTCTTAGCAAGATCTTTTGAGAGGTGTAACCATCTGTTTATGATATGAATATGATCCAATCAAGAACAGCTGGTCATGATGATGAAATGACCATCCCTCCTGTTTGAGATAGTGTTTTGTGTGAAGAGAGATGGGGTAGGGGAGAGCGAGAGAGAGGGGTTTATAGAGGATGGAGAATGACAGAAAATTACAACGTGGAAGAACAAAAATTAAAGGAAATATAGGTAGGTCAAGTGAATTATAATGGATTTTAGAGGGGAAACAAGAAACCTAGAATCAACCAGACTGTTTGCTTTTTATTGTAACTTTTAGTTACTCCCCAATCTTCTTTGTAAAATTGAAAAGCCTCAATCATCTTTTATTCTGTAAGACTAAGAATTAATATATTTTCCACACAATAATTATTAAGGACTTAAAAGAGAACTTTCATTAGCTCAGATATGAAATGTAGATTTATTTTAATGAATAAGAACTAAACACTATTTGAATTTCGAATATTTGAAAATCGTAAATGTTATTTCTTCATTGTATTTACTGACATTTTTTTTCTTGGGCATTCTTGATTTATCGGTTATCACATTCTGCATGAAGTAAACTTGACACCATGAGAGAGGAAATTTATGAGACATCATGATTAGGAGGGTGCAGCTGGTTTACAAATAGGAAGATGGAATGTTGTAAAGATAGCAGACCTCTTGTTAAAGGTACATTTTCAATTATATAAGACTAGATGTAATTAATCAACTGCCTTTTTGAACCAAGAATATTGCATAAAAGTTCTAAGAAAGTATTAATTAAAGGTTCTATAATTTAGGAATGATTTTTGGGGAAAATTTTGCTCCTTCAGTCAGATCAAGATATTTTTAAACTCTACGGACCTGTATTCTGAAGTCAGGTTTAACTTAAACTCAGGTTTACAGTTGTGGTTTAAGTATGGCTAGCCAATTGGTACATAAATTACTAGCAGCAGTGATATCATATTTCAGCTCATTTAGCTCTCAAATCATTCATGATTGTCTATAAGATAAAAAAAATTATTGTCTTCAACATTGATGAATCGGGAAAGAGCACAGTAAACATACAACTTATTAACAATTTTGACGCTTGGCTACCCATAATTTTAACACAGAATTAGACCATGGTCTAAGTTAAAGCTGACTTCAAAATATGGGCCTATATCTTGTTTTCATTTTGAATTGTAAGACACTGGATTTTGAGTCCTTTGACTGCTGGATTCTGAACCAGTTCTATGAGCAAGAGGGATAAATGATATATTGAAAGATGAGCTGCAGCACTAAGCTTAATGGGATATGATATAGAGAAAACAACAGGATAAGAAAGAACACATTTGCTGCTTAACTTTGTAACTTCCATGAGAGTATCAGGGATCATCAGCTCACTCAGTCAAAAAGTAGTGCAATTTAATGAAGAAAAGAAAGAATTTTCTCAAGAATAAGTGATGTGGACTAGTCCCTTTGATCTGGAATTATTTAAATCAGATCTGATAAATTCTTAACTATGCCAGAATAAGTTGATTTACTCTCTATTGATGTGAATATGGTCTTTAAAAAGAATTAGTTGTGTTAGCTGTGTCTTTTTCCCCTGCCACTTTTTTTTTTATCCCAAGTACAACAACTACAAACCATAAACAGAACACAGTGCACTTAGAAACACTAGTAGTAAGCGCATTATAAATGTTATGTATTATTATTATTAACAAAAACTTAGTAGTCAGTATCTTAATTCCAAAAATTTCTTTAGTAATGTTTTCTGTCATATTTCATATCATATCAGCACACTTTCATTTAAGGTTTTAAAGAAGATTCTTGGTCTAAAATTGAGGTTTTGTTTGGTTTCATTCATGGTTATAATTAGTCAGGTAATTTTACCATTTCTTTCAGGGTAGGGTATAATGTTGCTTCTGAAATGAACCCTGGTAGACGTTTGGGGTCATCAGTAGATGTTTCCCCTTGAAATGAATATTAAATCACTCCTCTCCAATCATCATTATTTTATCTTTAGGTTAAAGGGAAGCTTTTAATTATGTGATGTTTTTAAACAAATTCTCTTACTTAATGCTTAGCGATGAAGACCGATTAAATCCCTTTCCTGTCTAGCCAGTGTCCAGTCAAGCCTTTTTTCTCAGAATGTTTTCCCCCATTACAAGTAGTTTGCCTTTTTCCTGCAGAAGGGTATGTATGGTGGCACGTATTCCATTTATATCAATTTTTCCACCTTTTCTTAATTTGAAAAATGGATCATCATCTTCCACTGAATGCAAAAAAATTCATTATTTAATTTATATGACATTTAAAAAAGTTCTTTGTCATTTGACATTGACTTTGGTTTGATTTGGAGAAGAATTTGCGTGCATGCAGCACAGCTAAGCAAGCGCTGTCTGTTGATTGTTGCATACATGTATGTAATACACATGCAAACACCAGTGATTTTATGTGTACATGTAGTGTCGTTAGTCTAGGTGAGCGTGCAATGGACAAAATCGTTTGAATCCAAAACTGCACGATAAATAGATCCAAAGCTGCATGATGATAATTGTAAAATGGGCTGTATGATCGATATCAAACAACTAATCAAATGACAAGGATCTATTTATGTGTCATATTAATTGATATGAATTTTATAATTGAATTTAGAGAACCTCATTGCAGATATAATCAATTCATAATCAACTTTACCAAAAATGTAGATAAAAAAAATCAAAATTTCTTCTTTTATTAGTTTACAATATTGGACAGACTTCTATATTCTTAAAGCTCAGTTCAAATTTGAGGAGAGATATCTCGACACCAGCCACAAGAAAGGTCAAATAACGGAAGTTTGTACGCTTCTCTGACCGTCTCCAATGAAGTAGGACACTGAGGATGAAGGCAAGATGACGGATTAGGAATCTTATATTACAGAATAACCCTGGCTAGATGATTGATTCTAAACGAAGGTACCAGAATTTTCATGTCTTTTCAATATGCATGATTCTCCTCTTGGAGTTAGATACCTATGAGGTCTTTACCACCAAAGTGAGACAGTCTTTAGGGTCAGAATTTACCTCAGATGCCCTTACTTAGATTGTGAAAATATAAGGAATCTAAAAAAAGATTTAGATAAAAAAGTAAAAGTAAACATAATTATGAAAATAATAATTCACTGCCCTTTATTCACTTTCACTTTCTACTTTATTGTAAGTGTTTTGTAGTGCCACAAATACAACAAAGCTACTTAGTCTTCTATTTCATCTACCTATTTCCCTTAGTGTTCATAGTCCTTTTGTTATGGTCAGATTTTTGTGTGGTGTTATTAATGATAGTCACATCTGCGGTACTTCAATTGTTTAAAACTTTTGAACTTGTTAATGGCCATATAGATAGTTTAGATATCAAAGGATGGGGAATTGGGAATAATTCAAATGGTGAATGAACTGATAGGAGAGAGGGAAAGGAAGAGCTACAAGGGGATTGCATGAGAGAGAAAGAAAGAAATGGACTAACAAGGGTTCATGCACTTTCAGACCGATACACCATCATCATCATCTGCAAATGCCATATTTACATTTCAGAAATGCATACGATCTGACTGTATTGGTATGTGCCCCTCAGCCATGCGCATCACTCTATGTTGTACTTCATTAATATTTGATTAAAGGACAGTAGTTCAGGTAAATGAACGTAAGCTGGTGAATATATGATATTGTGTTTATTCAAAATAAAAATTGTGATCACGTTTTAAATTAGGATGATTTCATTGGTACCCATATAGTGGGAAAGGAGTAAAGGATTTACCTTCCTGAATACCGTGCATTTGATCTCCTATCAGCCTTTTTAACCAGTCAATGTTAGACTATGGTATTGAGCTCGGAGGTAGGAGTAACTACTCTCTTTATTAAAAAAATGACTCATGTGATTATCAAACTTTCTTTGAATTATATAATGTGGTTTTATTGATAATTATGATTGGAGATACAATAGCATCACCCTCCTCCCCATGACCGAACCCCCTCCCTGTTGATTATCTCATGTGGTCATCCATACCCACCCTTGCCCTTCTTCATTCTCCCCCTCCCCACCAATCTCTACTCCTGAATAGATTTGGACGTAACACCTCAGAAAGTTGGTCTTGGTTAAGTGGTTTTAAATGTCATGGGCATACCATTGTAGAGTCCCCATCCATCATCCGAGGGATAACTGGTCTGGACTCACCATCACTATCATCCTCCCTTCATACCAGCTTCAAGCTATCCTTGCTTACCAGAGGGAAAACTAATGATCACAAACAATAGAATTCTTAACCCATTTATACCAGTGTATATTTAGTACAAGCTATTAAAGCACAAGGTAATCGTGGAATGAGTGTCAATGATCTCTCAATGTATGACAAGAAATTTTTTTGCTGTGTGGTTAGATAAATCTTTGTAAGATTGTATGTTCATTTTTAAGGATTTGATTACAGACTGAAGCTGATTTTCTTTGAAAGATTTGTATGCTTGTGTGGTGAGCACAATGTATGCTCATCGATGCACAATTAAAGGAAGTTAAAGCGATCATTGATATTATACAGTATGTTGCAATAAAAACTCTCTATTACTTTCTTGACCAAAGTCAAAAGTGAAAGACGTTGGATAAGACTAAGTTGAAAATATATGTCACATTTCATCAGTAATTCAAAACATTTGCCTAAAATAACTCTCCTAATGAATGAAAGTATCTGCCTCATCTGAGAATTTGATATCTTATGTAGATATGAGATTATAGAAGTTTTTTCAAATTTCTGAATCCCAGATTGAACAAATTACAAGAGGAACATTTGTAACATCTGTATGAATTCATTAATTACCTACAGAAATCAGATTAAATCCATCATGGTGCTATCACATTGGCTGTTAAATGTTTGACATTAACATCAAGAGCTATGTCCTAAATATTCCATCCTTTAAAGTAAATTCCAAGAACTAGATGATGATTTTAAATAGTTCTAATCTGTGAATTTTAGCGAGTTTAGTCTTCTATTGTGATGTAATGTGATACAATTTTTAACCATAAAATAAATCAATAATTTTCATGAGGATACCAGCTAATGTTAGCAATTCCTTGTTCATGTTTATCACTATTTACTCTTTCTATCAGTCCTGGGGAGCCTTAAATTTGCATCCAGTTTACATATGATGACCGAATTTGTGGGTAATGACAATACATACCTGCTAAAATGTAGACCTGTCCCACTTCTAAGTCTGTGACTCCGCATGCTGCATCAATGGCTGCTGAAGCAATCTTGGCAATAGACTTAGGCATCAGAAGATCATCTCCTTTATAGATCTTTTCAACCTTGACAGTATATTCCAATTTGATTGGTCGATTCTCCTCCATGTACTTAGGCACCTCAAGACCAGCTGGCACTCGCACCTATAAAAAGAAAAAATATATATATTTCAAGATAAAGAAATCCCCAAAAGTGATGATCAGTATTCATTTTCTAATTCGTTTGATCGACTTGAAAGGTGTTGCATAAAGATATATACTTTGTGTCATTTGATTGAAATAATTTTTTCCATTCTTTATTTTTCAAACAAATTGAGAACGGCAGTACATGAAAAACTGTTGCAATTAAGATAAGTTATGTGACAGATTTTCTCTGAAGTATGACAGTCCAAACTGATATTTCCCAGAATGATAAGTAACTGTGTTCTATTAGTTATGTGATTTTGAAATATGCTTTATAATAGGGATGAATGAGCTAAAAGGTTTGAAACAATTATTTAAAAACTCCTCTCCCTCAACACTCGAACGGTATCAAATAAAGGAAATCAAGCCCGATATACTTAAAAACTTGTAAGATTTTTGAGGTCTTTACCTGAGGTAATCTTGGCATAGCAGCCAGATTCAATGAAGCAGCCAGTAAACTTTCACTCTGTTCCAAGATTGGTCCTTCATTATCAATACCCCAATCAGAATCTGAGAAGGAAACTTCACTGAACGATGAAGACTCAGCCATTGGTTCTGGTTGTGGCTCAGGGTATATCAGTTCCTTGGTTGTAATTCTCGCTCTAATAACTGTCAAAGAAAAAAAAACAACCTTTATTTAAATATATGAAGTTTTGATTTAAATCTCGTACTTGCAATTCTATGGATTGGATTAACATGTTTCAGAATTATGGCTCCTATTGGGCACTTTTATTACAGCCATGGCCCTAATGTCTTTTTGCAAGACATTGCCATACATGTACATATGCCACACTCCACCCAGGTGAGGTAATGGGTACACACATGAATTTATTCCTTTAAATGCGTATTACCAGCTGTATTAAAGCCAGAGCAACAAAATTGTAAATTATTATGTCTCACCTCTGACAGACATGAACCCTAAATGTCTGTAAGGTTTGGTATGAAATTTGCCAGCAATACTACAATATGAGAACTGGGGTCCATTGCAGAAAGTAAAAAAAAACAATCACAAGTCCCAAATGCGCGCTGTTGATTGGTTGAAAATAAAGTTGCGCATGATTTTTAGAGTTGTGATTGATTGCAACTCTTTCTGCAATGGATGGGCCCCAGATCTGTAAAATGCAGGCATAATTAATATGATACATATTGCAGTAGGTAAGTATTTAAATTGTATTTATTTAATTTACTATGTATTTCTTATGTATGAACTTGGTACAGATTATTATGATTATTATAGCCTTAATTCAGATTTTAGGTTCAGGCAGTTCATAATATAATATTCGAAACTGTCAGAGTATAGAAATAAACTTTTGACCTGGAGAGCTTATATGTCCTGAAAACAGTTGCTAGATACAATGCCTTTGTGGCACATTTATGTTATATGTATAAAAAATTTAACATACTCTTTATGAGGAGTTTTATGGACATGTCTCGTGAGATGGTTAAGAATGATGTGTTCCAAGATGTCATCTTTGGGATATGATAAATGTGAAACATGTGGTGTCTTCCTTTCCTTTTACTTTTCTCTAGATTATCCTTTGACTTCTTTGTCTTTGTTTACATTATTGAACTTTACTCTCTCTTTGGATATTAGGAGTGATTTTATCACTTCCTGGTATTTCATCAAGACAAAATGGAGATAAATTAATATAGGAAGATTACTCATGGGATTGTTTACCACTTAGACAGGCCTATCTTTTTGTGCTGTTTGTGGCTTAATCATGAGTTCCAGTCTGATTTCCTCAATGACTGATCATATCTAGCAAAAGAAAATTATTCTGGTCATTTAAATACCATGCCATATGCTTTTAATATGCAGACTTCATTCTGAGGGAAAATGCCGGATTCGATTTCCCTTTTGAAGGCGATACCACCACTATTGTCTTATAAGAAACCTCAGTTCAGTTGAATTTCAATTTTTTCCTGACTGTCATTTCATTGTGGTGTGTGAGCTGCCAAAACTTGGATATTTAATAATATTTCATGGTGAAAAGCATTTCTACCTAACAATATATCCTAGTAATTAAGATAACTGTGACAATAAATGACTACGGTAATCATTGTTAGTAGTCAAAAGAGAAAATGGAAATGTCCTCATCCGGTCTTGCATGACACAACATACTTGGATTGCTGTTGGGTTTCCGTATATAAATCTACTCTCTTGCTTTATGCATTATGTGGTATGTCATAACATTGTTACTTCCTAAAATGCCTGCATCACCACTATACAAAATCAAATCAGCGCATTATTTGTTTTATAAATTAGTAGGTACTATAGGTTTGTAGTGGAAAATTTCTCAAAATGTCCTTGGGATTGCACTAGTGAGGCCACATCCGCTTTCAGTTAAGCATAGCCAGTGTGATATACTCTTAAGTATGTTCATAAACATTCTTCCCCTTTCTTCTTTGAAAAAAAATCATGACACCTCAGTTTTTAAGGGCCCGAGGTAATGTGATACATCCAACCTTTTGTGCCAAACAATTTGAGGCTGAAATAGTTTATAGTGAAGTATCAACACATGATTTGCATATACACTTGCTATTGGCTACATCCTTTTTTCAAAATTTTTATAATACAACTTCCAACACGATTTGGTACAACTTGATATTACTGTATAATGTTGATGCATGTCATTGCCTCATTCACTTTTGACACATTGGTTGTAAGGCATAATTTATGAAATTATATTAGCCCCATTAATCAGAGAATGATCTGGGGAAAAGCTGTCAAAACTTGTATCCTATGGAAAGTACTTTGCACCATAAAGGACATATAGATTTCATGATAATAAACTGAATCATCACCATTTCCATGCCTTATTGTTATTAGAACCTTGGTAATGTTGCAAAGGGCAAAGACTAACCATCTTTCAAGTGAGATTCCATTCTTCAAAGTCATGCAAGTTCTTATTGTGAAGTGTGAGAAGTAAATGATATAAGACAAATAAAAAAAAAGCTTCATGCCAATCATAAATGAATTAATATTTGTTTTCTATTTCAATGCTTTTGATCTGATCCTTCTTCATACAGCAATAATTTATTAGCTTATTGATAATATATGTTAATGAGCTTTGTGAAAAAAAACACATATTTCAAGAAACAAATGTGACAAAATCAAATGCCTGCTACTTTTCCATTTACTTTAATGACGTCAATTGTGACATCAGCACCCTAACGTTCATTCCGCTTGACCAAATAAAGTGATTTAAAGTGATGATTAATTTATTGAATTATATTTGTCTGATTGCCTCAACCCCTGGTTTAAAAGGTGTCTTTCAATTCCTTTCAAAGCACGCTGTAAGGAGGGTGTCATCTATTTGAAGCCGTAAAATAGAAAGTTTGAGTGAGAGTCTGGATAGTTAAGATAATGGTCTGTTCATATTCTGTAGATATTTTAAACAAATGCACAAAAAAGCAAAAGGCACACTACACATTATATCCATTGATCATTATTGAACCCTTTAATCTAGAATATAGTTCAAACCCCATATTGTTAGGAAATCCGAAATCCTCTTCTGTAATATTTTTAATAAATTTTTCTTCATAGCCCCATAGGATCACATTCTATTGGATTCTCCATTTGGAAATCATTTGTCATTATTTCTATCTGTCAATATCACTTTCCCCATGCTTGATCTCCTGATAATCAGGAAATAAGTTCTTTATATGTGAACAGGTCTATTGACATGATTATGATGATGTGGGTGTTAGAGCAGCCCTTCCCTCTCTCATCGCGTGGTAATAAACCCAAATGTCATGTTAAAAATACCCTCCACAACCCACCACCAGCACCACCAGTTCCTCATTAAAACTCTATTCTGGGCTTTTCATTAAACAAATGAAATCATTAAAGGTTTACCAACAAATCAACTCCAACCAAATGGTAAGATGGAAAGTTTTAGACGTTCTATGTCCCACTCTATATCTTCCTGGTCTATTTTGATACCTTCATAAGTGGTAATTTGGAAATTTGCTAAAGAGTAGAGAGAGAGAGTCAATCATTTAACAAATTTTGAAAATTACAAGTTTATTTTGTAAAATAAGAATTGGAGAAGAAATATTGACAAGGTAGTTATGTGGCATTCATAACATTTAAAGTACTTGCAAAACATTGTTGAATTATGTTTTCTTGCCATGCCAAAAAATAGAATCACATTTCGTCACAGGAATAATGACAGTATAGAGAAATTAGAACATAGAGGAGATTAAAATCTAACATGATTTTCATGCTTCCTTTTAGAATCCATAGGTAGCCAAGTTTACAGGTGAAAGTGTTTGTGCAAATTTCCTGCTTATTCTATCCCAGAAAGTTTCTTTATTTATCCTACACCGAGCAACAATATACTATCCAAGTACATCTATGACATGTTCATGACATGGCGATCACTGATGTTGAAATAAATTCAATATCTTTGACATGATGATAAATAAACAAATCTGTTATTGATTCGTGTTGAGTTGTAAAATGACTATATAAATACATATTGAATTTGCTTGTTTTCACTCTATACATATATTATACTTTTTTCTATGTCTGACATTGACCTGTAAATTATTTTATGTTATTTGATCTCTTAAAACTATTCAGCTATATCATGTAGTGTTATTTTTCAACTCCTAACAGAAATGTGAATGCTTAAAAGAAATTGATACTAAAAACAAAAGTCTAATTTATAGTGAGTGTGTTTCTGCACGATTCTAGTTAGAAAAATCTATCAATAAGATGGAATATTTGATATATGTTTATAGCCTGAAGTCAAGAAGGAAATAAGGTCATTACATCTCAAATTGAGTAAATATTTGTTGGTGTTGGAGTGTATGATCAGAGTTGCTGTGGAGTAGAATGCACCCATGCCAAGTTTTATCCTCCCCAACGGAACTCCATTTTTCAATGTGCAGATTGTCAGATCTGATTACAGATCAGGAATATGATGACATTTGGTTGAAAAGAACAGTTTGCTAGCTAAATTTTGACTCCAAATTGTGTGAAAGATAAGAAGAGAGATAAAGTCCTTTTCATAAGTTTGTTAAAGCAAAGGTATGAAGTCCTATCCATTACATTAAGTCTTCAGTCATCTTGATAAGTTATGTCATGAAAGAATTCAGCATTTAGATAGATCTGTGAATGCAATTCATATTCACCCCCTCTTTCCTCCCTCAATACTTTTGGAGATAATAATCATTCTCTAATCATATATGTTTGTAGTGTATTGCACACAGTTACAGTACATGTATGTTATGTGCATCCCACAAAAAGGGAAACCATGATTCCCAGTTATTCACTTTGTCAACATAGCCAGGCAATTTATGGGTTTTTTATTTACATAATCCTCAAATTAAGCTTTTATTCTTAATTTTGACACCAGACATGATATCAATAGTTTATGCATAGATGAGCATGAGCAAGAAGATTTTGAAAATTTGATTCTTTCACTAATCTCTAAAGGAGAGTGGATGCATATCCACTTGTGAGTTTTTGCAGAAATTATTTCTGACATGCCACAGTAATTATTAGTTTTACTCTGCAATGCTTGAACAATTCACAAAAGGTGGTTTCAGACCGCCTCGAAGTTCACCAGTTCCAGGTATTCTCTGATCGGGAAATTTAACCCGATCAGAAAATACCAGGTATTTTGGTAATGTGAAAGCAAACTATGCGTAATTTCCCCGAAAGAAAATATCCGCCAAATAGTAGGTACTTGGCGAAATTACGAGAACTTTCGCGGGGATTTTTCCACTGTCGCAGGTATTTTGGCGATGTGAAAGCAAATTACAGGAACTTTTAGCCCAGCGTGTCGTTGGGCGCGGCGGCGTGGGTGGCTGCTGGGCTAGTGAATTTGAATCTCGCGCCTTGCCTGCTTATCAGACCATACTGCGCATGCTCCTAACTTCGGGAACTTATCCCGAAGGGTACGTCGCGGGGCGGTGTGAATGCAGGAATAATTAATGGGTATTTTTTAGTCAAAAAAAGTTCTCGTAATTTAAAGGGGATTCTTGTGATCGAGGCGGTTTGAAACCACCTTTCAAAGAAAAGGATAATAGTTGTGTGCAACTCTTGCATGATACTGTTTATGAATGTTCCCATTTTCAGTCATGCACACATCCCCTTTTTCATAATGTTAGACAATCAGGGGCTAAACTGGGTAGTTGCAGTGATCAAAAAAGTCTTTAAAAAGCCAAGGTCTACAAGCTAGTTTGTGTAATAATCTCAACAGAAATAGTTACACCTTAAGGCCTGGTCCCACTGGCCGACAGACACAAAACATAGTCATAGTGGATACAGTGGACAAGCAAAATTTCGGGGTGGCTCCATCTGTTTTCATCCACTCCAGACGACAGACAAAATTGGTGAACAATGAAATAACAGTGGACGGATGCTCGATGGATATAGAGCATCCAACAGGTATGCAAAGAGTACACAACGGATACATAACGTTTTCCAACCGATGGCAAGATTCTTTTATGTTTGACATCCTCTCTGCATCCGTAAGTCTAGTGGGACCAAACATTTAGCATCTGAAATAGCTATTTAACTCAGGTCATGCAGGCTCAGCACTAATGTTAAGTGTCGGTATTTTTATGTTAGAACAAAGATCAGAAAGATGTTTACACTTTCATAGATAACAATGTTGAGATTTTCAGATGTAGGGTATAAACAACAAAGAGAAAGAAAATCATGCTTGCACTTTTGGAGGGAATAAAAGAGACACAATTTCACAAAATTGTATGTTTGATAAGAGATTTATATGTAGATATTTAGAAGAAACTCTGCGGTATCTAAAGGGCCGTCTGCACCAGCCTGAGTTTTCATATTAGCATACGCTATTTTACAAATTATCCTGCTAATTCGCAAGTGCAGACGCACTCAGGATTTTTCATTCACAGCATCAGACCATAATGCATGGATGCCTCGCTGGAGCAGAAATCGCTCTTCTTGCGATAATGGAGACAGGGTTTCTTAAATCTCGAGATTAATTGTGAAAAGGCTGATCGGGCTAAAATTTTCAGGATTTGAGCAAACTCAGGCTGGTGCAACATTGCCTTAAATGTAAATGTCTTCCCTTGATTGCTTTTTTCCTTATATATTACCCAATTTGATTTTCAATTAACGTATTATTTTTTTGTCAGCATGTATCCTTTTCAAATGAGAATATACAACAAATAACAGGTATGGACCATTGAAGGAAGATAATTTAGGATACAATATCTTAACTTCTTTACTTGTGTACTGACTTTAAATCTTTTACAAGCCTGTAACCAAGAGGCCAAGAATTCTCTATCTGCCAATGATTGTTGCAATATTGAATCAATCTGACGAGACAAATGTGTTCACTTATCCAAGACATTTTTTTCATTCCTCTTATCCTTGATAACGTTTGTGAAAAGCCAGAATAAACATAAAACACATTTTAAACAACCTTTCCACAATGCTTTTGTCACTCTTGTATAGTGTTGTATCTGTCACTCAAATTTGCTGTCAAAGTCTTATTGTCGTTTTTTTTATCACATCTATCTGTTCATACAAGGCCTGTGAATTATCAAAATTGAAACTTCCTATATCATAGAAATTTTACATAATTCACCCTGATTCAGACTTTTTATGATAAAACCAGATATACATTCCTACATGAATACAACCTTTTTACTTATAATATTAAGGTGTTTTATTGCACCTAAAGTGTGAGAGGGGAGAGAGAGAAAAAAAGATTAGTATTCACTCTTTTGTTTCCACTAGCCAACATGTCGTAAGTGTTACCCAAGAGAAAATGGATTGGTTTTACATTTTAGGATGATTGAAAATAACAGAAAAATTTCCGTTAGATAGGGTGTGAATTTTGGGGTAACACTAAGAGCTTGAACTATATATCTTGAAAACTAATGTTGAAGTACTTTGCTGTGTTATGAGTTTAAATAAGTTGTAATCAAGCCACTTATACCCTTTTTACACATGCTAAAATTTCCTTAACCCCGTACTATAGGTGGGGCTAAATAGCCATTTAGCCCCACCTATATCACGGGGTTAATGTTACGTTAATGTTATGTGTTTTTAATATTTTCCTCATCGACATTTTGGATATGACCCGAATGACCACTCGGTGCGCTCGTAAATATTCAAGAGCTACCACTAGTCCGGGGTAAGCAAGTTTCGTTTGTGAAAAGCAAGCATTCCTTATCCGGGTTAGCAATAACAATTTGGCATGTGTAAAAAGAAAAAAAAATAGTACGGGGTTAAGGATAGTACGGGGTTAGCGATAGTCCGGGGCTTAGAAAATCCTGTGTAAAAAGGGTATTATAGTTTGAGAGCCTGCTGATCAAGAGACAAATATGGTGGTAGGCCTATTGGGAAATTTTCTATTCTACACCTTTATTCATGTTTTTTTTTCCAGAATAAGCTAGTATATGCTAATATAAACCAAATACATATTTGAAAGGTGTAGATTTTATCATCTTGTTTTGTATTAGATATACGGAATATACTTTATTTTTATTGGTTATAACAGGTTCAACATTCAATTTTATTATGATTATATCCATTTTTAAACATCTGTCTTTTCATCCCAAATTTTGGAACTTCCTTTTTTACTTAGTGTTGACATGTCAGGATCCCTTATAAGAATGTTCATTGGACTTTTTGTACCTGGACGTACATGTAAAAGCATCTATACTTTGCAAAATCCTCTTAATGAGCTCAAAATGTATGAAGTCTAGAAGCAAATATATAGGCTTACATCAAAGATCTGAATAAACAATAAAGTAAATTTGAAATACACATTTAAGTGTCCTAGTAATGTGCTAGTAGGTGACATATTGTATGTTGTATTTACCCTTAATTTATGAAAATAACATAGCCTTGAAGAAAATAATCAGGCATAAAATTACCCTTTTCTTTTTGATAAATATTTTCACACTACCTTGCATTTAACATGAATCCAATAAAGTTTATTTTCAAAAGAAAAATGTCTCAATGACCTTGGGTTATACACATCAGTCTGATTCGCTTGATGGACACATTTACTTGTCATTGTATGAACATCGCTCCGATTAAAGAAATGGAATATCATAACCTTGAAAAAGGACAAGAGCATTGTCCTTAGGGGAAATCTAGTTAGGTCCAAGAAAATTGGTAGGATTATTAAATGCACTTACTCTCTGAGTTATGAAGTTTTCTTTTAGTTTTGAAACACCATAACAAGGCTATTGTGATACACCCTTGACAGAACATTAAAAAAACAGGATTTCTGGCACAAGTAACTTGGAGAACTATTGGAAACGATTGAAATCAAAATTGAAACTGATACATCGTTTATCATGCAGGTCCCCAGATTGCATAAAACTATTTTAACTAAGTAAACTTCAGATTAAAGAAACAGTAGCCTACATGACTCAGATGTAAGTTTTAAGTGATCGCAAAACATTAAAGTTCTTTATCATTTCCTAATGGCTTAGTACATCTTTATTCTATATCTTGATATGTGATAATTAATACAAGTCTTCTATTTAGTCATAGCCTGAGAAAGATGTGAAGTATAACTGCCATGAAAATAATATTGCTTCAAAAAGTTTCAATGAAAACATGAAATGTGGGCAAATCTCACTATTTACTTAATTTTTAAAGCATACACAAAATACTGAACTTTTCATGGTTGATTGTTTATATTTTGAAATAAAAAAATTCTAGACTTTTATTAAATGTATTACACTGCCTTTATTGACCTAAAAGGCAAATAAATTTAATCAGCTAACATATTTCATATTTTTTTGTAGCACTATTAAAATAGCTGCATTACTGCATTAATGCAATACTTCATTTGTTTCTTTTTCAAAGATTATTATTTTGGCAGCTGTTCTCTAAGATCATGTTTTAATATCCTCAGTGATATAAAGTTGATTTTAAAATGACTTTTGAAAATAAAGTTTTCCTCCAGTAGACATTTAATGTACCTCAATATAAATTTCACTAACAGAAAGAGTATCAGCAGTAAGACTATAATGACCTTAATGACATTTATCATTGTAAATAGTGTATTGCCTTTTATGTGTATCATCAGGGGAGTAATAGGGATATTTTACTCTCACAATAACAGGGAGAGGAATAGCATTTGGATTGCACTTCATACAGTCATAAAGAATGTAAGAATTTATAACTTTGATAATCTTTGGAGAGCCGGTATGTTTAGTCTAGTTATGGTTGTAGGTTGGAAAAAATACTGAGTGAATGTATTTTAGTTCAGATTTATTAAAGTGTAAACATTTACTTCTTAATTTTGATTGCCTTATGTAGTATTACTGCACTCATGTGCTCCCTGTTGCTCTTTGTGTGTGGCCTTTGAAGCTATATGATCATGGAAAAAAAAGAGTCTACTAATAGAGCAGGTAGCAGCAAGGGTATCTTTTAAGAACTGAACTCCAACAAACATTTAACCTCGCTCATCTTTCAAACCCAATAGATTCCTGACAAATTGCCATCTCCTTCTTTCACTCCTACCTCATCACTTCTAAGCCTCTTCTCTTTACATTAATTCAAAGCAATTTGCTGCGGTCAATAGCACTGAATGGCGGTAACTTGAAGTTCAGTGACGGTTAGAATGACCCCTAATTACAGGAGTTTTGAACCCTATCATAGAGGCGAGCATTCCACCCCTCTCATGGGAGTTGGTAGGGGTGTGAGATTGTGCCCTAGTGGCTTGATCTTCCAATTCAGTCTAGTTAAAGTTCAACTTGGAGAAGATGATTAAGTTGTTTACATGTATAATGATAATTGGTTTTTATTTAAAATGCTTTTTATTATGTGGGATTGACTCTATAGCAGTAGATTCAATCATAGACTAGATGCAAGTATTGTACACAAAGAGAGACTTATTACCAAATTTACAGTATAATCTAAAGTAATTACAATACAGAAGAAAAGAGTGCATTTCTTTAGTATGAAATAGACCTTTTTTATTAGTGGAAATTGAAGCAAAGTTCTTTAATCAGATGTAGCAGTGTAGATTTTAAAGATTTCAATGAGATTTATGTGGGTGTTCTTACTGAACTTAATGTTCCATCGCTATCTTGTCACGTTTCAAATCCAAAGGGAATGTAATGTTCCTGGTAGTAATAGGTCAATGTGCTCGTAAAACCATTGCTTTTATTTCACTGAGTTTCTAAACAGAAGTAAAAATCATTTGAATGGTATCAGACGATTTGAAACTAATCCTAGAAAGTTTATCTTTTCTCGTTTTACCAATCTTGATGTTTCCTCTGTGGAATAAAGAAGAGATGAACTGTCATGTTTCCATATGTTACAGGATGATGTGGTTGTGATGTTGTTTACATTTTCACATACCATGTACTCTATACACATCCTGAGGCTGGTTCTACAAGGTTTGTTCACATATTGCCATATAAACTACGCTTTTATCCTCAAAACTTTCAACAGTGTTGCATAAATCAGTAGCAAGTATATATATATACAGGATACATGCCCAGACAAACTTATTTGTCTTAGAGTTACTAGATTAAAAGTATTTTGCACTCAATATATTTTTTTGCAATGGTATTAGGCCTGACATATGTGAACAAGATTTGGTACCTCTAGACCTGACCAGCTTGGTTTAATCCTACAGACTGATCTAAGATGCATGTCCGTGAAGAACTCACTCCACACCAACCTATTTCTTGTACTATGACCCCTTTACACTTGTCCTAATGATATAGTTAAAAGATATATGTAATAGCATACAGTAATGCTGATGCAGGCCAACAGATATTACTTTTCTGTATGACCTATCATATTACTTAATAGGTACATGTGTTGGTAAAGGTTTTGTAATGCCAAGTGATCCTAAATACCTAAATGAATTTTCTTGACAAAGCATGTACAAACAATTTTTTAAATTTTTGAAAGCCAGATATTTCCAAGACAAGTACAATGTCCTCATATCCGTCTCTTATGGTTTGGAAGTTTCTCATGTACCTCTCAATATTTCTTGATTTTCAAGTTTATTTTTAGGTTTTTCTATGTCTATGTTATGGAATCCTGGTTGAAATACACTACAGGAAAGTTGAAGTCATTTTGTAGTGTAATACTAGTAACTGGACAGATTTTCAGAGGAGAAAAAAAGATAGGTCAATATAGGTAGAATCTCCATATCTAATACCCCTTTCATACTGCCCTCTTCATTTTTCATTGGTGAACTTCACCGGCGAAGTTCTCTGCCTCGCATTCCTCACTTCACCGGCAAAGAAAAAAATGTACCCTTTCGCACTGACATTTCTTCCCCGGCGAAAGTCAACGGGCTATTGCAGAATAAACGAAAGAAAATTGTAAACGTTAACCTATTACAAAAGGTATAAAAAAACTAATTACAACATATTTTGGAGGTATTACGAGAAAAACAAACAATATCACCTTGTTTTTATATTTTAGCATATTCTATACATGTAAAAATTACTTTTTAATAATTACTGTTAGTAAATAAAAAATATGTTAGAGGGTATATACTTGGCCATAGTATTCAGCTGAGTTTGCAACTATCGCGCGCAGAATCTCGGTACAGGGGACTTCGGGAGAGAAAAAAAATTGACCTCTGACATCATTAAAGAGGAGATGTTCTCCGGTTTGCTTTCATACTGGCCTTTTCACTTCGCCGGTGAAACAGTTTCACCGGCGAACTTCACCGGTGAAGTTTTCCTGTGTACCTTTCATACTGGACATTTTCCCCTTCGCTAGCGAACTTCGCCGGTGAAGTTCGCCAGTGAAAAGGCAATATGAAGGGGGTTTAAGTATCTCACCAAAAACCAGTCTCTTGCATTGTGCACCTTCAGAAAATTTACATGTACATATCACTCCTTGAAATTGGAACCAGAAGCATTCATTTCAAAAGAAGGGGAAAAATTGTTTCATTTAAGCCTGTTTAAAGCTTTTTAAAGCTGTTTAAATATTATTCGCTATCTGATGTGATATGAATAACTAAAAACAAAAAGGCAATATGAGAAGATAATAATGAACTTAGGAAGAGGGAAATGAATATTGGTCCAGCAAAGAGATAAAACAAGGTGTGGCTTGATATAGTCCTAGGCCTTATCAGAAGTTTTCATATGACCTATAAAAATAACAATTTTAGAAAAAAACCTGTGCCATGTAAAAATGATGATGTGAGTGTATCGTTCATAATCTAATGTTTTGATAATTGTTAAACTTTATCTGGACATATATTGCATGAGTATAGTGAATGGACATACTGAAAAAATAATCAGTGAAGTAATATCTCCTGGTGAACAAACGTGGACCAAGTGTTAAAAATATGTAAAGCATATGTTGCATAAAATTCAAAACATAGGGTCCCTCTGGGGAAAACAAATCTGGTTAATTTCAAGAGGATGTCACATAATAGGTATGTTATAAAACATGAAATACCAGGATTTCTATACATCCTTGACACTCATATTTTACAGGTGTTCAGGTATTATTATTGAAGCTTCAAACAATGTATTCATAAGAAATGAAGAATTTACATTTACAACAAAATGTTTGTGCAAGTGGAAAATGAAGGACTTTTGTGCTTACGAATCTGTGACGAATTACACGAATTCTGAAAAGCGGACTTTTGGTTTGATTTTCATTGAAAAAATGTAGATATCTTTAAATTTTAGACCTTGGTGAAACTGGAACATTTACTTGAAAGGAAAGGGACTATTTCATATGAAATTCATAAAGTAAAAGAGCTCCTTGCTGGTTACTGAAAACAAAACGCTTTCTACCTTTTACTGAGATTCAAGCACCCCCCCCCCAAAAAAAAGAGGGGGGGGGGAATTAGAGTTAAGCATTTCAAGACAAAGAAAAGTCCATTGAATGAGGATTGAACCCTGGACAGTTGTATAGGTAAATCAGTAAGAACCTGCACCAGAGAGCCTCCACTTAAAACAGCATGAAGGAGGCATTTTTGTTAGAAGCAAAAGGTCTTTCTTGCTCCAAACAAGCCAAATGTTGTTGTATGGTGCCATATAATTGCATGGGTGAAAGAACACCCATTTCATGTCACAGTGAAGTAAAATAGCAATAAATAATGAGAAATTGATAGAAAAATAACATTAGGCTTCAGAGAAATCGGGAACCAGTTAACACTTGACCCCAATTTTTACAAGCTGTCATGATATACAAGACCTCTTATATCTGGTGTGCTTGACCTAAATGTTTTCAGAGTACTATGGTGGCTTAAGGAGGGGGGTATGGTTGTGTTCAATAAAGTAAGTTCATGCTGCTGATCTTTCATGCTAATACCAATTTTTATATATATACAAGAAATTAAAGATCATCTACTTGTGGTTGATTTTTTTATACATATTTTGAAAGTCAAATAAAGGAATATGTTGCCTCGTTTTTGTGTAGATAAATTCAACATGACCTATGATTGACATTACGAATGCAAAATTCTATCACTGTCCTGCTTCTAAAAATGTCACATTCAAGTTCAAACAGCTGCTATAATGTTACCTTCTATTCACTAGTATCTGCACTTTAGTGGTTTGTTGGATGAAATTAACCAACAAATGAAGGAAATTGGGAGTAATTCAGCATTGTTTTCCTTAGGAAATTCACTGGGAAATATTGTGGAAGTTATGAGGTGTTTTAACGAGTTTCAATGTCAAGAATTCTGAATGTTTTGAATGGGATGTTGAGTTTCCTTTATGGTTTAGGATTTACCGAAGCATGATAGCATGTCAGCCTGATTCCCGGATGTGGTGCAAGTGAAAACTCAGGATGTATGAAAGATAAAAGGAACAGAAACTCAACATTCCGGAGTATATATCAACAATTAAAACACTTAGATAAAGACTGATCAATACTTGCGAAAATATCTGTGAATGAGAAATTTTCATAAAATTCTTATGAATTTTACGTTCTAGTTTAATGATGCGGGTTCATTTGGTAAAAAAAAGAACTTCATTGTATAATTTCAGTAAAGCCTTTTTAAAACCAATGTGTTGTCTTTTGTACATTTAAACAATGCCCTTGCTGATGGTTGAAATATTTGCCCATTAAAAATATTTTATGAAATGTTTTTTTTTTCAGAATTGTTATATTGTCTAAGGGTACAGAGTTTATCGCTTCATAATGGGTTATAACATCTAACTTTGAGAATCACATTTCATTCATTTCCCAGGCACTGACCTAAAATTCATATATATATATAAACAAAAAAGGAAAAGGGGAAACCTTGAACCCTGAAAACAACATGTTTTTTAACATCACACCTTGATGTGAAATCTGTTAATCTAGTCATGGTAGTCTCATTTGATGAGGAGCTACGCCCTTCCTGATAGCTAGCCCCCGGCCTTCATCCTGTCTCATATACCAATAATGGATTCTACACTCTTTCACAGATGTATAGGCTTTTCACTCTTTTTATTCTTAAAATCATTCTTATAAAATGAATTATATGTTTCATTAAGCTTAAAATATGATAAGTGAATTTTATCAATTTGATTTAGAATAAATAAAAGAAGTATGCATGGGACCGTTGCCACCTTTTGGTAATTTTAGGATCAGTCATAAATATTCCACATGGGAATATACAATTATCATGGACAATATACTGCACATATTTTTAACACCCCCCCCCCAGTTTAAACATTAAATTTTTTTGCAATTCTCTGTTCCATCTGTCATTGTATGAGGCCTTTCCATGAGTCATTCCCTAAACCAACTTTCATCTCCAAATTTCCTCAAATCCCTAAGAGAAAAATCCTAAGTGACTCTTGAGATTGTATTATTTAAGCTAAGACAAGTCTTGACATCACAAACTTCCTTATCACAATTTGCAAATCATCTAATTACTCAAATAGATAACTTCTTGATGCCTGAGTGGTTTTCAAACAAATTTGGTTTACATCCACATGTCTTTAAAGTATCTCAGATTTGAGCTTAAACTCTAAAAGTCTCAAAGATTTCCTGAAATAAGTGTGAATAATCAAGATAAGTTTACAGAAATGACTATGCATTCTGCTGATACCTCTGTACCTATCTGTCACAGATAGATGCATTAGGAATCTTTTTATCTGACTGTATAAGGAAAAGATGGATGTGGTATTTCATCAAATTAAATAAGTGTTATTCCAATTTCCATAGTCTCGACAGACTTGGAAAATGTGATATGATATATATTTTTCAAGAGAGGAAAGATGAGGAGGGTGAAAGGGAGAGAGTAAGAGGGTGGAAGGAGGGAAATAAAAAAAAAGGAGGAGAAAGAGAGGAGGAATAGGCAATGATGGAAAGCCAAGACATTTTAAAAGAATAAGACAGAGGAGGGGATCATCTTAAAAGATATTGGTGGACTGTCGCATAGAGCATAGACCTCATGGAGACAGTTGGATACCGGGACAAAATAAAACTAATACCATTTATTCACCACCCGATGAGTTGTTTGTCAATCCTATAAGATTGATTTTTTTCTCTTCCTTCATGCTTATTCCATCCAATCAGTGTTTATACAATATTGTAACAATTTTCATTGATAACAAATAATACTGGACAAAGGCTTCGGGTATTTATATAAAAGGATGAAAGAATAATATAAATGACCAGGGACCAAATGAAGATTGATACTGCTATTTACTAAAGAATTGTGTGTGGGGGGGGGAATCTATTTTTGTTTGAACATGGTTTGAACTGACCACAACTGCATGCTTTTGGGTAGTCTAAAATAAGTATGGTATAATGGGTGATTTTAAGATAAAATCCTCCTGGAGGGAGGGGGGGGGGGTAGAGCACTCAACTTTATCCCTATACAAGTAAGCCTCCATTGGTTTATGAAACCCTCTTTAAGTCATAATTTTTGTTTGTTAATAATGCATCATTTCATTTTCCACATGCTTTCTAAGTACATTTAACACTAATTAATTGTAAACCCTATAAATCTGCTCCTTTTCAAGAAGTTTTAGATCTCACAAAAATTGAGACTAACATGGGGGAAAGCTATCCTCAACATAGGTGAATATACTCCCAAAAGATGTCTTTTTTCACTGTTTTTATTTTCTTTTAAAAATCTCCAAATGTTTGCATTTTCTGGCAACCTAAAGGTGCGATGCGCATTTTGCAGCATAATCAGGAAAAGGAAACTCACCTTTTTTTTTAAACATTTCCTGGTCATGCTTATGTACAACAATATCAATGAGTTGCCCCCCCCCTTTCCCCATGGAAATTTATAAAGATGTATGAATGTATCTGTAAAGTATAATCACTCATTGCCAATTTGCTCTCACAAATTGCTGAATACACAGGTCTATTAACCTTGTCTTGACCATGCATGTTTCAATTTTAATAAAAAGAGGCACCCAAATTATGACAGCTCTAATGACCAATTTCCTCTTCAGTTATAGTTGTGTTCATATCAAACTTTTAAAGCAAGTATCTGTTGAAAATACCTTTGAAAGTGTGTATTTCTCATTCTCACTTTTCTCTGGCAAGCAACTTGGATATTCATGTTATGTTAAAGGTATTTGTAGTCTTGTTAGGGGAAATTTTGTCCCCCCCCATCATTGAGTGTAAGACCTCTGTTAAATAAAATGCTACAGAAAGAAAATAGGCAGATTGCCAATAAACTGTTAATGATCATGTTACTTGAAAAGTACAAAATTCCATTTGTGAGATAACTTATAATTATTCTGTTACATCCTGCAGTTAAGCACAATGTGAAGGCTAAAATTTGCACTTTCACATCAACCATTGGTGTAATATTTTGATGGACAGAAGAAGTTGAATAGCACACCATAGTATTTATTTCCAAGTGAAACATGATTAAATTCCTTTGAGTGTTTTTTACTCATGAATTCAATAAAATATTTAGACAAAATTAGATTACAATTTGGCGGCCTTCAATCTATGAAGAGATTTGTTTTTACAATTGCATTAAACTGTTATGTTCCAAAGTGATGTTTTGTATCCTCATCGTTTCATTTCCCTTTGAAAAGAGGATGCTAGATATAACTGATATGGCACCATGTATTGGATAATTAAAAAGATTGAAATCTGTCACATGACAAGCAACACATGTCTGTTACATCCCTAAAAAGGATGCCCAAACCAAGAATTACATAACTCAGTAGACATCTTTATTAAAGCACAAGGGCGGTGATTTGACGTTGGTGTGAAGGAGGTACCATTATGCTTTTTTTTTTCTTTTTTTTTTTTTTAGAAATTAACATGATTATATTAAGTTTCTGGCCTCTGCATTATTTGCATCAAAGGAAATCTGTTAATTGTCAATTGCTCCTGAAGCCCCTGCCTGTCAAATTACTAATTAATCCCCTGTCATTTCAGCATTGTAGTTTATATTCATATTTTTAAATTCCTTTTCCTCCAAGAGTATGAACAAATACTGTTAATTACCCTTCATCTCTTTTTTTTTTTAGAAATTAGATGGTACAATGATTGTGACATATTGGATTATTCAAGCTATTAACAGAAAAACAAATAATCTAAAAATGCCAATATACTGATATGGTTGTCTAATACTCCTGTAATAATGACCCTGTGGTAATGTCCTGTACTAACCACAATGATAACCTAATTATCAGACCTAATGTGATACCTTAATATACTTAAAACTTGCACAATTTCAATGTGTGCAGCAATAACCCAAACCTAATATGAATATAAGAAATAAAATTAAATTTCACCTAGCCATTTCAAAATGTGATTGAAATGACCTCACAGGGTTAGGAATGATGGGAGGTATCAGATGGTGTATTTGAAATAAATATTCAAAATCATCAATCTCATATGATCAAAATAGTACAAATATCATATATTTATGAGTTATAGATCTATTGGTTCATTTATTTGTGTTTTAAATTCAGACTAACTTGTTTATGATTTATTGCTGAGTAAAAGCAGAGTTATGTATTGATTCATGCATTTTTTTTTCAAGTAAGGTTTAGTTTGGTAAATAGTTCCGGAAAAGAGATTTTAATCGTAGGGTGCCTTTCCTGCAACAGGAACAATATCTGCCATGATTGAGGTGAATTCACAGCAAGAATCACCTTCCTCTTCTGGTTTACTCCCTTCCATTCTGTACTGTTGTGAACTTTTTATATATTATAATTCATTGATCTGTTGATTCATCATCATCTTTGTGATTCCAACAGAAGGGCTGAAATATTCATTTGAACAGCAGTTTATTATCAGCAGTACACATATAGAGCTCTATTGGATTAGTAATTCACTATAAATTTGGTCTTAATATTATGTGTTTGTTGTTTCTGAGAGTATTGTGCACTTGAATGAATAAAAAAATATTGAGCATTTGTAATTTTCATTTTGGTTTCCTTAGAGGACAAAATTTATTATGGTTAAATGTTTTTTCTCCCTTTTTAAATGATGAAAATAGTTCTCAGTTAGTCTTATAGAAAAAAAAGTGTTTGCAGAAAAAATTTAATTTTCCTTTTGCAAATTTCAGATAAACTTTAGTGTATCTATAAGCACTTGTTGATGAAAAGCAATGAAAGTATCTTTATATGCTAATGTACATCATGTAGAACATATGTTAATGAAGGCGAGTTTCTTTGAGAAGTCCATAAATATTGATAAATTTGATGACAATTTCTGCAGATTGCACCAAAGCACCTGTCATTACGTTTATACTCACTAGTAGAAAGTACAATAGTTGTTATAAGGTGACACTAATTGCTTTGGTTTAAGGTCATTGAAGTAAAATATTGGTAATTTTGGATGACATTTCTCAATGATAATGGCAAATTAAAATGACTTTGTCTTCTACTTCCGTTGGTATATCCTTGATTTAAGGAGACATATCATAAGATTATAATGACTTTGAATCCTTGTTTTCCTGTCCCTCGTGGTTCATTATTAGGAGGCACGTTTTCTTCCTTGACATTCTTAATAGTATTGATATTGAAGCACTGAGGCCCATATTATGAAGTCAGGTTTAACTTAGACCATCTAACTCTGTGCTAAAATTACAGAAAGCCAAAAGTTCAAAAATTCTGTTTATATTGTATATTTCTTACATTTACAATCTTGTATCCTTTTGCTTTCATAAGGAAGATAAAAAAATACTTCAGTTATCATTCCCAGACAATCATGAACAATTTGAGTGTCATTTGAATTAATAAATTGTATGTCTATTGTTAGGGATTTGTGCTCCGATTGGCTCTCAATAGTTAAACCACAACTTTAAACCAGGGTTTAATTTAAACCCAGTTCAGCATACTGGGCCAGAGAGTTCATGTGGAGAGAATTTTATATCCATTAAATACTTTGCACTCCGTGTAAGGGAAGGACAATTAAGGTACAATAATAAATGGACTTTACCACAACAGGAGGAGGAAGATCAGGAGGGAAACATAAAAAGACAAGATGAATACAAGGGAAAGGGATAGGATGTAGGAGATACATGTAGGTATAGGTAGAGGAATTGAGATGAATTAAGAAAATGAGAGATATTAGTGGTAGCAGCGATCTTAAGAAGATTTGGGCTGGTTAGAAAGGAATTAATCATGATCAAAAGGGAGGGGGCAGGGGGTAATATGTTGCATGGAAACAAACGGAGTAGACTCTGCCTTAATCCTGCTGTACAACTTAGTTTTACTTTCAACCTTGGGTCGGATCAATCCATCCCCATAAATAGATCAATACCCCTTCACACTCACAGGAAGGAACTTGCTGTTTTGGTCATATGACCATGCTCTTGTACCCCTTCTTCCCCCTTTACAACCATATTTCTGACATCCTCCAACCCCACTATCCCACTCCTGACACCATTATGTCTCCTTTCACGAGATCAAGAGGATTAATGTCAAATACACAATGATTTGCAATATTCAGGCTAGCCAGGTGGATCCATAGGATTGAAGGTTAATAGTGCATTGATATAATAATGTATATACATATATGATGTACAATGAACCTGATAGGTCTATATGGCCTTGTTTTACTTTTGGATAACATATCCCCTTTACTTTCATAAAGTACAACAACCTTGATTACAAAATCATTCATTTGACCTTTGCTTAACAGTAAACTTGTTAATGTCAAATCTGTCAGATATGAGCATGCTTTAGCTTTGTAAAAATAGGTCATTTGCTATACTTGTATGATTGATATACATCTGCAAAAATTATTCTGTTTACATGCATGTTTTATTGTAGCCAACTTTATTTTGCAGTGACAACATTTGCACAATGATACAATGTCCAGCCCGGATGTGTTGTAAACAAAGTTTCATAAGCATGTGGTAAATATGTTTTAAATTCTAAAAGATTTAATGATAGTATTATGAATAAGAGCATGATACTTCATTACAATCCAGATGCAAAATCTCATAATATTTTTACTATTATTCTATTTCAGAAGATAAATTGCAGCCTTATATTGATGGGTTTATTGAGAAAAAATCATCAAAATCCCTTTTCTATTTCTGATAATTTAGATTTTTGATTAAAAAAAAGATTAAGGAAATATTCGGAGCAGCTCAGAAATATTAGAAAGACTTAAGGGGTCAAATAATAATTACTTTGTCAGACCTTTATATATGTTAAAGGAAATATCATAAAATTCTTTACCCAGACAGAGGGCTGACGGAGCTTTAGATTTTGTCTATTTTTAAACCCTAGACCTGTTAAGAATCATCAAGGGATGTATTACAATCCATGCCATCCCAGTCATGTCTGGTGTTGGATTTATCTAAATTTCCTTCTGAAACAAATACAGTTGTCCATTTTACTTTGCCACTTGTTGACTGCATCCTACAAGATGTTCAAATATATTCAATGATTTAGCTTTATATCAACATTAAGGAATACTGTAAAAAAATTGATGTAGATTCTAGGTCAGAATCTCCAGAGACAGGGATTTTTGTCATGTCAAGATAGAAAGCATTGGACTAGATAGATAGCAATCAGAACAGACTGGAATGTATGCAACTACTGTAGTATACTATGCTATCTTGGACCACTTTCCCATCAAGCTCAAATTTTGGCATGCCAAACATTCCACCTAACCCATTTTTTCATATTTTCAAGCTTTGGGTTGGTCAATAGATTTTCACAATTAAGAAAATTGACCTGGCCAAAACATTTGGTTGCCCCTGGTCAGAGCTAAACCAGTTGGGCAAAATGTTTTGGCCAGCCAGACATAAGAGGAAAACAGTATCTATATATCAAAAGACCGCAATATTTTTGTATGGAATAATGAAGAAAAGCTTAAAGTAATTATAGTGCTGAACCATATTTATTCTAAACAATTTTAACATTTGAAACTTTTTAATCTGATCATGAAAAGTTTACTTCAAAATAAAGTAATTGATTTGAACAAATTTGATTACATTTTGTGATAACTTTGGTAAATTTTACGATCATCAACATGCACATCATTGCATTTTTTCTTCTTCAACTAAAGAAAACAATTGATTTTATAACTGGCATTCCCAACCAGAAAACATAATTCTTGAGCATGACTTGATGCCCATAGCAAGTTAGGGGTTAAACTAATGAATGTTATTGGGAGTAATGGGTGATTAGTGTGGAGTCATACTGTGTTGAATGTAAATATGATATATCATTGCCAGTCTCTCATCTGACATTAACCCAGTGTAATTAGAGCATGCATAGGATACATGAATAAAGGCCTAATGGACATTTGATGTCGTTTACAGAATGGTGTCAGCCATTTGGGAGCGGATATAAAACCCATCATTTTGTTTGTCAAGTTGTTGATATGTTGAACGTAATTACACAATGTGTAACCAAAAAAAAAACAGCCCCCCCCCCTACTCCATATACCTCTCCCCCCAAAAAATTACTTCAAACTGCTTTTGTTGGAGTATCATTTTTGTGGTGCAGCTTCACTTTGCTAACCTCCAGGTCTGAGAACATTATTGTTAATCCAGTCATTCTCATGGCTTTACATTATATATTCATTTATAAAACAGTGATTTTACATACTGCAATATTGTTTTCAGTAGTACTGTATAAGCTGTTATTTTCGCGAATTGGCGATCAGCCGCGAATATAACAACACCTGAGAATATTGACACATTTCTTAGGCAGTGCCAATGTCACCAACAGCAAAGCTTTGCTATTGAAAACTCCTATGAAGTTAACATTTGAGATATGCACCTCTATATCTACAAAAATAAGCCTTAGAAAGTACAGTTAGTGATTCAAAAAGTTAGCTAGAATATCACTTTTTTAAGTTCTCAAACAAAATCAGAGCCTAAACTATTTTCTAACCTTATTCTATCAATATCTATACACTCACTGTAATATTAAAATGTATTTTCCATGAAATAATTTGATTTTATTGTCATCTGATTGACTCTGTACACATGTTATTGCAGCTATTTGCATACTCATGAATATTCATAAGTCACATGACCAGTGCTTTTAGAGTTGAAGATTCTGTTCACAAACTTCCACATTTTTACACTGTTACCAACTTTTTGAAAAATGAATCTAACAAAAGACAAATTCCAAGGATTGCTTCACCCTATAGATTACAGATGAAACTGTGGGATGATGAATTTTCAGATCTAAAGGTATAATGAGTGAAATTTAAGCCACCATTTTTTCCACAGTTTGTAACTGTTTTTACATGGACATATTTATGTATAAAACACACATCAGCATGGTGATTGTGATTAGTACAGATTTGCACTAGTTTTTTCTTTTTTGAAGTGCTGTGGAAATGCTTTGTATCTTCCTATCGTGAATTTAACACACTGAGTAAATGTTGAGACCACTGTCACAAAAAATTCTGTATACGAAAATAAATGCTTGTACAGTATCAAAAAGTAAGTTTTTCATCTTGACAAAATTAACGTTCTTACTTCTGAGTGGAATTATACCGCTTTTCTATTACCGTGTTTACACAGTGACACGGCTCGGGGGTTGGACACGCGAGCCGTGCTCAACACGGCAATTTAATGCTGTGTAAACGCGATCAGTGTGATCCGCGAGCCGTGTCGAACACGGCTTTTTTGATCCGCCAAAATCGTAGGTTTCAACCCGCGAGCCGAGTCAGACTCGGCAATTTTTTCGTGTGTAAACAGAAAGCCGTGTCGAACTCTCTTGACCAGGTCACTGCGCGCGCTTTCACTTTTGGCATTGTTGTTGTTCGCACGGACAAGATTCGATTCCGGCGGTGAATTTCCCGCGTTTAATTTGCGACGTCATAATTCTTCTTCCGTTCGAGATCCGCGAGCCGTGTTGAACTCGCCATTTTATATGTACGTATAAACGCGATCTCTGATCCCTTCTTCGCAGTGTTCAACCTGGCTCGCGGATTCAACACCCGAGCCGAGTCAATGTGTAAACACGGTATTTCTTGGATCACTTTTGAGTTTTTGCATGTTAATCATTCACATAAAAATGGTTGCTTCTGTCAAATTCAGACAATGTAAGTCATGAGTCAAGTCTGTGTTGAACTCTATTCAGTGCGTATCAAAAAAAGTTTACACTTTGAAAAAGCCCTGGGAATTAAAAAATATACAACATGTGGGTAATTTTTTCACATATAATTATGGGTTTGGGTCTCATCTATCCAATGAAAGTAAAAGTTTTGACAGAATGTTACACTTGAGTGAGCACTGTCCATTTTTGTAAAGCTCGCAGAAATCTGTTTGCGCAGAAATGCTTGTTTTCACGCTGTGTCAAGGGGAAAGGGCGAAATCAAACTTACCCTGCGAAGCATTTCTCATAAATTTCCCTAGCACTTTTAAAACGGATACATTCAAGCATTTTGTAACAATTTTGCCGCCCAAATTTGAAATTTCAACACTTAGTAAGCACAACCTTTACCCTTTTTGTGCCAGCTGGATCTGAGGACATAACTGAATCTGAACAAAAGTTTATATCAGATATCTCCAGCATTTTTCACTAAGTTCTTATCATTTAAAGTTGGTTTACATTTCATTTTCATTTAATACTTGTTTCTCCACACTTTTCCCAAGCTTGGCAATGATCAACAAAATGAAAATCAAGCCTAAGCCATTTCATGTAAATCACAGCTCAGTGTAAAGCAAATATCGTCACGATGGACTCGTTGTGTGGGGGAGTGGGATGGGGCGCAATGCACTCTTCGAAGTGTTTTGGGCAAGGAAACAAGTTTAAAAAGGTAAAAGATATTTTCCTATCAATTTTACTTGCTGATTTCCATGTGTTCTTCATTATTAAGGTCTACTTTTATTCGCATAACTATTTCAAAGTTCTGCGCAAATCATTTTTCACCAACTTTTCAAAAGTAAGTGGTGCTCACTCAAGCGGAAATATTTTTCGACAGTTATATTGTCATTTGCTTAAATGGATCTGTACCAATGCTAAAATGTGGAAAAATCGTCAGGATATTACAAATATATAATTTTACAGGATTTTTTCTAAGTGTAAACTTTTTTTTGATACGCACTGTATCGTGATATGGCATCCATCAACGTGTTTCTGAGTATCCTTTGCCATTGCTGGATGTATCGCGTGACAGTTTTTTTCTGCAACGCTACAAGCACGTGTTCTGTATTATTGAATAAGAGGAGGTATTTTGTGTTACCATTGACTATCATACAAGCCAAATAGGAATGACTTATACCCCGTTCATATTGCGCTTTTCCCTGACGAAGTTCACCAGTAAAGGGGAAAGTGTCCGGTATGAAAGGTACACAGGAGAACTTCGCCAGTGAACTTCTCCCATTCTAGAGGTGGAGAACTTCACCGGTGAATCTGTTTCCCCGGCAAAGTTTGCCAGTGAAACAGCTAGTATGAAAATAAACCCAGAGAACTTCTCTTAATGATGTCAGAGGTCATTTTTTCCTTCCCCGAAATCCCCTGAACTGAGATTCCGCATGCTAGCTAGCTATTATTTCCGTGGCTAAATGTAGAAGGCCACCTTTTAGTAGCGATTCGATCATTCCATAGAGTTAAATACTCTTGCACAAACAGTTTGTTTTTTTTCTCAAACAATATTTATTATAAAAGCGTTATTTACATGCTGAAAATGCACTTAAATTATCAGAATACTTTTGATTCTTTTTCTATTTTGCTTCTAATATTTCTAGAATATGTTGTAATTTTTTGTTACACCTTTTTGTAATCGGTAAGAAGCAATGTTTACAATTTTCTTTCCGTTCGTTCTAATTCTGGACGTGCCGAGTGAGCTGATCAGCGCAGCTGCTGAGAAGTGTTTACCGTCCATCATCTCCAAAACTTCACTGATAAAATTAATTAGGTATCTGCAATTGATAAGGAAAGAGTACAATTGAATTTCAAATTAAAAAAAACGTGCACTTTCATTTGCACTTACTTCTGCCCGAGCAAATCACCCATCGACTTTTGCTGGGGAAGAGATGTCAGTGCGAAAGGGTACATTTTTTTCTTCAGTGCCAGAGAAGTTCGCCGGCAAAGTTCGTTGGGGAAAATGAAGAGGCCAGTTTGAAAGGGGTATCAATCACTTCCAATGTATCCCCACAGTGATTCACATTTAACGTGACTGAAAAGAAGTTTGTGGTTATGTTTACTGTTAGCTTTAATGAGTTTGATTGATAAGATAAGTGACAAGAAATTTTCTGAGCCCTTTCTATTGATAAGCCTTTACAGAGTCATGAATGAGGAAGATAGCCATCGATATGAACAGGTGGAAAGAGGCAATACTTGGTGAGTAATCATTCTAAAACCCCATTTCCGGGAGCGGAGAATAAAGAAAATTACTGGCCGAGGTATATACATGAGGGAAAGTGCAAATGTGTCATTCTTCATTTCTCATGAACTACCTTGCATTGTGTTTTCATTGGGGGCTACTATGTAGGTGTTACATCGTTTAACATTGAATTCACTTAATAAGTATGAAACTGTTGAGAACAGTATGGACGACAGTTCATCATTACTGGATGAAATAAATTATTGTAATGATGGGTATACAAAATTACCCAGTACTTGGGGGCAATAAGTTTGGCCTAAATGAATAGTATTTGGATATTAAGGACTAACATTGTTGTAACATGAACCATTTCTTCTTTAAACAAAAAATTTATGATCTTAAAATTGTAGTATATCAGAAATGTCTTTAGATTGCTGAAGACATCCATAGGCACAAAGCTAGAGGGTAAGGTGTTACCCATAATGGTCAGATTACAGGAAAGCATTGAGAAATTACTAACCACCAATTAGATAATTATGAATTCTTTTTCTGGTTCTTAGTGATTGGTGTGATCTGCGTCAATTACTCAGAAGATAAAACACATCAGCCAGGAAAGAGTAGATCCTATTACTCTGGTTAACGACCTTAGCTCCAGGAAGTTATAGATACTCTGAATTTTCCCCTGAAGATTACCATCACAGTGATATCTGTATTCCAACCCTGAACATCATGGATATATCTGGCAAGAAACCTGGTCCTTTGACAGCACAAGATTATTGACTGATAATATATCAAGTATGATTGATAATGTAATGTTGATATTGAATGATATTTGTAGAGAAGGATGAACAAAATAGTGGCCAATTAAAAATCAGTTTAGTGGAACTCAATGGCCATATTTACCAAACACTTTAGACCTTCACTCTCCTTATAGGCAACACACTTATTCCCCAAAATGCTTAGACCCAATCAAAATTCTCCCTTCTCCTCCAAGAATTTCTGATCCTTTGCTTCCTGCTTCTTGGATTTTGAACCCTAAAGCTGAGGTCATCTTCTTTAATATATGGAATTGATCATCGTTCATTCATTTTTTTCTATTGATGATATAGATTTAAACATTCAACTTTGGAGTGTTAGTGTCAGTATAACTAGATTAATCAAGAGAGTCATTCATGGTGGAATAATTGAGTAATGTTGGGTTGTACTTTAGGGAGCTGACTTGACGCGTTGTGTTTGTTGTCCTGAGGCGTTGTACGTCTCACCACACTCACGCAACGCTTCGCTTGGACACTAGCGGTCATGTAGGTGCAGTTCAATGCTTCCCCCTGTCCTAACTAACTCTTTCCCCTCCCATCTCTCATCAAATTCGTCCAAGGGCAAAGGCAGTCGAAACTTCTTCTTTTCCCCCTTTTTTTAACTTCAGAGTTCACAGTTCTACACTATAAGTTTTTCTGTGGAAACCTAATTTGAACCAAATCCAGGAGTTGAGAGGTAGTTCAGTCCATGCCAGAGGCTCTCTGTGATTGCATTTTACCATTAGAGAATGAACTTTGACAGTGAATTCACAATGGTGGTGATCACTATACATGCAAGACAGCAGAAGATTAATCACACCATTGTGGGCAGTTGGGGGCTAAAGCACCATTTTTATATTGATAAAAATAACATTCTATGAGGAACAATAAAATGGATTCAATCTATTGAATATTAAAGAAAAAATATTTAGCAATAAATTTATGATAGTTGTTTCTTCTCTTTCCCATTTTGGGTAGTTTCGAGGTCATGTTTAAGAGTGAAATAAAGCTCCTTGAACAGAAGTCAATGCACTACATCTCTACACATGAAGAAAATAAAGTCAATCAATATAACATGGAATGAATCATCATGTTATTATGAACATAAGTTTGTTGTTAACAGAATGAATACTGGAAGATGCTATTCTATTATAAAGATTTATGGAGTTTCCAGCAACTGAATAAAAGGGAGGAACATAACACATCATGGCCAATCAGACCGTAAATGAGTTTTTTCACAGAAAGAAAACCTTGCTATTTCCTTTTTTTCAAAATGTAGCAATAAGTATTTTTCCTGCTGGTGGAAAAGTAATGAAGTATGCACAGTCAGAGTCCACCCCCCAAATGCCGGAAAGAAAAATCAGATTTTCTGAGATTTCTAAGAACCAATCTTGTCATTTTAAAGCTGACAGGACTAGTCAATAATTTGTGGTGTAGTGAATCATGTATGTACCTAGTGGTGGTATTGGGTTGGTGTGGACCTCCTACCAGTCATGGTAGCCCCTATATATCACACACATGCTGTTATTTTATTTTACAGTTTTATTTATAGCTTTTGATAAATAAAAATAATTACAACTAACAATATTTATCATTGATCTTACATGAAGAACCCTGTAGTATCATGGAAAATGCAATACAATGTTCCTTCCAAAGAGACCATGATATTATTCATTTTTTGTTTTCATTTTAGGATAAACAAATTAAAAATTGGATGTTTTAAAAAGGAGTATCTTGCCTCTTCAAAATTTCTGATGCTTTATATTTTTGTCTCTCCATATCTGAACAAGTCTTAATACTGCAAATCATTTTTTATCAAGTGACCAATGAGGATAAAATAGTTTTACCCTGATTTTAATAAATATATTTGAGCTAAGCTTTTTTATGTTTGTCATATCACAACATTTTAGAGTTGACAATTCTACTTGATTCTATGATTAATTTACTACCATTATTTAAAAAATCAGATCCAATCATCTGCTTCTCAAAGTAAAGAGCTAAACTTCAATTGATTTTATCAAAATAAGTGTTTCTGTCACTCGAACCCTCTTATGATGGATCATATGATGATATTATTATTATCATTATTATTATAGTTGTAGTAGTTTTAGTATTAATAGTATTAGCATGGTAGTGGTAGTAGTAGTAGTGGTAGTAGACGTAGTAGTGATGGTGGCGGTGGTGGTGGTAGTAGTAGTAGTAGGAGGAGGAGTGTAGTTGTGGTATATTCATAGGAAGTAAGTAGGCCTAATATTCATATTTTACATTTAGTAGTATTTTTTTTTAGATTTGATATCATTGAAGATTCTTTTCCCTACAGTCTTAAAAATAGAATGAAAAAAGAACCCCCAAGACATCAACACCACTCTTCCAAACATGTAGAGGGTGTTAGAATGTGTAGTTTTGGGATGCCAGACTCCCCTGTGAGTCTTCTATCCCAATACCTAAAGGAGTCTACTCTCGGATCCTCTTGCACACATCAGTGATTAGTTCAAAATATCAAATCCATGGGGGTCATTTCATACTAGACCAGCTTTCCACCTAATCCTTTATAGAAGTCAATAAACTGAGCATGCGGTTTCGACCACTGAGTGAAATGAAAAAGACAGAAGAAATAGAGTTCTGCCAACCTCCTAAACTAATTTTGGAGAAGTGGTATCTATTTCAGAAACGATGATGCAGAATACTATTTTCGATGGGAGATTGATGAAAAATGTTATGTGTCGGCCAGGAATGAAATCTGTTCTGCATTGGTGGGGCTGTTTACTTGTTTGTGCTCCCAAGAAAAATTGTGGAAATGATACAAATTGAGTTAGAAGCATTCTAACCTCCCGATGAAAAAGGAATCTCTAGGTAGCTTATACAAATTTGTAGAAAATCAAAGATTTGTATTGATGATATGTGATCGTCTTATAATTGGAATGGGATTAAGATTCATCTGATTGAATGATGAATTGAGTAAAGTCATTGTTATGTAGGTTAAATGAATGAAGAAGAGATGGATTCATAATTGTGAGCCTAATATAAAAAGATCTCAAGTACTCAAATTTCTCTTCGGTGTCTCATTGTGCATATAAGGGAAGGATACAGGTAAAGTAAGTTGCTCTTTTGAAATACATTTTTTTGCAAATAAAATTCCATTCTTTCTCCAGCACTATGCCAATACTTATGCCTGTAGTATATATGGGCATCAGTGGCCTGTTTCAGAAAGAATTTTATTCAAATGCATCTTAAAAGATCAAACACAATTTCTGAATGCATTGCTTCTAATTGGTTGAAAATCAGCTTGCATTTGACTTCTGGAGTTGTGTTTGACTGCAACTATTTCTGAAGCTGGCTGTACTTCTTGTACTATATATTGGTTTGCATCATTGAGTGTTATGTTTATTTTTTCCTAATTCAGCAAAAAAGAAAATGATCAGAGATAAGTTGACAAGATTCAATATCAGCTATAATTTGTAATGTATACAATATCATTTATGTTGGTTAGCTTTATTTATAACTCTAATTTGCAGGCTACAAATAAAAGCACAAATTATCATTAATGAAGAAAAACAATAATTTATACAAATCAGGTGGATAAGTCCATTATGGGGGGGGGGGGTAATTGTATGTAGTATTGATAAAGAAATATTAAACAATGCTCATTTTAGTTGATAATATATTTTATAATATATCCCTATAGAAAATATCTCTATCTAAACCAAGTTTGATATAGTTCATTATTCTCTTCTTACACAAAAACAACATTTCAATATTTTCATATATTTTGCAAAAAGTTTTTTGATTCTTATATATCACTTGATGAATATCAAATATGATAACATAGCATGGGTAATACTGCATTATTAAATTTGAATGCAGTAGTGTCAGTTTAGATTTAATTTTGGAGAGAAAAAACTATCTTTCAAATAGATAATGTAGTGGAGAATAGTGATGATTATGAACTTTATAAGAGGAAAATATGAATTTACCATATGCTGATCTGCAATAATGATCCTGTGGATGAGATGGTTGACAGCTACATGAGATGGTATCCTGAACCAAACAAACCAACATGGTCACCAGGAGACACAATGATCCTGAGAAATACATCTTGATGATTATCCTCTTCAAGAAAGATTTAAAGATATCACCAATTAGATGAACTTGATAACCACCAAAAGATGCTCAGTCTCTTCTACCAAACCTCCTTCCCGGTGCTCTCTTTCCAAGTTAGTCTAAAAAAGATTCCTTCAACTATATAATCACCATAAACTGAGTATTCTATTAACACCTAAAAAGGAAAAAAACTTCTTTCCTGAAAGGCTGGTTTCTTATCCAACTTTTTTGAAAACTTGTGTCGCATTAAGTAAAAAAATATCCAGAAAGGCAATTTGCCTATTCTCTTTTTATCTGTTCACTGAAAAGAGTGAGACAGAAAAAGGTAACACTTCTGAAGAGAGACGGTGAGTGGATCGGTGGCATGTGCGCTATTGTGATGCAACTGATACAGGCTGACGAGTAGCAGAGATGTCATATACACTTGTAAAGTTAAATAGGAAAAAAATAGAGTGAGCTGGTTGAGTGACTCACACGTTATAAGTTTGAAGCTTTGTATTGGTGGAGGTGACAGGAGAGACTAGCCTGTTAGCCACCACTTGATGGCACTCTACAGGCTACGATGACCACCACCTATTGGCAAGATCATGCACTGAAAATTGGTGTAAGAGAGTGGGAGAGAGAGAGAGAGAGAAAGAGAGAAAATAGATGGAAGGAGTCGGAATATATTGATTGAATGATTGATGTTGTAAAAGAAGAAACAGTATAGAAAAATATGGTATGTTGTTCAATATTATCAGTTTTCATTAAATTTTTATCTATTTATTTGATGTAATTTGTATAGTATATTTTAGGTTTAAGGTTCAGGTTTAATAGATAATTTAAGCTAGGTATAATGTATAATTTAGTAATTTCATATTAGTAAAGCACATAGAGGGTCTTTTGCATATTAATGCGCTTTATAAATTTCAAATGTTATTATTACTGTCATTATTATTATTGTTATTATATTATATAGTTGTAGATAATAATTCATATTTTTAAGCAATTTGGATATAACTTCATTCTGTAAACCAGTTTTTATCTATTTATTCTGTCTACCATTGTATCAAAGGAAATTGTTTTATATATCTTTTCTTTGAAAAAATGAGTGCTTTCAAGTAAGCATTAAATCAGTTCAAACAGACCAGATTCATGAATGAAAGGTAAATAATTTACTAATGAACAGTAATGTATTATGCTCGAACCCTATGATATCACTGCTCTTTTTCTCACATTTAATCACTTTTCTTAATCATATAACAGGTGCCAATATTCATCATTTATAGTAATACAAAAAGTCCTGAGTCAGTTTTTATTACAGATTAAGATGATAATTAATTTTAAGATGACAGAAGAAATTTCAACTGAACAAACATGATTTATTTTTATCATATGTTAGACTAAATGCAGGGAAATTCAGTCAGTTCTGTTGTTACATTACATCTACATGTATTTCCTGTTTATCTCTTTGTTTAGTTTATGTCTTCTTACTTCTCAGTTTTGAAGTTATCTGATCTTGAACTTGTACCCCACTTTCTTTGATTTTTTCCCTCTTCACCCAGCATTTGATTTCAGAACACTTCAAAATATTTGTAATTTATGGTGAATTATGGGACTATTTCCCTTCAAGGCAGTCACACACGTAGGTAATAAAATATGACCTGCATTTCTGCTCGCTTTGATCATTCATTCTTAGATTAGAAAGCATTGTTATTAAAAAAAAAGTATAAAGAGCTAAATCTTGGAGGAGGAACAGGGGATTTTGGGAAAGGGGAGAAGAGAGAGAGAGGGGGGGGGGGAAGGATGCAGTATAAAACTAATTGTTACATCTATATGTAGGGATGTGTTCCACAGGGATACACTTTAGTACCAGCTCTGGTGTTATTTTTCATGGATATGTATGGATGTGGATATTGTTTTGAACAAAAGGTAATGCACAAAATTGTTTAGAAAAGGGGGGAAAGCGGGTGTAAAAAATGAAAGTGTAATAATAGAGAAGGGGAAAGGTTGAAATAATTGATTTGTTAATCTTTGTAAGCCTGTTAATATTTTCTTATTTTGAATTCTCAAGAGTGTGATATCTAGTATTTATGCTGGGCTTTAAAGGCATTCAGTTGTCTGAATTCCTGGCATGCCAAACTGCATATGAAATCCTAATTCTATTTCACTATGGCATTTAGATCAAATTGCTTGAAATAAGATGGCAATTCTGTTCATGCATTGCAGCGACTGAACTCTTTCCTTTTTTGTTTATTGGTCAAATTTCTCTGACAGTTCGCCAAAATAAGTCTAAAAAATAATCTCCCATTGTTTTGGGGAAAACTATGAATTGTGATTGAAACAGCTTTTGAATTTTATATTGACATCATCATTACATATCTAAGAAATTGGTATTAAAGAAAAACACTGAGTGAACCACCTGTTGTTTCTGAAATGCTTTATTCTAAGTCTTATTCTTATATTCGAAATTACTGTTTATACAACTTTGAATTTAATTCATCAGTACCTTACTTTTCTTTTCTTCCATGCTTGTTGACTGCTCCAACTTGCTGTTTCATGGTTCAGGTGAGTTAATAAATAATTATTTACCCCCCCCCCTTTCTCTTCCCCATCCAGAGTTTCTAATCTTATGAGATCTAACATTAATATGAACCTCTGTAATAAAGGAAGGCGTGACATTGGTATCAAAGATAAGTGTTGAAAAGTTCACATAAATTTTAACTATAAATACAAGGTAATTTCAGTGGTTTCAAATGCCTGATGGTGTGTATGTATGTATTTTCCCCTTAGAATATCTTCCAGTGGTACTCTCATTTTTTTATTTGGATCATTTGAAAATACATTTGAAATGATCTCATTGCATAAACTAATTTCAAACTATTCTGCAAATTTGCTGTTGATGCAACAATGAGGTGCTGTCAAAAAGAAATTTAGTAACAGTCTTGCTGAAATCATATGAGTTCATTTTTCTGGCTCCAAATACATGTAGACTGCATCAATTAGATATAACTACATGCTATAGGCATATAAAGAATACATCCATGAATTGAATTTCATTTTCAACAGATCATGTATTTATATTTTAATATATCACTTATGATATTTGAAAAGCAGAGAAATTTTTTGAGTTTAATGACCTCGTCTATACCACATTATTAGAATGAGTCATCAATGAAGCTTATTCCGCAATCATGACAATGCAAACAATATGATAATGGAATCCTAATGAGAATAATAAAATATGAAATGTATTCATTGGTCTGACATAGTGTTGTCCTTGTGGCTGTGTATCCCTGAACACTTTTTTTAAGGTGTGGACTTTTATTTTAATGTCATGATTTTAAATTTGTGGTAATAAACTTAGAAAAAGTTCATTCTTTGTATCCTTACCATTTTTTTGCTGTATTTGAAATAAATGATTCACTGGAGATATAAATATATAATGGTATTGAATATAAATTGCCCCTATTGTTCTGAAAAAAAGGTTTTGTTTTTATATATTGAAGTTGGTTAAAATCAATGTCTAGGTCAGTTATCTTCAGATCTTTAAACTCAAATTGTTTAAACAATATCTGATGTGTATTTTTGATTTTTTTTTATTCTAGCTTCTCACCACTATGTGATCTGCAATTCTGCAATCATCTAAAAAATGGCTAATAAACAGCCATTTGTAGTTGATTATTGAATTTTAGCTTGCTTTTCTGACATGTTACATCAATTTTTTTGTGATTACTATTATTGAAAAATAACAACAAAATGAATTCCATCCATCTTAGTTATAACATGACGATAATGATTCAAATGCAATTGAATTGGTCATAGACAATCAATGTTACTATAACATCAAGATCTGATACAATTACAATGATCATTCCAAGATTGATGTCACTATTTCAGTTGTAACATGAATTTTAATTGCATGATCCTAACATAATGGAGAAACAATGTGATTAGTCACTCGGAGAACATTGATACACGTATACTATTCTTTCATTTTCACAAAATACCTCAACAATCAATGTTTTCTCTTAGTGTTTGATACTTCTTAGAAAATAAGATTTCCGTTGACACAAAACTTGCATGACCTACCAAATAGCAATTTGTTGAGAAATTATTTCCCAAGGGCAAAATATTTCGGAGTAAAGATGTTTGTGTACATTATAAAAGATAGAGGTCAACCCCCTTTATTTGCAAGCAATTCTGTTATTCCAAATTTAGCGTTTGAAAGAAACATGAACACAATAGTTGTTGAGACAACTAATCCCTCAAATCTAAGTTGATATGTAAAGAATGTAATTTTCCCTAAGTAGTTTATTGGTATAAGTGCACTGATCTCAGTCTCTTTCATTTTTGAACAACATTGTATTTGCCCAAATTGCTGATTATTTAGTTGCAATATATTTGTTGGAATCAATTAACCAGTTTTAATTGGTTAACCAACTTTAAATGCTGCATATTTCTTCTCCTTCCTCTTTTTCTTCTTCTAATCATCATCATCATTATCATTATAAGTTGCATGGAAATTAATTCATAACATTCTTATTAATTTTAATTTTTAATGAAATGTATTTGAATTTTGAATACTGAAAAAGAACACAACTCAAATACAGTAAACATCTTTCAAAAGGAATGAATATTTGCCAGTCATTGTCCTGTCTCTAATTTGATTTTGTCATTACAAAATATTCTATATTCTGTTTGTTGTTTAATAGTGAATGAATCAAATTGACAAAAAATGATCAGTTTAGTTAAATATCATTCACTTTAAATAATTTCTTTTCAGTTCATATCTGATTACTTTCATGTAAAAATTGAAGGAAATTATAAAAATCATCAGATTCTGTGTTTTATATAAAAATGAATTAATAATGTAAAATAACAGATTCCAAAGTTAAAAAATGAAACAAAAAGCAGAGGATATGCACTATGACGTACACATACCAAAGGAGAATTATCTAAACCGACATTTTGATATCAACTAACCAATTATTTAGGGGTTGTAATAAGGTCATATGAAGAGAGGTATTCTGTTAATAGAGACCCCTTCTGTGCTGAAATGGAGTAACTTGCTTCCCTCCTGGTGAGATCTTACCACATAAAAATAAGAAAAAGAAGAAGAAAGCTAACATAGAAACATCAAAATAGCAATACTTTTGAAGACATTTCAACCTTAATGTATCTTTGTTTTCAAATGGTTTAGATTTGTCATGAATTTGAAACTTCCAGCGCACAGATTTTTTTTTTATCAAACATCAAGTTAACTCTTGTTTTGAATTGGTGATGTTTGCATTGTTTTTGTGATATGAATTTGAATTGGCATAATTCCCTGTTTCCTATAACTTGATGGTCCTTGTAGGAAGCCTCACAAAGTTCAGTTTTCTATTGGTTAATATGAATGATGTTTATATTAGTGCCTTGTAAGTTGCAACTTTCTTACAGGGCCTAATCAAAATTTTCAATTGGCATATAAAATTGTGTTATTTAATGGATGACAATGATTTCATACCCATGCATTTCAAAAGAGAAATCTTCAACTCCAGACAGGACTGTTTTATATGAAGTAAAAAATGTATCAGGTATTCTCTTTTTTCAATTATTATTTTACAGCAAGCAGACATTTTTTAAATTCGTTATTAGTTCATCTGAAGCTTGAGTTATTACAATGGATTTTCCTCTTTTTTGCACTGTTTTATTTTTAATCTTTGCTACACCTAAACTTATCTTTAATATAGTCTAAAGGCATACAAGGAGGTTTCTCATTAATGTTGCATTAAGGTCAACAGAGTTCAAGTTTCCGTTGATTCACTCACATACATGTAGCACTATGTAATCCTCCTATGTATGTCTATGAGGTCATCATGTCTAAAGTAGAAAAAATAAAATAAAACAATTTTCATAAAGTTTACAATTTTATGTTTTCTTAAATATCAATGAAGCAATCGATAAAGAAATAGTTTTAATAGTGTAGGAGGAGGCATATTTCACAGTCATCTTTTAGGGATTATGTGAGCAAAGAGAGACATTTCGGTTCTTTATATGATTGATGTGTTGAAGGGAAGTAATTCTTAATTCATAAATATCACACAAGTTTAATTTGTCTTATTGTGACAGGGTACGTGGGATATTCTGTTATGTTTGAAATAAAAAAATAATAATAAAAATATCCTTGTCCAAGTTTACAGAATACTTAAATGAATTTGACCATATATCAGAGTTTGAAAATGATGTCTAATTTTAGGCATTTTTTCAACCTTGATTATTGCAATCAAGATAAACTTTGGAAAGAGAATATTTTCTAACATCTTTCTTCTTGCTTCTCCCCTCGATTCTTAAACTGTGTTAATCCCAGCCATAATAAAGAAACCAATAACACTTTCTGCACATGCCCAACTGGTAACATATAACAAAACAAAAATTACCATTCTGAAACAACAAGATTATTTCAATAATATGTAAGCCTGACAATGGTTTTCTTCACTTTAATTTTATAGGTTAGAATTACTATTTGGTTGCATATGTGGATTCTTGTTATTTCTTTTCCATTTGAGCCCAATTATGATACTTGATATTGATATTATGTTGATATTTTTTTAATCATAAACTGATATGACAGGTTTTCAAGAGTCATAGCTCAACCCCCATCTGTAAACTTAATGTGCATATGACATGACACATAAAGCATGTTTTTTGTGAGGCATTACGGTCAAAACCAACCAATTAGTGACTAATTGACTGTATTGTCAGTGTCCATATTACTATTACTTTTGAGAAATAAATGCTGAACATCTCAAATATAAAATGACAATGAGCAGGTCAAAGCTCACTTCAAGGTTCCTTGTTTGACACCCCTCCTTGCTGCATCACTTAATTGCTATCAGCATAAGCTCATCGTCATGATATATTGTTCTCAGAAATGAATTGTCCAATGTGCATTGTCATTCTGTTACCATGGCAACACCAATTGTTGACAGCAGTGGATGCTCCCTTGGTATTATGGGAGAGGAAAAGTGTAAAAGTTTGGCAATGAACATTTCTAGGTCTATTCAATTCACATTTATGCAGGTAATTCTTTTTAAAAATCCAATCTTTAACACTTCAGCTTATAGAAATATGAAAGGGAGAGCTCTATTAATAAATATGATGTGAATATAAGATTCCAATAAATTGGGCTGCACTGAAAGTGTCATGTTTTTTATACACATTATCTTCACAAGATATCTAATAAGAACATCCTCATTTACAATATATTTTTTTTCTCTTAAGAGCATTTATTTTTTTTAAGGAAAGTGTTTTTTCATTATTGAATTTAAATGCTTATTTTCTTATGGAGTATGGTAGATTCATTACACAGACTGATGATATGAAGGGAATATTATAACTTGCATGTTTTTGTTTCCAGTCCTTGAAGATTATAGACACAATGTCATTTACAAGCAGGTGGTTTTATTCTCATGATGAAGGATCACCTCATCTTAGGTTTATGCTTTCCTGATCAAGTAATGAGGCAAATCTAGTTTTGAATCATAATTTCATTAATTTTGTAATTTCATTTTTTCACTTTCTGTCTGTGTCTTCAGTTAGTGTGTGGGTGTTTATGACAGTTCTGCTCCACTGGTCTTGTTGACTAATGTATTCTCCATCATTCAGGAGTTAGATACCCGTATGATATTTCCAAAAGGAAGTGGATGTGTGAAATAACATCAGAAATGGGTGCGCTTGAAGTTCTGTCATTTTATTTTCTCCTTAACTTTTATTTTAAGTAATTTTAAGCTCAGAACTTTATGAGTTATTATTTGCATTTCAAAAGAATCAATAGTGATGATTTCCTTATGAATTTGTCTTTACTCCTTTTTGCTCCTTTATTCTTGGAAAATGTTTTATGAATGTTCACGTATCTTTTTCTTGTAACAAAAAGAAGACAAGTCAAACATGTTTGTCCAATATTCTATCATGCTTCTGAGAATTTCTATGATAAACCATTCTTTTATCTTTAGGGATAGATGAATGATTTATGAGTTTATGGAATTATAACAAATCTGAAATCTGTGTCAAGTAATCCTTAGTGATCATTGTTTTTTACTAAAGACATTTTGGATTAATCGTGTAAATGCATCCCTAATGTCCAAAATAATGAGGTTTTTGGACCGCACCCTAAAATGATGAGTGAGATGCAGGATAGGGTTGAGGTTAATTTCACCAGTCCTCCTATGGGATGGTAGGGGGTTGTTGGTTTTCAGGTTAAGTCATTTATCTTTTAAAAAAAAGAAGCTAAATGTGATTTAGAGCTACGTTTTTCTATCGTTTCCTATTATGTCAAAATGTGTGACATGATTTAACTCTTCTCTTGGATGTGTAAGGACCAACCATAATTCTGTTGTGAATGATGAAATGTGTGTAGAAGAGATGTTGTGGAGTGTATTAAATATGTTTCGCTGAGTGTAGAGGTTATGTTGCTGGGTGTAGAAGATATGTTGCTGAGTGTGGAGGATGTGTTTGTGTTAATATAAGGTGATATGGCAGTTGATGAGTGGTATCTGGAAATGTATTTTCTTTTTGGTCAAACTTCTTTAGTTGATGTGAAGTTTTGTGAAGTTTTGTTTTTGTGTGTGTGTGGTGAGATTGAAGTTATCATCATAATAATGTGATATTTTTGAAAAATTAATTAAAGTAAAATATGAAATTTTGGGAAAATTAGATCCTCAAACCAAGCAACCGTTAGCTTGAGCACAAGATGAAGATGCATATTAATGCTAACAACACTAACTGGTTTGAAATGATCACTGACTGCATACAAAAATAATATTATAGGACTAAGGTAAAATTGTAAGCAGTGATCTGAGAGATTGTTAGATCAGAATGAACTTTAAAATTGACCCAAGACCCAGGATCTTAGCCATAGGATGACAGTATAATCATCCCCCTTTGATCACTTGGGATGAAATAGTATCCTCTAAGATGAGAGACATAGTTTAGAGATGTACGCTTGATATTTCATCCTCCCATCTGCTTCCTGGTTGGTTTAATAGTTATGTTCACATGACAGTTTATTTCATGTTTTTCAACTTCAGGTTTAAATCAGGAATGTCTATTGAGTTGAAGCAGAAACTAGACGAAGTCCATTTCATTTCTATATGTTTGTGTGATTGACTCTGTGAGCTTATGATCTAGGTAACTGTTGTGTGAACATTTCAAATGTTCACTCTTATAGAAATATTGCTTACATATTTACATGAAAACTGCAAAGGGATTTTGATATGTGTTAGTTATGCTTTAAATATCCTTCTCCTAAACATGCAACTGCCATGTGAACAAAGCTATTATATTACCTAAAAGTTACAAAAGAAATTGGAAGATGACTACATAATGTAAGTAGTTTGAATATTCCTTTTGAATAAGGAATGAAGATTTTCCAATGTTGATAGTATTTTAAGTGTGAGCATATGTCAAATGTTAAATTCTGAAAGGAAGGGAAGGAGAGAGAGAGAGATAGGGGGGGGGGGTTAAAATCTTGTTGGTGTTTAAAGAAACCAATTTATATTTTTTTTTTAAATCCTACATGATTATTAGATTCATAGACTACCATTTTGACATTTAAATATTGAATGCTATATAATTTGGAATAATGTGCTTTAACCCAGTAATTTGTATTTTTCCATATCAGGAGAAAATTTGCTTTTTACACAGTGCAAAATATGCAGAGGCTGAGAAGCATTTACAGATGACTTGGGTTGCACTGTAAATGGATTATCAAATATTCATTATTTTCTCATTTATGTTATAAAAATGCAGTTTGAAATTTTATCAATCATTGACTTTCAATACGGGTAAAAATATGTCAAAAGATTCACCCACTTTGCTTTTAATTGTACTTTATTTCATATTTTAGAAAGAAAATTTTTCCTGACACGATAATCAAGATGAATTAAATGAAATGAAAGTTTAGTTCACTAAAAGTCTAGACATATTATTGATATATATATGTCATATTCTACATCTAAATCAAAACACCATAGTGCCCTTCTTTGAACCTGAAGTGACAAAACATAAACGAAACTGAAATACTATGCAGTAATAAGCACCAAAGCTACATGACTGAAAACTTTCCAATTTCTACAATACTTGTTGAGACAAATGAGAATTAGGAGTATTCGGAGGGGGGGGGGGGGTATTTTGCGTGGGTGGGTGTGATCCAAATTTGTTGGCCCTTGTGGTATATATTATGTCCTATCTTGTCAGCCCCTATTATCCAACAGACAAGGTTTCTGAGATTCAATTTTGAAGATATTACCACCAGACACGAGTTGTATCACTGTCAAGACACATGTAATATCTCTGGCTAGACAAGGGTAAATTAAAGCACTGTTTGACCCCTCTAGGGGGGTGTTGGGGGAATTTGTAAATATTAGGGTTTCAATCAAACTTGGCATATATCTTAGGAATCCAACCTCCTGGTATATATAGAATTGAGCCGTCTTCCGTTTTTAAGGAATTTCATTGTCTACTCTGGTTGTTTGCTTCGTACTTCCGGCACAAAAACTATTTTGTTTTTGTAAAGAGGGAAAATAAAACTCTTAGATATTATAATTTTGAAATATATTTGTTTAAATTCTGAAATTGTGGATGATAAGGAGGGATCTTTATAAGTTGCAATCTCTTAATGGTATAGAATGATTATGGAAATTATCGATTTGTACCCACGTGGATAATATGTCTTTGGGGGCTTATAGCAAGGAAAACAGTAAAATGTCAGCTTTGATAAGAATCATTATGGTTTATATCAAACATTACTGAGTCTGTAAAGAGGCACTGACCTGCTGCTAAGAGTGAGAGAAAGACAAGAGAGACAATAAAGTCTGTTATGATTGAAAGTCGAGATGTAAGAATATGAAAAGGTGATCACAGATTAAAGACTTCCTAAGAGATTGCTAAGTAGTACCTTACACTCTCCATTCACATTGGTCTCTGAGCAGAGGAGAATTCTCCTTGTATCTTTCAATCTGAATTGTCTGAAAACTCCTCTCCCCTCAGTTTTTTTTGGGGGAGGGACACTTCCATTGAGTGGATACCAGGCTCGACCATGGGGTTTCGAAAAGCACCGTAAAAAAGTATTTTGCATATTCTGAAAATGCACCCCTTAACAAGTATTAGCGTGAAACCCTATAGTAAACAAAATGGTCCCATTGACAAGTATGCCCTGACTTTACCCCCTAAACAAGTACAGCAATATTTTTTTAATTGCTATGTTATAAACGTGATCATGGACGTCTCGACGTTGGCATTACATTTACTTACATTGGGTTTAATACCACCCTTCCATCCAAACCTCGCTCAAATCAGACTCTAAACATGTAGTGTTAGGGCAAAAGTACATCCTTTACAAAGCATTCTAGTATTTTTTATACCCTTGCAAATTTGACCGTAAACATGTAGCTTTCCTAGGGAAATATATACCCTTTTTCAGTATTTGATTGTGTTTAAAACCCTTATTATGTTATATACGTAACATGCCAAATCTTGAAAAATAATCCCCTTTTACGCGTTTCTTTGGTTGCACATTGTATCCACATATTTTCTACTCCACACTCAAGATGTGGATAAACTCTCAAGATGACGCATTCTCCCTTTACAGATGACTTTCAGGAAACCTGAGCCAGTTGACCAGCCGACTGCCCATCTTCACCAAATCAATTTTGACACCTTCTTACTATTGTTCCGCTTTGCCAGGTTTTTGTACTTTGGTTTTGGGATGCTTTCCTTCAAATTCAGAGTTTCAATGAGAAGTTTGCTGTCAAGTTGGCACAGATTGGAGCTACTAATTGTAGCCAGAGGAGTTTGAAAAATGAGAGTTCAGTTTTGGAACTTCCCAAGTGTAACCTTTTTTTTTACATTTTAGGCAGAACAATGAGGAATGTTTCTGTGAATGCAGGGTTTATACATACCTACCTCATATATATAATGATTTTATTTTGTCATAATTTTGAACAAGGTTGTATTATAGGCCTGATCTTTTTAAGGATTTAATCTTGTAAAAAATATGTTCAGTATATATTTTTTAGAAAGAATCATGTTATGTCACGTAAGTGTAATATGATGTAGCCACATGTTTGCCATTGGACAGCATTTAAGAGGTTAATCAATTCAAAAGTGATTCATTGACTGCTAAGTAGTTTTCATACCATAGTTGACCTTTGACCCCAATGGCATGATCAAGATGATGAAGTTATTTCTCCTTGGAAAGCTGCCGAAATTCCTACCATATGAATTTTATCAATATGTTATGGAGGGGATCAATTTAGAATTATCATCATCTCTTGTTTTTCTTGTCTGTCACAGTTTGTGCTTCTTGTTAAGAAGATGACTTCATATTAAGTCTCACAGGCACTTATTACATGGAGGCGCATCATGTTCTTATTATATCAAAGTATATTATGAAGATTGACAGTTACTGCTTTCATTTTGAAGAGACACCTTACAATTCAAATGACACCAAGGGATCAAATGAGTCATGAAATTATCGGCACACAAAAATGTATAACAAATTTTATGCTAGTATTAGATATTGGCATAAAGGGGAATTTTTTTTCTTTCAAAGTTTGTATTAATCAGTATATCTAAAGTCTGTTAAATCCGGGCACAGTTGAATAGTGACTGAATTTGTAAAGTTTGGACTCCTGTGTAGTTTTGGCTTGAAACTATTTCTCTATCATGGATGAAAATCTCAATATTATTTTCATATTAATAGCTTTGAAATGCACAATGATGAAATCTGTCAGATATGCATGTGATGAACCTTTATTAAGAAAATTTATTTTCAAAACTCTTAGAGGGACCACTAATTCTTACCAAAACTTAAGGCAGACTTTATAAGAATAATTGGCACTTCGTGAAATTTTATGCTCTTGATTAAACAAATAAGAAAAGGCTAGCTAATGCATCACAAAACTTGGTCTATTTATCTTTATTCTTCATTTTGACTGGAGTTTTATCAATTATGGACCACAATGATAACTATGAAAAAAAATTGAAGTCAAACATAAAATGGATGAATAATATATTGATGAATATGTAAGGGGAGCAAGGATATAATGTATGAAATTCAAAGTTAAATTTGTCATAACTGTTGATTTACAACAATACGTCTATCATTCTAAACCCCCCCCCCAAAAAAAAAAAAATCACCAAGTCTGATAAAGTACTTTATCGTTGAATAACATTAGGTTGTATTTGTAATGTTGACCAAACCCTCTCGTTTCTAGGAAGAGACAGAATCCTTCCAGAAATAGAAATACCAAATTCTCATCCTTTTAATGAAGCTCATCTGGATGAAAGAATGAATAACATAACAATTTGCCAGTCAGTAAATATTTTGGGTAATTTTGAGGTGAATCTCATGTAGGTGCTGAAATATATGGGATTCCTCTCTGCCATGTTTTGGTATACTGTGGTTGAAGTGGTATTGGAAGTGATGATGGGGTGAAGAATAATATTTCTTTCATCTTAATTGTGGAGGGGAGATGAGATTTATAACTTGTAACGAGAAAGGAAATATATTTCAGAGGCTTTATCAAAAGTTTATATTAATAGAAAATAGGATCCTTTCCTTTTTCTCTCTCTTTTAACTGTATCTTTTATTATTTTTGTAATATTCTGCCCACAACCTGTAGCTGTCTGTTTCACCCTTCCTCTAAATATTCTGTATGAACTTCCTTTGTTTCCCCCTCCTCCCATCCACATCCCCCCTTTTTTTCATGTCTGAAGTTCACCCATTTTAAGCATATTATTGTCCTCATTGTTTAGGGTAAATAGAATGAGACATATCACAGGAACTTGTTTATTTCCTGAGGTGATTCTAATGGTAAATAAGGTAAACCAACATTTCCACTTCATTTGACCCATATCACCACACAACAATTCCCTTGTGCATGTTTAGATATCATATACATTGTCTGGAAAGGTTTTCATTTTCCCTGCTGTGACCTGAATTCAAACTACCTGTGCCCTACTTGTTATAATTCCAATATTTTATAAAACAACTTTACAATGTAAAACAACTTCTTAATTAGAAAGTGGTCCAGTGGCTTAATGAAGGATGTAGTAAAATGGCTCATGGGAAAGGAAGGTCCAAGGGATAGGTAGACTACATCCTGGTTGTCATGGTTACCCGTAAACATAATGCCAGACAGGCAGAGGTTGAATCACTCATTGACACATAGGTTTGTACGATGATCAGCTTCTACGTTCTACCGTAATCATATTCATTTTGAGAAGGGGCTTGTTCCAGAGGGATCTTGGATCTTTCAAAGCAAATAGGGTGTTTATCTGAATCATTCTGGAAGAGATCATACAAGTCTGAGCAGAGCAACCTTAAAAACTCTCTGTACCAAATCCTTGTATTTCTTTCAATATCAAACCAAATCTATGATGATGTTCATGGCGCCAATAAGTTTTTTTTACATGATTCATAGTTGTAGATTTATATGTCTTGTCCTGCTTCACTAGAGCGCTTGCCAAGTATCTTCTTGGGTATGATTCCTGAAGTGAAGTGATTGCTCATAGGTATCATAAGGATGAATTAGACTTGTTTACTTCCAGTTTCAAGATTCTTGAGGTTTGGTGGGTAAAACCTAGCAACATACTTGAATTTCATCACAATCAGAATAAATGATGAGGAGTAAATAATGTGGAGTCTTCTTTCCATGCTGACAATAAAGCAAGAGAGAGAGAGAGAGAGCAGTGTTCATAAACACATTGGATGCATTAATGGCAAATTGTCTTGTCTCCTCCATCTTCCTTGATTCTTTAAAAGTGCATTGATATTTTATTGATGAATTCAATTGATTTTTACCAGATGGTATGACCAGTCATTGACAAAGACCTAAGAACTTGTTGCTGCATTCTTCATCTCATAACCATTTCTCATAGTGGTTTTCTAACCCCAGACTACTGTAAACCCCGTAAGATGATTGCTCCTGTTCACACGGAAAATTTTCTGTGTAACCCTGTATTTGATCAGGCAACAGTGCCTACTCCAATGTGCCTAAGGCTGCGTTTATGCGACCTCAACCCAGAATCATGATTTGAATCACGATTTGAATCATGATTCAAAACAGCAACATGAATCACGATCCGACAGAATCAGCGTTTACACGACCATCTTTCTAACGCTGTTTCTCCCTGAATTCGGGCCGATCAAGTGCGCATCACAGTGCGCAGTTTGACCCAGGAAGTATAGGTCCAATTTGTGCCTTTGGAACTTGAAGACAAGATTGATGAAAACAATGAAATATACAAATGACGCTACAGTACAACCCCGGGGGTACAATACACAGAAAGATAATTCCTAAATGCACGTGACATTTGGCATATACACTGGCAATACTGCTCCACGAAAATTAACCTGCACGAAACACACAGCGCGCGCCTTTGAGTCGAACCCGGAAGAAGCACGACACAATGACGTCATAGAATCGTGATTCAAATCACGATATCGTTCATACGACCTTTTTCGTTCGTGATTCTACAGAAACGTCTTTCAAAACGCCCCTTTTTCCGTGTTTCATGTTTGTGATTTGAAAGACGTTTATTTCCACTTTCGACTTAACGCAATCGTGATTCTGCAGAATCGTGATTTGAATCATGATTCTAATCATGATTCTAGGGTTAAAAAGTGTCGAATAAACGCACCCTTAGACACACAGGGAGCACTGCCCTTGGCTTGGCCGGGTATGTTTTCTCATAACTCTTAACATTGGACATTCATGCTGAATACTGCAGTTGCCTTGCTGCTGAGCTTATGGTAGGGTTAGCCTACTTTGTAAAATTGTTGTGAGAACAGAAAACGGATCAAGTTCAACCCTGGACCCAGGTTAATTGAGCTAACTTGCCATTTAGCCCCATCTGTATGTATAATATAGGGCTAAGGAGACTTTGGTTCATGAGAAAAGGGTATCAGTGAGTTGATTCCCTTGGGGAGGGCTTGGGGGAGGAAAGGGGTAGTGGACGCAGGAAGACTCGCATAATAACCACCAGATCTTGCCGAAAATAATGTTAGAAGAGCAGGAGGAAGGGATTGGAGTCTGGAGGAGGTGGTCGCCAGCCAAGATATCAAGTAGTATTGAGGTTCAGGCCATATTTTTAATTCTTTTTTTTTGGGGGGCGATTGCAATAGTCTCTTGATATTTTATTGTATCCCCGAACAGAGTTCGGAGGATACTATGGATTTGGCTTTGTCGCATCCGCCGTGTCTGCTGCCGCCGCCGCCGCAAAGAATTTCTTGTGAGCGTTCTATGAGTTGCATTTCTTCTCTGATCATCTTCAAATTTGGCATGATGGTTGAGTATGGTATAGCAAAGCCGCTTATTGATTTTGGTGTGGGCGAAGACATCGTTGCCATGGTAAAAAGAGTTTTTGTCTAGCCCACCAGAGGTGAAGGCGAGACTTAGGGATCCAAATGTCGTCCGTCCATCACAAACCTAGTGACACATAACTCCACATCCGTAAGTCACTTTTCAACCAAACTTGGATTGTAGATAAACTTAGGGTACTTGCATGTTATGCTGCAGTCACAGGTCACAGGGTAAGGTTAAAGGTCATTTTCATGTCAATGTTAAAAGTAATGCTGTAACCGATTTTTATTCCAATTCCCGATCCGATTTTCCCCTTTTTTCTACATTTTTCCGAACTCCGATTTTTGACCAGTGGGGAAAAAATCGGATCGGAAAAACCAAAACATAACAAGACAAAAAAAAAAAACACGTGGCGACATGTTTGCCGTCAAAATGCGCTGGTGATTTGTTTTGATCTCAGACAAAAGCGGTGGAAGGAAAAGAAGATAAAGGGGAAGAAAATTATGATTTGTTTTTATCTCCGATATTAGCGGAAAGGCAGGTGGAGAAGATTATGATTTGTTTTGATCTCCAACATAATCGGGGAAGAACAAAACGATGATGATGATAATTAATGATAATTTGTTTTGATCTCCGACAAAAATGGAGGAAGAAAAACAACGAAAAGACGATATGTTTTGATCTTAAGCGGAGGCAAATAAGATTGAGTTGAACACGCTGACATGCGCGGTAATATTTACGACTATCTGACTATACGTCCTCTTAAGACTTTACGATTACCTCCGCCATCACTACGATGTTGTTGAGAAGGTGAATATCATCTTTAACAACTTTGGATAATAGTGCGTCTTTTTCGGGAGGTCATCCGACCTTTAAGAGTTTACGATTACCTCCGCCATCACTACGATGTTGTAGAGAAGGTGAATATCATGGTAAACAACTCTGGATAATAATGCGTCTTTTTCGGGAGGTCATGCGACCTTTATGAGTTTATGATTACCTCCGCCATCACTACGATGTTGTAGAGAAGGTGAATATCATGGTAAACAACTCTGGATAATAATGCGTCTTTTTCGGGAGGTCATGCGACCTTTATGAGTTTATGATTACCTCCGCCATCACTACGATGTTGTAGAGAAGGTGAATATCATGGCAAACAACTCTGGATAATAATGCGTCTTTTTCGGGAGGTCATGCGACCTCTAAGAGTTTACGATTACCTCCGCCATCACTACGATGTTGTAGAGAAGGTGAATATCATGGTAAACAACTCTGGATAATAATGCGTCTTCTTCGGGAGGTCATGCGACCTTTATGAGGTTACGATTACCTCCGCCATTACTACGATGTTGTAGAGAAGGTGAATATCATGGTAAACAACTCTGGATAATAATGCGTCTTTTTCGGGAGGTCATGCGACCTTTAAGAGTTTACGATTACCTCCGCCATCACTACGATGTTGTAGAGAAGGTGAATATCATGGTAAACACCTCTGGATAACAATGCGTCTTTTTCGGGAGGTCATGCGACCTTTATGAGATTACGATTACCTCCGCCATCACTACGATGTTGTAGAGAAGGTGAATATCATGGTAAACAACTCTGGATAATAATGCGTCTTTTTCGGGAGGTCATGCGACCTTTATGAGATTACGATTATCTCCGCCATCACTACGATGTTGTAGAGAAGGTGAATATCACGGTAAACAACTCTTGGTAATAATGCGTCTTTTTCGGGAGGTCATGCGACCTTTATGAGATTACGATTACCTCCGCCATCACTACGATGTTGTAGAGAAGGTGAATATCATGGTAAACAACTCTGGATAATAATGCGTCTTTTTCGGGAGGTCATGCGACCTTTAAGAGTTTACGATTACCTCCGCCATCACTACGATGTAGAGAAGGTGAATATCATGGTAAACACATCTGGATAACAATGCGTCTTTTTCGGGAGGTCATGCGACCTTTATGAGTTTACGATTACCTCCGCCATCACTACGATGTTCATCGTAAGCAACTCTGGATAATAATGCGTCTTTTTGGGGAGGTCATGCGACCTTTAAGAATCTACGATTACCTCCGCCATCACTACGATGTTGTAGAGAAGGTGAATATCATGGTAAACAACTTTGGATAGTAGTGCGTCCTTTTCGGTAAGTCATGCGACCTCTAAAAGTTCACGACGGACGCCGCCATCACCACGATGTTGTAGAGAAGAGGCCAATCGTTGAACGGCAGTAGTGTCGCGCGCTGGAACGTCATTATCTTATTTTCCTTCCTCCGATTATGTCGGAGATCAAAACAACTCATCATCTTCTTCCTCCGCTTTTGTCGGAGATCAAAAAAAATTCTGCCAGCAGTGTAGCGTGCCGCATTTGTCCACGCGCCGGCCACATACAAATTTTAATGTATTTTTTTGTTTTTGAATATCTTCCGATCCGATATCCGAACCGATTCCGATTTTAGGAGCAAAACTTCCGAACCGAACTCCGATCCCGTAATTGCTCTAACTTACAACATTAGTTAAAAGTTTACATGCAAGACTCTCTCATGACACCTAACTCCGCAACCCTCATTCACTTTTCAACCAAACTTAGCTGGTCGATGGACTTTGGGGACCTGCATCTTATGCTGCAGTCAAAGGTCACATGGAAAGTTCAAAGGTCATTTTCAGGTCAACGTTAAAGTTTACATTCAAGATTTTTTATGACACCTAACTCCGCAACCGTAGATTACTTTTCAACCAAACTTGGATGGTAGATGGACTTGGGGGACTTGCATCTTATGATGCAGTTAGAGGTCACATGGTAAGGTCAAAGCTCATTTTCAGGTCAATGTTAAATTTTACATGCAAGACTCTATTCTGACACCTAACTCCGCAACCGTTTGTCACTTTTCAAACAAACTTGGATGGTAGATGGACTTGGGGGACCTGCATGTTATGCTGCAGTCGGAGGTCACATGGTAGGGTCAAAGGTCATTTTCAGGTCAACGTTAAAGTTTACATCTAAGACTACCTTATGACACCTAACTCCGCAACCGTAAGTCACTTTTCAGCAAAACAATATTAGAAGGTGAAGCAAAGATGCCTATCATTTTTGGTATGGGGTCTTAGGGGTAGGTTTACAAAATATATCCAGATTACTCTATAATTTTATTCCCCAACAGGTGATAATGGACAATACTTTAGGATCTGAAGAGTCATGCTGCTACGTCATATTATCATTAAATTTGGTACCCACAGGCAAAATGTGAGCAGGGTCATTGTTGCCATAATGATCTATTTATTTGTCAAATTTCTGTGTGAGCTCTATATATCGCAATGATTGATGACGCGGTGGGACTTTGGGGATAGATGTGCTCGGCTGCGCGACCCACCGAGTATCTCTAGTTTCAGTGTATTCTGGCTGGGAGATGGTGGCCTGTGAATTATGTGCCTACTGGGCCTTAATTGCCCCTTAAATTGTAGGTGAACGGCCATGCACAGGCAGATATTATTATGCAGAGTTAGTTTACATACTTTAGGTAGATTCTGACTAGGAGTTGTGGCCTGTGAATTATGTGCCTACCCAGCCATTTCTGCTTAAATTGTAAGTGAACGGCCACGCCCAGTCATATCATGACGAAAACCTCCGTTTGAGAACACTATACCACACATCAATTATCTTCTCCAAGTACGACAAACCCTACTGCCCCAAGCAAGCAATGTAAGTATCAAAACACCTGTTTCTTGATCTCTGTCCGAAGATAACACAACAGCCCGAACGCGGTCCCGGCAAAGCATGCCGCCATTTTTTATTCACTTACTTTCCTTATTTCAAGGTCGATTTTCTTAGTTCGAAATTGAATATGGACTAACATTGAATTTCTGAATATAATATGCCTTTGAAAACGTGATTAAATATCGAATACAATAGTTTCATTCCTAAGGTCCTACTACAGGCAGACAAATCTTACGTAATAGCACAGCTGTTGTTTATCATTTCGTCCCTGGCTCAACGCTCATAATCTGGCCTGTGGAGGTGAAATTGAGACATCGGGGATTACATGGCCAAGCAGGGTTGATCAGGTGGGTGTTTCATAAAGCTGTTCGTAAGTTAAGAGCGACTGGTGATCCTATCTTGCGGTAAATGGTACACACCATTGGCGATGATCACCAGTTGTTCTTAAAGTCGCTCTTAACTTACAAACAGCTTTATGAACGGCCCCCAGGGCTTGGAAATGATTTTTTAGATTAACAAACACAAATTGGGGTCTAATACCGCAGTTTGCAATCTGAACTGCGGTCTTTCTCCAAAAGGGGCTTGCCGTAATGTTTATTTATTATTTCTAAGTAGATTACGGCTAAAAGATGGTGGCTTGTGAATTATTGGGCCTTGCCCCTTTAGGTGAAGGCCACGCCCAGCCATTTTTAATATTTTTTTATTTGTATGTAGATTGCATATGTGGCCTGTGAATTATGTGCCTATGTGAAATAAAAAATATATGAATTCAGTGAAATTTACACCAATGCAACTGCGTAGATTGCGTCATTCTCTACCATCATGCAAATATTCTTTGTGATCGCGCAATCCGTGGCTGAAATCTTGAGCAGGGGGGACCATAATGCCCCCCCTCCCCCAGGAATGACTAGAATCAAAATACCCCAGGAGATTTAGGGTTAAACTGTAGGTGAAAGCCACTCCTAGTCATATCTTTATTTTTACACAGAAGTGTACTTATTCTAAGTAGATTCCGGCTAAAAGATGGCCTGTGAATTATTTGCCACTGGGCCTTGCCCCTCAAATTGTAGGTGAACGGTCATGCCAAGTCATATTATTTTTATTTTTTATTTGTAAGGTAGTGTGCATAGTTTAAGTTGATTCTGGCTGGGAGATGTTGGCCTGTGAATTATGTGCCTACTGGGCCTTGCCCCTTAAATTGTAGGTGAACGGCCAAGCCCAGTCATATCTTTTTATTTTATTTATACGGTAGCTTGCATAGTTTAAGTAGATTGTGGCTGGGTGATGGTGGCCTGTGAATTATGTGCCTACCGGCCTTGCCCCTTAAATTGTAGGTGAAAGCCACGAAAGCCACGCCCAGTCATATCTTTTTATTTGTATTTCTATGGTAGATTGCTTAGTTTATTGAAATAGATTATAGCTGGGAGATGATGGCCTGTCAATTATGTGCCACTGGGCCTTAATTGCCCCTTAAATTGTAGGTGAAAACCACACCCAGTCATTTTTTTTTATTTGTAAGGTAGTTTGCATAGTTTAATTGATTCTGGCTGGGAGATGGTGGCCTGTGAATTATGTGCCTACCGGGCCTTGCTCCTTAAATTGTAGTTGAACGGCCAAGCCCAGGCAGATATTATTATGCAGTAGTTTCCATAGTTTAAGTAGATTTTGACTAGCAGATGGTGGCCTGTGAATAATGTGCCTACTGGGCCTTGCCCCTCAAATTGTAGGTGAACGGCCACGCCCAGTCATCTTTTTCAAATTTTTATTTGTATGGTAGTTTGCATAGTTTAAGTTGATTCTGCCTGGGAGATGGTGGCCTGTGAATTATGTGCCTACCGGGCCTTGCCCCTTAAATTGTAGGTGAATGGCCACGCCCAGTCATATTTTTTTTGTACGGTAGCTTGCATAGTTTAAGTAGATTGTGGCTGGGTGATGGTGGCCTGTGAATTATGTGCCTACCGGGCCTTGCCCCTTAAATTGTAGGTGAACGGCCACGCCCAGTCATATCTTTTTTTTTATTTGTAGGGTAGCTTGCATAGTTTAAGTAGATTCTGGCTGGGTGATGGTGGCCTGTGAATTATGTGCCTACCGGGCCTTGCCCCTTAAATTGTAGGTGAACGGCCACGCCCAGTCATATCTTTTTTTTATATTTGTACGGTAGCTTGCATAGTTTAAGTAGATTCTGGCTGGGTGATGGTGGCCTGTGAATTATGGGCCCATTATAAAATAAAAATATATAAATTCAGTGAAATTTACCAATGCAACTGCGTAGATTGCGTCATTCTCTACCATCATGCAATTTTCTTTGTGATCGCGCAATCCGCGGCTGAGATCTTAAGAGGGGGGGCCATAATGCCCCCCCTCCCCCTGGAATGACGATCAAAATACCCGGAAGATTTAGGGTTAAATTGTAGGTGAAAGCCACGCCTATAGTCATATCTTTATTTTTACACAGAAGTGTACTTATTCTATGTAGATTCCAGCTAAAACATGGACTGAATTATTTGCCACTGGGCCTCGCCCCTTAAGATGAAGGCCATGCCCAGTCATTTAAAAAAAAAATTGTTTGTATGGTAGATTGCATAGTTTAAGTCGATTCTAGCTGGGAGATGACCTTTGAATTATGTGCTGATCGGGCCTTGCCCCTTAGATTGTAGGTGAACGGCCACGCCCAGTCATATTTTTATTTGTATGGTAGTTTGCATAGTTTAAGTAGATTCTGGCTGGGAGATTGTGGCCTGTGAATTATGTGCCTACCGGGCCTTGCCCCTTAAATTGTAGGTGAACGGCCATGCCCAGGCAGATATTATGATGCAGTAGTTTACATATTGTAAGTAGATTCTGACTAGGAGATGATGGCCAGTGAATTATGTGCCAACCGGGCCTTGCCCCTTAAATTGTAGGTGAAAGCCACACCCAGTCATATCTTTTTATTCTTATTTGTATGGTAGTTTGGGTATTCTGGCTGGGAGATGGTGGCCTGCGAATTATGTGCCTACCGGGCCTTGCCCCTTAAATTGTAGGTGAACGGCCATGCCTAGGCAGATATTATCATGCCATAGTTTACATATCTTAAGTAGATTCTGACTATTAGATGATGGCCTGTGAATTATGTGCCTACCGGGCTTTGCCCCTTAAATTGTAGGTGAAAGCCACGCCCAGTCATATCTTTTTATTTGTATTTCTATGGTAGATTGCTTAGTTTATTAAAATAGATTATAGCTGGGAGATGGTGGCCTGTCAATTATGTGCCACTGGACCTTGCCCCTTAAATTGTAGGTGAAAACCACACCCAGTCATATTTTTTTTTATTTGTATGATAGTTTGCATAGTTTAATTGATTCTGGCTGGGAGATGGTGGCCTGTGAATTATGTGCCTACAAGGCCTTGCTCTTTAAATTGTAGGTGAACGGCCACGCCCAGGCAGATATTATTATGCAGTAGTTTCCATAGTTTAAGTAGGTTTTGACTAGGAGATGGTGGCCTGTGAATAATGTGCCTACTGGGCCTTGCCCCTCAAATTGTAGGTGAACGGCCACGCCCAGTCATCTTTTTCAAATTTTTATTTGTATGGTAGTTTGCATAGTTTAAGTTGATTCTGCCTGGGAGATGGTGGCCTGTGAATTATGTGCCTACCGGGCCTTGCCCCTTAAATTGTAGGTGAACGGCCACGCCCAGTCATATCTTTTTATTTGTATTTCTATGGTAGATTGCTTAGTTTATTAAAATAGATTATAGCTGGGAGATGGTGGCCTGTCAATTATGTGCCACTGGACCTTGCCCCTTAAATTGTAGGTGAATGGCCACGCCCAGTCATATTTTTTTTTTTGTATGGTAGCTTGCATAGTTTAATTGATTCTGGCTGGGAGATGGTGGCCTGTGAATTATGTGCCTACCGGGCCTTGCCCCTTAAATTGTAGGTGAATGGCCACGCCCAGTCATATTTTTTTTTTGTACGGTAGCTTGCATAGTTTAAGTAGATTGTGGCTGGGTGATGGTGGCCTGTGAATTATGTGCCTACCGGCCTTGCCCCTCAAATTGTAGGTGAACGGCCACGCCCAGTCATCTTTTTCAAATTTTTATTTGTATGGTAGTTTGCATAGTTTAAGTTGATTCTGCCTGGGAGATGGTGGCCTGTGAATTATGTGCCTACCGGGCCTTGCCCCTTAAATTGTAGGTGAATGGCCACGCCCAGTCATATTTTTTTTTGTACGGTAGCTTGCATAGTTTAAGTAGATTGTGGCTGGGTGATGGTGGCCTGTGAATTATGTGCCTACCGGCCTTGCCCCTTAAATTGTAGGTGAAGCCACGCCCAGTCATATCTTTTTATTTGTATTTCTATGGTAGATTGCTTAGTTTATTAAAATATATTATAGCTGGGAGATGGTGGCCTGTCAATTATGTGCCACTGGACCTTGCCCCTTAAATTGTAGGTGAAAACCACATCCAGTCATTTCTTTTTTTTTATTTGTATGGTAGTTTGCATAGTTTAATTGATTCTGGCTGGGAGATGGTGGCCTGTGAATTATGTGCCTACTGGGCCTTGCCCCTAAATTGTAGGTGAATGGCCACACCCAGTCATATTTTTTTTTATTTGTATGGTAGTTTGCATAGTTTAATTGATTCTGGCTGGGAGATGGTGGCCTGTGAATTATGTGCCTACAAGGCCTTGCTCTTTAAATTGTAGGTGAACGGCCACGCCCAGGCAGATATTATTATGCAGTAGTTTCCATAGTTTAAGTAGGTTTTGACTAGGAGATGGTGGCCTGTGAATAATGTGCCTACTGGGCCTTGCCCCTCAAATTGTAGGTGAACGGCCACGCCCAGTCATCTTTTTCAAATTTTTATTTGTATGGTAGTTTGCATAGTTTAAGTTGATTCTGCCTGGGAGATGGTGGCCTGTGAATTATGTGCCTACCGGGCCTTGCCCCTTAAATTGTAGGTGAATGGCCACGCCCAGTCATATTTTTTTTTTGTACGGTAGCTTGCATAGTTTAAGTAGATTGTGGCTGGGTGATGGTGGCCTGTGAATTATGTGCCTACCGGGCCTTGCCCCTTAAATTGTAGGTGAACGGCCACGCCCAGTCATATCTTTTTTTTTTTGTACGGTAGCTTGCATAGTTTAAGTAGATTGTGGCTGGGTGATGGTGGCCTGTGAATTATGTGCCTACCGGGCCTTGCCCCTTAAATTGTAGGTGAAGCCACGCCCAGTCATATCTTTTTATTTGTATTTCTATGGTAGATTGCTTAGTTTATTAAAATATATTATAGCTGGGAGATGGTGGCCTGTCAATTATGTGCCACTGGACTTTGCCCCTTAAATTGTAGGTGAAAACCACATCCAGTCATTTCTTTTTTTTATTTGTATGGTAGTTTGCATAGTTTAATTGATTCTGGCTGGGAGATGGTGGCCTGTGAATTATGTGCCTACTGGGCCTTGCCCCTTAAATTGTAGGTGAATGGCCACGCCCAGTCATATTTTTTTTTTGTACGGTAGCTTGCATAGTTTAAGTAGATTGTGGCTGGGTGATGGTGGCCTGTGAATTATGTGCCTACTGGGCCTTGCCCCTTAAATTGTAGGTGAATGGCCACGCCCAGTCATATTTTTTTTTGTGTACGGTAGCTTGCATAGTTTAAGTAGATTGTGGCTGGGTGATGGTGGCCTGTGAATTATGTGCCTACTGGGCCTTGCCCCTTAAATTGTAGGTGAACGGCCACGCCCAGTCATATCTTTTTATTTGTATTTCTATGGTAGATTGCTTAGTTTATTAAAATAGATTATAGCTGGGAGATGGTGGCCTGTCAATTATGTGCCACTGGACCTTGCCCCTTAAATTGTAGGTGAAAACCACACCCAGTCATTTCTTTTTTTTTATTTGTATGGTAGTTTGCATAGTTTAATTGATTCTGGCTGGGAGATGGTGGCCTGTGAATTATGTGCCTACCGGGCCTTGCTCCTTAAATTGTAGTTGAACGGCCACGCCCAGGCAGATATCATTATGCAGTAGTTTCCATAGTTTAAGTCGATTTTGACTAGGAGATGATGGCCTGTTTATTATGTGCCTACCGGGCCTTGCCACTTTAAGTTGTAGGTGAAAGCCACACCATGTCATATCTTTTTATTTTTATTTGTATGGTAGTTTGCATAGTTTAAGTAGATTCTGACAAGGAGATGGTGGCCTGTGAATAATGTGCCTACTGGGCCTTGCCCCTTAAATTGTAGGTGAACGGCCACGCCCAGTCATATTTCTTTTTTTTTGGACACAGTAGTTTACATATTCTAAGTAGATTCCAGCTACACGATGGTGGCACGTGAATTATTTGCCACTGGGCCTTGCCCCTTAAATTGTAGGTGAACGGCCACGCCCAGGCATATCTTTTTTTGTACGGTAGTTTTCATAGTTTAAGTAGATTCTGGCTGGGTGATGGTGGCCTGTGAATTATGGGCCCATTATAAAATAAAAATATATAAATTCAGTGAAATTTACCAATGCAACTGCGTAGATTGTATTGTATTTGTATGGTAGTTTGCGTAGTTGTAAGAGTTCGGAGGATTCTACAAATTTTGCCTCGTCGCGTCCTCCGCCGCAGACATTTTCTTGTGAGCGCTCTATCAGTTGCATTTCTTTTCCGATCATGTTCAAATATGGCATGAAAGTAGAGTATGGTATAGCAAAGCCGGCTATCAATTTTGGTGTGGGCAAAGACATCGTTGCCATAGTAACAAGAGTTTTTGTCTAGCCCACCAGTGGTGAAGGCTAGACTTAGGGATCCAAATGTTGTCCGTCCTTCACAAACCTAATGACACATAACTCCACAACCGTAAGTCGCTTTTCAACCCATTACATCAAACCCCGTTTGGAGAAAGACTGCAGTTCAGACTGCAAACTGCGGTATTAGACCCCAAATCGTGTTTGAGATCATGGGGCCGTTTCATAAAGCTGGTCGTAAGTTAAGAGCGACTTTAAAAACGACTGGTGATCATCGCCAATGGTGTGTACCATTTACCGCAAGACAGGATCACCAGTCGCTCTTAACTTACGAACAGCTTTATGAAACACCCGCCTGATCCACCCCGCTTGGCCAGGTAATCCCCGCTGTCTCCACAGGCCAGATTATGAGCGTTGGGCCAGGGACGAAATGATAAACAACAGCTGTGCTATTACGTAAGACTTCTCTGCCTGTAGTAGGACCTTCAGAATGAAGTTATTGTATTCGATATTTAATCACATTTTCAAAGGCATATTGTATTCAGAAATTCAATGTTAGTCCATTTTCAATTTCGAACGAAAAAAAATCGACCTCCAAATAAGGAAAGTAAGTGAATAAAAAATGGCGGCATGCTTTGCCGGGGACCGCGCTCGGGCTGTTATGTTATCTTCGGACCGAGGTCAAGAAACAGGTGTTTTGATACTTGGGGCAGTAATTGATTGAGAAAAACCATGGAGTAGCTCCATGGAAAAACTGGGGTATAGTGTTCTCAAACAGAGGTTTTCGTCATGCAAACTTGGATGGTAGATGGACTTGGGGGACCTGCATCTTATGCTGCAGTCAGAGGTCACAGGGTAAGGTCAAAGGTCATTTTCATGTCAACATTAAAGTTTACATCCAAGACTCTCTTATGACACCTAACTCCGCAACCGTAATTCACTTTTCAACCAAACTTAGTTGGTAGATGGACTTGGAGGACCTGCATCTTATGCTGCAGTCAGAGGTCACGTGGTAAGGTCAAAGGTCATTTTGCTACGTCATATTATTGTCATCAAATTTGGTACCCACAGGCAAAATGTGGTCAGGGTCATTGTCGCCATAATGATTGTATTTATTTGTCAAATTTCTGTATGAGCTCTATATATCGCAATGACGGATGACGCGGTGGGTTCGGGGGATACGTGCGCGGCTGCGCGTCCAGCCGAGCATCTCTATTTTTTTAATGTGTCTATTATGCAGAGGGTTTTAAGATTAATCTTCTCCAGATATTACAAAAGGAGAACAATGGTAGCTTGATAAACTCCATAATTGTATTTGTAATATGAAGTGCTTCATAATATTTTTTATTATATATTTTGTAATAAATCAATCCATTTCAGGTCTATTCCTATGATTACCAGAACCTGAACAAGAGAATGTGTAGAACCAATTACCTGTAAACTATAACTTGCCAATTCTTATTTTACTATTCAAAATTTATTATTTTGAATGAGTTGGGGGTTCCGAACCGCAGACTACAGGATCAAAGGGATGGTAATTGTGTGTTCCTTTTGTCCTGAAACATCGTTTCCTGCCCTGAGGAGTTGACTCATTGATATTGCAGTGTCCAAGACGGGTCATTCACACTAAGAAGTGCCATAGTCCAACCACACCCTCATCAAGTAAGATTGACTCAGGAACACCCCTCCCCACCATCCACCCATGCCCCCAGTCCAAGTCAGTGTCCAAGACTGGTCATTCACATTCAAAGCCTTGGCATCTGGATAGTGTTTTTCACCAATCACCTTCTCATCAAGTGCAACCCCCTCCCATTCTTTCTCTATGCCCTATGCCTAACACAGTGTTGAAGATAAGGCATTCACTTAAAAGCTGACTTGGAGGGGCTTCAAGTTTTATACACCAATTGTATCTTCAGGTAATGCCCACCCTCACCCCAACCACACCCTATAACCCAGTCACAATTCAGCCACACCCAAACACTGCATGTATCAGCAAGCAGTTAAAGATATTGCCATGTATCAGGAAAATCAAACAGATATGGTATGATTTTTTTTCTCATTGCACTATTTTTTTATATGCACATGAAAGGCAGAATAACTGAGTCTATAGTGCTCTTCCTGAAAACACATATAGATCTGTATTAGTAATGAAATGGGTTAGTTTTCTCAGCATTAAAAGGTGATTATCACAAATAGTCTTAAAATTCACCGGAAATATTCACTTTTATGCGGGATAAGTTGACGTTTCAGTAAAGAAGTTCCAAATCAGTAACAATTTTGTTACCAATATTGACCGTAAGCAATATTGAACAGATCATTAAATATTTAGCGCCTCTATAGAAATCCCACATCAAATATCAAAGCTAAATTCAAATCAAAAGTCACCTGATTTTGCACTAAAAGTATTAATGAAAGATTTAACTTCATTTGAATACCATTAAAGCTGCCAACCAAAAACATGGTCATTTACTAATACACCAAGGAGATATCAATTTCTTTGCTGAAACTTATGGCAGACAAAAGGACAATATCCAAATAGTGTATAGCATATTGTCATTGGCTCAGGGAATGGAATAAAATACTTTGCTTTGGGGATCTATTGATAATATTTTCTGTGATTTAGCGTCATTCAAGCCACTGAAGATTAATATCATCAAAGGTAAACCATTTAGCTGCCAAAGTGTATAATGAGCAATTTTAGAGGGTGTCTGACCTTATGTTGTACAGTTTTTGCAAGTTTTGTCAGTTCAAGGGAACACAATGCCAAATAATTTGATCCAGCAAGGTAATGTTTTTTATTTTGTTGCCCTTTTTCGGTTTTATTTTTACCACTTTTATGCGCTATTTAAATTGTAAAATCAGATATGCATATCTATTAGAACCCCCCACCCACTATGGTGGGGACTTGTCCAGCAGTCCAGCGTAAGACCTCTTGAGACCCTTTTCTAGAATCACACATAGCTAGTTAATTAATTCTTAAAACTGAAGGATACAGGATAATTTTCTTGCTCGGAAATTCTGTTTTTAAAAAAAAAACAGGATAATTTTTTTTGTAAGCATTGTTTTAAAGAAACAAATTTTTTGTTAATTTATTTTATATTTGCCTAAATCTGCATCAAATAAGTAGTTCTCCATCTTGGAAACTTTCCCATTGAATTATGAGAGTGAGGATGGGTGTGAATGGATCGTTGAGCCAAAGTTGATATGGAACGCTAGCTACCTGGAAAGATGCAAGGAGCATGGGAGGAAGGGAGTCAGGCCAAGGATAACACACCCCTAGGCAGAGGAAGAGGGAAAGGGGAGGGAAGTTAAGTTCACACTGTAGTTCATGGGCTTTATGGTAGCCTATAATCTAGGCAGGTGCTGCATCTTTTGTCTTTGCCTAAGTGTCTGATGCTGTTATGCGAACCATCAATACTATCTGAAGCAGGGTAACCATGAGCTGTAGCTTAGCTACCGCCTATGCACTCTGGTGTTGCATTACTTGTTTACTTTTTATGATGAATGTTCGGTAGTCGATAAAAAACTTAGACCAAAGTGTAGTAGCAGCTGCAGCCAAGATACGTAGACTTTTGCATCAGATGTGTTGCTTAACAGCATTAGACTTGTATAGGCAAAGACGATGCCGCCTCTTTCTAGATTATAGTATATGGTTCTGGAAGCTTTTTTGACAACTATAGATTGCAGGGGTATGTGTAAAAGTGTTGTTTCCTTCTCTGTACCAGTTAGGGTCAAGTATAACTCATCGTCATTTGGGATTATGAGTGTACCGTATGAACACCTCTGTCAAATCCAAGAGCGTTGTACCTCCATATCCTACCAGGTATCCATTGTATAATGCATGTTTGTGTATTGTCAATCTGCAGTGTGCCAGAACTGGGCAATTTTAACCTTTCAATAATGACCCAATTTTCCTTTACTTCAACACTACCATACTTCCCCCTGCCCCCTCATTTGTTCTTGTCTTTTTAATCCTTAGAGACTGAGCCAAAATGTTTTATGTCTCAAACTTTCCAGAGTCACAGAATGTATGAACAAAATTGGTTAGTCCTTGGTTTTTTTATATCTTTATATTAAAGAAAATAAAAAAAATAAATAGATTTAACAAAGATTGGACATAAAATAATATCCATAAAAAAGCAATGAAGGCCTAAATGATTTACTTAAGGGACAAGTCCACCCCAACAAAAAGATGTTTTGAATAAAGAAAAAAAAATAACAAGCATAGCACTGAAAATTTCACTAAAATTGGACCTTATATGAAAGTTATGACATCTTTAAGCTGAATTTTACAAAACAGTTATGTTCACAAATCCTGATTGGTATGCATATTAGGAGACTGATAATGTCACCCCCTCACTATTTTGTTTCTATTTTATTACATGAAATATTAGATATTCTAATTTTCTGTTCATGGTAATGTGAAAGAAGTTTTATCTTCCCTAAATATGTGGAATTACCATAGTTGTAATGTTTTATGGTTCAGTCAAGTTGGTTCTTATTGTCAAATAAAAAAAAAATTGTGTTGTAGAAGTTATAGAATTGGAGAAATATTGTAAAATTAAAACAAGCAAAAACAAAAGTGATAAGTGAGGGACATCATCAACTCTCTCATTTGCATATCACTGAGTTGTGCATATAACTGTTTTGAGAAAAATAAGCGAGACTTTAAAATGTCATCAATTTTCTTATTTTAATTCCCATTTTGATGAAATTTTCAGCATTATGCTTGTTTGATTTTTCTCTATTGATTCAGATAAACAATTTTTCTGAAGTGGACTTGACCTTTAACAAAAATTGGAATCATGATAGAGTATTCAAGACGGAAAGGAAAACCGATGTAAAAACCGGGACACAGAATTTATAAAAAAAGGCTAAATATGAACAAGATGATATCTTCAAAAGGGAATGTCTTCTCTTTTCAATTAAGGTCAATGTATGATCCATATACAATTGTATGTATTAACACTGAAGAAGTGTTGAATGCATGGGGAGGGAGGCCCAACTTATGTCATCTGTAAAAAATAATAACCCTACAACTGCTCAGACTTTACTTAAAATGATCAAAGAGGGCAGCACATCACATTTCTTAATGTTGGGTCTGCTGAATTTACCTTCAATATACTCAGATATATTTTCTGTAAATCAAATTTATATTCAAGTAAATTATAATTCAGTTCATTTATTTATTTTCAGATGTTGCAATATAAAGTATACAAGTGTTAAACACAAGTAGCACCTCAGGAAGCTTACGCTTGTCAAGCAAGGTGCTCTCTTGATGAGTTATAAATGGACTAAAGATTTGTCTACTTTTTCCAATGTAAATATAGATGCACAAATTCATATACATCTGCAGATAATGTTTATTTAATAAGTATCACTTGCAGGATAACATTATTGTGGCATTTTGTATTGTATCTTAATCACCATGATATAAAGTCTTTTAACTTGATTTTGCAAGTATGACAAATGTGAAGAGTGCCATCTTTTGATGAGAAGTTGTTAGTCATCTGCTCTGCAGTCATTGTTTATCATATCATATTTATTGTTTAGATGTTGAATGACGTGTTTAGGAAGACATTCTTATGAATGTAATCTGTATTGTAAAGATTTGTTATGATTTATCTTCGACACCAAGCTCTTAAAATCAACGTCTGCACAGAGCGAAATGGTTTGATTTTAATATGTGCTTATACTTTCCAACAAGTTAATGATTTTTTAACTGCAGCAGAAAAGATATATGTTAACTTACCACATCAGACTGATGGATAAATCATCAGTTTGTCTCTGTATATTAAGGTTTTCTTATCATTATAATTACATTTTATTTAATCAGTTAGTCATGATACTATAATTTGAACTCAACATTGTCACTATGACGACCACCACTAATTATGCCACCTCCTCTGCCACCACTAATTACTTGTACGTCACCTCCACCGCCACCCACCACTGCCACCACCATTGGTTTCATTGTCACTATACCATCTTCATCTATCACCTACTCCAATTATCACCACCATTTACAACATCATTATTCCTAGTGCCATCATCATCATTCATAAACTTCATCATCATTATGATGGAAGCACCATGGTATAGCGGTTCTGACTCTCACCTTGTAATCAGAGGGTCGTGTGTTCAAATCCCACCATGGCCTAGCGTCCTTTGGCAAGGCACCAATCCACCCTTTCCAACTCTCACCCAGGTGCTAATTGTGTACCGGTATGAAACAAACGTCATTGTGGTTGGTTTAGCGAGCGTGCACCTAACAGTCTGCTTGAAATGCTATGAATCCAGTGACCGGTTAATAATTGTGGAGTGCTTTGAGCAGTTGTAGATTGATAAAGCACTATACAAATGCCAATTATTATTATCATAATCATTGTCTCAAACATCGTCATCATTGTCATTGTCGTCATCCTTATCATGATTGTATTCATTATAGCCATCTACATAATTACTATCACAATCAGCAGCATCAACATCTTCATTGTCTTAATATCGTTGTCATTCTAACCACACCATCTTCTTCTTCATAAATATATTATGTATTACAATACCAAATATAAATACCTCTCACAACAGGATGAATATAAATTTACAAGATGTTCAAATAAAATCATTTTATTTTATGGAAGGCAACATGAATAATAATGAAAACAAAATATGCATATTTGTTGTAATGGAACATATTTATTTTTCTAAACATCTAAGTACTTAGGAACATCAATGTGTTCTTAATATTTGACACAAAATATTTGTGTCTATATTTAGGGAATAAATATTTGAATACATTTATGTACACAAAAAGAGAAGGGTATTTATACATATAAAAAGAAGTAAATCTCCATGTCTCAAATAATATATACACAATAAGACAAAATACTTTTGACAGGAATGTGCAATACAAAGAGAAGGAATGGTACATAAAATTATAAGTAAGACAGATTGAATCAACTACTTCAGTCATGATATATTTTCCAGACAAAAACTAAGGAATCCTAAACTTTGTAGCTTTGTATAATTTCACTATTCCTTTTTATGATAAATATGTACATGTAGCCTCAATTGAGCAATCATTCTTTAATTTGGTTAACTGTTTCTTTCTGTATGATTAAAGAAGAATGTTTGGCCCTACAAAAATCACTTGGTTTATATTTTGGAATCATATACTATTGCACTCGCTTATTTTCAAAATGTTAATTCTCTTTTTCTTTATTTAATAAGCGATCTGTAAGATAAAACTCCTATTAAAAAGGATATTTATGAACTATCATATTCACAAAATAGTACTGTAACTATCAACATCATAATATGACATGTTAATGAGATAAGGAAAGTCAATGAATTTGAAACATTACATTCATGTATATTACATAAGGCCATAGCAATACAAGGATCAACCAAGGAAAGAATAAAAAAATATGGAAGAACAATGAAGAGTAGATGAATTAGGAGGCATTACAAGAAACCTGCAACCAATTGCAAATAAGTGTAGGCCCAGAACTGATTGTGAACCTTAGAATCAATCACAATAACTTTACAAATGATTGCTTGTCAACCACAGGAAGAATAAAATGAATTCTTTAGAGAAATGAACTATCAATTGAAAATATGCAGTTATTTTTTGCAATCGATTACAAAAAAAAGTTTCTTGCTACACCCCCATAATTGAACAAAGATATAAGGAAGACAAACTTTAATTCTTCTTATTCCACATTAAATTCATTCCCTGCAGGATGTTGGTAGTCCCTATTCAGTGCCTGTTAATGCAATAGTTAAATAAATTGATAGGTTAAATTTTTCCTTGATAACCTTACTGCTTAGTAAATTTTTATGCAACTTTGCATCAGTAATTTTATTAAAAAACTCTGTCATTTTGAAGTAAGGTTGAATTTGTATAAATGTAGGATATCTTGGATAAGTCCCTTGTGGGTTAGGCTTTACTAACCCACAACCCAAATTAAGCCAAATTCAACAACCTCAGTGTCCTCTATGTAACCCTCATGCTAGGTTAATCATGCCATAATAATCTGAAGATGACATTGACAAGTTTCTCATAGTAATTTATCATATAGAAGGTAGATATACCAGTTTTGGTTATTGTAAGGTCAAATTAAAGACAGAAGAAGAAGACTGCTTTACCATCTGCAAATCTTTAAAAAAAAATTGAGCTGTAAATCATCTCCATCAGAATGAAAATGGCATCTAGAATTAAACATCAAAGAATTAGTCACATACATTAGGCAAATGTATCAAATGACTTATCATTCAACTTCGGGGTTATTACAAAAAGATATTTGCAAATTTCAGATGCAAATTTACAAGTGATAGACAAATATTAACTAAAGCAATTCATTTTATATTTGTTAATGCATGAAGCAAACCATCAATCAATTGTAAATTTGTAATGGAATACATGACTTTTAATTGATTTTAGGACCTTAAATTGACCTGTGATCAACTGAAGGTTTCTTGCTACACCCCATTAGTAAGAAGGTGTGTCATAGAGTGAATTACATGTAGATGTTAGACCCACTCTGAACTTAGTCCAATATTTTCTTTAATGCATGTTCTTTAACTTGATGCCTTATAGAACAGATTAGCTCTGTATCAAGTCTATATGGGAATTGGAGAAGTCAGTGGTCAATAAGATTAATGGTATTAGTAATAATTTTCACAAATTTCATCAGTCCCCCTATTAGATTTTCAAGACAGAACATTTCTCCATCTCATTTAATTCTTGAGTTAGTTTATTTTGTGGATGACTATCTGGTGATGATGAAGTCCTCAGCAAAGCTTTGAGTATTTGCTGTTTTTCCAAGAGCAGTGACCTTTGCTGTTGCGGATGCATGCAGAGTTCATTCTGACACAAGGTGAAGTATAAGATCCCATACACCCCTCAGTAGGCAAACAGTCATTGTCGTACTTTGCTGAGCAAATCTGTTCAGTCAGAGAGAAAGAGAGAGAATGCAGAAGTTGTGGATTAGTTCATCATAATTACTTTATGATTGGTAATTTAAATACTAAAAAATTCACATTAATGCAGTAAATGAAGCCCTGTACATGGTGTGCACAAAATTATTTTATTTACTGAGAAGGGTATTTTCCAGTAAGTTATGGGTATTACTTTGATAAATATGACCTGTTGTAATTAAAAGAGTTATTTGTATATTTATTTTGGACAATAAAAGTACTCTTACATCTATCATAGAAAGAAGAACATTGGAATGTTTCCTGATGAAGTTTCAAGTGGTAAAAACTAAGAAACCATCTGTGCCCTATACAACAAAAACTGTGGTGTTAACATGTGTACATAGAGGACCACACCAGTCATTTTCTCCGGTGTTAAATTGACAGTGTTAGTTTAACACCTAAAGGTGTTATTACAACACCTTTGGTTGTTACATTTACACTCTTTGGTGTTATGTTCAATCTCTAGGGTGTAATATTAGAACCATGGGTGTGGTCATCTATAGACACCAACTGGTGTCAGTTTTAACACCACAGTTTTTACAGTGTATTGCATAAAACTTCCAATTGTGGTAAATTTACCATGTATGATAACTTGGCACCTGAAGTCCATTATTGATTCAATTTTACCATGTAATGTTGCCATGATAGATGAGATTGATGTTAAAGTTACAGTGATGGAATGTTAGATGCACTCTGATCAGTTCATAAATGATATTATTTTTTTTTATCCTATTCCAGTCAAGGGGAGGGGTTAAGTCAAGATTTTCACAAACCTGGCTGGCTCAGTTGGTCAATATCAAATGGATTGTATTAGTTAAGAATTAGTTTCATATAGTTGATTTCTTACCCGACAGTCATCACATGACTTGGCATAGAGTCGTTTGAGTCCTCTCTTTTGGAATGCTGAGAGATCATTTACTGGTTGAACCCAACTGCTACACAGGCCAACATTCAACTCTCCATCCCATAGAAAACCTATTAGTCAAGAAATACAAGTATTACATGAAATTATTAAACTGGGTGATTCAGTGACCTTCTGCACTATGATGACAATTTATTTCTACCACTCTTTATCCAGGTAAAGGAAGAACCTTAAAGGGAAAATTTCAATAAACTTGATTCTGAATGCTATTCAGTTTTTCTTTCAGACTTTTATCCTTGACATGTCAATAGGAAAAGTGTATAGACTCTTTGATAGCATTCTTCATCACATTTAATAGTCTCCACAATCCAGCTTCCTTTTCATCTTATATCATAGGTTCTCTGTATATTAAGAATATATGTTGATCTGAAAATACAATCTCGATATATTGTTAAGTCAGATATTAATGTGCTGATTTGAAATAAGTCTTTATAAATTGCCTACATCATGATGCTCGCTGTGCATGGAGATCAAATTGGATATTAATAAGCAATTCTGACAACTCTTAATATTGATGCGCTACGCTTCACTGTGTGTGGAGGTGCCTGATTGAAAACAACCTTATGATGAAGCGGCTGCATGCAGCGCAAAAGAGAGAAAAAAAATAATATTTCTGAAAATATCTCAACCCCAGGCTGCAATTGACTTATTACTAGCTTCACTGGATTTTGATGAAAATAGAAGTTAATTTCACTTCTTATCCTGCTGAGAGAATGACCATGACTGCTAAATAAGTTCACTCTTCCTGTTAAAGACTTACATAAAAAAAATCAATGATTTTTTTTCTGTTTGATGCAGAATTAATATTATAGAAGTTCAGCCTATATGTTCCAATTGTTTAGGGTCAAAGGGAATTTGTGATTAGTGGAGAGCCGTTCTTGAAACATAAAAAGAAAGATGATTACTTTTTTTACTGCAATTTTTTTTAATTAGAAATGGGTTGGAAAAGATTTTATTCTATATACCATTTCGCTTTTTTTTTCTTATTTATTGTTTATCAGTGTTTATTACTCCTTCCATTTATATAACACCTAAAATTCATCCCTTTTATCAAAGTTTTTCATTATGTGCTTTTATTTGTTATGCACCCCTCTTTACAAGTATAGATAGACCTATAATAAGAGAGATAATGTTCTTGTGCTGTTTGGCATCTTCCTTCAATACACATCAGGAAAAATAGGTTTGCTTCTTCTAACAAGATTCCATTCTCGTTTTTAATCATCAAGATGGATTGCTTTGAAATTGTATTTTCTTCTGTACTGTCGCACCAAACAGCAGCAATTTGTCCACTGCCCTATGTTACACAAAGCTTAGCAAACAACTGTAGAACAATATCTTTATGTTGATTGCAATTTCTACAGTGTGCAGTCAATCATGAAAATCAATCATACAATCATTCTCTAAGCTATGTGATACAGGAGCCAAAGCTATTGCTTTCCAAGTTGCCTGATCTTGGATGCTTTCCTCATGATCTTTGTGTGATACATGTAATGACCCCCATGAGTCTAGCACGTCCCATGAATTCTTTATATCTTTCTATGTTACAATGTACCAATGTCAACCTCTATCTTCCTTATTTGTATTCAACCAATGACTTACAATTCAAGGCCCCTCTATAAATCATGCATCGCCATGAATTGGATGGAAACTAATGAGTATCTTGTCAATAATGGAAGAAGACCTCTCTTGCAATGGTTGCAGCCAGGCCCAATGTAATGTAACCTAGACATCTAACAACATCTGATTTACACAGTGTTGATTTCTTCTTTTTTTTAATTACGCCATCAGCCAAGCATTTCTAATTGACTCAGTATTGGTCACATGAATGAAGTAACTTGAAATGTCATATCTCTGTGGGTTGCATTGTATAGGGAGTTAGTTGGAGTAGAGGGTTATTAATGGTAGACAATGAGGGGGTGTTGCAGGATCCCCATGGAGGGGGGAATCAAGGGATGCTTGCTGTAATGTAAAGGTTTCTATCAAACTGAAATAGACAAGTTATTTCCTTTGCTTGAAAGGTGAAGGAACATTGTGGTTGATGTATTGTTGAGTAATCAGATTCTTCTTGTCCCAACTCCCATCAATTATTTTTTGTAATCAAAGCCTTGTTCCCTGTGCTACCACATACCATTTTTTGGTATTTCGGTAACATTTGATAATGTCAAAGTTCTTACCCTTTTCAGCAAATGTAACAAAGATTTTGGATTTCTAACCTTCATATGGGTGCAAGTTACAAAGTTATATCTATATGACATTTTGTAGATCATAATAAATCAATATCATCATTAATCTATGTAGGCTATGGATAAAAATATTGCTCTATCTTCAGGAAAGGTTAACTTAAATTTCACACTGCCTTAAATATGCATAGGTAATTGATAATTTTAGAATATTGATACTTTCAAGAAAATAAAAACATTAGTATTCAAAAGTATCAGTGAAAGGGTGCGTTCAATGTTGATTTTAAAATTTAAACAGCAACATGAATTATGATTGAAAACGCAATTACAAAACACCGAACATAAACATGATCAGGGGTGTACCATTCAGCGTTGAAAAATATTAAAGCTTATGCGTTTATCATGTTTAAATATTGTGCAATCGTTAGCACAGCGTACTGGACAGTTTGACCCATCACAAGAAAGGTCGATTCTGGCATGCGCTTGGGTAGGTTTCCACTGCGAGAGCAAATTCAAAGATGTTTCAAAACTCAACTTTGTTCAGGTTTCCAAACACACTTTTTTAATTTTTAAATTTTCCTCCCAATCTGAAAGACGTTTACTTTTATGACTGGGTTGGGGGACACTGAACATACCCTTGGTTTCTCATTCTATCCGCAATTTGTAATTTGTGTTTTCAATCATGATTCATGTTTCTGTTTAAATTTAACATTGAACACACCTTTATCTCCTTACCCCCTGTGAGGTTGAACCTTTTTTAACTGAACTCACCACTCAAGATATAGCTTTCTCCATCCTGTAGATCTGCCACTCCACACATAGCTCCGCTGGCTGCACTAGAGACTGATATGGTAGTGATTCCTGCCAATTCTTCTTCCCCTTTGAAGACCTCTTTGATAGTCAGGTTGTAGACAACGAAGAGAGGATACCGAGGGAGAACTAATGGAGGAAGAAGATCTGTGTAGCTATAGTCCATTGAAGAACCATAGATCTCATTGTCAGTCACTGCGTTGTCGCCGTATATGAATGATGTACTCTTGATCGTTCCCTCGATCACTAAAATGAGGAAAATGGATGGTTTTGTATTAAATGCATGTAATTCTAATTTGCCTCATGTTGGTACTGGTAGAGATACCACATGTAGCATAATTGATAACAGAATCAAGGATGGAGAGATAATTAAAGAATATGTTCAACTGACCATTATTAGGTGGTTTCAAACCGCCTCGATCACAAGAATCCCCGTTAAATTACGAGAACTTTTTTAGGCTGAAAAATACCCATTAATTATTCCTGCATTCACACCGCCCTGAAACATACCCTTCGGGAAAAGTTCCTGAAATTACGAGCATGCGCAGTATGGTCTGATAAGCAACGACACGCTGGGCTAAAAGTTCCCGTAATTTGCTTTCACATCGCCAAAATACCTGCGACCTTGGAAAAATCCCCGCAAAAGTTCTCGTAATTTCGCCAAGTACCTACTATTTAGCGGGTATTTTCTTTTGGGGAAATTACGCGTAGTTTGCTTTCACATTACCAAAATACCTGGTATTTTCTGATCGGGTTAAATTTCCCGATCAGAGAATACCTGGAACTGACGAACTTCGAGGCGGTCTGAAACCACCTTAAGAGACTGTTTCATTATCTGATTTACTGTTTATGGCATTTGAATATTTTGGATGTTCCCTTCATGAAACAAGCATCTGGATTTATGTTTCCATATCCCATGTGTGTGCTCATCCACCAGAAACATTTGGAGATATTCCAATGAAGTTGACTCATAATTATTCATATTTTTTCTTTAAAATGTCAAATTTGGCACGTTACTTCAATTCTGTACCCACAACATATGTTCTCTTTACATATGTTGACTGGATGAAAAAAAATGCATACATTTTAAAATGATAGAATTAAGAAATAATTTTTGGCATAAATTTCATAGCCTGTTCCTTCACAAGCCAACCTTAAAAAAACAAGAAAGAACATTGATTTAACCTATATCCACTGCCAAATATCCCCCTAGAGATCCACACTCTGCAGCAAGTTTTAAACTTTTAGAGATGCCTCTTTTGTGGTTACCCAATGGTGAGTTTGTTCATGCCAACATGGTGCTGGGTGCTACCCCATACATGAATCATGGCGGAGTGGTACTCCCGGCTTTACCTTTGCATACATTGTGCTATAGGCCTATTTCTATTTCTTAAAAAAACTTATTTTCTTCTATGGCATATTTTAGGCGTAACAATCTCCTAATTAATCTAATGATACATGCAGAATGACAAAGTTTTTTTTAAGGAGAACAAGGGTTGGATCCCTGTATGACTCAACAATAAACATATTGCCCTTCCAAAAAAAAAAAGAACCACCACCAACACAACTTTCATTTTCCTCCTCTTCTCTACTTCATTCTCCCTTCTTCCCCTGGGGCGCCCATCTCTACTGCAACCTGCTCCATCTCCTTGCGTCTTCTTTTACCCCTCCTACCATTACCACTTTTCATCCTTTACAACTAGGCAACTTGTATGCAAGTGATGGTGCTTAGTTTCAACACTGAATCATTAAACCTGCAGTCAGTAGTGATTCTAATACAGTCGTAGTTGTAACTTACCAGCATCAGCTCTGCAGAATAGTGTTTGGTAATGAGTAGGCATACAGGAGCAGGCATCTGTCAACTTGGTAGCAATCAGGACCAGTGCACACAGGAGAAGTGATGATGATGCTTCTCTGAGTTGCATGGTTGCTATGGATACTGATCAACTTCTTACTAGAAAGTGAAGATTCTGAAAGATACAGTCCCTGATTCACTAGCAATGCTGCAAACAGAATAATTTAAGATGACTTCTGAAGATACCTTGCTTGTAAAACTTAACTAATGTTTGTTGTCTGTTTTAAAAGCTCTCTTTTCTTGTGTGGTGATGCGTTCTTCAGCTTTCTTCCTGGAAAACAGATGTTGTTATAGCAAATGATCCGCTCTCTTCCAGTGCACACTTAAACTCCCTTGCAGAACAGCTTGCCTAAAACCAATCCATCTAGGTGTTGTAATTAGGTGTGATATACTTTCTCAAGTTACAATGATTCTTCATGTTGGTTTGTGGTGGTATATATACCATAGCTAACTCCCTTCTCTCTACCTTTCATTTGTCATTTACTTTCCTCTCACTTTCTTTGCACAAGGTACTTAACCTACCATGTATACCCCCCCCCCTCCTGCTCTCTCTTCCGCTTCATATTTATCAGTAAACAGCTCAAGCAAGCTTCCTGATTGGCTAGCTTCCCAGTGAGGAAGTTGTGACATCACAGGTGCTTGCTGATAATCAGTCTATGACATCAGCGAATGTGAATTCCACACATTGGGAAATGCCCTAACAGCTTCTCACTCTATTCGCAGTAGAAATAGTTTCCAAATTTATACCCATACATGGTATAAATTTCACTCTTTAGAAACAATATCGATTTCAGATTCAATTCATAAAACCTTTTTTTTTATTTACAGGGCTGATCAATCTCTTTTAGAGTAATCAGGTTCGCATTTTATTATTATTTTTTGGTCCAAATTTTAAGTTTCTGCTATTTAATAAAAATATCATGAATAAGCCTCTAGATAATATAACATAGGCATATTAAATAAATGTTAATACATCCAACATTTTATGAGAACATCAAGATATTGTCCATAATACAGCACTCTTGAACAACATTTGTAATTTGCTACAACTGTTTAATCTCACTTGACCAGATTCATACCCCCTTTCTCTGATATAAAATGACTTGTTCAGAGTTTAGGATCGAAGACTAATGATCCTGCCCTGTATTGTTGTATGACGTACCTCAACATTCTTGCCATCATTTCCTCTTTGTATGTAAAATATTTCATCTGTCTGGTATCACACTTGATGGTTGAATCCAATTTCCCAGGATATCACTTTTTTCTATCGGATGTCTGGTAAAGTTTTTCTTTTTAAACAAATTTCTCAGTAACACTTTTTTTTCTTCAAAATTTCATAGTATTATTTCTGTTAGTTTATTTTCTTTATTTTGATTTCACAATTGAATTGTAATTTCTATTATTATTTTATGAAAATTTTATAGAAAAGTTATTTATTTCCCATCTGTTACCCCTTTCTTCCCTCTACCATTCCTACCTACCTTTCATTTTCCTTCCTTCGAATAATTGTCCTATTTATTACAGTTTTTTAAAAGAAAATTTCTACTTAAAAAAAAACAAAAATTCCTGCAGCAGAGTCTCGAGAACACCTGAAATCTTACTGCACTGTGTAATCTTACAAGCATTTGTGTAAAATAAGAGAAAATTGGTATTTGGTGTATGTAACTTAAAAAATTATTGTAATAAGACTGTTTTCCCATTTTTTTAAAACAGACCTGTTCTGTAAAATTGTAGAAAAACTAGAAAATCTTTCCTGGTATAACAATTTAAAGAATGATTTGGTTATTTCTTTCTATAAAATCTGTTTTTTATTTTTCTTCTGTAAATTCTGTTTTTTTCTTACAGTATACGATTGCTTTATTTCATAATTATTTTTTTTCTCTCTTCGTGATAGGATAGGAGTAATTCTGATATAGTAATTGGCCTTTTGTCACTCATAAACAAATGCTATCAGAAAAAAACATTCTAAGCTTTCCCAGTCAGTCACCACTCACCAGTCAAACTCTGTAATGTAATTCATGAGTCTGACTTAAAACTATCAACAGTCATCTGGTTTTATTTTGAATTCCTGTAATTAAGAGTTTAACTTTTCATATTTTCCTCTCAGAATTTAGGAAGATGATATTGACCAGTAATAGAACTATTGAGAGCAGGTGAAACCAAGATGACTTCCTCATAAAGTCTGTGGTTTTCCTATTGGATAAAGCAGGTGGTTGTCTGTAGCTGATCGGCTACAATAGTGTTGTTGCCAATTTGGCAAGCTGTGTTGGTCAGTTGATCCTGACCTGATGATTAGTAGCCTCTGTTGATTTTTCTCTTTCAGTTTTAATCTGAACTGTTGCCAACTTAATGAGGGTGTCTCACTTTTCCAACTTCAGGCTATTTATGGATATAAGCTGAGTAGTAGTTTCAAGCCTGGTAAACTCTCGTAGACTTTTGTCCAATACCCCTACAGGTAAACCCAGATACTTTATATGAACAGTTTTTCATGATTGGATACAATTTTTGTCACAAAATCAATCCCCTAATATCTGTAAATAAAATATTAAATTTCATGGCATGGATAACATTTCCCAATTATAGAATCATCTACTTTCTATTGAAAGGAGATTATATGTTATTTAATATGGTGTTGAAAAGGGGTAAAGAAGGTGAACTATTTCTTTAAGAAACCTTTGTTGGTATTTACTATTATCTTTAATCATTGGAGCCAATTGCAATCATTGACATAGAATCGTCACTAATGATTTTGATAGGGATGCTGTTCATTAGTCATAGTATACTTAAGATCTACCAAATAGCTCTCATTTGGCAAAACTCCAATAAACATGGCATACCCTAGTGCAGTATTATAGGTTGGGCAAGGCAGACACCATGTCTGTCCCCACTAACATTGCCAAGTTTTGTTGCCAAGCAAGCAACCATGTGCAACATTTTGTCGCTATCTGTGTAATTTACCAAGGGAAATTTTGAACAGTATTATGGGCATGAGGTGGCATATCTGTTGGCTGAGAGCCTGACATGTACTCTGGTCTGAAAAATATCTTCAAACAAGTGATAATTTTTGTCACATTTCAACTCGTGAAATTAAAGAAAAACAAAGGTGATAACAAAGCAAATATAGTGAATTAATAATTATGGGAAATTGTTTTTAAAGATTTTTCAATCTGGTTTTTAAAAATTATATTCATCACTGTAACTTTAGCCAAGTAATTATTGTGATATTGACAGACAAATACCATTTGAAATAAAAGCTGCCTTTGGGTATCTAATATCCAAGATGGAAACTTACATCTTTTAGCAATAATTTCATTATATTTTTATAAATGATTTTGAATTTAAAAACAAGAACCAAATCATTTTGTAAACATTGCAATAAATGTTACTCAAGAAGTGTCACACTGTAAATTTATTTTGTCTTCCATTTCAGGGAAATATTTGTCTCCAAATTAAAAATACTTAAAATCTTCCATCCTGACGTTAAAGTTATGTCAAATATCAGGAGTGTTGGAATTTGATTTGTAAAGTTTGTTTGTTAATGTCAGCCATACCTGAGAGTCTAGACCATAGAAACAGAAAACCACAAAATCTAATCAAACATGGTAAAAGGTGTCTCTTTTCATTCTTCTCTCATCCTCGTATCTACCGTCCTGAGTCCATATTCCAATTTTTCCAATCTAATTTTTTCCTATGATGAGGAGGGGGGGGGTCTTAGTTTACTGACACTGACCCTTTCAATCCCTTTATTTCACTCTGTATTTAAGTTGTTGGGACTGACAAATCAAAGATTGGCTATGCTGGGCATAATGAATGTAGAATTCTTAAGTAGAGTCACTGCTGACTATTTCCATTGCCCTGTCTCAACATTCTTTCACATCGTCAAAAACCTACCAAGAAATTGATAAATATGACGGAAATGATGAAAGTAGGTTAAACTTGTCTTGTTATGATTTCATATTCCCCACGACTTTCATTGACATAGAGTTTCCATTAAACAGGTGCTGCCAAATTCTGAATTTGTTTTCCATTATTACACAATGTCCGCCCACACAATCCAATTCTGTGTCCAATATATTTCTCTTATTATTTCCATGTCCCATTTTCCACAAAGTTGGAAAAGTTACAAAATTATAATGGTCTGAGGTTGAAGTTCATGGCTATTGTTTTGTGCTTTCCCATCTTATCAGATGAATAAAAAAGTCAGGTTCATTTCTGCAGAACCCAGAAGGTGCCTTCCTCTGATTCTGATTTATAGTTTGTTTGTTTTATTTATTTCACCATGTAAAATAATATTCACATTCAAAACAAAATTGTGTTTCATTTTTAGACATGAATAAATAAGAGGAACTAAGCATAAACAAAGGATGTTTGAAGCACTGAGTGGCATTGACATATATTGAGTGAATAGATTTCAATATTGTTGTTTTATTTAGTTATATCAAATGGTGGAATGTCTACAAGTTTGTATTGATATTCATCTTTCAACTTTGAAAAAATGATGCTGTAAAACAGTAATGTAAGGGGTCTGAATGACTGAAATATTGAATATTTTGGGTGGGCTCTTCACCCTGGATCCCTACCAAGGGCCCTAGTGTGGGACCCTAGGAACCCACCTTCAAAATGTTTCGGCACTACCTCGGGGAACTACAAAAATATTTTCTTACCCCCCCCCTCCCGATTCCATATTGCTGTGCATGCCACTGGTATGTATTGATTCCTTGCTAAAAAAGAAAAGTAATATACTTGTTTCACTCTCTATTTTGTTGTTTTGTGAGTCAGGTGAACGGACAAACAAATTCATTATCATTTGGATTTTTACAAATTTGTGTACTGGAACTTGGCTCATTTCTACTCCAAATCTTTATGAATTTGGATAGTTGAAAAATTATTTCTAGCCTTGAATGACAAAGGTTAAACTTTAAGGTCAACAAAATGTGCTCTGTAAGGATTTAAGTCATTCTGTCATTTCCTATATAGAATATTGCTTTGATTTGATATGACATGGATAAATTCTATTGGTTGATGTATTAAGTAGGTCAAGGAAGAGCTTGTCAGAAATAAAGCATGCAATAATTTAGAACAAATAGAAGAGTCTGAAAACATCATAATTTTCAGCAGTCATCTTTTTATGATTTTTTTAAATCAAGTATTCCCTCAGAATGCTTTCATCTACATTGCTCTTTTTTATGCACTGGTTTCTTTTTGTATAAGGTAATTTAGAATATGTCTTGGTGTGCATCAACACCCCATAACTTTAAGAAGTTATATTACATGAATGATTTCCGTATTTAATGTTTCTATGGACTTGTGAATAGGTACTGTTGGCAATATGCTAGATGTAATATTTGTGAGCGAAATGGTTATCATCTGAATATTTGTTTTTTCAGATGGAATATTGTCTATTATCAGTGTTTCTTTTTTAAGTAAACATGATGAACAAGAATAATATGAATTACACGTAATGTAAACATCGACCATGCAAGATTCTGCATCTAAAGAGAAACCCTGTGTCTCTTTGATGATAACTGTTCAAATCACAATCTGTACAGTACAGTCCAACTAAAAAGAAAATATATAGAGCTCCTAAATTGAAAATGAAAATGAGATTATTCTTTGCTGAATAAGATAAAAACAATATTCTTCTGATTGATTGTTTATGGAACCCTGTCAATATTTTAACCACATGAATTACCTTGGATAGTCTTTTTGAGGTGAATGTGGTTACCCCCTACAACACAGACCAGCTGAGTCCAGAATCAGTATTTGATTCAATCTAATACCTAGCCACACACAGAAGTAGAATGACAAAAATTATTCAGTTGCATCATGTTACATTTTGACTAATGCCCTCTAGATATATGCAGGTAAAATGTTTCTATCATTGTTTAGTCAATGGTTGAAAAAATTCAACTTGTTATATTTGAAATATATTGAGAATAAAAAGAGAGCTTGGAAAATTAAATCAATTTCTACAATTTATATATCTGACCTTTAAGATTGGTCTTTAATATGTATATGCCATTTACTTCAAGCTGCATTCATGAAGTGGTACTGAATTTTCAATATCAGTTTATTAAGCTCCCTTATTGTGGTCTTTCTTTCAGTCCACTTTATAGGTTTGTAGTTTCTGTTGTTTGTTTTGTTTGAACCATGTTTCCACATCTGAAAAATATTTAACAATTTGAAAATCTAAAACAAGAAATTGAAGTTTTACATTTCGGTCTTGTAATTTCTGGAACAATATTAAACCACGAAATTTTTGCCATTAACTTCATAAAACATATAGATATTGTGCAATTTTAGATTTTTGAGAAAATTTTTGGGAGAAATGATTGATTTGAGACATTGACAGACTTGACACAGATACAATTTTTGAGTCACAGCAAACTCCTGTAGCCAGCCAAAGGCTTCTTTACATTGCTAGGAAAGAAATTCTCCTTGGACAAGTTAGGGCCACCACATTGAATAGTCTATAACTTAAACTGACATATCTTTCACACTATTCGATTTACGCTAATTTGATTATTATTCAAAGAACTAAAGGACTAAATCTTCCAACATTTTATCAACCAAGATTTACAGTAGTTAAAAAAATCTGGTGATATTTGTAAATATTTCTTTATATTTTAAGCTGTGCACCACATGTTTGAGGTGTAAGTATAAGAATATTTTAAATGGGAACATACCCAGTAAAATGGGAGAGGGGTAAGGAAGAATAAGAAAGGGGTAAAGTGCTCTTGGGGGTTGCTTTCATCAATGTCTAGAACTGGAGTGATTCAGGAAATTGGCAATATTTCTCATTCTAGTAGAAAAGGAGAGGGGGGATTATTGCACAAAGGGGCGGAAGGCAAGTATTCAAATGATGAGACATTTCCATGATGTAACTTCTTATTTTGTCTCAGATTAAAATAGAATGACTATCTACAATACATAAAAATTGATTTTTAGGCTGTTCAAATTAATTCATTCATTGTAAGAAAAAATAAATCCCAGGATTAATATTTAGAAATAATTTTTGTGTAGAAACAATGAAGAATGAAGCTCTTGAACAAATCGTCATCAGAACCATCATATCAGTCAATTTTGGTCAAAAATTGATTTGAGATTTTTTCATACAATGAAAGTACAAGTCCTACTCTATTCATAACTAAATTTCTCGGCAGCAATTTATTTTATTTTGTGAGATATGAGAGGATTTTCACGGCAATGCCGTTCAAATTTGTAATAAAATGCACAAATCCCATTTATAACGTGTACTGTAACGGCAATACGGCGATTTGACTGACCGCAATTTCAATGCGCGCAGTCAGCCAAACCATCGTATAGTCAACTGTATTGACTTTGCATGTGAAAAGCGATACGTTTTGACTGACACGCGCGCATTGAAATCGCGGTCAGGGTTGTTGCATTCAATATGGCATTTTTGTACAGGGAAAATCTAAACCGCTCAAACTGAAATTACAAGCATGTAGCTCCCCTTATAAAAAAATTGAATGGTATACCATTGACTACCATTTATCATACACCATTGATATACCATTGGAATACCATTCGCACAGCACCCACCATACACCAATGGTATACCATTCAAGCCTCAATGGTATACCATTCAAACTAATTTAAATAATTCGGACCTTACTATTACCATATTCATGAGCACCATTTACCATTCATATACCATTGATCAAACACCATTCACCATTGATCTACCATATGGCCACTATAGACAGGTTTACCATTGACCACCATTCACCATTCAGCCACCATTCACTGGCCTACCATTTACCATTCAGCCACCATTCACTGGACACCATTGGCCTACCAATTAACTTACACCTTTCACCATACACCATTCGCCTACCATTCAACATACACCATTCGTGTACCATTCACCATTCGTGTACCATTCACCATTCGTGTACAATTCACCATCCGCGTACCATTCATCGTACACCATTCACTGTACACCATTCGCGTACCATTCGCCGTACACCATTCGTGTACCATTCACTGCTCACCATACACCATTCAACTACCATTCGTCGTACACCATTCACGTACCATTCACCGCTCACCATACACCATTCAACTACCATTCGTCGTACACCACACACCATTCACCATTGATTGACCATTCACTTTACACCATTCTACCATACACCGTATACCATTGACCTACCATTTACAGTACACCATTGGCCTACCATACACCATTGAACTACTATTCACCGTACACCATAGGCTTACCATACACCATTGGCTTACCATACACCGTACACCATTGACCTACCATTTACCATACAACACTGTCATACACACTATACTATTAGTCAACCATTCAAATAACACCATTGGTCATACACTATAGACCACAAGTTCAATGGTAGACCAATGGTTTACACTGAATGGTAGACAGTAGAACAACGATGTGCAATGTATAGTAGGCCAATAAAGTACAGTGAATGGTAGACCATTGGTGAACAGCATATCTCTGGGGTTGGTGGTAGGCTTAATAATGGAATAAGTATACACAAGAAAAAAAATGAAAACAGTTACTTATTTCAAGAACGTCAATAAATGTTTTTACTATAAGAAGTTTAAGTACAGCATAAATGGCACAGAGTATTCACAAGTATAGACTTTATAATTAAAGCACATAAGTTATTAATATATATGACTTAGCTACTCGTTGATATCTATACTCTGTCAATCTTGTTATCTAAAAGTAAACATGCATCAAGACAGATTTTGATTGAAAAACACAACAAATGAAGGCTAACATTTCCAAGAATAAACCTGTTCTCTCATATTGCTTTTTACATGGATTGAGTACTTGGCAAAACCACTGTTCTGCATACAAACCTGATACTTGTAATACAATAAACTTGATGTTAAATCTGTTGTGTGTAATTGCTTTCAACGACATTAATAAACATTTTTTTACTAATAAGTTCAAGTACAAAAGATTATTGACAGGTATGGCATAAAAGCACCATATTATGAATACATGTGACTGTGCGACTCCACAAGAGATCAATGATTGCACTCCACATAAATATTATGTTAATCTTCCTATAAACAAATTTACATGTAAGACAGAGTTTGGACAACAAACTAATGAACACCAAATTTCGAAGATTAAACTCAAAATGTGTGATAGCCTTCACATGGCCAAATGAATAAAGGGTACCACACCTAGAAGAAATGAAATATCCCCAAAAGGGGGAAAATAGTACTCCCAAATTGGTCTCTTTTTTCTTTTCACCTAAAAAGATATATCAATGGCATGTTTCTACATAGAATTGTTAAAAGGTATTACCCGCCTAAGTATCCAGAATCCCTGATAACTTTCCTGTAGAAACAGACGCGATGCGGTTTATTGATAAATTGCATCGCGCAAAATACGGTTTCTCATAACCATCTCTCTGAGAGGTGGTTATTGCCATGTTAATCCATTTAACTTTTCTGTAAAAACACGGGGCAAAATAGCATACGTGTCTGGCTTAAGTGCTTGAACCAAGAAGTGCGATCTCACAGTAAACATATATTCTGGCCGTTTTTTATCTCGCCAGCTGATCGCAAAACGTGTACCTGCTACAATGAGTGAGATCTACCATGAATTTTGAAAATTTTCCTAACGAGATGCAATTTTTGACATACCAAAATGCAATGTGAGGTTAAAGGTTGAATTTTCCGATTTCCACTGTATTTGCGACGCGAAATGCAAGTTAATCAGATTATTCAGTCTGTAGAAACAGGTTGGTTTAAGAACGATAAGGTTATTCAAGTCCGGAAAAGATAAACTGTTTTTAATGATTTACTGTAGAAACACGCCAAAAGTTTATCATAAATACAATAATGATACATTAATAAATAAATAATATATCACACATAGAAAAAAAATATAAGGAAAATAAGGAAAGAAAATTATTCAATTTGGAAAACTAAAAAACAAAAGAAAAATAGAGACCTTTTTTGCAAAATATATAGAAAATAATATATACAAGATACCCACTTATTTCTTTTCTGTCTATTTTTGTTGTGTTATATTGTCTTACACAGTAAATCAGTAGTCAGTCGTAATTTTTTACAACCGAGCTTGGACAAAATTTAAATTCATATAATACAAAAAATATATAAATTGTGATCTTGTATATTCATGAGGACTTGCAGAGAACAGTTTTAGCAAAAAATAACAACTTTAATTCGTCAAAACTTTGTTAATCCTAAACAAATTTGGATGAGATTTTCAGTGTTTTTTGTTTGTCTGATGTACACTTTGAATTATATCACATAGCTTTCAGTCTCGAGTACCTCTAGCCCTTCAATCAAATTGGTTGGACGACCGGTTACACTTTACATATAACATAGTTATAAGGAGAATGAAGGGGACCATAGAAAGAAAGCATGAGAAAAGGGGAGATTTTGGTAGGGAGAGAATGAATCAGAAAAGGATCATGCTGAAAATTTCATTAAAATCTGATAATAAAAAAGTTATTGAATTTGAAATTTAACAACATTTTGGTAAAAAATTAACCCAATGTACACACGATCGTCAGGAATATTTGTTAGGCTTATTCTATAAAATGAAATAATTATTTCATATTTTCATACATGTGTGTATGATATGTCCCAAGTATCATATCATTATTTCCAGCAATGCATATCTTCACACTAAAGGTCTAGTCCACCACAGAAAAGATTTTTTTTTTTTTTCTGTTTTGAATCAACAGAGAAAACCAGGCAAGCATCATGCAAAATATTTCATCTAAATCGGATGCAAAATAAGACCCTCACTTTTTGTTTTGGTTTTCATTGTTTGAATTGTACAATATTTCATTTTTTTTACAGATTTGATAATAAAAAATAAAAATAAAACTTTATTTCATAGGACAATGAGGAGAAAATTATAATATTTCATATTTAAAAAACAAAGAAAAGTGAATGAGTGATGTCATCAGTTCCCTCATTTGCATACCGACCTGGATGTGCATGTAACTATTAAGTGAAATTGAGCGAAACTTAAAAATGTCATACCTTTCTTATTTTTCATCCGATTTTTATGTTTGATTTTTCTCTTTTTAATCAAATCAACTTTTTTGTTAGGGTGGACATGTCTTTGAAATAAATTTTCACTCCATTTTTTATAGTTCTCGGAGGACAAAATGTAAATTAGCGCGACTTCTTGTAATAAAATACAAAAGAACAAGTGGGGATATGACATCAGCTGGGAACGTCGTTGTCTAGTGGTTCTGACTCTCACCTTTCAAACAGAGGGTCGTGAATTTGAGTCCTAGCCATGGTGTGTTTTCCTTCAGCCCGAATTTCATCCACACTGCATCACTAGACCCAGATGAAATGAATGGGTACCCGGCAGGATTAATTCCTTGAAGCTGTAATAAGAAATATTGGATGAAAACAATGCAAAGGACAGTATATTAGCTAAGGGTTCAAAATATGAATGCTTGTCATGTGTGTAAGCTTTCTTTAGAAGTTCATATATTTTTTTATATATTGAGAAATTTGCAGTATACTCTACCATTCAATTGAATGATACCAATTAACAAATATCAACAAAACATTTTGTAAAATATGATAAATAAATTTATGTTTAACCATAGATGGGTAGACAATAACCTATTATATAATGGGAGGTTGCCCCAATGTTTTATCTCATGAAGCTTTGCATTTTTTTTTTTTTTTACCTTTCATAAACTCCAATTGTTTCTTGTACACGGTACGTTTTCTGTGTTCAACACCCGTCGTGTCATTCCAAGATAAGGCTGGATCATCTACCTTATCATCCAGTGTATCCGTCGTCCAAACTTTGAAAATGAAATAAAATCAATTTAAGTGTTGTAAAATCTGCATGTATGTGCAGATACAAACAAAAATAGAATACTAATATAGTAATAGAAAAATAATGATCTTAGAACTTTAATGTTAAAGATATTTTTCATGGACCTCTGATTACCAGCCCAGAATTTAGGATAAAAATAAGGAAATGTGATAGTATTTCAGCGTAGTTCAGACAAGGCTGTATTATAACTGTGCATGCTTTATACTAGTAATAGCTATAATAATAATAATCCGCTTTTATATAGCGCTTAATCCATCGGAACGACGTTTCTAAGCGCTTTACAGATATATTATTACCCCGGTCATCGGATTCAATCAGTCATTCCCGCACACAATATGTGCACATCCTCCACTCCCTGGGGAGTATTCCAGCTATGTCATCTGAAATCAAATTTCTAGAGCAGCAATTTTCAAGAGGGTAATCGATGACATAACTTCCATTTTTCTGGTATTGACAATCGCAGAAGCAGATCCAAGTGGGCACATTTGACCTGTGCCCCCACCTTGAGAGCAATAGTTGATGTGTTTGATAAAAATGTGGCTTTCTTACACAAATGTTCTCCCCCCCCCCCCTTCGAAAGTTACAGCAAATATTTATATTAAAAATATTGTCTCATACAAGAGGATCTCCTTTTTGGTTTGCTTGTTATTTAAAGTTTCCTTGGGAAAATGTGCCCCACTACCCCCTTTGAGAAATCATGGATCCGTTCATGGACAATCATATGCCAGTGGATGAACTCCAGACGTTTTTTAGGCAAGTTTTGATCAGTAAATAAATAAAAACAGATAAAATGTGATCACAGGACAAACTTAACTTTAAAAGAGGATAAAATTTACTTTAAAAATTGATATGCCTAGCCCCATGAAAGGATCTAAGAATACCCTCCGGCACTAATGCAGTTTCACACCAGCCAACTCACAGTGAACAATTGTGTACAACGGATAGCGGAGCGTGAACGTAGCGGTCGTGTACATTTTTGCTTATTACATGACGTCATCCAGCCACTGCCGAGAACCAATTTATGAATGAAAATATAATAAGCATGCGCAGTGCAAGCCTTTTGTTTCCCCACACAGAATTCCACCAAAACAAGTGTGCAATTCCCTATCACCTCGTACCAAAATCGACCTAGAATTTCAATTTTCCTATATTTTATATGAATTATGAAAGGTATTCTCGGAGGATCTATTTTCTCACCGATACCGCACAGGTAAGCGAATTTTGAATACTTCTTGCTTTTCCGTCAAAATCTTACGAATTAGCGTCTATATGTCATCGTGTTCCTTGGAATTTGTAGAGTCTATCGCAACGTGCATAAAGTCAATTGGCTTCCGGGTTTTGGAGCGTCGCGTGAATATGCATGAAATTGCAGTTTCGATAATTTTCGATCGATACCGGAGCGATCCGATCACGAACCAAGACCATTTACCGTGTACACAACATGACCGGATATCGTTATCGATACTTCCGCACGCAGTCCAAAGGAATTATTTTTGGGACCACGTGGTCATGACGTGATCTGCGCTATTGACCAATCAGCGGTCTTCGAATCGCTGTGCGGAGACGATCTATCCGTTGTACACAGTCTATGGACAATTGTTCGTTGTGCATGCAACTTCAAGCAAAACTCCCCACCAGAATTGTCTACACACATTTTGAGATCAATACACAATATGCCCACCACTTTTCAAAATATTGCGGATCGCTTGGATTCGCCGTCATGTTGATATGGACCGAAGTTATGCGATCAAAAGATTCGCATGCGGCATGCTGGCAGTTTGTTTGCCACATGTTAGCATGATTTGGTTGCTAACTTCAGTCCATATAAATATTACGGCGAATCCGAGAGATCCGCGAAGTGATGTCTACGGATTAGATCAACGACGTCGAGATCGAAGACTAAATACAGCCATTCCCAATATTTTGAAAAACGGTGGGTATATTAACATCGAAATGTGACTGAGAGACCTGTCATGACATTTGGGAACAAGTTTTGGTGATGAGGTATGCTGGTAATCGGCCGGTGCAAAACTGCATTAGCGCCAGTTTTCTCTGCATATTTATTGCAGCCTCTGTAGAAAAATTGAATAGGAATCGTTTGTCACTCCGTCCAGTCACAGTTCCACACACAAAGTGCACATTTTACCATTGAAATAGTATGTGCAATGAGTGGTGTGTACAGTGTAGCAAAGTTATAGACCTGCGTAGCCTTTATCATTTTTTAAACTTTAGGACCCTTACCATGTTTCACCTCCATTTTATCTCATTTACCAACATCTATCAACAACAACAACAAATTATAGGCCTAATTTCAAAGCAATATTTGTCGGCAAGTTTTCAATTTCAGTAAATTAACGTGTGCAGTAACGGTCTATTTATTCACAATTAAAACTTTGACAGTCTTGACATTAGCATTAACAAATCATTCATTCACGAATTCAATGTATTCAGAGATGGTTTTTGTAAAACATTGACAATAAACATCAGGCAATATGAGCGAATTACTATTCAATGCTCGCCGATCTTAACTCTGCCAATACAAAGCATAAACCATAAGCACTCCCTATCGTCAAAGCCACGTCCCGGCCCGTAGAGCAGCGGCCAGCGCCAACGGGGCAGTGACGGTGGCAGTGCAGTGGTCGTGCATGTCGTGGCAGTACAACGACATCTAACATTTTGAGACAATTTGAGAAATAAATCAAAGAAAATTGTTATAGAACTTACTGTTATAGCCTTCTACAAATGACTTTGAAGTCGCTGTCCGAATCTGACCCGTGTTCCTTTAGTTTCTGATGAATTATCGACGGACTTATCAACAGCAAAACGGTAGTACCGGTAGATCGAGTTTTCTTTTTCAAATATTGCACTTGGCGGTTAGACGTTCGCGCGTGCGTAGTGCGAGAACAACACGTATAATAGAGCTACCTGGCAAGCAGCCAAGCGGCCCCTCTCGCCAAAGCATATGGGGGGGATAAATTATGACAAAATATGGGGGGAGGGGACTTCTTCGCCAAGATAAATACACATCCCGATATGGGTGGGGGGGGGGGTGAATTAAAACAAAATCAGGGGTGTCTTTTTCCTCTCGATTGGTTCTGGGTTGGAAACCATGATGGCGTGAGTGCATGCCACTGTTTTCCTTGGATCTTGGAATCTATGAAAAAAGTTTTTGATCCCTTCACTTTTTTTTCCTGTTCTCTATGTTATTTTCTTTTTTATTTTCGTTGTCTTTTTTTCTTTTCTGTTAATCTTTCTTTTCTCCTTTGCCTTTTTTCTTTTCTTGTTTTTTCCCCTTTATATATATATTTTTTACTCACTCCTCTTCCCTTTTAATTTGCTTTTGTAATGATTGAAATTGAGATTTCATTCAGTAGATTTCTTTTCTGTTACATTGTACTATACCCTGTATGGCGGCAGGGAATTTTGATAGGGGTGAGGGAGCAAGACCATGTGGATAAATCATTTCAATCAAGTAATGCCGGCCTATAGAATAGCTCTCCTCTTTATAAACGCCGTCCACAAGTGGGAAAGAATATTTAGAGCCTAAAATAGAATTAGAATTTTGGAAATATCATTTGTAAAAAAAGGGTGAAATAATTCATGATTGGAAGCAGCTATAATAGCGTACAAATGGGTCAGATGGGGCTTTTGACGTTGCAGACAGACCAAATCAGGGTTTGCGGATGGGAATTTGATAGAGGTTGGGGGACCAAGACAACCAACAGTGAATTCATTTTTAGCAAAATATGGGGCATTGCAAGAAACTTGCAATCGAAGCAATCGAACGCAAATCAATTTCAGACTCCAAAATCATGAGAGTCATACTTTTCATTGCAAACTTGCAACTGATCCATAAAAAAATCCAAATTGATATGTTCTAGATAAACTTAATGTATCATCACCTGTAAATTTGCATCTGATCGAATTTTGGGATTGATTGCAAATATCTTCTTGGAACACTAAATATATATTTCTTTTTATAAAAAGCGGCCATAAACAAGCAAAATGATTATAAAAATAGAATAAAACTTATTGATTAAAAATTAAAACCCTTTTTATCAAAAAAGATTTAATTGACCGATTGATTTTATTTTTGCATGCACCCATTGCATCAGATTTAAATTTATGTACAATAGTAAAATATAACAAATTTATAATATTGTATCATAACCACTGGATCAATAATATTTAAACACATATAGACCTTTTACTTAATAAGGACAAAGACAATTCAAAAGAATGCAAGATATCGAGACCATGTTTACAATCATGAGCGATTATACACTTGATTTGGGGAAGCTGCTCGCATAAAAGTCACAGGTCAAATATTTAATTAACTCTAAATACCTTTTAATCTTTGATATATTTTCTTTAAATCTTCGGAATTATGTTAATGGGTAATGCAATTGGGCATATCATTCAGCATTAACACAAATGGCATTCATTAGGCAAACACCACTAAGCCACTATAGCTTTACAATTATCCAACATGATTATATTATATACCACTAGGCACATACTACTAAGACACCATATTGATACCAATCATACCATTATAGAGGCACATACTACTGAGACACCATTGAATACCACTGAGACACCATTGTATACCACTGAGACACCATTGGGTATATAATGGTATACCATGCAGTCATACCATTAGAGGCACATACTACTGAGACACCATTGAATACCACTGAGACACCATTGTATACCACTAATACACCATTGGTGCATGGTATACCATTCATTATACCGGTCATACCATTAGAGGCATATACTACTGAGACACTATTGAATACCACTGAGATACCATTGTATACCACTGAGACACCATTGGATGTATGGTATACTATTCATCATACCAATCATACCATTGCAAGCACATACCACTGAGACACCATTGAATACCACTGAGACACCATTGTATACCACTGAGACACCATTGGGTATATCATGGTATACCATGCAGTCATACCATCAAAGACACATACTACTGAGACACCATTGAATACCACTGAGACACCATTGTATACCACTGAGACACCATTGGTGCATGGTATACCATCCATTATACCAGTCATACCATTAGAGGCATATACTACTGAGACACCATTGTATACCACTGAGACACCATTGGTGTATGGTATACCATTGATCATACCAATCATACCATTACAGGCACATACTACTGAGACACCATTGAATACCACTGAGACACCATTGTATACCACTGAGACACCATTGGATGTATGGTATACTATTCATCATACCAATCATACCATTACAAGCACATACCACTGAGACACCATTGAATACCACTGAGACACCATTGGGTAAATGGTATACCATTCATCATACCAATCATATCATTAGTCACATACCACTGAAACACCATTCGGTATATGGTATACCATTTACCATTAAATAAACTACCAATTACCATTAAGAACTTACCATTGAAACACCACTTAAATACCATTCGCGTACCATTTACCATTCAGATTACCATTCAACTACCATTCGGCACCATTCAAATACCATTGGCGATTTTTATAAGGGTCTTATGCGATATTTTCTCGGATTCTTAGTTTTGTGTAAAAATAAAGATACCAATGTCAAGCAATTGTCTTGGTCTTTCTAACCATGTATTTTTCAAGTAATAAATATGTTGTAAGGCTGGGGAACTAAGTGTGAAAATTATAGTAAACTTTGAAGTCGATTTTCTCTAAAAATGGGTTTGTGATACGACGGTTCGGATGACTGTCGACGAAATGTCCTATGACCAGACAAATTGATTTTTATAAGGGTTTTGATTAATTTTCAGGGTTTGTTTATTTTTTTTATTCACTTATTGAAACCAATTAAATTTTTTTTGTACTTAAAGAAAATAATGAAAACTAGTTGCCCCCTACATTTATATTATATGTTTTATTCTCATATGTGATTTCCTTTCGTCCTTGTAAAGATTGAATTTGATGTGGCTGTGTATATCTTATGTGCTGCATTTGACAATCAACTCTGTAGCATGTATTTCGTTTTTATGCCCCACAGACCAAGTCCGGAGGGGGCATTTAGCGTTGCCCCGTTCGTCCGTCCCCCCACTTGGTTTCCGCGCAATAACTCAAATTTTCGGTGTGTAGTTAGATGACACCAAAACACAGGCTAAGTTTGAATTCGAAGACTGCAGGTCAAAGTTCACAGCTCATCAAATATGCGATTTGTTTTCGCGCAATAACTTGAAAAATATCTAATGGATTTTAAATTTTTTTTGGTATGTAGGTAGATGGCACCAAAATGCAGGCTAAGTTTGAATTTGGAGTACGTACTAGGTCAAAGGTCACAGCTCATTATATATGCGAATTGGTTCAAAAGTCTAAATTTTGTTTATTATGTTTTGCATATTGGTTTCTGCACGATATTAGGTTCAATCATATTGAATTAATTTCTGATCGCGTTAAGCGGGAAATCTGTGTCTATTGGACACATCAAATTTCTAGTCTTTCTTTTTCATTTTTTTCTCGCCCACAAGAGGTGAAGGCGAGACTTAGGGATCCAAATGTCGTGCGTCGTCTGTCCGTCACAAACCTAATGACACATAACTCCACAACCGTAAGTTGCTATTCAACCTTACTTGGGGGACCTGCATGTTATGCTGCAGTCGGAGGTCACATGGTAAGATCAAAGGTCATTTTCAGGTCAACGTTAAAGTTTACATGCAAGACTCTCTTATGACACCTAACTCCGCAACCGTAAGTCGCTTTTCAACCAAACTTGGATGGTGGATGGACTTGGGGGACCTGCATGTTATGCTGCAGTCAGAGGTCACATAGTAAGGTCAAAGGTCATTTTCAGGTCAACATTAAAGTTTACATGCTAGGCTCTTATGACAAGTGGTATTCCATCCCAGTCATTTCACAATGATGCTTCGATACAATTCTGTTACGTGCCCTCGCAAATCACGATATTTCTGGTTATATTCATCAGTGGGCGAGACACAAAATCGCTTTTACCTTGTTATGGTTTATTATGATTTAATTATAATTTATGGGGTAAAATTTTGATACTGGAGATAGTAGGATCAGTGTTATATTCTGAATATTGAATGATGTGTATACATAAGCACCTTCAAATAAATACTTCTTTGAGTTGTTATTCATTTACATTGAATATGAGAAGGTAGGGTTATTATTTCCTAATGCAAATTATATGCATTTGACCTTGTTTTCATAAACATGATTATCATCAAATTCACAATGCTGTGGGAAAAATGTATGCATCACAATTGAATGGGTCAGTCTTTACTGTGATATAAACCTACTGACTTGTAGATTTTCTTATTTCTAAAACTTGTTCTTGAGCCCAATATGGAGGAGATATATTGTCAAAATTGAAAGAATAACCAAATCTCAGTAAATCAATCTTATATCACTTAAAGATTTATTTTAGCTGGTACTAAGTCAACACCTGATTCCCATACAAGTCTAAAATAATATGCAAGGATACTTTCATGTCTTATAAGTAGGAGGTATAACAAACTAATAGGATAGCCATGTTCTCAAAGCAAAACAGGACAACCAATTCAAAATCAAAATAAATACTAAAACCAACAGAGAATAAAAGTTCCGTTTTGCTTTATCTGTTGCCCATTGGATATGATGCAATCTTCCTTAAGTGAGTTTGACATTGTCTTGCTTTTCAGACAGATAAGTCCATAATTGGTGATTCATTTAAAACATATAGAGTGGAGTCTTAGTTAGCAATGTCCAGCGACATTACAATCGTATGATGCAATACCTCCAGTCCTGCAATGTAAGGGTGTTGTCTATCGTACCAATTATGAGGCAAACAGAGATGTGATGTAGTCAAGTTGGGAGTAACCTTGAAGAATTTTGCAATAACTCTGAAGGAGTGGAAGACTCTAATTACTATGATGACCTGATAATTTATGAAGTAATTTCATACTGGTATATTGCCAGTGCGGTGTCATAGATATGTTGCAATTCTCATGGGAATTTCATGGACATAATGACCAGATAAAGACTTAGACCCCTGTTACATCTGAGAGATTCCCTACCTCGGGCCGGCCCGGGGCCTACCTCGGGTCGGAAAGAAATCAGATGTAAACATCCCAAACCTACCTCGGGCCACCTTTTAGCGAACCTACCCGAGACCACATCCAGAGGTAGTCTCGGGTAGGTATCGGGCCGGCCCCGGTCCACCGATTCGTAGATGTAAACACACACAAGCTTTCGAACCTATCTCGGTCCGTTCGCCAGCTGTCAAATTACGTCATATAGTGCGTGCTATCCCTCTCTAGCTCCCCAGCCCCGTCGTTCTTCGAATGTTTTTGCGGCATGCGACATGTGAATCGTTGATAAAGTCTTTGATTTGAGTGAAAAGAAGCATTTTAAACGTATCCTTTTCAAGTCGATCATATCTTCAACGACTGCTGGGATCATCAGCATTCTTTCAGAATCTCGGGTAACTTCAATTAGCGCGCGCGAATTATTCGGAGCCTAGATCGAGAGCGCCTTTTAAAGGTGTCAGCAATCGGATGCCGCTCGAAACAGTACAGATAGGGCGATAGGGGAGGGAATGAACACTGTGATGTAAACAGACCACATTTCGGACTCGGTCCGTTCGCGAAGCTAATCCACCAATAATCCAGTCAAGGTTGCAAGTGGACTCGGTCGGGTCTCGGGTAGGAAACTTTCAGATGTAACAGGGGTCTTAGTGGCCCGTATTCGGAAGTCGGGTTTAATTTGAACTCTGGTATAAAGTTGTGGTTTAACTGTGGACAATAGTTGCATAAATCTCTAACAATATAATACAAATGTATCAGCTCATTTTTTCGCTCAAATCATTCTTAACTGTTTCGGAAAGATAAATAAGATAACTTTCTTCACAATTCACGAGTCAGGAAAGAGCACAAAAAGCATAAGAAACATGCAATGTAAGGAAAAGTTTGACATGTTTGGCTTCCCATAATTTTAGCACAGAGTTAGACCATGATCGAAGTTAAACCTGACTTCAGAATAGTGCTAGTATGTCTATTGAACTTGCAGAGGTGCTTATGGCTTGGTATCATATGATAAATTGTGTCATTGGTGTCATTTAATAAAAAAATACAGATATTCTGAGGAATAAAAGAGATCTTAAGATTGCATGGTTCCACTGCGGGTGACAATTTTGTTTCATGCAGTGGTCTGTGTTTTGGTGTCATGTTGTGGGTGCTCAAGCATGCAAACACGGTATATATATATTTGTTTTATTTATTTATATTTACATGTATGTATTATTTTGATGTATTTATAGTTTGTGATTGATTATTCTTTGTTCCTCTGCACTTTCTGTTATTAGGAGTCTGATAATTTTTTGTGTTTTTAATTGAACATGACAATAAAATAATTGAATAGAAATCAAATTTTTGAAAATTGAAATTAAATTTTTTGGGGTCAACCCAAATAATAGATCTTGACAGAGATCAGAGTTGCAACAAAATTCAAAATCAATATATACATCATTCTTTATTTGATACTTCTCAAACTGTAATGGTTCCCTCAATATTATAATGAAATTAATTCTTTATGATGATCATGATATATGGGATTTCTTTCATATTGATGGGGGATATATTGAGTATTAAAGAGTACTCAAAAATTAAGTCATTTGATTTAAAATTTGTGTTTCATTTCTTGCAAAATCTCGGTCACAATAATAGTTTTCCTCTTGCATTGGGTTAGAATCTGTTTGTGATGTTTGACATTATTATTTTTTTATTGCATTTGACGTAAGAATAACAAATTGACAGAATTTATTTAAGAAATATAAAATTCAACCTTGGTGAGTATCTGAAAATAGATTTCAGAAAACTGGAAAACATAACTGCATGAAATAATTCCAGTCAGGGATCTTGTGAAAGGGTCAAATCCTCACAGTAGTTTTGATCAGTGCAGGGGATATGAAGGCTGTGATTGGTCAGTTGCTTCAATGACATCATCACGGTTCTCTCCAGGGAAATTTGACCTGTGACAGGAAGTTTATGAATTTCCTTCCCTGGTTAGTCTTTTTTCTAAACTTTCTCTAAGTATTTTTGCATCTTATATTTTATCGTATTCTTTCAATGTTATGTATGTAAATTTATTCATGTTGCAATACTTTTTAAGAGAAGGCCATGAAGGGTATTGTGGAATAGATATTTTTCAGGGTTCTTTCTTTTTAATACTTTTTTACACTTATTTTTGTTTGAAAACAAAAATACTTCCTTTTTCTTTGAAATGACTGTAATGAACATGAATTACTATCAAGTATGATAGGATTACTCTATCAAAGAAGTGTTCTGGGAAAAATGATTATATAAACATGTACATAGTTTTTTACTGCCTGTAAGAAAGATAAACATTTACAAATCATCTTTTTAAAATAGTTTATTTCAGGTGAAGTACCTCAAAGTTCTCTCTAATTTTAGTCATAGCAAATGATATCAATATAAACTAACATTTCCTTTATGCAAAGTCTGTTAAGAGACTATACTAGAAAAAAGTGAAAGTGGGTTTTCCAAACTTGGTAGGCTTGTAACAGAAAACCTGTCTGGATCAAAGGAAGTTTATAACACAAGGCTCCGCCTCATTCTGTGTGATGTCATGAATAGCAAATGAGCTCCTCCCATACTTTATGGTTGAATGAAGGAATGAAAGTGGTCAGATGCACATCAAATACCCTTTTTAGACAGGCTAAAATTTCCTTAACCCCGTACTATTGGTGGGGCTAAATGGCAATTTAGCCCCACCTATAGTACGGGGTTAAGCTTAGCCCACTTTCGTTTTACACAGCGTTTTTGCAAAGTGGGCTAACCCCACCTATAGTACGGGATTATTTGGCCCTGCAAAAAAGCAGGGTTATCCCACCAATTGCGGTGCTAAGAGCAATAGTACGGGGTTAAGATCGCATGTGTAAAACGAAAGTGGGCTAAGCTTAACCCCGTACTATATAGGTGGGGCTAAATGGCAATTTGGCCCCACCTATAGTACGGGGTTAAGGAAATTGTAGCGTGTGTAAAAAGTGTACGAGTGAAGCACTTGTACTACGAATGATCGACAAAAACCACTAGTCCGGGGTTAGCGAGTTTCGTGTGTAAAAAGCAAGCATTCCTTATCCGGGGTTAGCAATAACAATTTGGCATGTGTGAAAAGGAAAAAAAAATAGTATGGGGTTAAGGATAGTACGGGGTTAGCGATAGTCCGGGGTTAAGAAAATCCTGTGTAAAAAGGGCAAAAATTTATGAATGGTTTATAGTAGGTTTGTGTCATATTTTTTCCCATAATGTTATGATATTTGATGAACACAGACAAGTGTGCACACCACATCTATAAATGGATGATCCCTTCCTTACTGTTAATCATATATAAATCATTTTCAGATAGTTTGTTGTATATGCATTGCAATGCTGGTAGAAACTCACTCATAATCATTCTTTTCATCTTATTCCTTTGTCATTTAATTTAAGTGTCATTCAACTTTTGTCATCATAATGCTGGCCCAGTCATTCCCAGTACAAAGTCAGATGTTTCCAAATAACAAACGTAACCTGGCAGGCAGTAGTCAGTTGGCCTTGTACCTTGTAACATATTCTTGTGGATTTTTATCATATAAATATGATTACCATTTGGAAGGTATCCCATATATGAAGATGAGTAAGAGTGAAAAAGCACTTTGAACCCAATTGACATTACCTTCTGTCTCCTGTTTGAGGAAAAGAACAAGATGGTCATGACTGGTATGTTTGGTTTCCAGGAACTGTTATATAATTGTACTGGTACAGCATGAGACTGACTGCAGATTAGTTCCTAAAATGTCCTTTAATATTGTTGAATATGACTTTTTAGGCTTGGTTAAAAAGACTGATTGGTTAGAAAGAAAGACAAAAGGAGGAATAAGGAGAAATAGGGGAGAGGGAGAGTCAGATATAAAAGAGAAAGAGAGAGAGATCAGGAATGGAGAAGAAAAAAATGAAGTAAAGCAGACACTGGTCAAAGTCCCTTTCCAAGCATTAATAGTCAAGTCCACTCCAACAAAAACTGTGGTTTAATAAGCAGAAAAAAGTCAAACAAGCAAAACACTTGACATTTCATCAACATTAGATATGTAATACGAAAGATTTGATATTGTAAATTTTGTTGTATTTTACTTTTTAAAATAATTGCATTAATTGGTTTTATCAAATTATCTGATTTGCACTATTTTGTATTAACACATGCTATATTCAACATCGCTCTGTTTGTAAGACTTGCTTGTTTCAAAACCCTTTTTTTTGTTTTGTTTAATTTTGTTGACTTTAACTTGTTTAAATGCTTAAGTATATTCTCTACATTGGTATAACAGCAATGAAATATGCAAAAAGCAAAATTGTCTATTTGGTTTTTTTACTGAATGTGTGACAAGGATCAGAATGTATTTGTTCACACCAATTATAGGAGGGAAGATGCTCCAAATCCACTTCCTATTATTACACCAGTACATTCACCTGTTACCTTTTCCAGCTAAAGGTCAAGCTAGGGTTTCTCCCTACCCCTTCCAGTTAGAGGTCACGCAAGATTTTCTCCCTACCCCTACCCTAGAGATAACTATACACCAGTCCCCGTCAGTTCTTAGAAGTTGAGAACAGGGCCACTTATTTCGTCATAAATCTTTCCAAATAAAATAAGCATAGGAAGTATACTGGATTTGTGTTGATGGATTTTACAAAGTGCCTGCAGAGGAAATGATGTTTCTTTGAAATTAATAATGGGATATTCTATTTTTCTGCATTGCAGTTGTGCTTTTCATTGAGAAAGAGAGCAGTTTATTTTAAGATTGAGATGAATTTAGGTATGGAGCTTGAAATTATCTTGTTGTCAATTCATTTTTCCCCCCAAATGCCAAATTTGTCCCATAGAATTTATGAACAATTAGACTCTATGATATTTGGAAGTGTCAGGTACACATTGAGAGCTGTTAAATTTATTCTTAATTGGTTTGACATTAAAAGAAATACTACAAAGAAAATCATATACATTTCTCACTATATCTTTATTGACAAAACCAATATTCACCATTATGATATCAATCTAAATAAGCCCCTGTCAGAATCTGACTGAGATTTGAACATACCAATCTTTACAAACATTCAAGTACATAAACTCTTTATATTTAAATATTTGTCAATTTTGTACAAAATAGAATTCAGCGTCTAACTAACTTATGTCTTAAACCCAAAGCAAAAAAAAAACCTCCAGAAAATATCTTGAAATATTAGTGTTTTTAGTATGACGCTGGAAAAAGGAATTCCTTCTTTGAAATTGAATTTCAAGTAAATTTGTAGATATATTATGTATCATTAGTGAAAATTCATGGCTTCAGAGCAACAGAAATAAAAGTTCAAAAAGATAAGAATTTGAAGTTAATGAAGAGTTGGTCACAATGAAGGAATCATTAAAAACATATATTAAGATTCAGTCTCTCCTTCACAGTGATGAATAACAAAGACCAATTTGCCACACAAAATGTATCTCTATGCTATGCATAAAACCATTTCAGTTATACTGGATCACAATACACACTACATGATAATGTACAAAATTATGAACCTTTATCTTAATTACACCACTATCAACTGAGACTGGCTGGCACTTACCTATACACAGTGTGAATGAAATTATTCCAAATTTAGAGGGGCTACTATTTAGAGAATATTGAAAAAATGGATATACTACAAGTAGATGAAAGAGTAATTATAAGCTTTTAATGATACCATTTCTGTACCTCTGATGTCACTCATGGCTTGACCGATTGAGCAGTGTAAATTCTATTTTTCCAGGTTTTAGCAAGTCTGTCTGATATTAAAGTCTCACTAATGCCTAAATTGAACCATGCTTTAGTATCAAATAACATTCCAATGTAACAAAAGTGTGATAGCCATTAATACTTTGTGAAATTTAGGTTGTAATTTATCGCCTCAGTAAGGTTTTTATTTTTCCTTTAAAACAGCCCTTTGAGCATTGTGAATAAATAGTGGTTACAGGTAAAAAGAAATCTACCAACAAAAAGATTATTTTGATTGGTATTGCTTTTTGTAAAATCATGAAAATTTATCAAGTAACATCGTAACTGTTTTCTTGTAATGAATCAAAATGATCACATGGACTTTGGGAATTCAATTAACATTGAATGCAAGGATGAAAACTTGCTTTTCTTCACTGCCTGATTAGTTTCCATTCTTTTACCCATTTTACCAAAATTTGGAAAAATGAAATCTATACTTGTCTTCCTTTTTAATCAATCAATATTAATATACACATAAGACATCAATGAAAAGCTCTGCAGTTGCTCTGTCATGGCCTTGTCAATTTTACTTTTAAATTATTTTACAATTTTTAAATAGCTCTTTAAATATGGAATACATTTATTTTGATACACATTCTCAAAGATGAGATATACATATAGCCCACATGTAGACCTCTAGAAATGTTACATCTTATCTGAAAGCAATCAGATAATGTAAAAATGGCATAGAATATACTTTCACAGATAATTTATCAGATTTGTACAAATAGGTACATATAGGGTGCGTTTATTCGACACTTTTTTACCCTAGAATCATGATTAGAATCATGATTCAAATCACGATTCTGCAGAATCACGATTGCGTTTAGTCGAAAGTGGAAATAAACGTCTTTCAAATCACAAACATGAAACACGGAAAAAGGGGCGTTTGGAAAGACGTTTCTGTAGAATCACGAACGAAAAAGGTCGTATAAATGATATCGTGATTTTAATCATGATTCTATGACGTCACTGTGTCGTGCTTCCGGGTTCGACTCAAAGGCGCGCGCTGTGTTTCGTGCAGGTTAATTTTCGTGTAGCAGTATTGCCAGTGTACTAGTACCGGTATATGCCAATTGTCACGTGCGTTTAGGAATTATCATTCTGTGTATTGTACCCCCGGGGTTGTACTGTAGCGTCATTTGTATATTTCATTGTTTTCATCAATCATATCTTCAAGTTCCAAAGGCACAAATTGGACTGACGACAAACTCAGGGCTCTGCTTGTGCTTTGGCCTGAAGCAAAAGCATCCCTTACCGGGATTCACAGAAATAAGACGATCTACTAATCCCTTTCAGCGGCGCTTGCGAGGGAGGGATTTCTACGGAGATGTGGCACCGCCTGTCGAGACAAAATTAACAGAATTCGTGCCCAGTACTACGGCTACCGAACACCATTTTCGATGAACTGACAAGATTGAATACAAGTAAACAAAAACAATACGAGGTACAATACACGGAATTCTGGAAGTAAAAGATTTATTTTTCGGAAGCCGAGTAAACGTTGCACAAACGATCGCGCGTTAGCTCGGGTGGCAGCAAAAATCTAGCAGCCGACTTGAAGTTAGAAACACGCGCGAAAATGTTGACCTATACTTCCTGGGTCAAACTGCGCACTGTGATGCGCACTGGATCGGCCCGAATTCAGGGAGAAACAGCGTTAGAAAGATGGTCGTATAAACGCTGATTCTGTCGGATCGTGATTCATGTTGCTGTTTTGAATCATGATTCAAATCATGATTCTGGGTTGAGGTCGCATAAACGCAGCCAGAGATACATCTGCATGAGTTTCTGAGTTTCTTTAAACTAAATGTAGAGGAAAAAGAAAGCTTATAAAATGAAGGTAAACATTGATAATAGGTGCTGTTGTAAATGATTGTGGTTATGGCCAATTCTCACCAATGATCGACTAAATTTTTTTTACCAGTTCATAAAATAGTTCTAAAAAAGAGAGATATTATAGGCTGCGTATATGCGACCTTCAGCCAGAATCATGATTGAATCATGATTTTGATCATGATTCAAAACACAAACATGAGTCACAAAAAAAGATGAAAAGAAGTGGACGATGCGATGCCCAACACAGTTTAATGCATGTGACAAGATATGCATGCATAGCAAATTATGTATAAATAGACTGAGCATAGCGCGCCTTGAGCTTGGCAAGAGTCAAACCTGAAGTAGCCCGACACAGTGACGTCATAGAATCATGATTCAAATCACGATTGCGTTTATACAACCTTTTTCTGTGTTTCATGTTTGTGATTTGAAAGACGTTTATTTTCACTAACTGCAATCATGATTTGAATCAAGATTCAGATCATGATTCTAGGGTAAAAAAGTGGTGCATAAACGCACCCATAGATAGATACAACAGCGGTTGCAATGATAATGCCATTGTCACACTGGTAAAAACTGACCAAAGAACATAATATATCCAATAATACATCATTAGATGTTTGGTTCTGCTTTGTTTGTGTGACTGTAGTGTATAATAAACATGTTTAGGAAGGTATTAAAAGATTTCTTCTGAATTCAGCTCACTTGCATTGCATGTTGAGCAACTTATCATGTTAAAATTGAAAATGGATACAGTAAGAAACAAACATTTCTAGAAAAGTGACTGTTTATAATCAAGAATGTGAACAAAAATATAAAGGTTATTTAAGAAAAAAAATCAGGTAAGCTTGAAACTTTTACACTTTCATTATTTTACTAAGTTCTACAGTTTCCTATAATATTCACAGCATCCATGATAGATATTAGGCCTATATATGTTTGAATTTATTTCAAACCAGTTTATATGTGCTTCGGTTCTTTAGACTTTGAAAATTGTTGAAAACCTTGTTTGACAAAGTCCTGTGCTAACCTTTCATCAAATAATTTTATTTTCACCAGTACCAAGGAAACTGTATCTTTCTTTTTAAGGAAGCTGGTGTTTGACGCACTTATGGTAGTCATTGTTCTTCTGCCACTTGCACTTGTGACCGTGACGCAAGGTGCACCGTGAATGTGATGCGATGCAGTCATAGGGGCTGTAAGGCTCTCCAATTTGAAGTTGAGAGGCATCATAGAGACAGGTAGTTGCTCTGTTCTGCTTTGGTTTCTTGCAGTGTCTACTTGAAGTACAGGAATGGATCTAGGAGTGGGTAGAGGAGAGAGAATAAAGGATACTATAAAGATCGTCTGTGATGTCTTTTGGTAACCTGTGATGTACAATGTGGAAGAGGTTGTGGTGTATGCAAGTTGTGCAAATTGTATGAAGGTGATATTGGATTATTTCTCTTTTTAATACCCTTTTCTATATCACATTCAATTAGACCATTTTTTTGGGGGGGATGATGTTGATTCCTTATACTCTCTATATTGTTGCTACATTGTGATGTTTAAGTGATTCTTTAGCAGTGACTCTCTTTTGATGACAGGTAATGGGGAGCTTTTTACAACACATATAATACACAGAAGACAAAAATTAATTTATCAATTGATCTGCACATGTTCAACCCAAATTTTTATTAAGGATAAAGTTTGTGCAGATCAAATTCTAAGCTTAAACTAACGACTTGTTCTGTTACATTTTCCAAAACTACTTCTCATCATTAGTGTTATGACCATTTTGGTGATTGCACTGTGATTTAGGGCCATGGGAACTTTCAAGAGTTATTATACTTGTAGATTGTATTGATTGATTCAGATTGTGAATCCCCCAAATCTTGAATATTATTCCTGTCTACACACCATCCTCAAGTCAAGGCATCTTCTCTCTGTCCACCAGGCTTACTTTCTAAAATACTGTTGCTTTCAAGCATCTAAAATCTACAGTGTTTCTAAGAATCTTTGAATGGTTAGACGGTCTTCCATCCCCGACCGTTACATAATTTGTCAATCACTTACTTGGCAGACATCACAGGACTTTCCATAGACTGTCTTGAGTCCCTGTTTCTGTCTTGATGTTAGTTTGTGATGTTCTTGTACCCAGTCACACAGTACCACTCTGTTTGCCCTTGAACCTGTGTTTGATGAATCATATCAGGATTTAAAACGAAGAAAAAAAAAAGAAAATTGACCTGTTCCCTTCTGGAACAGACAGTCCGTGAACAAGCCCATGGTATTACATTATTCAGTAGTCAAGAGATTATCACAAATGTAAGTTATGGTATTTTAAAAAAAGAATGAGATGAAAGATGTCAATGTTGGTGATTTTTTTCTAATAACAATATTTTATTTTTGAAAATTTTTATTCAAGTACATGTGCTGACATGAAATTGTCTTAAACCATTGTGTTAGACTTAAAAAAGACATAAGGACCGTAAATTAAAACATGCTTCAGGTGAAAGTTAGGTTGATCACTGATCAACTCAGATCAGTGATCGTTTGTTCATGCCTGCATTATTCATATTCAGCATATATTGAGAATCTCACATGTCTTTAGCAATAATAAATGAACAATAGTCTTAGCTAAGTTTTAGCTGTTGCTATATAATTTGGCAAGAATCCCTGAATTTTCTGTCTAATAATCCTTCAATTTCTACAAAAAAGCTTAAGATCACGAAAGCTACTGTTAAATCCTGCATGGGACAAGGCAATGGATGCAGGTTTGGTGAAGGTACCTTAAACTTTACAACAACTTACCTGCAATGAGGTAGTTCTTTCCAGTTTTGATGTCTGTCTTGCCACAAAGACTGGTAGCAGCAGGACTCTCAAGCTCTATCTCATCGCCTATTTTCCAACCTTTCTGTTCAACCCCTGTCTTGTAGATGTGGCTTATTTTGAGGGTGTAGATGATTTTGTAGTTCCATGCTTCCATGCTCTCAGGATCGATTCTACGCTCCTCTGTGCATTGTTAAACATAATTAAAGAATACAAGACACAAGCTCTATTAAAGATATCGCTGCCAGTTTGTTTTAATTCAAGTTTTAAGGGAAAAGTATGATGTTTTGTGTTGCAATTGGTTTTTACATAAAGACCCAGACCGAAGCTAAAATGCAATTGACAAATGGACCACATGGGTCGTGTGGTCCAGTGGTTAGAGCATTGGACTCATAATCGCAAGGTTGTGAGTTCGAATCCCAACTCTGCCATTGTCTCCACTTTGATAAAAAGGCACAAGAGTGATATCTTTCGTCTATTACGTCAACCACTATGACTGATTAACCTAGACGTAAAATGTTTCCAAGGTAATTGGTTATATACCAGCTTGGCGTTTACCAGCAAAAAATGCTGTCCAGCCGAGTTCCTACGGGAGTTACGTACCACAAACAAAAACAGAACAGAAATATGTAAGCTACATAGTACCACAGTGTAAGTTTTATGCATAATCACCACTTGACAGCTGAATATTTTGCTGAAGAAAATCTAAAACTAACAGGTTTTGCGGGGGATTGGACAAAAGTTTTTCCATTGCATTTCTCTGGGCTCAAGACCGTGAGGTCATGTTGATTTAGAAGCATTATGATTCCATAGGCTTGTACACTAAAGAAAGGGGTTATATTTTCAAATATTTTACCTCATATGTTATTTCAAAAGCTAAAACCAGTTCACTTTTGTGTTTGCATGCTTAAATGGTACAATAAGGTGTAATTTATAGAATTTTTTATTCATGTACTAAGAAATTTACCTTCGGTTGTAGGTTCTACATCAATAACAGGCTCTGTTATGACAGTTTCATTAGAAGGCTTCTCTTGGGGAGGAAGGGTTGTCATGGTGTTGATGCCATCTGTCATCACAGATTCTGGAGGGGATGTTGTAAGTGTGGTGATGGTATCCTCAACAGGCTTCAAGTCTTCTGGTAAGGGTAGAGGTGGCAAAATATCTTGTTTGTATTGTTCTTCAGGGAGGGGTTGTAGGCCCTCTGGATGTGGCAAGGGTAATAAACCTTCTGGTTGAGCCATCTCTTCAGGGCCACCTTCAAAAGGTAAGGGTTGGAGACCATCAGGTTGTTGTAGAGGCTGTAGTCCAGCAGGTTGTGGAAGGGGTGCTAGATCATCCATCTTAGGAAGTGGTCCGAGCCCATCGGACTGAGGAATAGGCCCAAATAATCCATCATTTTGGATAGGCTCTGCAGCTTCCGGTAGAATGGGAGCTTCTAATCCATCGGGGTAAGGAAGAGGTTCTAGGGGTTCTAAGTCCTGCCACTGTCTGCCTGCATCGCCAAGCTGCTCGTCTGGAAGTCTTTCATCTGGAAGACGATGGAGACCAGTTCCAGGATAGGGACGGGTCCTCTCACCTAGAGGCTCGATGGCAGCATGGTCCGATCCTAATAGTCCAGTGCTGGAACCAATACCACCTGAATTTTTACGGATGTAGTCTCTCTTTAGAACCCTTGCTCCAATCACTGGAAAAACAAACAATTAAAGTAAGAGTGGTTATGGGGGTATATTTTGTTGAAGTTGTAAGCTTGTTTACCACTTGAATATCAAATTAGGATGATACTAACTAAAAAGAGCACCAATGAGAAACATCAGGTTCTTATGGATTGAAACAGGAATATCTATTGAATGCAATCAAAGTGGATCGTGCCTTCAATTTTGATATTTTCAGGGCAAGGTCACCTTTAAAAAGGGCCCATTTTTATACTACAGAACAATGGGAAGGAGTTTCATTGATTTTAGCCCTGTGGACAAAATTGTCCTTGTGTTTTAGATTATGATATCAATTTATCCTAATTTCATTTATTGTACAGGAGCTATAATGGAAAATGTATCATATTATTTTGCATAAAAGCCATTTTAACTAAAAACTTGAATGAGTTGTAAAGGTGACACTGACATGAAGCTATTAACATTTGAATTGAAATGAAAATAAAACAAAATACTAAAAAGCAAAATAAAGTTGTGTATGGGTTGTAAATGCTGTATTCAAAATATAATCGAGACAATAATACAATCAGCTCGCATTTTCTTATAGGTATTTCATTTTATCAAAAGAATATTTAAGAGAAAGTAATCACATCAATTTGCTCACAGCTTTTATTATATCTGCTTTGTTAAAAATGTTAACATGTCATAACTTTATCATTTTCAATCCATTTAAAATATTTCAGAAATATAAAAAAACACACAGAATGACAGCATGCACCAAAATCTTACTTTGGTGCCAAACATATACGCCTTAGAATATTACCAGAGGCTTTTTAGGGAATGGACGAGGGAGTTGAAAATTGGCAATCAAAATTCTGTGGTACCAATTATCCTCCCAAATATTCCATTTATATTCAGAAACAACATTACACTTCATCTCACTGCAGGCTTGGAGAATCCATTTATGAATAATACCCTACGGCAATCATTCCTGTAAATAGGATATTCAATACCCATTTATGCTGCAAAGTATATCAAACATGCATCTCATGGAATGGTAGCATAATACTCCATCCTACTCGTAGACCCTCATCCTCTGCATTCATTATAATTGCATCTTCTCTTCTTCAACGTTGTGTTGAATACACTCCGCTGTATACTGCTTTATCAACAAGAATATAAAAGAGGTCCTGATTTAAAAGAAGTTGTAGCCTGACATGCAGGCTTTAGCTTCATGACTTTTTTTCTCATACTTGTAAACAAAAAAACCCTGAACATGAATTTATTGGGAAGGGATAATGATGATTAACATCTTTTTTCATTTTATGATTGCTGTAGCATGAAAAATGCTATAGTTCTAATTTTCTTGTGTATTAATCCCTTCTTATTGGTTGAATTTTATAAATTACAATTCTGATTCATTCTAATGATTCAAGATTAATTTCACTTTTTCTCTGTAAACCATTCTTTCTAAGGGGTTGTTGCAAAACTGAGGGCTTGCAATTAAATGTATAAAAGTGTTTATCAGATGCATGTCACAAATAAATGTGTCTATTTTACTGAAAGTTGTCAGCTCTGACAAGTTACCATGGTTATTATAGTAATAGACTGCCACCTGCAATTTTCAGCCAATCAGAACGAATAGTGATGAAACTCTCTTAATAAGTTGTGCTAGGTATCGATCAGAATTATCTCTTGTAACTCCCCTTTTTATATCAGTTGGTGGAATTTACGATCTATCTCCTCACTCTTTTTGTCAAAGATACAAGGGACCTATGTCAGTTTTTCTTTCTGCCTCATTTGAATCACTGTTTATTGATATTCATGCTTTGCCTTTTTTTATTTGTACCTATTTTGAATCATTCCAATCTTGTAAATATGTAATTATCTTTGATTTATTTCAATAAAACATACAAAAAAAAACTCTCTTATCTAGTTTTAATTAAAATGTAAATTATATTTGATTTTGGAAAAAAGTATGGGCCCCTGATCTCATTACAAGCGGCCATTTCTCTATTCTCTGTCTTACAACCCACTCCCAGTTATTGAAATCTATTCAACCATCTTTCCCTTTAAAGTCTAAATATGCTCTAATCCCCATCCCTCCCTGATTCAGTCACATCTTTATTCCATCTACTCCTCTGAAGGCTTCATCTTCAGTAGCTGTAGTACCCTCTATCAACCTTCTCTCAAAACCTTTAATGTTCAGGTTGATAGCTTGGTAAATATAATCAGAAATACTTCCTTGAGGATCCGATTCCCTCTCCTATTTCTGCATTACTTGACACTTTAGCCCATGCCGCAGGGGACCCTGTTTCAATATCAAGCCAATTGAGGGTGGGCCTTTTCTCTGTTCATCACAATCCCAGAATGTTGCATAGACATGTTATTCACTGATATGAAATAACTTGTACCTTCCAATTCATTTAAATTCAAAATGGGGTACAATTATGTAAGTAGCGTTTTTATTTCTTAAGTGTAAACCTTTTCCTTTATTTTTTTCCTCCAGTCCTCCGTTTCTCATTTTAAAACAAAGAAATATTGTAATAATAATTATAATGATAGTGATATAGTAATATAAATTTTATAATGTATCTGTAATTCTCATGTTATTTTCTTTTTCATTCTTTTGCATTGTTACATTGAAACATGATAATAAACACTATGTAGACATCAATTTGATTATAATTATTATAAAACATCTTGACTACCGGGTATGTCTTTGGTCACTTTTGGTTATCATCAACCTACACTCAAAATGTCTCTAAAGACAAGTCATGTTAATATTACAACCTATCACCCTTTCATCTATTCAAGATAAGATGATTATTTTTACTTTGGTTTCATTTATGTTTTCATTTTGTCAAAGATTATGTCTGGATGGGTTTCTTGTGTATTATAACTTGTGCTAACCTTTAGGCCCCCATCTCACTAGGATGGCGATCATGGCGACCATGGCGATCTGTCTAAATCCCGCAAAGCGTAGCAGAATCGTCCTCGAATTCTATTTTTAGCCTGCGAGGCGATTGCACTACAACTTCACTGCGACGGACCTGCGCTGAAGGCGATGGTAATACGCTGGTAGTACGACGCTACCACTCTCTTGCCACGATTTGAGGCAGATGTGATGCGCTGCTTCTGCGATCAAAGCGACCGTACAACGAGGCCCATACGCTAATTAGGACCTCGGTACGGTGGTGCTACGAATGGAACGATTGTGTTACGTTCATGATGGGCTCTTGAAACGATTTCAAGCAATCGGCATATTGATCGCGGCACATGAGACATTTTTCAGTCGATTGCCAACCTCCGACCAAGATGGATGTCCAGAATTTGGTTGGACTTATACATCTTAACATTATACAACAACTTCAGTTAGAAGTTGAATACGAGGACCTGATACGAGGACAGTAGGAGGAGGCCAAAAAGATACTGGGTCCGATCCTGGCTGTCACTTAAGTCATAATATACAATATATATTAAAATTTCACTCAAAAGATGTCGATGAGCCTAATAGTTAATATGGGGGATGCATCCAGAAATTCATAAAAGAGCATAAAATTGTTTTATATTTTGTTTATTTTTTTCCACAAAAGTTTGTCACTCAAAATTGTTAGGTAAATTCCTTTCAAATTTGCTTTCAAGAAGTAGTCTACTGATGTGAGAGTACTCAAAAGTGGGGGGGGGGCACAATGCCAGAATCCCCATAAAGTGTGCTTTCCCAATCAATACATCAGTGATCGAATCATTAAAATTTTAATATTGTTTACTGTCACTGTAGTTAAAATTCATTCTATTTTTAAAACATATTCAATTTATATATTTTTGCGGAGGTAACCCATTTCGTCATCAGGACATGCGAGCGTCTTTTTTTTCTCTCTTTCAAGCTGGCTCAGCAGTTAGATTTTCATCCTCCTACTATACCTCCTCCTCCTCCTCTACCACCACCTTAACCTCTTGTTCGCTTCCTCTTGGACCGCCGGCATAACAAATTGGGTAGCTTCCCATTTCGGTCCTTTTTCTGGGAAGTATATTTGAAAACGTAGTGATGTCGCCTCGTAATCTTTTGAAAATGTGATAATCCGCTACCATCGGCATGTTGTTTCATAGCAGCGCGGACGGTCGCTGCTCAATCGCTGGCCAGTCATCAGCGGCGCAGCAAAAGCGCCACGCGAATGCCTGCAGCGGGCTGAGAACGTGTGCCACATGCCACCCAAAGGGAAAGCGTCGTGGTGGAAACGGTGTGAAGCGTGTCGAGCGCAAGGCAGTCACCTCGTAAACGGAAGCAGCGTAGCAGAATTGTCTTGGGAACGGGCCTGAAAAACACGGGCGATCGGTGCCGCTTTTAATGTGCTTCTACTACGCTTTGTGCGTTGGAGCTTCGTTACAGCTACGAATATGTCGTTTGTAATACGCTCTTGACTCGATCATGATGCGCTTTAGCACCTCCGCGATCTCGCTACGTAAGTTTTGAACATGTTCAAAATTTTGTGGCGACCAGGAAGATGGTGGCGATCCTTGCTGCTTCAGAAAAGATAAAGGTACGACGGAGAAGATTGAAAAGATCAAGCCACGTTCAAGCTACGATATACCACGCTTTGTCGATTTTTGACGATCGCAGCGGAATCGCCATCTAGTGAGATGGGGGTATAAAGGTGGTCACTTACTGTCATCATTAACCAATATTATGCTGATTCATCTTACAGGATGATCTACTTAATGGATAAATATAGAATAGTTATTAGTTTTAACACTTATCATAAGCATATCCCATAACCTTAAGTCAAGCCAGGACCATTTTCCAAATCAATGAAGTTATACTTTTGTTTTTATCTATCACCACATTCTCACTTTTGGAAGCAGTAGAAAGTGTTCTGATTTTTTGTAGCTATATAAAAGCAAACTGAAATGAAATGAAAACAATCAGGGTAAATTTTGATAGCCTGACTTTTTTTGTCCAATGTTGATGAATACAATCCATATCAATGAGACCCATCATTTGTTAAGATAGGAAAAAGGTAATTATGTTGGCTACATTTTTAAAATGTTGTATTATAATTTCTAAACATTTGTTATCTAATGTTATTTGTAAGGAACTTGCAATGCTTATTTTTGTAACTTATTTAGAGTAAAATTGTTTTCATCATTGTAAGATAATTAATATTTGTATTCTGCTCCTATCTCTCATTTGATCACATTTCTTTAAAAGTATTCCTTATAAGTGATATATATTTCTTCTGTTTATGTTGCTATGGACTGTTAGAATATTGCCTTGAAATTCAATCTTCATTGATATAAATTCTTAACATCATAGAACTGGGCAAAACAAACAACCAATGCAAGCAAATTGCATTAGCTGCATTTACCTTTGAAAGGGCAAATCTCGCTTTCTGGAAAGCTTAAGATACGTTGTGAAAACATTGTTGCATTCAGGCCAATTGAGACTGCAAAAAATAGTCAGATGAGGAAATTGGATCTAATGCTTGGGAAATACTAGTGGGAGTGTGGTGGATCAAAGTAACCACTACCTTTCCAATGTCTAGGTAATATCAATGCTTTTAAAAGTAAGATAAGCACATCCTTTAAGAAGAACATATCAAAGGAAACTCAAACATGGTTTGTATGTTCCATACAGTATGTTTTCTAAATTCCCTCCTTCATATTTATAGTAAATTTTATATTCTGTTATTTATTCTATAAATTTGTAAATGTATGAATAGATTAGATTATTGATGGATGCTTAAACTCTAAGTAACTTCTTTGTTTTAATCATTTTTATAAAATGATGAAACACTTCCTTTGTCTTCAGATATCAAAATATGAAATTTCAAAGAAGATTTTTTTTTCTTTTGGGAAAAAAAATCTATTTTAGAAAGAAGAGGTCTAAATCTAATCCAAAGATCAACAGCTATATATAGATTTATGATAATGATGAAAAAGTAGGCCTATGCAATTTAAGATCAATTGGAAAACAAATCTGCTTTAAATGTTCATGTGTATGTAAAAATTGTTTAAAATCAGAAGTGATATACCTTTAAGGAGTAAATTGATTTTGGCACCTGCAGGAGACAAGGTACATTAATCCATGAATGATGATTGGAAGTCAAGATTTTTTTAACAAGGATATTGGAATGTGGCAAAATCATTGACGTCACTTGCTTGCCCACTTTAATTAGGATTCTATATATGGGAGTTTTGAAAAATATTATTCTGCAAAAATTATACTTTTGATAAATACGTTTATATATAATACATATATAGTTATTCGTTTTCTATTCCAATCACCATAACAACTGTAATCAGTTTGGGGATGAGGATTACTTCCCTTATTTTATAACTCTTTAAATTTATTTTTAATTTATGTAAAATGATCAGAGGGAAAATATGTAAATAATGATCACCCAGAAAAATATAAAAGGTGAATTTCTGGAATACAAAATCAATACTGTCTTTGATTACCAAGTTTATGTACATGACAATGAATATTGAAAATTATTTCAGTTACAATATTCAACGTGCATTATTGTCTCTCAGAAAGAAGCTTTTATGGAATGTTCAAGTGGTAAAGATATCCTTTCTCTTCAGGTAAATATGTGTAACTTAATATCTATAATTTCTTCTAAATTAGCATGACTACATTGAGGGTTCAATCTTTCAGGGTTGCTATGCCTGGATGGCTTCAAGCAAAAAAAATTCTATTCATAGATTTTCCTTCCACCAGAATACAACATGAATATCTTTTTTAGCACCTCAACAGTATGATTACATGCAGAATTTTTACAGTTACTCATTATGAAATTGTTCTTCCTTTCTCCAGTCATATTAACGCTTCTTTCTTTTTTTGCATACAAAGCAGTGACTGTATTCACCCTCACCCCATTTCAGAAAGGAAAATGGTGTTACTCTAGATTTTTAATACCTGGAGTACATTGACTTTTGCTTTATGAATGCAGCGCTTAGAAACATTCCATCAAGCACTTTGTAAATGTTGCATATTATTATTAGTTACTGTTGGATTCAAATCCTAAAACCTCATAACATAAATGCAATGTATCATTGTTATCATTATTATGGGTCACAGTGTATGGACTATCCCACAAAGGCTTAAAGACATTTCACTGATCAATGGCAAAATAAAAACTTTTCAATTTCAATTAACAAAAACAAGGAGCTCCTTGACAAAAATATATTCTTTTTTAAGAACACACCCAAAAAACTGTGTATACTGTGATAGCAATATTATTTAAACAAATCATATATAAAAATTTTGGGAAAAAATTTGATATAAATTTTATTTTATTCAAATGCTGCATTTGGCCCATCTAAAGTTTTATTTAAAAATCCAATAATGTGAAATATATTCAAGAATCGTCTTACATTCCAATCTTACAAAAGTGTAGGGTCCATCAAATCTTTCCAACCATTTATTCTTTGTGAGGCGCGATAGCTAATACCCCTTTCATAAACCCAATTATGCGGCTAATAGCAGCATAATTTGGTTGTAAAATCGGAGGAGGACCAGAGTTATCCGCATTATTTTGATGCTGCAATTATCAACATGATAGCAGCATCGGGACCAGATTTTGACTTTATGAACGCATTTCGAAAGTAATGCGGATAATTGCCATGGAGTGCTCACAAGGTCACCCTTTTCCAACGCAACCGCATCGGAGGGGGTGTGTGCGGTTGCCACGACGATTATCCTCCTTTTTCAGGACGGGCGCTCGTAAAAATAGTGCGGATTATTTTCGGAGTTTATGAACGCAATTTTTATTGAATTATCCGCATTACTCTTAGGCGGCTAATTGGAGGATAGGTTTATGAAAGGGGTATTAGTCAGTAGAACAGGTATATCATATTCCAATGATCCGGGTTCGATTCCCAATCGGTGTGCTAGTGCCCTTTGGTGAGGCATTTAAATCCTCATTACCAGGTCCCTCGGAGAGGACCTTAAGCCATTGGTCCTCTGGTTGCTTGCTTACAAGTATTCATGCTTTCTTAGCACTGTGGTAAAAACTATTTACCAAAGTTTGCATTTTGACTTTTTAGATATCTTGTCCCCCCCCTCTCTCCTCTCTCTGAATTTGGTGTATTTTTCATAAAAAATGGCCTCTTGTGCACATATCTTACAAATGTAGTGATTAAAAATTAGAAAGTTACAAAGATTTAATTCACCTGTTGCATGATTGAGAAGTGAGTTTCCTATATATTGAAAAAAATATAGCTACTTATTTTGATTTGGCACCAAGTAGAAATATACTTTTACATAAAATCCCTTTTTTTTGTAAATTCTCCACATTATCACTAGGGCATTCACGTTCATGAATTTGATGGTACATGCACTTGAAGGGATCTACCTAAACTTAGAATAGGCTTCTACTTGTTTGCACCCTAAATTAATTATGGTGGATATTGATGATAATTGTTTTCTATATATTTTCTTTGAATGTAGATTTCTATATTGCACCTTTGATATTAAAAATCATTTTGTAGATGTTACCATTGAATTATAGACATTAAACTACGATTAATGTAAAGGAGAAAGATAAATATTGTTCAAATTAGTTGTAACTGTACAAAATTGCAACATTAGCATACAAAAGGTTAAATGCACAGTATGATTTCCTTAATTTCTTAGCTCCCTTCAAACACTGCATTTTATTCTTGATTTTGAAATCGTTGCAAGGAGTTTTGTGTTAGTTGCTTGTTTATAGAACATGTTAGCAGAATATAAATCTTTTAAATTCTCCGTTATTAGTGCCGATGGATTTACTAAATTCACAGCAATAAATGATTTAACTAGAAATTAACATGAAAGCTTTTAAAACTTACCATAGGATGCTCGACAGAAGTGTTGTTGAGGGTGTGCCCCTTCACAGCTACACCCCTCTGCCTTGGGTGCCCCTAAGGACAACAGCAGAACAGAGCACAAACTTATAAAGATGCTGAGCCCCATAATCTCCATTTTGAATTCTCCTTTATCCAGCTAATACGAGACAGTGATGGTACAATGATGAGGTTTAAGAGGTATTCATTCTACGTCGACTGTGGAGAGTCCGGCAGCTTGCGGCAGATTAGCCTTCTCTTCAGCCTTGACAACTTTTGATGTCGTCACTGGGATCTAAATTTGGGTGCTATTGGCGTAATAAGCTCGGAGTGCTCTGCCAAAATCACACTTTCCTTATTCCAATCAGATAAATACTTATGTCCCAAACACAGTATCAAACCATCAAAAGACAGTATATCCTTTCTTGGATTTGAATAAGAGACTTGGCGTATGATTAATTCATACAAGCTTTAATCAATAAAGCAGGCAGTGTAACTAAGGTATATTCCTGACTGATTGTAAAACAATCACTAGAATACAAACTCTATTCCTCTTCCCTGTCCCTCTTGACTTCACTCTGGATTTCTACACAGGCTTACTGCTTTATTATTCATTCTATCGATCCACCACAGCTTCCTTTCCCCCCTAAATGAGTTTTCTTCCAAACGAAGAGCAGGACTAAGAGTGAAAATGAGAGATGGAGAGAAAGTGAAAGAGAGAGAGAAAGAGAGTTGGAAAGATGTAGTTAATAGAGACAGAGAATATGATGGAATGGTACGCTGATGGCAGGAACGATAATTCAGTTGTTGTACAATGCTGCCTGATCTAATAAAGTCCCACTATGGCTCCGGGATTGAGACATGAGATCTCCTAGTGCTGAAGATTCTTAAAGCTGTTGTACAAATTCTCAGTACTCTTTCTGTTAAGGTATTGCCTCTGTACCCAGAAGATCTGGTGAGGCTCAAGTACACCACCTCCAACGAGCCTCCAGCTTAGTGATCGTGTCAATATTGGGATGTTTATGCATGTGTGTCTTATCCTTAGGGGCTCAGAGAGGGAGAGAAAGAGGCATGCACTTACTGCTACTGATAGACATACAGAGAGAAAGAGAAAGGAGGTTGGGTGGATGGTAGGAAAACAAACACTAAAACAATGCCAAAAAGTTATTGAATGTATAAACAAGATGAAAATAAAGTTGACCTGGAAACTGAAAAAGTAAGTTTCACAGGAAAAAAATTAAACTACAAAGTGAGATACTACAGATGCAGGGGAGTTTTGTGATTTAGAATTTCAAGAAATTTGGTAAGATGAGCATGTAGAGAAAGTTCAGAAAATTCAAACCAACAGGTAGGTTAAGCCAAGGCCAGAGGTGTATCAGAAGAAATGTTGAAATATTATCTTGTAAGAAAGTTTTTTAAAAAAAGATAATACAGGGAGGATGACAGACGTTGGATAAAGTTAGATTAATATGTTTTCATCTTGACAGGGGAAATTCTAATATTTATGATTGAGACAATAATTTGTACTAGTTGCAAATCATATTTACTTCCTAATAATATTGTGTGAAAAATATATATGGCGTTGATGCTCAAAGGAACCTGTGGAAGGGTTGATAAAAGGAAATATTTTTATATTGAAATGTGACATTCCAGTGAAATTATAATTTCTTATTATATCCTAATAATTTGAACAAACATGTATTAATCGCAGTCAAGGGTTTGATTAAGTTTGCATTTGGGTAAGTGGGACTCTTTGTGCTTTTATTTCACCTTTCCCCTATTTGTAAAAAAAGACCAATGAACAAATTAAGTATGGTTTTCCATTGCCATGGATATAGGATGAAGTGGGAGATATAATGAATGAATAAGGAGAAAATTGTTATCTTGCAGGATTTCATTGATTTTGAAATCTGAGACATAAAATGGATTGTAACATGAGCATGAAGACCCTGCTTTGAAATGGGTTTGAGGGAAGAAATACCTTCTGAAGACATTGAAGATGCTTTGGTATTAAACATTGTTAGAGATATGGAAAAGATATGGAGGATAAAAGCATCATTGAGCTTTTATTTACCACTTCAAAGAAAGTCTTAACTTTATACAAGAGACAGGGAAAAGATTCACACAATGATTTTTGTAATAATGGGATATGTTGATGGAAAATGAGTTGGATTGTATGGTAGATGGAATGCCTATTATTTCAGGGGAGGGGACGTCTTATTGTATTATAATAATTGAGAAGTGTATATTTCAATAGACTGGCTGACTCTCAAAGGTGTCACCAGGTTGCCCCCGCCCCCAGATTTACATCAAAGATTACACTATTTGTATCTGCATTTGATATTGTCATATTGGTTAGCATGAGTTGGGAGGTAAATCTGAGAGACAGAATCAAGCTTTTGTTTTTTACCTTCTTGCTTTCTGTTTATCATTTGATGGTTGATTCTCTATCAAAGTGATAATGGCTCATGTTTTGTATCATTTTCAGGAACTACTTTCTCTCTCTAAAAAACTCACTGGAGTAATACTTGTTCGTTTCTGTGATTCTTAGCATGGATTTTCATGACAAACTGTTATGAGGTGTCATTGACTTTACAATGGGTGAATGTTTCAGTCTGTATATCAATGTCTTATATGAAATATATATTCAAATAAAGTAACCAGATATAATTTGAAAAAGGGCACTTGTGTAATAATAATAAAAATACACATTTCTTGTATAGCGCATATCACAATTATGAATAATGTCTCTTTGTGTATTGAAGGTCTTTCTTGCTCAGAAATTTGCATAAAGCCTAATGCAAGACTTGTATAAAAAAAAAACCTAACTTGTTGATTAAAGTTTCAATTAGGGTATGTACCATCAGACTAGGGTGATGCAAACCTAAATGGGGGGGGGGGGGATAATTCGTATAGGTGTATGATACATATGTACCATGGTTGAGACCCCCATTTTCAGTCTAAATTTCCATTCCAGTGAATTGCCAATTCAGAAAGCCTGAGAAATTCATATTTTTCCCCATTCCAGAGTTAATTTTCTTTGATATTGGATGGGGAATTGTAATGAAGATTTCATTTTTAAGCTTGCCATTAGTTATTTCTATTCACCTAAAGTTATTCTTCTTGCAGATTTATGCAAACATACAGATGTTGTTAAAATTATGCATAATATATTCACATGAAAATGAATCTTTCTGCCAGTGTGCATTATCAGATCGACTTATTCATCCTGATTGTATTCTTAAGAGATGGCATGATATTTCTGTTTACAAATTGCAATTACTCTGTCAGAAAATATTCTCTCTCTTATAGACCAATACATGTCTGTTAAATAATTGAATTCATTCCATTCAAGAAGTGAAAGGGCCTTCTTTTTTGTTTTTTTAACTCAACACTGAGATTGTAATAATCTTTCTGAGCCACCATCTTCATTGTTTATATCAAGGCATAGACTGAACTCTTAAAGGTGAATCTGTCTGATTTCATTTGTGTATATATCTTCATTTTGTATTGGTCTGCCCTCATACTGGTTTCTCCTAGTTCATAATAACAGAGGGATGATTGTTTCATCTGTTCTGAACTAGAAGGATTCTATGTCTTTGTGATAGTACATAAGATTTTGCTCTCATATTTAGATCTTCAGTAGATAGCATTCATAGATCAGTTGGGATAGAGCTTTTTATTTCAAATACATATTCATTGTGAGAAATATTACATTCCCTTATTCAAATGGATTAAATACTATAGTTCATATTGTGATTATTCTTAGTATCTTATTATTGTAGTCTAACTTGTGCAAAATACTTATCAAATGAGCTTCTATGTTACCTCATATATGTCTCTAGGGAAGTTGAATGTTTTTTAGACGAGCGTATCACGTTCGGTGTCCATCCGTCTGTCTGTCTGCCTCCGTCCATTAACTTTTCCTTGTAAACGTAATAACTTCAGTTTGACTTAACCTAGGCTCATGTAATTTGGTGTGTATGATATTAGCATGAATCTCAAGATGCCTCTTGATTTTGAGGTCAAAGGTCAAGGTCACACAGACATGTTTTCATCTTACCCTTCTGAAGTCCTTGTAAATGTGGTAACTTTAGTTAAATTTATACTAGGCTCATATAATTTGGTGTGCATGATACTAGCATGGATCGCAGGAAGCCTATTGATTTTGAGGTCAGACGGTCGTAGGTGAAGTCGCCACCTTCCACTTTTCTTGCTTGACAAATAACTCCATTTTCCATGTTACAGGCGGGCGTATTATGTGCTCGCCTTAGCGACACTCTTGTTTATACCTCGGAGCAACATGGAAGGTGATTGTCAGTGGCAGAATGTTGTTGAGTTGTCCATCAAGCAGTCCCATTTTTGTTCTCACAGTAACCAAGCAATGATTTGATGAATCATGTTCAAACTTGGTCCACTGATGAATCTTGGGGAGATGATAGTCTGATTAGTTTTGGGAGTATTAATACAATTACAAATGTATTCATATGATAATAATAATATAGGTTATTTACATTGCGCACGTATCCACCTTGTTAGGTGCTCAAGGTGCTCCTATATTACCCGGCTAAGCTAGGCGTTCATAGCGCACACAGCTTTTTAAGGAATTACTTCCTACCGGTACCCATTTACCTCACCTGGGTTGAATGCAGCACATTGTGGATCAGTTTCTTGCTGAAGGAAATTACGCGATGGCTGGGATTCGTACCCACGACCCTCTGTTTCAAAGTCTGAAGACTAATCCACTGGGCCACAACGCTCCACGCTATACAACATATACCTCTGTGGAACCATGTTGGTGTAATGCCTTGCATATATGTGCATTCTTAAAGCAATCAGGATCACTTCCACTTTTAAGAGCTTGGCCCAAATATCATCTTGCAATTAACAAAATTGAAAAATTATGCTGTCTGAAAAGTCACTCATAGGGTTCTCCTGAGGGTGAGAACGTTGGAAATAGCATTCCAATTAAAGTAAATGTCAATGCTTGCCCTTGGGCTACAACAAACTTAGGAAGTTCAACCCAACTAGGGAGTGACTGTTCAAACTTTCCTGTTACATCGTTGTCAGTGTATAGCAACGGAGTGTATTCACTAGCAACAGTCCAAAGCATAGACTGGTGAGAGAAGTTGAGACAGAGCGAAGGAGAGAGGGAGTGGAGGGAGGTAAGAGGAAGGGGATGAGGAAGAAGTAGAAGGAGGGGGTGCCTTCATATCCTGATTGGTTGGTTAGTTGTATGACCTTTGATAAAACATTAACCCCATTGCCCCTGTAATCAGTCAGTTACTTTACACACTTTTAATTTTTCATGTCATTGCTAGCACCGTTTGCTTATTTCAATTTTATTCATACTTTTAATATCTTAGATATTTGGGCAGTAGGTCGTTACTGAGGTGGTCATTCCTTGCAAGGTATAATAGATGATAATATTCAAATCGACTTGAAATTTCTGATTTTGTGCTTCATCTTGATTGTAATGATTTTTCATTATAGGTTTCTTTATATCACTGAGTATGCATCTACAAATATACATGCTCAAAGGTTTTTTTTTTTTAATCATTACTTTCTGAAAGTTAGGTTCAAACTGAGAAGACAATCACTTTACAGACAATTGCTCTTTCAGGAAGCACATCTCCATTGGGAGTGATGTTGTCATGGCAACTAGCCATGGTTAGTAGAATCATCCACTTACTGACTTATAGAATGGCTATTCTAACCTTTGAATATCCCTAGGTAGAAGTAGAATGATATAAAGTTGTCTGTGGCTAAACTGGGATTCCTAAATCATATTATCATTTTGGCCACAGTGTTCTAGCTCATGAGTGAGAGGGCAGCAGACAAATTTTAAATATTGTGTCTTAAAGAGAAATGCCAGTAGTTGAGGTAAACACGGATTTCATGAGAAAGTCTGAAAAACCAGGCTTAATTGTCAGTATATCATCGAGGATCTAGATCTGGTACAGTTACATAAACTGAACTTTGTGAAATCTTGAAATCTATGCTGAAAAAAATGTTCACACTGAAGATCACCAACACAGATAAGCGCACTTGGGACAGTGTATTATTATAGTTTTGAATGTCGGCCCGACGCTTGACCCGAATCCTGAGCTTATTTGCTAATTTCTCAGCAATACACTATTTCTTCCAGAATCCTTTGGCACATTCTTTTTATTTATACAAACAGACACTTTTGGTGGTCATTTCATTGGATTCTGTACAAACTCATTTTTATATCGTTACCACAACTGCCATTTACCTTTAAATGTCATTACACCTGGGGGGGGTGTTTCACAAAGATTTAAGTATGACTTAGATTGCACTTAAATGCTGACATGTATCTGATATGCAACACGCAATTTTATCAATCATTACAGTAGTGCGCGTCCTTTTGGCATGATCTGACCAATACTGTCATGCCTTTTATACAGCACCCAACAAGACCTTGAAGTGTGAGTCTAATACCCTTTTCATAAACCTATCCTCCAATTAGCCGCCTAAGAGTAATGCGGATAATTAATAAAAATTGCGTTCATAAACTCCGAAAATAAGCCGCATTACTTTTACGAGCGCCCGTCCTGAAAAAGGCGGATGATCGCCATGACAACTGGACACGCCCCCTCCGATGCGGTTGTGTTGGAAAAGGGTGACCTTGTGACCGCACCATGGCAATTATCCGCATTATTTGGATATGCGTTCATAAACTCAAAATCTTATCCCGATGCCGCTATTATGCGGATAATAGCAGCATCAGAGTAATGTGGATAACACTTGTCCTCCTCCAATTTAACGACCAAATTATGCTGCTATTAGCCGCCTAATTCATTTTAATTGGGTTTATGAAAGGGGTATAAGTTTTACTTAAATCTTTGTGAAACACCCCCAAGTAGCGAGTTAGTGGTTAGTATAGTGAAGATCCAAGTGACCAATGACCTTCATATCTTTCATCACTTTGTTTTACTTTTTGTAAATCTAGTCTTAAGGGTGATGTGATTTTTCTGTGAATTAATGAAGTCAATCATTAATTCAAATGAAGTTTCAACTATATATAGCAAAAAATTTGAAGGGACATCTTTGTCATTATATATGAAGATAAAATATATTTCATGCAAATCAAGCTATGAGTTATAAAAATTTCCTTGGCTTTTACTCTGGTAAGAGCACCTTAGATTGTTTTCTTATTTGTTATGTAATGGTGAGAGATATCTAATTAGCATAAGTAGATGTTATCTCTAAATATGATAAGAGTCTTTGTCAGCCTCATTTATCTGTATCAAAATAAATTTAGATATCTCATTGATTTGATAGTGGTATTATTATTGTTGTTACCTCTGTGTGTGTGACTCAACCAGAGCTCTTCTTCCTTGGTGTGGGTTAGCTCTGGCAAAGATTCAACTCGCTCTTTGCTTTAACTTCTTCTAGCCAACAGATGGAGCTTTACTTGTTTTCCCGAACTCACTCTAACACCAGCTGACAATACATTCGTACATATGAACCCACATTAGCCACAAGCTGTATAGTTTTGCCTTTCTATAAAGACCACAAGTTGGTTTTCTTGACATTTCCCTCACTGAAATATATTCATAAGAAACCTGTCCTAGATTTGATTTATAAACATATTTCATTGTATTTATTATTCCAGCACCCACTGTAGAAATAATTATTATATTTAAGGTCTGTATTAGATCTAACTATTGTCAGATGAATGAAATATATGAATAAATCTTACATTATAAGTATCAGGCTAACATAGCTAAGGAGTGTATGTCTGGTAATCATATACCCCATTCACAAACCCATCCTCCAATTATCTGCCTAAGAGTAATGCGGATAATTCAATAAAAATAGCATTCACAAACTCCAAAAATAATCCGCCTTATTTTTTACGAGCGCCCGACCTGAAAAAGCGGATAATTGTCATGGCAACTGCACACACCCCCTCCGATGGGGTTGTGTTGGAAAAGTATGACCTTGTGACCGCACCATGGCAATTATCTGCATTACTCTGGAAATGCGTTCATAAAGTCAAAATCTGGCCCAATGCCGCTATTATGCGGATAATTGCAGCATCGAAATAATGCGGATAAGTCTGGTCCCGCTCCGATTTTACGACCAAATTATGCGGATATTATCCGCCGACCAAATTATGCGGATATTATCCGCATAATTGGGTTTATGAAAGGGGTAATAGACATCCAGGCCATTACTTTTTCATAGAAAAATGTCATGTACTATACCAGTTTGACCTACAAATGTATACATGACAAATGATCTATATATGTAATTTTGAATATCTTCTTTCTTTTGTGTTTCTTTTTGTTACTTACAATGCTGGAAAATTGATGTTGCCATGGTGATATGATGTTCACCATTCTCAACTGCTGTAATGTGATTTCTGCTGATCAGGTAAGCATATCCCAATATCATTTTAAAAGAATAATGTTAACATTCTCATAGTAGAAAATTACTTTGCTATTGATAGGATGGCTATATTATTCTTTGAGTTGCATATTACCAGTTTTACTTTACCAGGGGTCCTTAACACTAAACTCAGCAATCATCATAGAAGTATTGTGGAACCCAGGTTAGATTGGGTAATGTTTCTGATAAGTAGGAGTTGTGCACAATATAAGCAAGTATGATAGATAGTAAATACATCTCATATTATAGCTATGTTCTTTCATTCAAGGATCCATTCAGGGAGGTATTTCATTAATTTGTTTTTTAAGTAACACCTGACTTTATGAAAGATATTTCAAGCCATGATGGTATCAGACATTTTCTATCATAATAAGCAATGTTGAAATGTGCTGATATTTTTACTATTTGATTTGGTAATATAAAGTATAAATCTTTTATGAGATTACCATAAAAAACTATTATACCTTGTTAGAATTAAATAAAAAGTTGATAAACTAACATTTTGGTGATTCATATTTCAGTACATCGTAATCATAATTGAACCACTTACAAAAACAAACATACTAATGTGGGACAGATCAAACAGTATATGGGGGGGGGGGGCTGAATCAATTTTCAAATGTCTAAATCCTGAATGATTTCTTATTGGAGCCTTTTTCTAATCCTAGTTAGACATGTTAAATCTTCACAAAGCAAAAAATAAGCTGAAATGCAAATGCAAAGCCCATTTGAATATCTGGTAGGCAGTGGGTTAATTAAAGTCTATTTTGTGTCCCAGATGTATCTTCTGAGTGCTACTAGCTGTATTGTAACCTCCATTACCTTGCATCATCTTTTGTTTTCAATGATGTAGTATCACAACTATTCAATGAAATCTTCTCTGTGTGTAGTAGAGCTCCATCTACAGTCTGTATCTGAGACAGTACTTAATTATTTGGATGGTCTGTTATAGTTTGTGATGTCATAGATTTAGAGGGGAAAATACAACACTTGATTTTGCTCAACCATTCAATACCACTTTATCCTCCATTATTTAAGAGTAAAAGTGTAGAGAATTATCTCACATTGAAATACTAGTAATAGAATATCAATGGCCAGGCCCCTTGTCAATGAAGACCTGAGGCCTGTTTCATAAAGGACTTACAACTGTTATAACTTTGTCATTATGGCAATTACCATGGTAACAGGGCTCAGCAGCCAATCAAAATCAAGGTATGGTAGTTGCCATTATGGCAAAGTTACAACAGTTGTAACTCTTATGAAATAGGTCCCTGGAATTTTTTTAAGGCAGCAGTCAGATAGGCCTGTGCAATATTAAGTTTTTCTCACGGAAGGGATACATGCAACCCTTATTCCCAAACCAGCTTTTGAGTTCTGTCACATCAGTAATAAGTAGCAAGAAAGATAATCTTGAAAGCTTACCTACTAGCAGGAGTTAGAAGCTTTAGCATTAGAGGATATAGAGCCCCAAATTATTATAATCAATCAACTAATTAAAGTATTAAACTCCAGTGACACTACAGTACATCGGCCAGTTACTTTGTAACTAGCCACTTGCAAACCTAAATCAGGGGGGGGGATACTAAGTATAGATGCATGATACATATGTGCCAAGATTAAGACCCTCATTTTCAGCCTAAATTTCCGTTCCAGAGAATTACCAATTCAGAAAGCCATAGAAATTCATATTTTTCCCCATTCCAGAGACCCTCAAATTTGTAATTCTCCTTCTAGTGCCCGCCCATCATGAACCACTCAGCTGGACGGAACGGCGAGCTTTATTGGCACAGAGCCATAGCGCCAGGCCGGCGAAGCTCCACATGCCCACAGCTACTTTTCGCTAGCCCGATATGAATCTAGCAAGACGTGCTCGCATTTCTTTATGAAGCCGCTACCACGGTATGCCTACGATCTAATGTGTTTCGAAAGCCCCTTTCTCTATGTGGTCAGTTCCAGAGCATTGCATTTCAGCAATCGTTGATCCAGGAGCTGTTCCGGAGGCCCCATATTTAGACCAAGATTTAGTTTCAGAGCCCCCTGACCCCCGGCTTTGGCACGGCACATAGGTATCATGTTATGTTTCAATTTACAATACTACTCCCTGTAAACTGGTGTTGTCTCCAATCATTGGTTCCATTGAATGAGTAGCTTGTTCTATTGTGCCACTTTCCATTCAGAAGATTGCAGTGTTATTATCCAATAATGGTGATATTCATAAGAGATTGAAAATTTGACAACATTTTGAAGGAGGTTATATTGGCCATCATCACTTCTTTAGAAAAAAAAATGATGGGGGAAATAATTATCTCTGAAGAGAAGGGACCAAATTTCCCACCCTTATCATTCAACAGTCCTGCATACCCTGATATTCCCTTAGTATTCTGGCGAAAAGCCATGTATCATATTTCCCTATAAAGGGATCTGAATTTTCAGACTAGTGCCGGTGAATAAGAATATGCCAAAAACGTTCACACAGGTTTAAACTTATGTAATATGTTATGTGCTATACAAGAACACAGGGGGGGGGGGCACTCGGTATATAATGCATAGTGGGTATGTGCCGCGGAGGGGACCCCCATTTTTACACTCAAATTTCCGTTCCAAGGCATAGCATTTTTGTCTTATTGAGAAAAAGAAAAAAGAAAGCTGCTTCAAGGCATAGCATTTTCTTCTTATTGAGAAAAAAAGAAGAAAGAAATCCGCTCCAAAGCTTCGCATATTTTTAGTTACGCCGTTCCGGTGGCATTGATCTGCTATAATGAGCGGCCGCAGAGCGCTGTCCGACCATCGCCTCTGCGCGAGCGCACCCGGAGGAGGCCAAACTAGATGCATCATGCACGCATGCCCATTCCATAGGGATCTATACCCACGTACTCACACGCTGGCGATCTGTTCCAAGGACCCCCGTTTTCATAAACATTTGTAGTTCTGAAGCCCGTTCCGAGGACCCTCCTTTTTACAATAAACCCACTCCAAGGCCCCCGTTTTTTTGTCTTGCCCGTGGCACACCCTTACCACTTTTTTGGTCGAGTGCCCCCCTCCCCCCGGGACAAGAACTGACTATTATTATTATGCTAGACTTCTTTCAAGATGTTTCTGTTTATGTTAAGTATCAGTAAATGTATGCTGATCTATCTTCATGTAAACTATATTTGGTATTTCATTTTTTCTGTCTCCATCTATCTGTCTGCTTTCTCTTTTTTCCTCCTCAATTTATCCCAGATTTTTTTTTCTGTTTTCTCTGTTACTCTGAATTCAACCTCTAAGAACTGACATAGCATAGTACTATCACATGTCAATAATTCTGTTTGTCAAATTGAAAGCAGGCCTGAATAAGATATTGAATTATTCAATTGTCTCCCGTTTTCACAAGAGTATACCACACCAATTCATTTTTCATTCCTGCCTAAGCCAGAATCGCCGCAGATGTTTCATAATTTCATCATGCATATGTAAGTTAAATTTTTGAAATTTTGAATAAATAAAATTCACCTCTTAATTTCTTCAAATCTGATACGGGGAAAAAATGTATGAACTTTCGAACAAATAATTGGGATACAAGTAAAACAATTGTGATATAGAACAGTTATTTTAAAGTGTTTATACAGATGAATATATTGAAATGATATTAAGAAATATTAACTTATATTGATTTGAAGCTTTTGCTCACTAGTGAAAACACCATTAAATGTTTTCCCTCAACAATTATAATGATAGTAAAGTTTGTGAAATTTGGGTTGTTGATGGCAATTGGCCAGTTCAGCCTAGTCAATTGAATCAGAAAGATCGAGGACACCTATTATAATCTGACCATTGCCATTCCAGAGAGGCCTGGCTACTGTCACAAATCACATCAGGTAATCATATATATTTTTCAACCTTCCATTTTTAGCATCCTGTATGAATATGATACAAGGACAAGATGCAAATAAGGAAGAGGTCAATATTCTTTATTTGTAAGGTATTGGTAAAGAGGAAAACAAAAGAAGATTTGTATACATCACTTGATTTGACCTGTTTCAGTGACATATGAAATCATCTCACAAATAAATCAGTATTTCCATTGTGTAAATCCATTGGGATGCGAGACTGCTTTAAAATAAGTGTGAACACTTTTACTTTGTTCCTTTCATGTGATGTCTAGCTTTGTCAGGTTCAAAACAGGGTTAGCAAGCACAAATTGGAGATGACAGAAGTGTGTTTCTTAAAACAAAAGAATGATGAATTCATGCCCTTTTCATGAAACATTAGAAGAATTGATAGATAATAGGAGAAAGAAAAGATGATGACAGCCACCCAAGAAGCCTACCTTGTCAAGAGTCACTGCTATAGCTGTAGATCTGAAGCTTCCCTAATGGAATATGTCAAATAAGAGACATTTGTGCATGTTTCTTGTCTATACCTGTTTCATCAAATATAAGACGTGAAAACAGGCTTGGAAATGTAAAAAAGGCACTGTTCCCTATACAAAAACAGATTAGAGTAGTAGAACAAGAATTGATATTATTATTTACAATAATGTTGGGTCCAAATTATTTGGTTGTCTTTTGTAAATAATGCAGCTCAGTCCACTATCTTGCTGGACTGATCATTAGAAATGTTTTATGAAAAAAAAAAATTGAGACTACTCTTTGAAGTATTTAGCTATAATTATAAACCTCTCTCTAAGAAAGTCAAACAATCCATTCCTCTGGTCAAAAGTGAGGTCATGTATTTAACCATGCCCGCAACTAAGGTGGTTGCCAAGGGCAACGGACATAGGTAACAAGATTTTGCTGAGATCCCCATTTGATTGCGTACAAAATGTTCCTTTCGGCGGTGATTGTGGATACCATAGAGTCAGCGCGATAGACTAAGGTCACAACTCCAATTTCACCCGGACATTGAATGACAGCCGTCCAGGCACGTACCACTGGTTTTTGGGGCATTGCTCGGTCGCAGCTCAAGATTTATTGCGAAGTTATAATTCTGGCCGCACCTGCTCACTTTTCATGCACCGCCTGAAATATGCTCGGTGCCTGGTTGGTTGCCCACCGGGGCTAATGTAATCAAGTGGTCACCGTCAAACGATTTAGGTCGAAATTGAACTTGTGGATCAACAGCTGTTGAGCGGTCAAAAGCTGGTCGCCAGCCGCTGGCCAGTCAGAGATCGGTTGATGATCTTGCGGCAAATTCAAGATCGGACCGACGATTAGATAAAAAAAGGCTGGTTGCCGGTGGGTCGTCAGCAATCACTGCTCGGACACCATACAGATAATTTCCCCGATTTGACCTTGAGAAATCGACCTTGCACTGCTCGGCCACCGCTAAGTATTTTTACAGCCTGCTTGACCTCTACAAAAATCATTGGGCGATGCCTAAATTCCAGCGGCACCCGAGCAGACTACTAATCGGTCGGTTGCCGCTCTGAGTTGTTACTTAAGCCTTCGACAGCTCGAGCATTTACAAGCTTATTGCTTGTGTGTGCACAACAAATATGACGTACCAATGGAACAATACAGATTCTTGACTCCTGTTTGTTCTATCCCCAACATTTTATTCAGGACTATTAAAAAGAAAACACATTATTGGACATAATCTGAAGGGAACTTTTTATGGACATGAGTCATGACGGATGTAATTTTTCATGCCTTAATACTTGCAAAAGGTAAGTTTGGCTAGATAACACGTTATGTTAGGACTAACGTTAGGCCTAGACAAAATCAGTCTATTTCAGTCAGAATATGCTCTGCCCTGACTTCATCTGGCTTAGATAGATAGATAGATAAATGGTTTATTTGATAAAACTCATACATCATGGCGGCCAAGCCAAATTGCGATGTATTTACATATAAATTAAAACAAATCAATACATTAAAAATGGAATACATATCATTGAAATGAATAATAATAATAAGCGCAAGTATTGTTGAATAGAAATACCTAATAGTATGATTAAAATGCAAATTCATTAATAATTGCAAAGGTAACTATAATCGTTGATGCATCAATAATTGCAGTTGGATAATTGTGAACTAGAAGAAACTGAATTGAAACTGATTCAAACTGGAGGTTAATTGATAAATGTAATATAAACATTGACATCTGCTCCCTACATGTGTAGGAGGACTAAAAAAAATCAGAATGTTTAAAAACTTCTCTGAAACAGCAGAATTTTCAGTCTACGTTAGGACCTACGTTAATTAGGCCTAGGGCCTAACTTGTTAACTTAGATCTAACGTTGGCTGTTCCATTTCATCTAACTAACTTAAACTTCAGATCTTATGTCCACTATTTTGGAGAATTAGACTTAGATTCTATTAGGAATTTTGTTCATGAAAGATAAACTCTAACCAGTAACATGTAATGTGTGGCATACTTATGCCACTGCTTTGATTTGAAACATGGTTGTTATTAGGACTAAGTTAAGATCTATGGTTAGACTCTTTGGAGACTTCTCTCTCTAGGCCTAGACTTGTGTTTAATTTTGTTCATAAAACATATATGGACTTCTTTGAATATTCAAGAGATGGTTGTTTCTTTTGGCTAGCAGGTACCGTGCCGACCAGACCATTCCCCCAGAAGCTATCATGCCTCTCATAGCAGTTCATGTACTAGACACACAGTCGATGTGGACCAAATGTCTATTATTTTTCTATGCAACTTTTCTGTGGGGGGGAGGGATAGGATGGGGAGTTGTCGGTGTGGATTTGTATTCTTCATGTTGAGCTCCACCAAGTTTTCATTGCTTCATTCAGACTCAATCAGATTATGATATTAAGATATCAGATCTGGTTTAAACTGAACTTTTTTTTTCTATGCAACATTTCTGTGGGGGGAGGGGTAGGATGGGGAGTTGTTGGTGTGGATTTGTATTCTTCATGTTGAGCTCCACCAAGTTTTCATTGCTTCATTCAGACTCAATCAGATTATGATTAAGATAACAGATCTGGTTTAAACTGAACTTTTTTTGGGGGGGGGATTGGGGCTCAGAACGCCTTAAAGATTTGAATAGATAAAAAGAGTATAGAAGAGGGAGAAAGAGAGATAGAAAGAGAGAGTGTATTTTAATTGCAAACGGGGTAAGGAAGGGGCATTAGATCATAATACTAATAGATCTATGGTCTTCTTCTTACAGTGATGTGAATTTTTTTTGTAGATGAATGATGAGACTACATCATAACATTTCATCTGATTTGATATGTTTTTCACAGTTGCTTTTTATTACATTTTCAGAGCAATTGGAAAATGGCTCAAAATATAACTTGTGTCTATTTCTGGTGTCAGTTGTTGCAGTTAGCCAAAGATGCGTAAATTACACCAATATTGTTCAGTATGTGTCCATAGCAACAAATAGCCATCAGCCAGCCATCATTCAGGCTCATGAAATGAAGTTGAATGAACCTCAGTCATGTTAGTCAGGTTGACTTGTTTCAGATTGAAACCCAAGTAATGTAATTGCAAAATGTTGTTTGGAGGGGGGGGGGGGCTAGTTGTCGCTTGTACCACGTTGACCCCAATTGGCATATTGTTTCTAGAATTCAAGATAATGATTCAGTTACGGTTGTGTTGTAACATTAAATCCCAGCTAATGAACTTATCCCATTTCTCCAAGAAAGTAAGTCAAAAACTAATGATAAAGAATTTGGGAGGACTCCTTTTCCTTCTTGTTCTTTCATGGTTGAATAGATGTGAGAAAGATGGTGATGATGGATGAGAGGAAGGATTGACTAGGAATGACTAAGAGGACAGAGTGAGACATATTCTCTGTGTCTTCTCTAAGATGGACAGCTATATCGGGAGGGCATAGGACCATAGACCCGGTGATTTCATACCCATCCGAAAATAGCTTAGATATGTTTGGATGGCAGGCAAGCATGACAGGGATACAGTGTGAACATAAAAGCTGTAGGCTGGTGATGATGAGGAGGATAGAACTATCTTAGACTAAAATAGAAAATACACTTTTGAAAGATGGGTGACAGATTTATTTTATAACTATGAAATATGGGGAATGGGTCATGATGATTTTAAGGTTATTGCCCATCTGTTTGTGAAATAAGAAACCAAAATATGTGAAAAATAAAAATTTATTATGTTTCATTTCCATTCTTCCTGACCTCAGTGTAGGAATAGGTGAAAGTACGTTCCTTATGAATCATACTCTTTCATAGGTTTAGGGCTGACATCTGACTATACTGCTACACAAACTGACTGTTTCTTCTTTATAGAGGTAATATCTTATAGTACTGCAATATATTTCCTTCATGAAAATATGTCCCAAAATAAAAAAAAAATCTTCAAATCTTAGCAATAAAAACAAGCATGTTGTAGTATGGTGTATGGATAACAACTATTTTACTGAATGATGGCATGAACTATGCTATATTATGTTCACTTCATAAACTTGATAGCCTCATATCATACCTGTAATTGTCATCATGAGTGCTGATATTCATATATTTGTAATCCTCAGTTATTTAGCTAAGGTCATACCAGTCATTTCCAAAACACATTACAGAACCCATTCCAAGTAATAAGTTTTGCAAATTTTTTTCCATGTCATTTTCTGACCTTTCCCATTATCTTTTGTCTTATCTCCACATAGAGTATTCCATATTAATTTTTTTTAATGCCTAAATGACTCTTTCTTTGGCAGAGGGAAAGGCTATTTTAACCAGATCCTATAAGTTTTTATGTAAACTAAATGATTTTATGATTATATATATTTTAAAGACAAAATATAACGATATTGTAAACCATGACTGCTTAATTCATGGAATTGTGTTTTTCCATACTTTTCTCAACAATCTGAATCAAATTTGTATAAGTTAAACAAAAACATATCGTTGAACACACATGTTTGATCATCCCAACATTTATGACTAGTATTAATCCCAATTAAGATAATTTTAACTTTGGACTATATTTAACAATGCAAAGTTATTAGATTTGTAAAACATCTTTATAATACCAAGCAAGCTCTAAATGTGTGACATAAAACTGTCCAGCACATAAAGTGCAGTGTACATGGTGAAGATGTTCATCCTTTAGAGTAATTCACTTCATGAATAAATTTTTGAAACCAAACACCTAATTTTTCTCCTAATAACATGCCAGTTCCAAATAATTCAATAATTCTTGGATATCTGTACACCCTAATTTATCTTATTGATTTGTTATAACATTCAGAAATAAGGTATGCCGTTAGCTCATTTGACGTTGGTCCAATAGTTCAGTGCTGTTAATACTTATTTCTTTTGAAGGTAAGAGAAAAGAAGATCCCCCAATACGGCCATGATCTTTTCTATCATTTGTATTCTTATTTTTAAAAAGGTAATTTTTGTTTCCATGACATCAGAATAATCTCCTTAAAACTTTGGATGGTTTTAGGATGTTTTGTGTGGTCTTACCATGAAGTACGCAAATGATCTGGCCTTGCTCCAGGTCTATGCTGGTCCTTGACATTCAAGAAGATCTATGCCACCCTACTCTAGCCAATGACAACAGGTGAGTACATGAAGGGTAGTGTGATGTGTCTGGTAGATCCATTAATGTCAGATATCATCATCTAGTACAAGGTAAGGAGCTATCAGATTCATGCCACAGATAGCACTATCCCACATTCAGACAAGCTATACATTTGCACTGGCAATATAAGAAAAAAGTTTCAGTAAAACACCTTATAAAAGTAAGCTTGGATCAAGAGGTAATTTAACACGTTATATTTAAAGATGGAAAGCAAGACCGGGCCATTAGTTTTCTTTTTATTGACTCACAACTAAAATATGGGTGAGAACCATTGAATTCAATCATACTAAATGAAAGATAATGAGCAGCTATATATGATATTAACTAAAACATACCATTGAGGACTAAACATGAATGGAATTGTAACCCAAATTAGAAGATAATTTTGCACAAAATCCTTCAGATTTGTTTCACCTTGGCATTTCCGCTTGCTTCATCAAGTCATTGTGTAGTGTTTACACGCAGGCTCGGTGATCACAAAAACAGTTTAGATTGAATCAGGCTAGTTATGTTTTGTCCAGTAAATCTGGAAAGGTTATTTTTAAAGAGTCAAACCAGCTGCAGTGAAGTTGACCTGATTCCTCCCCTCTCCCATCCTACCAAAGTCTGATTGTTTAGGATCTATATTGACAGATATGAAATAGCACACTAACAAATATGGTGTTTTCACACTGTTAGCCATGGATAGCACTATCAGTAGCCAGTGATGATCAGTAATGTGTCTCATGGAAGTGATGTAGGATATGATGGTCATACAGGAGTATTCTGATGTACAATCTATCACCACTGGTGATTGATAGCACTATCAGTCACAAGTGGTGATAACGTCTGAAATGGAACATAGATTTATCCATTGTATGTAAGGATACAATTTTATCCCTCCCTGCATTTATCAAGAGAGGAGATGTTCCATTTTGATTTCCGTCTTGTGGTCCCTAATCAAACATTTGAAATATGGGCTTGGTCTCTCAGCATCAGTCTTAATTTGTCATGTTGGAGTAAGAAGGATTTTACTTTATATCATTTGATTTGGCCTTAATGCCCTTTTTACTCTCATCAAAATTTGCCTTTTTTTTAGAGCTGATTGTGAAACTGCAATTCATGGCTAAAAGGAAATAGTCACTAGACTGATTTTGGCACTGTATCAATCACAGAAAAGATGGTTGGATTAAATATTCGTTAAGATATTGGTATAGAATGAAATTCATATTGTGAAAAGATGGGAAGGAATGTTTCTATTGTATTTCTTTAAATTCTAATATCTAATATCAGTGTGGAATGAGGATACAGTAATGTCTAATTATCTAGTAGGTTATGAGTAGAATCATGTGATTTACCCTTTTATACCATTGTAAGGGTTGAATTTTGCCATGTTTAATCTAATTGTTTATTTCACACTTTGCTTTCCATACTTCTCTTCACTACCATTTCTATGCCTCTGTCATACACCTGTTTCTCTCATTTCTCAGTTTCTACATCACATCATTCCATTGCCATTCCAACTCCATGTAGCTCCACATGTTTCTATTGTCCTTTTCTCATTCATATTCAGAACATTCTTCTTCATATTATCCTATCTCATCATTGGTTTACCTTTCACCCTTGGTTCTTCTACTTTTCTGGGTTCTTCCATTCTCTGTTCTCTATTGGTTGAATTGATCATGTGATACTATTTCTTAATATTTTATTTGTAAAGGCAATGCCTAATGAGATCTGGATTTCAGGCCAATAAATCAGAGCACTCTACACCATTAATTTTCTTTGGCAAGGCATCTCTTCACCAATGGGTTGAATATGTGGTAAGATGCTGATGTATTTGAATTGGCATATGTGCTCTTTTAAATAAGTTCAAGTTAATATATCCTTCTTCTCATTTAGCACGTTGACAGACTTCCACTCCTCTATTCCAACATGCATTATGTAACAATCATAACCTTTCTAATCAAGCATTTTGTTTGATATTTACATTGTTTATGAAAGAGGTTTTCTCCCACCCTACAATGATGGAACATCACCATCAATGATGTGTAATTGAGAATCACTCATCAGTTGTTCCTGAGGTGTTTTGATTAACACCTCACATAGGACTCTCTACCTTGGTTCCTCTTCCTCTTCTCCCTTGGCAAAGCCCTTTCTATTACTCTGGACCCTCTGGGTGACAACGGCTACATGGGTGTTGCCATCGATCAGCTCCTTCATTTGATAGCCATGTAGATTTTTATATTTTTCAAAAATGTGTATCTTGTATGTAAAATCCTGTCACAAAGGAGATATTCTCACAAAATAAAAGCATTTTATGAGCTTATGATTGATCGTTATCAGTTCAGGGGCCTGTTGCAGAAAGAGTTGCGTTTAAACGCAAGCCAAGAAATCAGTCGCAAGTCCCAAATGCGCGCTGTTGATTGGTTGAAAATCAAGTTGCGCATGATTTTTAGAGTTGCGATTTATTGCAACTCTTTCTGCAACGGGCCCCAGTTGTTATTTTTTATTTTGTTAGATATTGTACTTTGGTCCTGTAACTCAAAGGTTAGTGATTAATTGTACATTTGATTATTACGATTAATTGTACATTGTACAATTGTACATGTGATATGGGCCCCTGGTCACATTGGAATGATCAGTTACTCTTTATTTTTGTGTTACGTACTCCTTGTTGAAAATAAGGAGTTCTTTTTATTTACTGGGCCTGGAAGATCAGCAGCAACAATTAAATTGCAGCTTAAAATTATCTACCAGCCTAATCTGTGTGTCAATGCTTTATAAGATTTTTTGTATGAATGTAAATGCTAAAACCAAATCAATTATTTAATGTCATAGTCTCATAAGAATAGTACTGCTATCACTTTATGGACATGGTAACAAAATATCTGTACATAGCATTATGTACCGCTTTGGATTTCAAATATCGATTGTGATGCTTGGTTATCAAATCCAAACATTCCCATATGAGTCATGTGCATGGTGAAATAGAACCACACCTGATTTCGTTTTGAACCTCTTTCTATTGCCTGCTGAAATCAAAACATTTTCAGTCCATTTGAGAATCATTTGTCACTCTTGGTGATTAAGCCATGCCTAATTTATTTGATCTTGCTCCAGGGATATTAAGAGGTAAGTGAAAGCTAAACCTTTTGGGATGGACTACCAGGGAGTAAAAGATCTAAACATTACAGCCTTAGTCATGAATGGGGCTACAGTCGAAACAGCCAATCATGGATGAACAGTTCATGAGCAAACTCTAATTTTACTCTTCTTTTGTCTACTGCAATATTGGAACTGGAAATGTGGTTGTAATTGTCACCTTGTCCCTGTGCAGCAGTAAAACTATCAAGGGATTGATGATGTGTAATCAATCCAAGATATAAAATATATTACATGATGTCATGGGATTTATAAAGATGTGTTTTCAATGAATAAATCATCCTTAGTGTGTCTGTGGTTAAGGACAGAGTCAAAACCAGGTGTAACCTGGTGAATTCTTCCCATGAAATGCCCAAAAGATCCAGGTGTTTCATATAGTCACAGGACTTTTTAATTTCTTTATGCAAACCACATTTAAAGTGCAGTTGATATTACTGAAACATCTGTTTAAATGAATAAATTGTGGAATTTTCTAAGTCATTAATTTAATTGCAAAATACTAAGTCCACATCTGTATAAGATAAGCCCATGGTAAGATTCAGCTTTAAAGTAGATATAAATCCTCATCTAAACATTCGTCAATTAAGCAATATCTGCCACATTTAAGGTACGCCTACTAATGGGAATGATTGAGTTCATAGTAAACTACACTATGAAAATAAAATATATCAAATTATGCAATGACAGTATGACCTGAATATGTTTTAATGATGCCTGTGTAATAGACTTGGTGCATAAGATGATACATAATATATTAATTGTAAAACTAGAAAGTTAGTGAATTGTGCATTTGCGTGTAGATTATCACCTTGTCATTGAAATGAATCTTCATTATAATTCCACTTTTAGCCACTTTTGTACTCTTTTGACAACAATCACATCCTAAGCTTCAATGCGTACAAGATTTCTTAGCAGCTTATATGAAATTCACATGTTTTACCCCCATTTATTATTGAAAGGGTATAAAGTGTAAAAGATGCTGAAGAAGGTTTCTAATTAAGCCTAGACTAAACTAAGCACATAAGTACCTATGTGCATACCGTAAGTAACGGTGTATTAACCGCACCTTTTTCTCGGCGGGATAGAAGCAAAAGTCGGGGGTGCGGTTTATACACGGTGACGGGTCTGAGCCGGCCCGCCGTAACCCTTCCCGTACATGTACGATGTCTGCCAGTTCACAACACATCGAGTGGCCGGGCGTAGCCGCCCAGGCAATGTCGTTTAGAGGGGTATGAGCCGCGGGTAATGGGAAGCGATTATTACGATCTTAATTAAATGTTGTCCATAACAAACGCACCCACCTTCATGACACTAATTTTGACTTTATTCTCGATTCAAAGTAGTGAAGTTCCCTGGCTAATTTAAAAGAGACGCCAAGCATACTCGGTAATATTTTGTCACCGATGAGCGAGAGTTGAGTGAGCTTAGAGATTGCGTTGTAATGTGGTTATAGTGCGACTTAAGCTGGCGCTATTCAAAGTCCCGTTTCGCGCCAGCTTTTTTTTTCCTTCCTGTTTGCTTTTCATAAGATACCATGTAAACCACGCACGAGGGAGACGGCATGAAGCCGTAAAAAATGTCAATTTCTTTGTTTCTTGAACCTTCCTGTATTCCCATATCCAAAATTCATGCTAAGACATTAAATTTCTGAAAATGGTAGTGAGGTTGTGATGCAAGAAATGTGAATGTTTCTTCCTCCTACGCTGGGAAAGACACATCATAATTTGATGTACTGGCATGACTGGTACTGTATCGTAGTTTGCAATGTAATAGCAGTGCTGTGTGTGTGCGTGTACACTGTGACTGTGAGGTGAGTGAGTGTGTAAGTTGCCAATATTGTCGGGATTGTTCTTTCTTTCTAACATTTGTAGATGAATTGATAAAGAACAGCAGATTTCCGCATACCGGTAATCTCTTTGGATACTTTGAAATCTTAAAATCTTAGATTTTGTTTCTTCGTACCTCAAATATGCATGTAAATGTAAGTTTTTTTTTTTTTTTTTTTTAGTCCAAAGTTGGGGGTGCGGTTAATACACGGGTGCGGTTAATACACCGTTACTTACGGTAATCAATTGGTTGAATTAGGAAGTAACAGTTCTTAAATAGGCCTACAGTTGATAGGCAAATTGAGCAAGGCATCCTTTTAATAATAATTATCCGCATTTATATAGCGCTTAACAAATCGGAATGACATCTCTAAGCGCTTTACAGATATATTAATACCCCGGTCATCGGATCCTTGCATGCCCGCATACAATGTATGCACCTTCTCCACTCCCTGGGGAGCATTCCAACAAGAGTTCCAAGACTCAATTGCTAGGCATACTACATATAGGCTTTCGCATCGCACCAGGTAATATTTAACACCTGGGTGGAGAGTGGCAAATTGTGGATTGATGCCTTGCCAAAGGATGCTATGCTATGGTGGGATTCGAACACACGATCCTCTGATTACAAGGCAAGAGTCAGAACCACTACACCACAACGCTTCTACGCTTTTCACGCTGAAAGTCTTCAGATATGCTTCACCAAGTTTACACTCTTTGAAAGATTGTTGTTGACTCTTTCCTTCGGGCGAGTGGAAGCAACCAATTTTGTGGCACCTGAAAATTGATTTTGAACCTGGGGGTTAACCAAATACTTTTCTGCATGAACCCTAGTCCTGGCTACAAGTGTAACATAATGTAAACAAGTTTCTTCAAAACACAGAAATCTGCTACCCCTTTCACATCTGTTAATTAAGTCTGTTGATGTTTATACCTTATATTCATTCTAGATTACTTCTTAACATAGTGTTGAACAATACAACTCCTAATCGTTCCCAACCCCAGCTCTTAGTATTTCTACTTTTGCCAACCTATTTGATATAAAGAGGAATGGTTAGTTAGTATACCATCAGTGCATGTGGTGGATAATTTGTTTTATTAAAGGTCAAGAAAAAAAGTAGATTTGAATCAATATTAAAAAATCAAACAAGCATAAAACTGAAAAATTTCATCAAATAAGATGTAAAATAGGAAAGTTGTGACATTCTAAAGTTTCATTATAAGGCAATGTTATGGTAAGAAAACAAAATGAAAACATCAGTAATTTTTTTCATATTGAATAAAAGGGGAGGGTAATTCATACAGAATACATCATGTGGGCACTCCCATATAAATTAAAATATTTGATGTAATCACATTGTTCTATATATGGAGGGGTAACTTTGAAATGCTCTGCTCTTGATTACTTATGCACTTTGTAAACAGTGTACATTAGTGTCAAGTACACACTGCCAGTGCATAAAGTACTCTCAATTTGCAGATATCGTCTTTGAGGGGGGAGGGGCAATGGTCCTCCAGAAATTTAAAAACCTACATTTTTTCTGAAAATGTTCACAAATCCTTCAATTTCACTTTAGAAAAGCACCCTCATGACAAGCTTAGTTGCATCGCTCTCATACTTTTGAAAATATTTAGATATCTTACCCCCTGAAAAAAAATTGCATATACATATGTGACCATGGTTGCAGATGCTACATAGCATAAACATTCTCTCTTCTGTTCAAAGAAAACAATGTTTTATTTCTCTCAAGGCTTAGTTTCATGGTTGGTTTTTATCAGAGGGGAAAGATAGCAGAATAAAACGTATTACAACAAACATCCTAGTGCAAGTACATGTTGAAAAGAGAGAATATGAAAATGCACATAACATTGTTTAATGAAATTGCTTTTTAAATTCTTAAAAGTCTTTTGTTACCATCTTCAAAGTAAAGTGAATACCGCCGAAAGTGTGAGAAGGGCAATCCTCAGGGGTGATTCTCCTAGCTCACCAGGTCAAATAATCCCATATCCTGGAACTAATCTCCTTACAAACCTGACCTGTACAAGATTGCTCACTTTCGTAGAAAACAAAGTTAGATCAAGGGTCTCCCTCCAATAGCATTGCAGCACAGATAGGAGAAGATGTGCGGAGCCTGGAAACAGATCTGATTCAAGTTTCTAGGAAGGGAGGAAAAGAGAATTTGTTTTTGTTTTGAAATAGAAGTGGGACCAAATAGTGCATGAACTTGAAGGTTATTGATTTATAAGAATATCATTAGAGTACTGATAACAATGTTGTCCACTGTTGATGTTAAGTAGTTCATGTTGCTCTAATTTTTATGATAATCTTTATTTATGAATGCAGAGTTTAACAAAGGCATGAAATTCTCAAATTGGAAATGGGAAAGGAATATATTTTGACCTTTATCAATTTTAGTTGCCTTATTACATTTGTATTAAGTTTTGAAAATTACATTCCTAACGTTTATTGTTTGATCCCATTTTTTTTTTTACAGTCATTGGCCTTCATTATTCTTTCTTTCACAATCTAGATCTTTGTCCATACTTTATCATCCCTACTACTAATACAACTTAACTGGAATTGTTTGGTTGTCAGGTGCTGATAGAGTATGTAATCCTCAACTCTCTCAGTGTCTTGTCAACTTTCTATTTCTTCAATTTGATTCAGCACTTTCAAACGTCAGTGACACGGGAACCGCGTCACCGCCTAGGTGTGAAACGTCACCCCGTGATTCCTCCGTGAAATTCTTTCTCTGAAAAAAGCTGAGTCACCTGAGACTAGGGGCCAATGCATTCTAAGAATGAAAATACATTTATTTTTATTTTGGCTTGGTGTATATTATAATGAGTGAATGTTTCCAGGAAGTTCCATTTTTTTTAATTTTCTGAAATCTAATTTTATTTTGTTGGCATTCTCCTTAAAAAATGAATTATTTTTTTTCACATTTAGCCAGTGAGTAAGGATGCACTTTTTTACAGTTTGCAGAATGATTTTGAAATTTCTTCATCCAGTTAGCTTATGTTCCAGAGCATTTCTGTGATTCTGGATATGTCTTTCATGCTAGTTACCTTTGATGTGTGAACAGGATCCCGCATAGTTTTCCCCTCTAAATTGTCTCATAATTACATAAAACTAAACAATTTTTATTTCAAAACCAGCATTAAATTTCATCAAAGTTTGGATGCCACTTTTGTTACTGTGGATACACTAATTCATAATAAAAAAAAGTTCAGGAATATTGAGAAAATTAAGTATTTTCACCAAAACTTCATTGTTTTAAATAGTTTTATTTGTATTAGAGATTATATAATCACTTCATTATGACAGTGCCATTTATGACACTGTATCCAGCCATAAACAGTACACAAAACTGATTTCATATAAAAAGAAACTATTGCTAGGATGCATTCAATTTGCAAAATTTGATTTTTAGCCAATTTTAAGAAAGATTTATTTGTATTAGACTTTTCATGTAATTATCTGATCAATTGAAAAATGAATCCGGATACCCCTTATTAGTGATTTCCATTCTCTTTGCCAATATCTACATTTCCACACCAGAAAATAAAATAGATCCTTATTTCAGCGTGTTTTATCAAACATATGATCTAATATGACAATAGAGAGTAACTAAATCACAATTTCCTGTAGAATGAATTTTGTGATTTTTTGTAATAAGAGATAAATAACTCAATCCTTTAAGGACTTAAAAACTTGAAATATTTTTAAGGGTATTTCTTCGTGGAAAGACTTGCTATTTTTAAATGCAGTCAAATTGATATTGATCACTAATGTTATTAAGGGGTTACATGTAAATAAAAACAAAAAAACAAATCTGTGAAAGTGAGACTTAATCTTTTTTTATCTCAAAAGTGTTTGAATTCAATATTTATTACTGAGTCCACTGACCATGGCATAGTGTGGGTATGATTTAAACAATGGAATTTAGTGTATTCTTGGGTGGCATATTTTCCTGTTATTTATTCTTCTTTTTTGTAGCTCTCCATGATAATGACATCACCTGGAATTTCACATACTCAATATCTATTGTTTCAATTTTACTTGCTTTATTTTCCTTTGCTGCCAGCCCCTCCGAGAAAATAAAGAAAAACAATTTGTAGCTGTATTAGCTAAAACATTATTGAAGCAGCTGTTTAAGGTTGAGATAACTTGATCACAAAATGTGTCATATCACATTCCTTGCCTCTAACAGAGACATTCACAAGGGAATTATTAATGCACTCAACTGAACTTGTGTGGCTTCAAATACAGAGTTTGAAGATTTAAACTTGGCAAGGGTACATCATAGGAGCAGAAGAAAAATACAGTTATGACAGTTTGTTGATATGAACAAAGAGAGAAAATGAGACAAAGTGAGAGATTGAAGAGAAACAAATATATTAAAAAAGAAGGGAGTATCTGAAGTATATATTATTATGCTAAATGAATAACCCCCTTTGAGCTCCCATATGTGTAATTTGTTGGGATTATTAGATGGTTTTATCAGCCAATCTTGAATAGTGTGTGTTCACATTTAAATATAGACTTACCTGCTGAATCATCACAATTTTATGTTTCACTTTTCTTCTTTGGTTTTGGTTTTGTAGTCCCATGGATATCATTGTTTTTGTAAAAAGAAATGAATTCAATATGAGATACAAACCTTTTGTAAATTAATTTTTCTATAACAATATTCATTATTCTGTCCCATAGCATAATGAGCTAAAAAAAAAAATGAGGGGGCCAGATATGGTGTCTGGGACAAAATCTCTAAAAAGCTGCGAGTAAGGAGCGCAGGAAAGAATTATTAACTTTTTGATGGAAAAATCTGATTATGTAATGCATTTGGCATACTTCTCAGAAAAGGATATCATATTTCACCCCTTTTTTTGTTCATTTTTTTTTCGCCCATTTTTTGGGGGATGGGATCTTATAAATATTTTGTGGCCCTTGCGGATGCCCCCCCATCTATAAGTCACCCCCCTCTCTCCCCCTCCCTCCACACCTCCCATTCTCTCACCCAACTGTTAGCCCCCTTACTCTTTCAGAGATTATTTCACGTTTCAGTCTTTTATTTTATTGTCTCATTCTATTTTTTCAAATAAAGCTACTTTTGTCTGCCTTTAGTTTCTGTCCCTTTTCAAGTCTGCTCTCCTGTTATATTTTTCTTGTATCTATCTTTTTTGTTGAATTTGTGATATCTGTCTTTTTCCATGTTCCTGTCTGCCTCCACCTTTGTCTCCCTTCCTGTTCCTCATGGATATCTTTACTCCCCTTTCTTATTTTTTGTTCTTGTCTAAGAAATCCAGTGGGATATAGATTGGTGATGATGAATAACCCTTACCTCACCAACTCAAGGACAAAGTCAATTGATTTACAGGGGATTATTTCAGTTTAGATACAGACATCATCAGGGGACTTTCTTGGAAAAAGGAAGATTGAAATACACAAGCTGATGGAACAATTAATAAATGAGACCAAAGTAATCTAAATTGATTGGCTCCTTGACAATTACCTCACCATATTGAGTCTTGACCTAAAATTTAAATCATGGGAAATGAAAAATAGGCAGGTCATATAATAAATGACAATTGTTAAACAACTCTAGTTTGGAGGCAGAAGGGTGTCAATGAATAAAAGTTTGATGAAAGAGAATACTTTATTCTATGGGAGTGCAAATAAGAGCATATTACTGTCTTAGTCTTTGTATTTTCTTTCTTGTAATGTATTCAGTTAAGTTTTGTGTATATTTTTGTAATTATATATATTTGTTTTATATCCATGTATTTACATTTTAAAGGACCCTATGGAAAAACAGTGGTATTTTGTTAATATCGCTGAAATGGGCCATCCTCCATGTTTTATGTGATGTATACGGTTTGTTGAATTAGAACATGTATATAAATGGAAATAAGTACAAACAAACATTATCTTAAGGTGTGTACTGAAGGTTAGGAAAATTTGAAAAATCAAATATTTGGATTAGAGCAAATTGTGAACAGTGCTTTGATATTGTGATTTATCACAATATTGAGATTGGCTAGACTTTTGGAACATGAATGTCAGAGCCAAGATTTTAATGTATGACACATTCACCGGCAGGAAGAATGTAGTGATTCAAGACGATGTCTGACTATGAGAAGATGTGTCAAACTCCCCCGTATTGACACAACATAAAATCATAAAGAGGGGTAATAGATTGCTATAGACACCCTTGTAGAGAACATACTCATCTGGGGAAACAGTTAAGGATGCAATTATGTGTCCTTGCTCAAAGTGGCTTATTGATTTACTTAAAATGTGCTCTTTTTAATGCCAAAGCTGGGAAAGGTTGATTCTTTCCCTGAATGAGAGGGGGGTGATTACACCAATATTGAAATATAAAAGCTGTATTTCAAGTACTAAGACCAATTTTCAGAGATGCACACCAATAATAATATTTCACTTTTATATAATGCTAGTACATCAGAACGATATCTCTCACCACTTTCCAGATTCATGTATACTATTACCAGGTAATCTGCCTGGCTTACCTGCACAAAATCGATTAACGTACTCCACTCCCTCGAGAGAATGCTAAACAAGAGTTAACAAACTCAATTTCTAGGCATACTACACAGACTTCTGCATCTTACTGGTACCCATTGAACACCTGAGTGGAAGGAGCAAAGTGTGGATTAATGCCTTGCCAAAGGATGCTAGGAAACGATAAGATTCGAACATGTGAGACTCTGATAATTCTTTGAAACTGTCCTCTTTTAATACTCTATACATGATAGCAAATGTTATTAATGACAGTAGAAAAGAACACAATTATGAAATGACAGCACAATTTATTTCTTGTAAATCTGGTCAGTTAAAAGGTACAGAGTATTGAGAATTAGTAAAGTTCATCTATGAACCAGGAATACATGCATGTCAGCATCGGTATTTGAGAATAAATAGCTTTTAAGAATATCACATCACCCATGAAAACAAAGATTTCTCCTTATCTCCATTCATATCCAAAGGAAACACTTCTAAGCTGGTTGACAATCTTCGACATCAGTTTTCAATATTCCAGTTATGCTTAAAGCCTTTTCTGTTTAACATCAAGGTTTCTCAGAAATAATCATATTTACAAAATGTTAATCTTGTGGAGCAATTATTGTGACCGCAAATATAATTGAATTGTTCCACTTCATTGCAGGTTTGTTAACTTTTGACACATAGGAGTGAACTATACATGCCTTAGGGGTCAACTGCCTTTCAAATCCTTTTCTCTTTATACTGTATTTTGGAAGGGTTATTCTTGGAAGTACTCAATAGCTTTTGCTTTGTTAATTTATGTATGCTTGGAATGCAAGGTTTGGTAGTTGTAATATTATAATAAGGAAAGTGCATAAAATGGTAATATATACATGGATGGTTGTTTGGCGTCATTTCTATTTCATGATGTATACTGAAATAACAAGTGTGAAATTGGAAGCTGAGTCATTACGTCAAACCCCCGTTTGGAGAAAGACCGCAGTTCAGATTGCAAACTGCGGTATTAGACCCCACTTTGTGTTTGAAATCATTTCCAAGCCCTGGGGGCCGTTTCATAAGCTGTTCATAAGTTAAGAGCGACTTTAAGAACGACTGGTGATCATCGCCAATGGTGTGTACCATTTACCGCAAGACAGGATCACCAGTCACTCTTAACTTACGAACAGCTTTATGAAACACCGCCTGATCAACCCCGCTTGGCCAGGTTATCCCCCTGTCTCAATTTCACCTCCACAGGCCAGATTATGAGTGTTGAGCCAGGGACAAAATGTAAACAACAGCTGTGCTATTACGTAAGACTTCTCTGCCTGTAGTAGGAATGAAATTATTGTATTCGATATTTAATCACGTTTTCAAAGGCATATCGTATTAAGAAATTCAATGTTAGTCCATTTTCAATTTCGAACGAAGAAAATCGACCTCGAAATAAGGAAAGTAAGTGAATAAAAAATGGCGGCATGCTTTGCCGGGACCGTGCTCGGGCTGTTGTGTTATTTTCGGACCGAGGTCAAGAAACAGGTGTTTTGATACTTACATTGCTTGCATGGTGCAGTAGGGTTTGTCGTACTTGGAGAAGAGAATTTATTGAGAAAAACTGGGGTATAGTGTTCTCAAATGGAGGTTTTCGTCATAGTAGTCACTTTGATAATTAAAATATAAATGGTTATTGAATTTTTGTTTTATAAATGCTTAGGAATTTTGATTGATGAATTTGTAAAGCAAGGCAGAACGGTACCATCACAAGCTCCCAAGCTATGACTACTTGAAATAAAAACCCAAGCGAATGAATTTCGACCACTCTGGTGCAACCCCTGGGGTAGGGGGGGGGGAAATTCAGTATAAATGAATGATACGTATGTGCCGCGATTGAGACCCTCATTTTCAGCCTAAATTTCTGTTTCAGAGCATCACCAATTCAGAAAGCCATAGAAAATTTAATTTTTTCCTGTTCCGGAGACCCTCAAATTTGTCACAGTGATTTCTCACTCCAGAGAGCGTCTGTCGTGATCTACTCAGCCAGTCAGAGCGGCGAGCTCGATCTGCGCGGAGCCATTATGCCGGCCCGCTGAAGCTACCGACGCCTGCAGATAGCTTGCGCTGGCCTTGTATAAATCTCACGTTTTACACCTATCTAGAGACCCTGTTTTTATGTGGTCCATTCCAGAGCATTGCATTTTTTAGCAAATGTTGATCCAAGAGCCGTTCCAGAGACCCCCGTTTTAAGACTAAGATTTAAGTCCAGAGCCCCCTTTTTTTCGAGTTGGCACAGCACATAAAAAAACAATGGGGAATGCATGGAAAATGCAATGAGAATCACTTTGGGATCCCTGGTAAGTGTCGCAACTAAGATGTTTGACAAGGTGTCTGTCAAGGGGACGAAATATGGACATGCGCTATGTGAGGGAGGGGAAGGGTTGTACACCTTGAATTGAGGCCATGGTCTGTGTTTGAATTTGTTGCTATAGAAACCAAACTCATCTTCTTTTGATTAAGATCTAGTTTTTCATGGTTGACCTGATTCACTCACCTAGATAAGTCTTGTTTCATTGAGAATTATTCCATTCAGACATTACATGAAGATAACAAACAGTTGTATGGTCTGGACCAGATCCCAATTGATGGTTTTATTTAGGTCATGAAAGTAGGACAAGTTTTGACAAGGTGTGTAACAAATCACTGCAGACTTGCCAAGTTGTCTTTCAGTTACAGATATGCCCACCCTCCTACATACTTATGAGGTGAACACGGCTTTGAAATAATCATCAATCAAAGGGAAATTGTAATACATGAATTTCAGAACCTAAAAATCTTGTAGGATGAAAAGTAACCAAAGCTGACATTCAGTTGTATTTAATAAACATATGAAATGCATATGGGTCTAGCCTATCATTTCTCAACTGTCACTTATACAACAGTGAAATAGGTTCCTTATCCATAGAAAATAAGAATCAATTTTATAATCAATTGATCTTTAAAAAGGTGGTTGGTAAGTAAGATTCAATTGTAAGAGTAGGCCTATAGCCTTACTGGATGTAGTTGTAGAGGCACATAATATCTTTCAACAAAACTCTGGATAACATATCTAAGCATTAGTAATTCAGTTAAGTTCATGGAGTAGTTTAAGATTTTTGGTTTTCAGATGATTATATTCTATCAAGAATTATGTGTTAACAGATATCTAACAAACTTTTGATGTCCAACATTTGGGCTAGCCTTTATTGACTGTATTGAAACAATCTGTATATTACCAAGTTGTGGGTATGACAGCTTGAAATATTTTGAATTCAAAAGGAAATATGGTGGGTATTTTGTCATACAGGAGTATCATGTTATTTTTCTGTACTTGCATCAAACCCATGTACCATACCATTTCTATAAAGCAGATCTATGTTCAGTAACAAATTTTCTTTAAATTAAGCTTCATATTCAATCTGAAGACAAGACATGATAAGGTCATTTGTTCTATGATCAATATAATGTTTAGAATCTTTTAATACTCGGAGCCAAGTTCACAATGCTATTACAACTGTTTACGGTAAGTCAGTCAAGTTTGAGTTATCATAGATATAGGAGATAAGTGAATGTGTCAACCTTCAGTTGACGAATGGAAAGGGTTCACTGCTCCCAACATGACACAAATATCAGTGTGTTTAATTCTAAATGATTGAAAGTGATCTTTGCATAGAAGATTGTCAATGTCCACTTATACAGTGCGTATCAAAAAAAACGGGACAGATTTGAAAAGTCTATAAAATTTTTGTTTCAAATTATGATCTCTATATTTTGGTGTCAAAAGATGCTCTGGGGTCTTATCCTTCAAATGTTATTAAAAAAATTAGTTTCGTTCACGCTTGAGCGAACACGGAATGTTTTTGTCTGGGGTTAAAAAGGAGGCTTGCGCCAAAATGTCATCAAATGATAAACATGACGATCGGACTTCTTGCTTATCAGCAGACTTCCTCTTAATCTTCACATTATCTTTGCCATAATTTTTGTATTATGCGGTCAAAATTCATTTCCAAATCTACTTATTTGCTCAAAGATTTCTGTTGTTGTTCCTTTTTTAATATCCTGTTTTAGCATTGAATTTTCCTTCTTTAGCTTAGGCAAGAACAATTTTTTTAAACCGAAGTATGAGAGAACTTTTTTTCAAATCCTTTCATTGTGTGCTACAAAGGTTATGGTGCTTGAACAGTGGCATACTGATGGGTTGGGGCTCGGGGTGCTCGCTTCCCCCCCAAAAAAAAAAAAAAAAAAAATCATGACCAAGAAAAAAAAGTGGAAAGAAAATAACAGAAAACATGGAAAGTGAAATATGATATCGCTTTCTGAATATTATGTCAAAATCGCAAAATTAGATATTTTAATGAAATGGTGGAAATTTTTTTGCTTGCTTGCTTCACAACTCTTTAATACATTTTACTCGATCTGCCATATCTTGCTCCTTCAAAATTGACTCAATAAACCAGAATGGTTTATTGAGTCAATTTTGAAGGAGCAACGATTGCCATTGAAAGACATGGGTCCTTTCCTGTTTGCCCTGTCAAGCACATAATTAGACTTGGTGAATGATTCAATAACCCCTTGAAAATAGGATTCATGTCTTTTATAGGTACCATAACATGATTTGTTTCACATAATAAAAGGATTTGAAAAATTACAAATTCTCCCAATTAATAATGAAAATCTTCCTACTTGGGTTGACAAAAACTCTTATTTTCTTACTTACATGTATGAAGGAAAATTCAAAGGTAAAAGAAGTTTAAATGAAAAACAAAATAATTCAGGTAAATAAATAAAATTGTAATGAAAATTGACAGCATGACTTGAAAATTATGGCAAAGACAATGAAAAGATTAAGAGAAAGTGTGCTGATTAGCCAAAAGCCTTATTGTCAAATTTCTAATATCTGCCATTTTGGCGCAAGCCTCTTTTTGAACCCCCGACAAAAACTTCCCGTGTTCGCTCAAGCATGAACAAAATATATTTTTAATATGGCATTTCAAAGATAAGACCTCAGAGCATCTATTAACATCAAAATATAGACATAATAATTTGAAATAATTTGTTAATAGACTTTTCAAAACTGTCCCGTTTTTTTTTATACGCACTGTATTTAACCAAGAAATGTATACTTGTATGCCATTAAACAGTACAGAATTGATGTCAAGGAATCTTAGTTAATGATTTAGGAATATGACATAGAGGAAAATTTGCCATACAGACACAATAACAATTTTTAGAATTAGATGTTATATCGTTTACTTTTAAATTTTTTTTTTTCAATTTCAATGCATAAATCAATTAATTCATCAATGCAAATATTAAAGGACAGGTCCACCACAGCAAAAAGTAAATTTGAATAAAAAGGGAAAAATCCACCCAGCATAACACTGAAAATTTCATCAAAATCAGATGTAAAATACGAAAGTTGTGACATTTTTATGTGCACATCCTGGTCTGTATGCAAATGAGGGGACTGATGACATCGCCCACTCACTATTTCTTTTGTATTTCATTATATGAAACATGATATATATTCTAATTTTCTCCCCATTGTCCTGTGAAAGAAAGTTTTATTCTTCCCATAACTTGTGGAATTACCATTGTTTAACATTTTATGATTCATTCAAGTTGGTCTAGATTGTCAATTCTGTAAATATATATAAACAACACACAAAATAGTGAGTGAGGGACATTATTGACTCTCTCATTTGCATGTCACTGAGTTGTGCATATAACCAATTTGTGATAAATAAGCAAAACTTTAAAATGTCATAACATTTTTTTTTACATCAGGTTTTGATGAAATTTTCAGCATTATATGCTTGTTTGATTTTCCTATATTAATTCAAATCAACATTTTTTTGGGGGGTGGACTTGGCATTTAAAGAGACACATTTTGTATTTTATCAAGTATTGATATTGACAAGTATAAGTATATACAGATCACATCAACTAATCTCTTGCATAGGGTAAGTTAAATATTGTTAATAATTCTACCTAATTTGAGTATTTTATATACACATTAACTTTTGATACAGGACTTCTCAGCAAAGGGTACAATAATACAGCACACCCCCCCCCCCCCCATAGCTGTTATACTTTCTAACTGCCTTCTCTCAAAATGTTGAATTGACTACACCCCTACCAGTATCCTCAGGGTTCTAATGACCCCAGGTTGAATGAGTCGCGTGCCAAACCACAGTTTCATCCTTCTACACCCACTCTTCTGGATGTTTGCCATTGGCATCTCAGCGGGTGAACTATTCTGAATGTTGGTCTACTGACGCTTGCTAGGTTGCTATTAAGACATAACCAGAGGCAATCAACCTTGTTATATTACCTCCATACAAATCTTTTTTTCAATCTATTGTAAGATTTAGAAATATTTGTATGCGCGGTTGAATCTGTGTTGTTGCGAATCTCCAAGATCTGAAAAGTCTCCATAAGTTGTAGAAATTTTCTGTTATGAAATGATTAGATTTTAGAGAAATCGATTTTTTAGATGGATGAATATCATTTGTTAAGGTAATCTTTGTGAGATATAAAATGAATGCTGGGAGATCTTTGTAAGATATGGAAATATTTGCATAGATGGCATGACTGATAAGTGAGAATAATTCTCTTGAGGAGATGAAAATCCACATCTTCAAAAGATGTAGAACATTATCTTGATTTTAGATGTAATAATTTGTTTATAGAATAAAATATCTTTAAAAAGATATGGAAACATCTAGTGAAAATCATAGAGATATTTTGTAAGATATACAAAGTCTTTAAAACTGATGGCTATTAAAGGATGTGGTTCCTGATAAATACATTAGATCAGCCATTCTCAATTACTTTTTATGAAGCGCCACATTTCTTGTTGAGAATCTGTAATGCTCCACTATCCATTACGCAAACCAGCATTGTATCAGCGGAGGGGGCCCAGATGCCCCTGGTGGGGGTCGAGGGGGCAGAGCCCCCAGATGTTTTGGAATATGAGGCCTTTTAAATTGCCCAGAGGGGCTCTAATTAATATCAACAGAAGAAATACAAATGCCAACAAACTACACAATATTAATTTTAAAGGAAAAATGACCAGTGACTTTTTCGCAACATAGCAAACCACTATATAACTGCTTGAAGCAAGTGGCGTAATGAGTAAAAAGAAAAAGGGGACTAAGCAAAAATATTGAACTTATCAATACAAAAATCTATATTTTGACATAATAAGAAAATAATACAATGTTCCACTCTTTCCCTTTCCTTTTCTCCTATTTTTTTCTTGGCCGTGAAACACTTGGGGGGGGGCTCCCAATCTCCATTCCCATCTGTACGCCAGTGGCTGAAGTTACGTTTCCCGATTTTGCAAGGGCTGAAATTTAGGCGTTGCATTGCACTAATGCTCCAAACTGCCCCCTCTCTCTCTATACAAATGAAATGCGGTACCATTCATTCAGTTCGTGTTTAGCAAGAGTGCATGCAGGCAATCACGGCAGGCAATACATCTGAGCATACATGTAATTACCTTACAACTTCGGATTTTAATCGGCTCCGGAAGCAAAGTTTCTGCTTGTTATGTTTATGATCAGGATGTTCTTTGAATAACCAAAACGTATACTCTGGAAATACAAAATTTCTCGCCGTTGAAATAGAAATCCTACAAACGGGATTTTCATATCACTTGTATGGCACATAGGCCTAAGTTTTGTACAGCATAGAATAAATAAAAAGGAGAACACCATCGATCCTCCATAATAAGGGGTTATCGAGTGCTAAATTGGACAAAATTTTAGGAAATCAATTAGCGATTAAGTGTCAAGTAAAGAGTTTTTGCTTTCTCTTTATATTAAAATGATCACCAAATCCTTATTTCCAGGTTACTGTTAGATACATTTTTTCCTTATTTTTTATTTTTTTATACCGGCTCCCAAGCGCCACTCCGCAAGGCTCGGTGCGCCACAAGTGGCGCGTGCGCCACCATTTGAGAATCCCTGCATTAGATATTCTAACATTCATGAAGATGTCGTAGGCCCATGATAAGAATTGGAATGTGAAGGTCTGCAATCGATGTGGAAAGACTTTTGCAAAAGCAGATTAATTTTTACAGAAGCTAAAATGTGAGCCAAGAAAACAATTTACTTGGTCTGATTAATCTTATTAAAATGAGTCCAGAAGACAAAAAAGGGAAATCCTAGATTTGAAAATAATTACTTTAAAATATATCCTGGGTCTTGACAAGTTGATGAGGATGAGTTTCTGTATGTTCAGTTAGCTTGATAAGAACAAGATGTCAAGTGAACTTAAGTAAGAGAAGACTTTTTCAGTCTTGTCATTTCTAACTTCATTGATCTGCCGAAGCTGACATGATGAGAAATTGGGTATTTTCTTGTCTTTTCATCTTTTGGTCCTGAATTATCTTATCTTGATGCACTATTAAAGATTTCCCTAAATACTTCATATGATTTTAAGGAACACATTTGTATTTAATATACAGGTATATGAAGAAATTTCTGTAAAGCGTAGGAGATGATGACGAGTTGTTTGAAGATCTGTACAAGAGTTGCAGAAGATCTTCATTAGATTTTGACCTGTTTTAGTCTCTGTTGAAATTCTTCACTAAATAATCCCACCCAATATCTCTATGATATACTAAACACAGAGGAGTTGTGATAGCTCAGTTGGTAGAGCGCTGGTTTCAGATTCTGTTGACCCGGGTTCGATTCCCTTAAAGTGCCTTTAAGGCCCGGTCATATATAGGCGACGCACGAGGGGCGCATGGCCCACGTGTTGAATTTTGGCAGTTTTGGTCAATGCGCTGTTACTCGCTAGATCTGCGCCATTGTTTGTTAAGCGTTCGACGAGCGCGTTTTACCAACGTTATATATTCGACGCTCTTCGCTTGTGCGTCGTGATTTTTTGAGCATGCTCAAAAATATGCGCAGAGCTCGACGCATGACTCTATACGCCATGAACTCGCTAAACATTCGCAAAGCGCGCTAGACCAACGCTAGATGTACGCTGAGCCTATGTTGAATGTTCGGCGGCTGATTTCGAACGAACGACTGGCGCACACATAACGTGCTTTCCAACGAACACACAACGAATATGAACGAGCTGAACGAATGCTGAACGAGTGCTAAACGTGTCTCTAACGCACACAACGTGTATCTTGCGTGTTCCTAACCTATACCCGGCGTGTGCCTTGCGTGTAGTAATATGGCATGTAAGCTGATCCGGCACAAACTCCTCATCACTTCTCCTCCAGCCCTCGAAAGAATCACCTCGGAAGATGGATGATCCTGACACTCAATGAAATATAAAATTGCAGTTCTTCAACATCAGCATAACCTAATGGCAGTGACTATTCACCAACTACAAGTCTCCAGAAGGAGAAAGGAAAAGAGTCAACATTTGAAGACAAATCCACACACCCTTTTTTTTCCTACATGTGTCTATTAGCTTTTTTCATATTTCCCCTCTCTTTGTAAAGTATTAAAAATATTATGTACAGTGATAATATTCAGATATGCCGGCAACTTTTTTTCAAAAAATAACTTGTGTTTTCCCTGCCTGATAAATTGAAACTTGCTTTAGATATAAAATATTTTCAAACTATTTTTCTTTGGTAGTGTAAGTAACAAAATATATTTTCTTAATAAATTAGTATTTTTTCTACAAAATCAATGTATACAGTTGTTTATATTTTTTTGTTTTTGTTTTTTTTTAATGGATATCACGTCAGTCTTTTTTACCAAATGTGTTCTAATGTACTTCTGCTCCCATTTTCCTGATATCCCTTTCAATTCCTATTCTTTATCTTTTTCTCATTATTCATGTCCTCTCTTTAATTAAGTAATTATATTTTGTCTATTTCAAGAACTAAATGTATTCGCGTTTTTATATTTCCATTTCATTGATTATTATGTGGACTTTTATATTGTGTAAATCCAACTTGCATGTTGCAGAAGAATAAATTTAATAAACACACTTATTGTAGTTTGACAAGAAACAGGACTGTGCTGTATTTATTAAATGCACTAATTGTTTTTATTAAAGGCCTTGCAAAAGTTAATACCGCCATCTTTTTATTGAGGGGAAGGAAGGGGGGTACAAAACCAAAATGGAATAAACTAAAATCATTATAAGTGTTTTCTTTTTTAGCATTATTTTCTATAACAGTAAAATCTTTGTTTTAATCTTTTGCAGTCAATTTTTTATATCATTTACTTGGCAAGTCCCCTTACATTAGTTTTCATTATTTTTTGGTATGATTTGAAGCTATTCCGGTTTATAGCAAATCAATAGTTTATCAATATAAACGAAGAAAAATAAACAAAAAAGAGGTACAAGCACTGAAACTTGAACTGAGGGACTTGTTCAAGGAGGATAGTTTCCATAATCTACTTCACATTAAACAAAACGTGTTATAATGAGAATGACAAAATCGAAGGTGAAATAAACATTTTACTATGTTTAATAACCAACGCTTTCTCTTTTGACATTTTTGGAATATTAAAATCGAATACAAAGCACATTTTTTAACAGTTGAAATGAGAGGTTGATAAAAAATCATTTACCAAGACTTTTATTACCACTTGCTTTCAATCTGCACTGTCCACGTGAGAAAAAGGCAAACACAAAGCGTATTATTTCAATTAAACATATTAACAATGAAATATGCATTAAAAAGCAAAACTGTCCTTGTGGATCACTCTATAGCGTCCCTCCCAATCTTGATCAAGACTGATTCTCTCCGGCACCAGACATAGTAGGAGTATTTATATCCCTGGGTGTCATCTGGCCCGAGGTCGAAGATGCCATCTGGGGAGCGTTTCATAAATATTTTCATCCGACAAGTTATCTGACATTTTTCCATGATTTTGATTGGCTGTAAGGCACTGTTTCTATGGTAACTGTCGGATGAAATGGGACTTGTCGGATAAAATGTCCGACAAGTACTTTCATGAAACGCCCCCCTGACCTGAGGTTCTTTTTAGTTTTACAGCCAGTCACGTGACTAGAAGTTTTCGGTCGTGGGCTGCGCGTTGAATACGCAGTGCATGCGCTAGCCATTCGTTCAACACGCTCGCAATACGTGATGCACTCGTTGGGAGGTTTTGTATATGCGCTCTGTGTACGGTCAAAATGCGCCCAGTATACGCGCAGCGCGTTAGCAATATGTTATGTATTTGATGCAAGTTCGCTAGCCTTTCACAAATTCTGACAGGAGTTGAGTGCACAACGACGCACTGGCCCTATTTTCCAATTTTCAATGCGCGGGTCGTGCGTCGGGCTATATGTGACCGGGCCTTAGTCAGTCATTTATCCTCATTACCAGGTCCCTCAGAGAGGACCTTAAGCTATTGGTCCTCTGGTTGCTTGCTTTCTTAGCAATCAGGTATCCAGCAATTCAGGGTTGAAAGCACTTGGGAATGAAATATCTTGATTCCTCCAACGAGGATTTTGTTATCGGGGTATAGGACCGTAGCAAAGCCGTGAGCTGGTGTGGTGAATCTGCAACGAGGGTTTGTCGTAATGAAAAGGTTTTAAAGATATCCCATTTATGAGGGTGTATAAAGTTTTCAATATTTCTTCATTTATGTTCTAAAAAATATACTAATACTAGTAGTCTTTGCTTACCTATTCCCGAAAAGGAACTACTTTGCCGCATTCCCTGGTCCCCTGCATTTTTGCTAGCTTAATTTATTCAGTACTGTCTGTTTCAACCTAGAAGATGGATACAAAGTTCACGAAATATAAGGAATTGAGGGGAAACACAATTGTAACCTTGAATACAATTGAAGTTCATGCCATCTGAGAATTCTTATGCTTTGTCATTGCACTGATTACATCTAGATACATTACAAAGCAATAGATTACACTGATAACATGAGCATGTTTTGCAGATGGATCAATCATTAAATTCACTGAGGTTTTGGTGACATTTTGGCAGGTGAGACATGTTCACCCTCAGTCATCCTCTTCCTCATGTACCATCATTGGATATCTTTGTAGCCTATGAGAGATTGGAATAAATCTCCAGAGACATTCAACTTTCACACAAGTCTGGCCATTTTCTGAATGTGAATTAAAGTCTATTTCCCGCCCTTTCATGCAATAAAAAATTGTAATTTGAATGATGATTCCAGTGAAAAATAGGGCTAATGACATATTTTTGGAATGTGTGAAACCAAACTAGAATAACGAACACTAATCATAATCACTAATTCAAATTCTACTCTGGAGGTGAAATCCAGTTAAGTTTTCACTCAGATTACGGTACAAATTTCATGTGTGAAGGGCTTGACCTCCAAAACTTCTTTTTGGGACGGAGCTTACGTGTCCTTGCGTATCAATGCAGTGCTTTGATTGACAAGTCACCAAGGACACATACCAACTCGCTTGGGAATTCAAATTCAAATCACAGTTTTCGAATGAGCGTGTGAAAGGTCTGATGATTCTCAAGACAAATTGCAATCATCAATACAATGATGATTCGAGATTCATGTGTGAAAAGGCCCTTCATATAAGGATATAAAAACTTGTGATTTTTATTTCATTTGAAATTTGAATACCAGTTAACTATTGGCAAGTACTATATTACATGCATTTTTGTGTTCTTTCTATATAATTTTTTGAAGAAAAAAAACATTCACTATTTCACAATTTTTAATAAAGGAGGTAGCAAGTAAGTGATTATTACCCATCTTGTAATGGCTATTTACAATAAAAAGTTTCTTAATAATGATATACTGTAATACAATTCATCATTTGTGTGCAAGAACAACCCTGCCTGTCATTGCAAATTCTGTTTCTTTTTATATAAAAGGGTGATGACATTGTCAATTCTTCCTCTCACATGACACCTCTATAACTAGACACTCTTTAAATTGGCAACAATAACAGTACCATCCAGAATGACCCATCATCTAGACACGCCAAAGTACTTTAATACCTTTGAAAGCTATCCTTTCACCTCAGTCTTGTCACGATACAGTTACATCCTTTAACAAACAGACGACAACATGATACGCCCTACTGTCTGTTTGTCCGTCAAGTTCATTCCATCATTATCCTTCGGGGAGTCTCATCGTAACACAGGTGAATATAGCAAGACATAAATGCAATGAAATCTTTTTAAAAAGATTCAATAGTTTTAATGAACCTGAATAAAGCTTTTGTATGAAATTCTCAAATACAGTAGAATAGGCTTAGCTCAGCATAAGATACACCCTTTTTATTCTGAAATTGATTTTTTTTAAAACAAGCATTAAACCTTTCCTATAGTTGGATAACATTTTAAAGTCTATTCCATCTATGCAAGTGCAGAACAGCCCCTGTTGTTTCTAAAACTGAAATAGCTATTTTCTCTATCAACAATGGAAATCACATATATAATGTATGCCTCCTTTCTAAACATCACTTCATACTTAACAAGTTTCACTTTAATCCAAAGTTTTACCATGTTATGTACTGTACATGTACTAACAGGTAGAAAACTTCAACTACAGAGTCTTCTTAGCTAGTAGTATTTGTGTACACCATAATGTACCTTAATAAAAACTGATGCGCCATGTTTAGCCGTAAGTTAAAAACAAATTCTTTCATCTTTATCGAAAAAAACTTTATTTTATTATCCACAGTGCTATGAGCATTTAGAGAAAGTCATCATGAAATCCTGCATAAGACAAGGATGTGGATTTGAAATTCAACAGTCTACAGTATTTTAGCTGGCTGAAACCTTTAAGTCAACTAAGTTTCTAAACTATGAGCATTTGAGGTTTGCTGATATAGTCTAAAAAAAACCCAGCAAAAGTTTGTAATCCTGTAGCCTTGGATTTGATATGAGTGCAGGCTTCTGATTGAGAACTAACCCCTTAAGCTGCCATTTGTAGAATGTGAACAGTAGGTGGTTTCAAACGGCCTCGATCACAAGAATCCCCATGAAATTACGAGAACTTTTTAAGGCTAAAAAATACCCATTAATTAATTATTCCTGCATTCACACTACCCCGAAACACATCCTTCTGGATAAGTTCCCGAAGTTACGAGCATGCGCAGTATGGTCTGATAAGCAGGCAAGGCGCGAGATTCAAAATCACTAGTCCAGCAGCCACCCATGCCGCCGCGCCCAACGACACGCTGGGCTAAAAGCTCCCGTAATTTGCTTTCACATGTCCAAAATACCTGCGACCTTGGAAAAATCCCCACGAAAGTTCTTGTAATTTCGCCAAGTACCTACTATTTAGCGGGTATTTTCTTTCGGGGAAATTACGCGTAGTTTGCTTTCACATTACCAAAATACCTGGTATTTTCTGATCGGGGTAAATTTCCCGATCAGAGAATACCTGGAACTGGCGAACTTTTAGGCGGTCTGAAACCACCTAATGTGATTTTCTTTCCTCTGACCTTAAGCATGAGTAGAAATATGTTAAAAGCCCAGGTAAGGCATTAGTAAATGGTCAATGATATGATTTATATTCATGGATCATGTAATATTCCACTATCATGTTATATTCCAATATTACAGTATTGTATTATATCCATCAAACCTTTTCTAATAGCTGAGTATCTGTGACAAATTGTTCAAATCTTAGATATATAACACCCTCTCTCTGTGATGTTTTGTATTTTTTATTTGTAAAGGCTATTCAAGCACTTATCATACAACTTTATAGTGAAAAAGATCTCAAACACCCAGATACCTCATTTTGACCGGGCAACCATCAAATGAATTTCCATGTACAATTGTAAAATTTGTATACTGTAAAAACACGTTTTCATTTTCATATCCATACATCATTTTTTTTAATATACAAATTCATATAATTTAGCAATGGCTTGGAAAGGTGAAAGACACATTTGGGGATTTACCAAAGCTAGAGACAGGCTTTAAATGAAAGGATAAGCGATAAACTAGTAAAATGGTTCAAAATAGGATTTCCTCGTGGATGTTATCCTTCCTGTCAGGATGTTATTCAATTTTTATTTGCTTGATAAAATGGTCATTAATATATCCTTTATGTCATTCTAAAACCTTGTTGAAATAGTTGCTGCTCTACCAGATCTCCTAATTTTATCACATCTCTGATGACAAAGCAGGGGTGATCTCATGAGACAATTTTCAGGTTTGTTTGTAGGAATCATTCATTAATCTACAAACTATTATGCATCTTGTAAAATGTAACACAAATGCCATGTGAAATATTTCCTTTACGGAACAAGCATTAGTTGTCCGTCCAAGCCAGACATTCTATTCTGGCCTCTTGCCATTTAATTACTCTTCAAGTAGGATGGTATCCGCTCTTTCAAATTTGTTCCAGTTTGTTGGAAATTGCTACAAATGTATGACTAAAATGTTTTGGCTGCATTATCAAAGATTCTCTGCACTTGGAGATGGTTGAAGTGGCATGAATAAATGAGTTCAAGTTGACTCAAAGTATTCTGGTCATTGCTCTCTTGATACGATTCCACTTCTCTCTGTTTTCTATCCTGATTTATTTTACATCAATAGTTACCCAATCCCTTTCTCTGTGTGCATGTGGGTGTGTGTGTTTCTCTTTATAGCTGTCCTTCCCTATTTCAATCTTGACAAAACATTTGCTCCTTCGACAATTGCTCCGGGCTTATTTTGTCTAAGATGCATGGTTAGCATTAGTGTTGCAATAGGGTTTTATGGATGGTTTAGTGTTAGGTTTAGGCTAGGGTTAAAGTTGGTCATTCGATTAGTGTGTGGAATTTAGAGCAGAGCAAATGTTATGGTACCATTTCATTATCCCATATCATTTATTTATTGCAATTATAAATTTAAAATATATAATATATATTATTATGATTTATCATATATTTAATTATTTTACAGAAGTGTCAAAATACCCTTTAACAGAACATCTTGTTTGAATTGCTGTCAGCTTTACTTAATGTGTATGTTTAAAGAGTATGCAATTGAATTGTCTGTTCTGATGGTTTTCTGTAGAGAATTTGAGGAGATGTCGAGAATTTCGACACAGAGTCAAAATGGAAGAGAGAAGAAGTTTGTTACTTTTGAGAATTGACAGTAGACTTCTAGACACCATGATTGAAGAATTGATGAGGGTTGAGGAAATTGATTGGGATTGCTAAGGAAGATTGTTTGACAGTATGTCTGTTGAGGTGTGGCCCTCATTCTTAGAAGTGCTTATGCTGATACCAATTTCAAGTCTTGCCATTCTTGATTTTAAAGCCTTTGCTTGATATTTAAGCCTAAACTTTGGAGGCTGAAACTAATAGAATTTAGTCATATTTTAAATATAGTTTTGATTGCAATTAAAGAACAATAATGGTCTTTGACATAAATGAAAATTTCATGAAGAGAGACTTTTAACTCTATATTGGCGATTTGTCTTTATGGTGAATCAATAAGGCATGCATTACTTCAGAAAAATTCTTTGATATATAGGTATATTATGTAAAAAAATCTTTTATTTGGATCTGACTTTATTTTGGCTATATTCATGCTTAAACAGATTACATTTTATTTATTCTTGTGTGAAACTTTATGTAATTATGCCCCAATCATATATATTGCATGGTTATATTCCTTACTATATGTGGTTAAGAATTCAAGAGGAATATCATTTGGTAATTGTTCGTTCAATATCTTCTTAGCATATTAGATAGAACAAATCACAACATTTGTCTTGTCTTTATTTTTAAAAACTCTACCGTTATTGTTCATCCTTTTCTCTTTTTTATTCTAAAGAAATCATAGTTTGTATAGATCAAGTCCAAATTTCAGAGTGGTATATGAAATGAAAAACTTAAGCTATAACTTCCTAAAAGCACTTGACAGTCTGCAGAAAGTTTCAAATATAAGTTTGCAAGCATGTCACCTCAGCCTGCTATCAATGCCAAGTTAATAATACAGCTTGCGTGAGGAGGATAGACCTTTTTTTGTTTATCAATGAAGAAGGGGGAAATTTGTTAATTCTAGGTGGAAGGAAATGAGACTTTGATAACTACCTCAATGCTACTCCTGTGGTCTCACAGTGAATTTATCTCTCAAGTTCTAGACTTTATGACTTTCACTTCAGTCTGCACATATGTCTGATACAGCTTGTGCCCTTCCTTCTTTTTTTTTTACAAATCTTGAAAATAGAGTTGCAATGAGTGTAAGGAAATAGATAACTTTTTTTGTATTTGTAATTAGCTTTTTTTCTTTGTTTTCAATATCAAGACTTGATGGTTAAGATTCATTTGATTGAAGGAAATGTTGATTTTCATCACAACTTTAAGTAGACTGACAAGTAGAATTGTAAATGGGAGAGTGGATTATGAATTATTTTATGTTAGATATATTGTATGAACGTAAATAAACACTTTCTCAATTGTTTTCATTTGAATTATCCTTAACAGATTTTTAGCACTTGTGTATGTTCTAGTCTTACCTAACCAGACCAAACATCTTCTGTTCAAGTTACCAGATACAGTAACAAATGTTTTGAATTAGACCTTGTATAGGAGACAAGAAATTGAATGATTTGTATCATATTTTAATAAGTTTATAGTTTCCCATGCCAGTTTGAAAGACACTGAATCTCCAAAAGGTTAAATGAAAATAGATAGTTGAAACTTCATTCTGGAATTGGTACATTTCTTACTTTCATCTTTATTTTTATCACCTCAATACTTGAAGTAATTGTAAAAAAAAGCAAACACTCAATTTATGATAACTAGATAAAGAGTCAGTTAAGTGCAACATATCATCCTTAGGCATATCTTCACCAAATTATTCTGATAGCCTGAATCCAAATGTATCTATACTTTGTTCTGAAACAAAATTGATTTTTGCCTTTTGGCTTGGTTACCATTGTGTGTTAACTTTATTGTATTTCATATACAAATTTTAGATCTTTGTTAAAGTTATTGATATTCAGGCTTTATACCCTTAGACATATAAAGTTTTATGGAGAGTAAAAATATTTACAACATTCAATTTTCAATTATTTATTGAAAGGAATATCGAAATACATGTCTGATTTGTAATTAACATTCTATGTAATCCATTTTGTATGAATTGTTACAAAAACCAAAGAATGAAATAGCAGTAAAGGAAAGGAATAGGTGCAGTTCGCAAGACACAAAGCCAACATGGCTTACTTTGCTATTGTCAATATATCTTGGCACACTCCCAATAACATACTACACTGCTATCATCATCTCCCATCTCTTGAGTCTTGTGCTGGAACTTCATAAAGACAAATCCCTCTCATCCTCCTTATCCTCTCTCCCTATCACCTCTTTCATCAACCCCCATCTTTTACCCACAATGATCTGCCTCTAGGATTATATCCAAGTTGCTCATTGGCACCCACTGATCAAGCTGATAGACTCTAGCCAACAGAAGAACAATCCTGCCATTGCTTGGTACTCAGAGATTTACAATGTTTTAATTGCCATATCCACTTGAGTCTATTTGTTCTATGTGGGGAATTACATTGACTAATCACTGCAACAGACGACTTGTTTGTTTGGACATGGCATATTATTGCCTTAAATAATATCTAATTTAAGTAATAACATTTTAATGAAAGGAATCCTTACATTTTTTAATTTTGCACTAATTCACCTGCCTTTATTAAAATTGTCGGCCTAATGCCAAAATGGCCTTGATTGTTCTTTTTGTCATTCTGAGATAATCGTGTTTAAATTTTTGGCTTGTTTGAGAAATAATTTTTTTTATGATGATTACTTTGTTTTGGAGGTCAATTTTGATATATATGATCAGTTATTACATTTTACATGATGCATTGAGTGAAGGGTATTTATGCCAAAAAGGGCTATAACCGAAGCGTATTTATGGTTGGCATGAGGCATAACTGGCATGCAGCTTCTTCAAAAAAGGCCCTTAAACAGTGTGCGTGCACAATAGTTACCTTTTGGCATATAGAAATATAAAGAAGGTGACATAAATTTTATTTAGGTCCATTGAAATATGTATGGTAATTTCCTTGGGTTCAATGTCGCCCCATTTAAGGCCCTTTTTGCAGACGGCAAAAAATGGGATACTCGTTTAGGGCTTTATGTAATTCATAATTATCTTCATAAATTATAACAAATTTTCGAAAATTAAAGACACCATTTTTATAAAGCATGTCAAGATATACACGAGGATATGAATAACTCAAATCACCCCCAAAAATGGGTTTAGGCCCTTTTGGTATGAGTTTCACTCTTTTCAAATATTTTGAATTTCAGGTCACATTGTTAGAATATCCTAAATAAAATGTTTTGTTGTAACAATATACACTATTATGAAGTAGATGTAATTATAAATTGGAATACTGTTTATGTCACTGTTTTATAATCATTTTTATCTTCTTTTTTTCTCTCTCCCTCGATATCCATTACTGTCCTTTCCTCTCTTTCTTTCTCATACTATTCACCCTTCTCTTTGTGTCTTTCTCCTTATCTATCTCTCAACTATTCTATTATTCCTTTGCTCCAATGTTACATTCAACATGGGCATCAAACAGGTAAGAAGTCAGTTTAATTTTCTTCAAATAATAAGAAAGATTGACATTATAAAAAAAATCTTTTCAAAACAAATCACACTTCTACACAAAATGTTCTGTGAAATATTGAATTTTATATAATATAATAGTTCTTTTATTTACAAAAGCATAGAATCTGACACAAGAAAAAGAGAAACATATGTTACAAAATATATGCACACATGAAAACTTGGAGTTTCAAACATAAAATGGACATTTTAGTATAGGATTGTTTAAGTTTAATTTTGTTAACACTTAGTTTTCCCCAAGCTTCTTATAAAAGTCCTACAAACCAATGTTAAACGTCATACAATATCGTCAAAATGCTAGTCAGGGTATATACCAATTATTTGATAATGATTTGATCTCATTAAAGGAGAATGAAACCATTGGAACAAGATAGCTTGTGTGAACACAGAAAAATCAAAGAAACAGATCAACAAAAGTTTGAGAAAAATCAGACAAATAATGAGAAAGTTATGAGCATTTGAATATTGCGATCACTATTGCTATGGAGATAGCAAATTGGCAATGCGACAAAGATGTGTGATGTCACTGATGAACAACTCTCCCCATTACTTCAGTATATATTTCACTTGAATTGCCTCTTTTATCACATCTATCCATAGATCATGTGTTCTTTGTACATGAGGGCATGTAATACATATTTTTTAAGAATACATAATGGATAAAGAGTTTGTATCATCGTAAGAAAAAGCAAAAAGAGACATTTTGAGGGTATTTTATAGTCCACCAAAGGGAAAGTTGTTCATCAGTGACATCACACATCCTTGTCGCATTGCCAATGGGAGGATCTCCATAGCATTAGTGATTGCAATATTCAAATGCTCATAATTTTCTCATTATTTGTCCGATTTTTCTCAAACTTTCTTTATTATTATTCTTTGATTTTTCTGTTTCTACACAAGCCTATTTGTTCCAAAGATTTGATCCCATTAAAGAACACCTTTCTATCAAATTGATGCATAATGTTTGATTATGAATAGTCTTATGATGATATCCCTGACTTCTTGTCTTTTAAAAAGTTCACTCTTTAAAATGCTTAAATTAGCAATAACACCAAATCAGAAACATAAGAGCTCCATCTAATCTGGCATGTTACATGTTAATATCTTTGTATGAGAGTGTATGTATTTAGACATAAAACCCATCATCTCAATACCAATAATGATTTATTTTTCTTTGTAAGTTGGTAATATATAAAATTTTAAACGTGATGATATGGGGATGATATAAGATAATACCACTACAGGCACCGTGCTGCATATCCAATGGCCTATCTCTTTGTTTTAGATTTGAGAAACATACTTTCACTCATGATATTTTGGATATTTGATATTATACCGCAAGATTGACCGCAAAAGAAAGGAGTAAATTTCACTAGTTTTTAAAACAAGATCTCATTCTTAGATGAAAAGGGGTCCATGTATTGAGTGCATGACGGTGCACTTCTAACCAAAGTTTTTAACTGGTCCCCCTTGGATTGGAAATGTTATGGATCCTGTAGTTCTAGTTTCTCCCACCCTATCTCTCTACTCTCAGCCGGTCTGGTAAAGATTTTGAGAAAAACATTATTTAAATTCATTTACCCTTAAACTTTACAAAGAGGTCCCTTGTTACCCCCTCCCGTCCCCCTCCCATTACCTTGGAGTCTTTCACCTATTCTGTTCTATACAACAGGTGATGACAAACAAGCAGTCAAGTCTATCCACAAAAACTCAAAGTCATTCCAATCCTACAGAAGAGATGAATCCTTGAATGCTGTTTTGTGTAATACCCTTTATCCCAACACTGTCTACACCTGTGCATGTTACCTTTTAAGCAGTTGAATCCTCTATATATTGTTTGCGAACAGGTGAAAATAATGAAGTCATATATATATTTTTAGTATTGTGTTGTGAATAAAAGATTGTCTCCACAGTAAAGTCCTTTGCATGTAAGCTGTCCTCTATATCAATAATTAGTTATTGAAATTTACTTTAGTAAATTGAAATTAATTGATCATATCAATAAAATTCCCACAATGACAAGAAATATGTTGAACATTTAATAAGATACACTGATGGTACTGATATATAGGCTTATGTACTTGACATTGACTAAGCACATTAAACATGAAAACGCATACAATATGTCATGAATGTACATACCAGATTCCCCTCGAAATGATTTTTATTCTCATGATCATTAGTATACAGGTGTCGGAAGTTTTGGCTTGAATTTTGTTGAGGAGATGCACCTAAATCTAACATTGTTCATTATTAAGGTTCATCACAGGATGCAATTGATTAGCATAATTACTCTCTAATTTCCTTGCTCCTGGCGAGACACCCCTCATTACTGAATTACAAGATGGAGAGAGAGTCATGAAAAGACAAATAATTAACAGCTCGATGTTTGGGATAAAAGGATTTAAGTAAAGCCGTTGTTTCCATATTAAGGGTGGTTCTTCTGTCCGCTTTTGGTATTCTATACCACACCTTTCTCATTTTAGAAGGGCACTGCAGTTTAAAACATGACTTACCATTCACAAAGCTACGCTTCATTCTAGTGTAGATTACAAGTTAGGCTACATCAGCTTTAGATACTGTAAGTAGACCTTTTATGTCCCAAATTTTTCACTGGCATATTTTGTCAGTGAAAAATATGGCACATGAAAATATAGCTTATGCAATGTCCATTTTTTTAGCTTTATATGGTTTAAGAGTAAAAGTAAAGGAAGTTCAAGATTTGTTTTTCTCCACTAATGTAAATGTACAAAGCATTTTATACACATAATAACAGACAATATCAACTGAAGCTTAACTTAACTCACATTTGTCATGTTTTAAAGGGCTATTAAACATTAGCAATGAAATAATATAATGAAAAAAGTGGATGGTAGACATTTTAAATATTTCAGACAAAAATAAAGAATAATGTTATAGATTTTGAAAATAATGAAAAATTGTTACAGTTATTGATGCTTCACTTTAGATATCTCAGGATTCTACATGCTAACCTTTCTGCAACACATTGCAGCTTTGAAATACTGATACTGTTATAAAAAAATAAATTTTTCTTTTACATCCTCCATCTTGTAAAAATACAAGAATCTTGAGGATGTTAGTAGAGGAAAAGAGTTCAGGGTTAGAGAGATGCTAAAGAGGAAGAGGGTTGGGTTTAGGATCTTAACTTTAAAAAGAGAGAGACCATAATAGTTTGATGATAGAGGGGAAAATAATCATAAAATAGTGTTGCCATAATTAGGGCACAGGGGCATTCCTTTCCTTTTTTCTAGGGTATATATTTCAATAAATAATTAGATGAGTATTTAGAGTGTATGAGTCAGGCTCACAGGAGAATATAGAGAGGAGATATAGCTGGATCTCAAGGGGAGAGAGAAGGAATCTAAGTTTGGATCTATGTCAGGAATGATGCTGCAAGCAAACAGAAACTTACAGGAAATATCAAGTTGACAGATCTTCCAACTCAAAGCTTGTTTAGAGTTATGAAAATTTTTAACTTATTGGGTGCTTAGAGGAGGTTAGTCAAGTAAGGCCTGGTTTCAATGTGAGATATGTTTATACACTTATATAAAATCAGAAAATAGTCCAACACCATAAAAAAAGCTAAAAATAGAAGTGTATTGCCAAACATTTATAAACCAGTCATGTTTAAGTGGAATAATTAAAGATGTGAAGATATTTGTTAAAAGCCATAAGTTTGTATTGACCCATGCAGTATGATGAAGAAGTCATGGGATACTTTCAGAAGGGATCGGGGTGGACTCTGTAAATCTTCATAGACTTTGTGCCCGGGGGGGGGGGGGGTGCACTCAGTATATAATGCATAGTGGGTATGTGCCGCAGAGGGGACCCCCATTTTTACACTCAAATTTCTGTTCCAAGGCATAGCATTTTTGTCTTGAGAAAAAGAACAAAGAAAGCCGCTCCAAGGCATATTATTTTCTTCCTATCGAGAAAACAGAAGAAAGAAATCCGCTCCAAAGCTTCCCATATTTTTTCGTTCCGGTCGCATTGATCTGCTACAATGAGCTGCAATTTTGGTGAAAAGCGGCCGCAGAGCGCTGTCCGACCATAGCCTCTGTGCGAGTGCACCAGGCGGAGGCCGCGCTAGCTGCATCATGCACGCATGCCCGTTCCATAGGGATGCATACGCACGTAATCACGCTTGCGATCCATTCCAAGGACCCCCGTTTTCACAAATACTTGTAGTTCCGAAGCCCGTTCCGAGGACCCTCCTTTCTCCAATAAGCCGGCTCCAAGGCCCCCGTTTTTTGTCTCGCCCGCGACACACCCCTACCACTTTTTTGGTAGAGGTCCCCCGCCCCCGGCTTTGTGCAGGACCTGGCATCTGAACCCCAAAGAGTTGCAATCATTTGGAATAATGTCAACTATGGAAAACCAGCCATACTTTCAGCTTGAATGCACTCAACATGTTCTCTACATAAGACAAATACTGGCATGTGTCACTGTTCTAGTAATTCTGCCTTCTCCCTTTTTGTTTACAAAGGGACAGTGCACATGGCCCATGTGGAGGGAATTAGGACATAGCTTTAATAGCTAGTTAAGGGTAAATTAGATTGATCACAACTCTGTAACACAGGTTTCACATCAACACTAATTAGAAAACAGGTATTATTCATCTTGTTCTTTACAAAGCATCCATTTGATAAGGAAGACATTTAATGATTCCCTATGTCAATAGAAAAGAGAAAAATTATGTAGTTTAGTTTGAATATGTATCACTTCTGTCTGATATAGGATTAGATGAAACCTTCAGGAAAGGGATGCCATCTGAAAGAGCCAAGAGTCTGTACAGTTGATTTGAAGAGGGAAAGGAAGAGGTGTAGGTAAAATAAATAGTTCTATTTTAAGACATGTTTGGTAAAAGGGTCTAATTTGTATAATTCTAACCAAATCCTGTTTCTATTTTGAGAATCCAGCAAGCAGTTGGTGTCACGCTACAGAAACTAAATGGCTTGAGAGCCAAATAAAGTTCAAGCAAGTATGATAACTGTGACGCAAACTTTATGTTTCCATACCCATCCATAGTTGGAGAATACCTATTCTTAATCATATATGGAAGTAAGGTTTTCTTTCAAAATATCAGTCTTCAGACAGACACTTTAACTTTGACCAATTATTTATTAATCATTGAGTCGAAATAACTTTGAAATGAAAATGGATTATAGATTTAGGATCGGTAGTATCTTTTCTATTCTGATATTAAAAAAAATCTGTTTTGCAACTTTACATACTTAGTTGATGTTAATAACAGTTTTTACAAACCCTATTCACTGTCTACAAGTATTAGATAAACACATTCTTGCATGATAAGTAACATGCATGGTCATTGGCAAATGTGTATCTGTAAGGGTATGCATTCAACACAATTATATAGAATGGATTTCTCCACAGGAGCTGGATACAAAATGACTCAACTGATTCAAGAGGAAAATTATTGCCTTGACATCAAAACAACAAAATAAATGGGATATTACAGATTGAATAGTGTAAGTCGTCATTTGTTCTCTTTAACATAGAGATTACAGCTGTTTCAATGGATGAAGCTTCTTTATTGTACTTGAATATATGTTAGAAGCTTATCTCTACAAGTGAAATTACACAATATATGACATGAATATGATTATGTGCTATTTTTTTATTTTCATTAGATCTAACAAGACATCTCAAAGGCATATGCCCCATTGTCAAGTATCATGTCATCACGTGATAAATAAGCCTGCATTATTCCAACCTAACTTATTTTGTTCACATAAGTATCTAATGATTGAGCAGGAAGTGGTAAAAATAAAAATGTATGATGACACATCTTGGCCTCAGCTGACCTAGGATTGCATCTTGAATCTTAAGAATTGACACCTGTAAGACTGGGATAACTAATTACATCTTTCACATACAAATAAATTGGCAATGACATCAGGCACTGAAGCTACTTCAATGGTGTGAAAGATGTAACACAAAGATGGTAATACTAATATTGTGAGAGATTCTTTTTGTCAACCATCATCCCTTGATAGATTTCTTTGCACAAATTTGTGAATAAGGAGAAAAAAATAGTTTCTTCAGATATACGGTATGCAATTTATGACAAATTGTACATGCTTTTTATATCCACTTCTAGCGAAGACTTAGTGAATAAAAGGCATTATGTATACAATAATTACTCCCAAATCAATGATAAGATCTTCATCATAATACAAACAACAAAAGGAAAAACTCTCTAAACAAAGGTAGGAGGGGAAGATTAATATAACCAATCAATGTACACCTTGTCCAAGAATAAATTATCTATCAACCATACATAATTTCATACAATATTTTAAATAATTAATATAAAGCAATTGCATAAACATTTGGAAATATCTATCAAAATTCATTTTTAATTTCACTGCTAATCTCTTTTTATTTCAAGATGTACCTGCATAATAATACTGCAAAATTTAAAAATGAAAATACTTATAAAACTGTAGGATGTTGCTAGCTTCAATATACAAGTCAAGTAAATCAGTATCCTGAGATGCACACAGTTCTTTAGTTTGTTCAACTTTATCTTGGCATTATTACAATTAATAATAACACTAAACCTTTAACATTGGCAAAGGTATAATTCCATCTTAAAAAGTACATCTTACTGCTTTATTGTGCAGTGACCCCAAATCCTGTACCCAAGTCCAGCTCAATACTCATTTAAATTTGCTTATATTTCAAAGCAATAACTATAAGCCTTTTTAATTGAAAAATATACAACGTCAGAGAATTTTAAAATGTATGATAATATGACTAGATTGAAAACTTACAAAGTTTATGTGAATACCAATACTTGACCCAGTGGTCATGTCCACAGTAAAACCTGTATTTCATTAGGTAATCACATGAGTATCATCTCATTTCAGTGGGTAAAACAAGGTTTCAAACTGTTCAACCATACAGCTTAATTGTGTAGATTATAGAAAATCTCTCTTGAGGATGGTACAGCCAAAGCTGTGACAAGATAGATTCCTCAGTATGCAACTTTTTGTCAATGCTCCAAGACTGCTCTAGATTGATTGAATATTTACTATTCCGATGGAAGCAAATCAAGAGCCTTTGAAGAATGACGTTCCATTGTCCAGTGCTATGAAACTTCTCCAAGCAGTTCTTCCTTTCTGGTTACTGATTCAGTAGAAGACAAGACGAAACATCAGTTTGCACTTGTCATAGGCCCTCACCATCACTTTCCAATTGCCTTTGTCTAGAGAAGTGCACTTCATGTTCCTTCCACATTGATAAAGGAATCATCAGTCATTTCCGGAAGCCTCTTGTAAGGTACTGTTCTTTTTAGAGTTTATAAGAATATTGAACTGCCTGTTTTCCTCTTACAATGTTTGAGTTCTCTTGTCTCCATCCAGTTACAGGTGCCATCAGGATATCTGATACAGCTAGAATATTTACCTTCACAATCTGTGTTTCCTGTAAGGTATGGGTTGTAAGGACATACATCTTTCTCTTTGGCTTCAGGAGGCCAATACAGAGTTCCAGTTGTTATCTAGAGAGAAAAAAGTAAAAAGAATTCAAATTTTTTTAAATTCGTATAACCTATATGATAAAGTAAATCTCTACTTGTTTCAATACCTTGATTGATAAAATCAATAAAAATTACATTTTTACCTCATATGCTTATATAGATCCATGTTATGTGTGATATTCTTTCACAAAAATGATATGATTTTTGTTCTCTTTTCTTCAGTTAAATAACTTGTTGTTTTTGTTTAAAATTGTCCTAGTAGTCTCAGACATACAGACTGTCTGCTCTGCTACTTTCCCCATTTCAGTATACCATTGGTACAAATATTGTACCGTACAATCATACTTTCTATTTTGAAAACTTTATAGAGTAGAGCAATATCCCAAAATATTTTTGCTATTATAATTTCAGGAATGTAATTCTTTGTGCTGAAATTAAGGCAGGATTATGTGCTTTGAATTCTCTTTTGTGATTTGGGGGCTCTAACAATCTTGGTTACACTTGTTTGTAGAAAGTGAATGACTGTAGACAAGTGTTGTAAATGGGCAACTTGCCTAGAGTACAGGTAAGTTGACAGTTCATATATTTGGGAGTAAACAAGGTGTGCAAAACATCCCCTGCTACTATTATAAGACGGTAGGTGAAGTGGTAAAGGTATGTACACTTGAAGGATGAAGATTGCACAAATAGTATCCAAGCAGGAGACATATCATCTGACTTTATTCTCTTCCCATAATATAAAGTGAAAAAGAAAATACTTCTTTATAGTTAGCCACACTTTTACACTGAATTGAAACAAATTAATGCAAAGTTGCCTTGTATTTACTTTCAATATTGGATTGTTTTTTAATGCTGAGGTATGCTGCATGCATGACCGTAATGTGATGAACAATCACTGATTATTCAATATCTTCTGTAATATGAATAGATAAAATTGATTTCTAAGGTCTGATGATGGTATGCATATTGGTGTATGTGAGGGTGTGGGTGTGTGTGTCTGCACTGTTAGATTATCTTTATTCATTGTCATCTGATGAGACTGGGAAGTATTCAATTATTGGGAACAAACAGAGATATTTCAAAGTTAGTATGGTTATATCCTTAGAGTAGGTACTCAAGTGATCCTTAACCCCTTTCCTTTATATACAGACAGTCTAGGACAAGTCTGGCTGGATGAAATGGACCTTCCTGATTCTGTTTTCCTATGCCATTTTTATTGTAGTTTATGATGCCTTAGGGTTGGATAGCTTTGAGCATCAATATACTTAGTATACTGATACAGCAATGGCCAAAGCTGATGGCCAGTTCCAATCATTTTTTAATCGGTAATGAGATTATGAATGGACAAGACAGTCTGGTATTTTATGAGGACAGTAAACATGTTTTCTTGACAACCAGTCTGGTGTAATTAGAATAGGATGAATGACAGGAAGTGACCCATCGATTGTAGATCCCACAACTAAACAAACCGTTAAAACATTTTTCCTTCTCTTTTTTTTTCATCGATTCACTCAAAACATCCCACCCTTGATTTATTGATTCCTGTGGGCCATTTCATAAAGTTGTTCGTAAGTTAAGAACGACTGGTGAACCTTTCTTATGCGCTTAACCATCGCCAATGAATATAACATTTACCACAAGAAAGGATCACCAGTCGTTCTTAAGGCTGCTCTTACGAACAGCTTTATGAAACACCCACCAGAACAACTTTTTTTTAAATACTCCAACCAGATAAGGTATTGAGACATACTAAACATCAGACACTTCTGTGTCTGAGGTACTCTGTTCATTGCCTAATTCTATTTTTTCACTTAAAAAAGGTCCATGTATATTTTCTTTGTGATATCTTGATATGCATTAATCATTTTAATATGTTCTACTTACATTTTGATGAAAAAAAATCTAACTCAATCTGTTGATTTCGGATAGGAATGCTTCTAGCACAACATTCAAAACTGATTCTATTATTTGGATTTATTTCACTACCTTGCTCACAAAACAATTTTGAAGGAAGAAATGAAAATAAAAGTTTTGTTTGTGATTCTGTACTATTAGCAAACAAACATTGGAATGTAAGAGCAAGCATGGAGCTTTTTGGTACATTGTCGTCATTGTATTCCACTATTTCTCAAGCTGAATGTGTATTGATAGGTCAATGTTCCATCTAATGCTTCTTTTCACTTGCAACAAAAAATGACAAATTGTTTCTTTTGTATAGCTTAGTGTTGCTTGTTTGTCACACCTGCAAAATATAATCAGAGTCCTTTTTCATAAAAAATCCTTTTATTGTATTGTGAAATACATAAAGTGACAGAGATATGTCATATATCTTCCATTAGTATTTTTCCTGTTATATTCAAGTTGTTTTTAGTTTTTGCAGCATATTTGAGAAAATTATTCTTTTCAAATGAGGTTGTATAAATTATCCAAAGCTAACATTTGGGGCATAGTTTACTTGAAATTTATATGAAGATATACATGTACATCAGAGCCATATATTTTTCACACAGTGTACCTATTTTACCAAAGAAAAGTTAATGACATGCAGTTAATCATAGCTTAGTCAACAATATAAATGTATTTGAGCAGATTGGCAGCTTCTAAGCTTGCCTTATACAACAAGAAGTTGCCTATTTTGTTTTAAACCAAGTTTAAAAACCAATAGGAGTAAGCTAACAATCTGCGGGGTTTTAAGATGTGATCTTTAGTATAAAATGAAAATTACAAGTCATCCCTTTCTCCTTATATCCATTCTCCTGTCAAGGTTAATTAAGCCTGTAGGTCTTTTTTAAGAACTTTCATGACATTATTTGGGTCATAATGTTTCCCTCTATTTACAGATATGACAATGACATATACCTTAAAGAGAAATTCCAGTAGTTGCAGTAAACACTGATTTCATGAGAAAGTATGTAAAACAAGGCTTAATTGTCAGTATATCATCAAGGATTTAGATTCAACAAATATATATTTCAGTATTATCTATAAATGATACTGCAGAAAAAAAATAAAAAATATATTTTCGGTTCTTTAACTGTTTGAATTAGAATGACATCTGTCTTTCATCTATACATCTCCAAACCCATTGGTATATAAGTCCATTGGAAAATCTGTTTAAAAAATTGATATTGGAAAGATTGAGTATCTCAAAGGAAAGCAATTTTGAAACATTAACACCCAAAATAAGGTAGAACTTACCCTGCAGACATCACAATATTTTTTGTATGAATGCCTCAGACCTCTCCTCTGATTTTTTGTAAGTTTGGACTTCTCAACAACCCAGTCGCATAGGCCTATGAAGATTTCACCATCTACAATATAACCTAGAATAGAGAAGGATGGACAAAGAAGTAGAAAGGAAAAGAGAGAGGGGAAAAGAGATGAGGAGAGCCATTGTAATCAAATTCATTTTAATAAATTGATGATTTATAGCAGGTCATGACACAGAATGACTCCTATTTCACCCTCTTCTAGCTACAGACTAGTTTGACGTGATCTCTTAGTTATGGGTGACACTCTGAAGATGAGATGCCCAGGTGACTAGAAAACAACTTCATTTCATCGTAAACAACTTAATTGTTATAACTTGAGTATAAACAAGAAAACCCACTGAGTTAACAGACTTGAACCCTTCCATGGCTTTTCTGCATGGGTTGAATTAACCTGCCTCAGAATAAAGGAGCCCCCTCCCATGACCCAGTGATGCACACTTCTTAACCCCCTACCAGCCAAGCAATGGCCCCTATTGTGTCTGTGGTTTGTAGCCCATGGGTCTCTTATCCCCTTTCCAAGCAAGACATGTCAGGAATATCCTATACCCTTTTTACACAGGCTAAAATTTCCTTAACCCCGTACTATAGGTGGGGCTAAATTGCCTTTTAGCCCCACCTATAGTACGGGGTTAAGCTTAGCCCACTTTCTTTTTACACAGCATTTTTGCGAAGTGGGCTAACCCCACCTATAGTACGGGATTATTTGGCCCTGCAAAAAAGCAGGGTTATCCCACCAACTGCGGTGTTAAGAGCGATAGTACGGGGTTAAGATCGCTAGTGTAAAAGAAAGTGGGCTAAGCTTAACCCCGTACTATAGGTGGGGCTAAATGGCAATTTGGCCCCACCTATAGTACGGGGTTAAGGAAATTGTAGCGTGTGTAAAAAGTGTACGAGTGAAGTACTTGTACAAGAATGATCGACAAAAACCACTAGTCCGGGGTTAGCGAGTTTCGTGTGTGAAAAGCAAGCATTCCTTATCCGGGGTTAGCAATATCAATATGGAATGTGTGAAAAGGAAAAAAATAGTACGGGGTTAAGGATAGTACGGGGTTAGCGATAGTCCGGGGTTAAGAAAATCCTGTGTAAAAAGGGTACTATATTATTTTATGTCAGCCTAGGAAAAATGTCTATGTGCATATTCTAAACCACCCCCCCCCCCCAAAAAAAAAAAAAGGTCATGGAATATGTGTAAAATGAAACAGTGACATTTAAATGCTGCAAAGTAAAAGTTGCCTTATTATTATAATTTTGTTGTTGCTGTGATTGGTATTTTATTAGCTCTGCCCATACCCACCCTGTCATTTCTGTTGCTTGAACACATTACCTTGTACTATATATAAAGCTGCAAAGTTATAACAATATTGATATTTCTTTCTGCACCAAATATGCCATCCATTTTTCACTCCTTTCACACTAATTCAAGTCATGCCATTGTATGCAAGTTTGAGTGACAAGTTTGAATATTTTGGTAGAAGAGATATGAATGCCATTATGGGCAAGAAGTTTCAGTCAAGATAAATCAAATGGTTTAAAGCACATGAAGATGCAAAGTGTAAAATATAATTCAGACTCTTTCTTTTAGTGTACATCAAATTTACTGGTTGAATGCCAGATAATAAATTTTACAATATCTTTATTTTTCTCATTCATTTCTGTATCAAAGACTGTGAGGCCGTTCTCATTACGCTTTGTAATAATAATAATCCGCTTTTATATAGCGCTTAATACATCGGAACGACGTGTCTAAGCGCTGTACAGATATATTATTACCCCCGTCATCGGATTCAGTCAGTCATTCCCGCACACAATTTGTGCACATCCTCCACTCCCTGGGGAGTATTCCAGTCAGTCGCCTGTGAGGCGCACACAGTACTAGACAAGCTACAATGACTTTCACATCCTACCGGGTACCCATTTAGCACCTGGGTCGAGAGTGGCAAAGTGTGGACTAACGCCTTGCCAAAGGACGCCAGACCGCGGTGGGATTCGAACACACGACCCTCTGTTTACAAGGCAAGAGTTAGAACCACTACACCACGGCTTTCTAAAACTAGTTTACTGGAAACCGATTCAGGAAACCGTTTGGAAGATCACTTTGCTAGCGTTCCCACTTGATCACGCAAAAGTGGTTTTCAAAATCACTTCACGTAAAGTGATCTTGTTGCTATGGAAATGCGAAATAATCTCAGAAGGGTGACATGTTTCACGCAAAATTGGAAACCGCAGCATTTGCATTCTACACCTGACGTGTAGAGTAGCGCGCTCAGAATGTGCGAAGATTGCTTCCCGAAGAATGGTTGTGTCTTCCCTTACGCTAAAACCAGTTTAACGAGGCAAAGCGATCTTGAAAATTATATCGCGAGGTGGTTTCTGAACTGGTTTGGATGAACGCTTCCAAGACCACTTCGACCATTTTCACTACGCGTTAAACTAGTTTCCACTAAACTAGTTTTAGGAACATAGTGAGAACGGTGTCTATGATTGTAGTAACAAAGTGTGGGATCTGCTCTTGACATAATGTGAGTTTTGCATGAATATAAAAAATCTCATCTCTGACTTTGGTTTGAGATGCCCACTCTGTGTGGTTATATACTCCAAGCAACACTGAGGACGCATAGGGCATAATAGCACTAGAGGAAGTTGGGTTCAGATTGTATTAAGAACAATGGCAGATTCTTAATGACAAGCAACAGCTGATTCTTTATACCTTGGCATGCCTTACATGCCATTGAATGTCAAGTCAAGTTCATTTCTTTTTTTCGACCTTATGATTTGCTTTCTTGAAAATTGTCTTGTACTTTAGTCTTTGTATCTTGCTAACATATGGGGTGACCTAGACCAGAATGAAATTAAAAACTGGATTGGGTCAATTGTTTTCTCATAGTTTACTTGAAAAGTGAACAACAAATTAAATTTTGAGGAAAAAAAGAAAAATCAAACAAGAAGAACTCAACATTGAAAATTCTAGCCAAAATCAGAAGTAAAATTATTAAAGTTATGACAATTTCAATTTTTCTCTTTTTTTAACAAAGCAGTGATGTGCACATCATTAGTGGTAAGCTAATGAGAAAGTTTACATGCTGCACCTTCACTATTTGTTTTGTATTTTATTGTTTTAAATATGCTTGATTTTTCTCCATTATTCTCTTTTCATTTAAATCTACTTGTCTTGGGGGAGGACTTGAACTTTAATTCATGAATGTAAAAAAACTGGAACTAACTACCTAACTCTTAAGAATTGAATGTCACTTGACATACTTAAGAAAAATCTAAAAACATATTTTCCATCAACGCTCACTTGTACTGATCTCTCATTTTAATTCACATTTTTACACATGTTTTTGTTTTGTTACATCCTAATTACTTTATGTATTTATGTATCTTTCTAGAAAAGGCACTCTAACAATTTTAGTTAATTATTATTATTAAAAGCAAGCATACATGCCTATCATTACCTTATGATGTGTAAGTCTTTTTCTTGAATTAGGGTATATTACTTAGTCATAATCATCATTTGACCACTGAGATTAAGCAAATATTTTATGTAAGTATATAATAAGGTGAAATGTATTTCCAAATCAATTCAAAACATTTGATAAAAACATGTAATCACAAATCAATATATATGTACTAATAATAGGTTAAAAAACAGCAGAAAACATAACAAAAGTACAATTTAACCAAAAAAATGCAGCATATTTAATTGGAAAATGGTGTATGCCAAAGACAAGGTAAGATATACTTCTTTATCATTGAATTGAATACCAACCATAGCAAGTTATATAATTCTTTGGTATGAATTGATATCTTGATAGGATTAAATCTATAGAGCCTAAAATGGAAAAAATTACTAAAATAATGCAGATACAATTGGGAGTTCCATGACATTTGCTCCTACTACAATTGCTCCTGTGAATATCTGCTTGTTAAGCCATACAGAAAACCTAATTAACCTCCAAAACTAAGTAAACTCTAATCCTTATCTTTACATTATTCTGAACCAAACACTTTATTACCCACCTAACTCTAACCCCATGCCCTCTGAGATATTAATACAGGAACAAATGTCGCAGGAGCGTATGTATCACCACAATTGAGATTACATAGGATGTAGGATTATCACAAGTGTCACTTAATACTTATAGGAATGTACCAATAAGTTTTAAAAAATGTAAGTTTGAGTCAGAGTTTTATACAATTCTTAAAGATTGGCAAAAGAATGATTTTTGTTCAAAACTTGTAATAACCTGTGCCACTAACATTTCTTGTTGGTAATAGGTCACGATAAAGTTACATGATTTAGACTTTCCATTTCGCTATTCTGGTCTTTAGTCCCTTTCCTAATAGCCTCATGGAATTTATTTGAAATCTTTTTATAGTCCTTAGCATAAATATTCTTCCAAGATATCCGTTTTAGCCTTTCATGTATTAATGAATAAACGGCTTAGGTTGCACTTTTAAATAGAAGAGGGTTAACCCCATCTTCTCTCAATTTGCCTCTGCCATGTTCTTGATGTGATGGGAAAGATGCATTATTAGTGAAAAAGAAGCTTATTTAAAAAGATAAGCCTATCATACCACTAATGATTAATGGAGCCATATGAGTGAGATAATTTGCCTTAAGATTTCATTAGATCATCATGGCCTATTTTCATCCCATCAGAGAACAAATTGTTAGATCACAAATTGATTGAATGCCTTGAATATATCAGCTGTCTATTAAGCTTCAGGTAATCCTTTTCTGCGCTTTTCTATGCTTTGATAGGGGAAAATACTTTGAGAATCATAATTGAAACTATGGCTTAAATACAAATGAGAATCTGTGAGAAGTAAATTAACTTCAGGAACAGATCTACAAAGTCTCTTTAATGACATAATCTAAAAAAAAAGTTGATCCCTAAAAAAATGCTTTTCATTGGAACAGGTGGTGTCTGTACAAAGCCTATGGGAATCTCGGTAGTTTTAATTTCCATGAAGTTAACGCTTTTTTATTTCAGCTTTAAAAGGTAATTTTAGGAAAGCATATAGTAATATCAAAAAAACATTCGTTAACAAACAATTCATTTCAGGGTATAGTATGGCACTCCCCTTTATTATTTAAAAGGTCCATGAATAAAAGTTCATTTCACAGTACTAACTTTCACACATAGTAAAAATGTTCCAACTTGAACTTCCTCTCAGACTTCATGCAGAGTCATCGTCAAGCTTGTTTACAAGGAAAATAATCAAATGTGCTATTGGGTGGAGACTTTCTGGCAAATTTTCACAGGGTTCAATTCTCATTTTAACACCTACGCCCACACCCTACCTGTGAGATACAGGAGGTGAGGGAAGATGGAAACAAGACACACTACTACATTTTCAGATACTAAGGTGGTTCAGGAGTTCAAATCTAATTGATTTAAACACATGCACATTCATGTCCTTCATCTGTTAACTTGAAGAAATTGGTCTTTTCAAGTTGAAGGTTATGAATTACAAAATAAAACTTTAAAGTGCCATGATTTCTGCTTGTTGAGAAAGAAGAAGTGTGTGTTCCATGAGAGGGGGGGGGGGGTCATGAATTTTAAAAATGGTTTTATTGTCAAAATATGAACTATCCTGTAGTTAAGGGTATTCACTGAATGGTTTCATAATGATGTCATGATGTGTTTATATGATTGTTTGTTGGTTCTGTTGATGGACTCTGCACCTTTCAAGGATTGTAGTAAGTTTTTGGACTATGGCCAACAAAAAGTTGCAAAGGCATATACAATTAGTTTCCCATATTGGGCAGACTGCACATCAAGAAAGTCAAAATCTAAAAAAAATTGATAAGTGCAGGGAATTTCATATTTCTACAATCACAGAAATTTATCGCTTTGAGGTCATAATTTCACTTCAGGTCCAAAAGTTCTGAAGAAAGCGTTTGTCCTATTTTCCCTTACACTCCCTTGTCTTCAAACATAAGTATTT